>NC_091283.1:844421101-845046934 GCF_032444005.1 Ranitomeya imitator | reverse complement strand
TACTAAGCGCGGCCCTGCGCTTTGTTACCCGATGTTTACCCTGGTTACCGGCATTGTTGGTCGCTGGAGAGCGGTCTGTGTGACAGCTCTCCAGCGACCAAACAGCGACGCTGCAGCGATCCGGATCGTTGTCGGTATCGCTGCAGCGTCGCTAAGTGTGACGGTACCTTTGTAAATATCAGGGAGGTGAGACACAGATCAGTCCTGTGTGGAATGATGATGTGTTCACAGCATCTCAGAGAGAAAGAAGAGTATATGGACTATGCTATCCTCTGTCTGCTGGATTTTTGGACTTTTATCATGTTACTGAACTGCATTCGTGTTCTGGACTATTTTATCCTTTGTGTCGTGGATCGTATATGGACCTTTCATATTTTTGCCTAAATAAACGTCTTGGGATTGTTCACTCTTCGCAGGCTCTGTTGATTGTGTGATACCAGAGAAGGACCCCGTGACAATCTAGAAGAGGTTTTATGATTTGGGGCTGAAACAAAAATGCTATTCATCTCGATTATGAGAATATTCGTCCTGGGGGACAAATTGTAATCGTTTATATCAAATGACATTCGAGCACTCAATGCCAGTCTGCTGCTTTAACAGCCAACGAGATAATGTCTTGTGTTATTAAAGACATGGCTGCCGCAGAAGAAAACACAGCTTCAGCCTTTAATGGGCACTGGTGTAACCACATCATATCATTTCCGTCAGGAATCAAAAGTCATTTCTCAGGTAAAACAACCGCCACTATGGACTGGTGCGGTAAAGTTTTGGGTACCAGTTTATTAAAAGAGCATTGAAAAGATTTAAAAAAAGGATAACCAAATAAAAGGATTCTCATCATGTTAAATGTGCAAAATTGCAAACTACTTGTAAAAATAAGAACATAACCTATTGCTAAAAATGCTCCATTCTCAAGAACAGAGGGATTTTTAATTCGCGGTGTACGGCTCCTTGCCGAGGTTTTCGGCCACCTCAGAAGTGGCTGGACTCCTAGGAAAGGAGCACATGACCGCAAGCTGTTTGCTAGAATGCTTGTGAGCGCTGCTCTGAAGCTGGCTGGATTGCTGGATTTGTGCAGTCCATAGTAACATGGGAGAGTGCAGTCTTGGGATTAATGGCTCAGTCATGTCATCAGGAGAGCGGTCATTCTTCAGGGGCAAGCGAGAAGTCAGGAGAAATGGCAGCGGTGTACTCCTGCAGATTTGGTGACTTGTGCGGGAGCAACGTAAACCTCATGCAGTCAATAATAGATCCCGAGGGTTCTGCCCCGGCTTAGAGTATCACATACAGTGGTAACGTCATACAACGTTCAGAGGCTGCAGGAAGCCCAGGAAAGGAGAAGCCAAAAATCCAGAGAGCACCAGTGGTGGTGGTGAAGGACCTGATACAGCTTCTACAGTCTCAGCGATCAGCGCTTCTACCCTGAGTATGGGCGACGTCCATCATCCAGATAACGAACCTGCGACTAATTGTGTGTCAGGAGTCACAGCCTCAATGGTCGCAGGGACAGTAACGAACACGCGCTCTAATCAGAAGCCAGATATATAGAGAGGCATGAATTTTTCAGCGGCCTGCCATGTGCGGAGGCATGAATGTTTAATCCCCCGTCACCTCTGTCACTACAGGTTACAGACATCACCGCCACGCTCCGCACTTATGGATTAGATTACATTACAGCAGGACACAGACACAGCGGCCTTCATGTCCTGATGGCAGCATTGTATAAACCGCCATGGATGGAGTCTGAAGCCGCCGCTCACTGAGCACATGGAACTCGGGCTCTAATGGGTTTATTAACTCCTCACCCGGTGTATAATGCGCCACTAATCAACTCAAAACCTCCCGCGACATTGTTACCGCTCTGTCCTGGTTTACGGTCAAGGTCCTCGGGGATGGCTACTGTGACATACGGGGTGACGGCGGCGATAATCACTCTTCTACCGGCATCTCAGGAGCTTCTTATTAACGGAATACAGAAGGCAAAAGTAATGGGGGAAGCATTTGTCCTTCGCACATAGAATATCCTGTGACGGACATCGGTAACAGTAGGCGTACGGTTTCTCCACAGCTGGTGAAGACAGAATTATGGGTGAGGAAATGTTTCCTAAAAAAAAAAGTTATGCAAAGTAGATCTCCTCCATGAAGAAGAAAGTGGTCTCTCTAGCGCGACCTACAGGAGGCGTCCTGATCTGCATGGGGTGTGTAGCGCCATCACAATCAGAGTCTACTCCCACAAGAAGTGACATGAATCAGCCGACCACTGTTTCAGGGTTCTTGCTCCTCATCAGTGCATGGCAAGGTACTACTCGGCTGGGAAAGGGGCCTTTACAAGTGATTGGCAGCAGGCATAAAACGCTTTATAACAGGTGATTTACAGGACCCTGGCTCAGAGGCTGCTGGACTATGACCCTCCCCCACCTGCTTATATGCTCACATCCTCTTCTGATTAGTAGGCCATCATCGCTGCGGTATAGTGCACGCATGATGCTGTGCAGCATCTACTAATCAGTCTTATAAGTAAAGCTCCCTAGGGAAAAAGTTTGCAAATTGTCTCTTGTCCAGGAGCAGGAAAGTAGTGTCTTCAGTGTAACGTATGGGGGGTCCCCGACCGGCACTGATGAGGGGTAAACCTGAATCAGCTATCTGAATACCGGGGTCTCTTCCTTCTGAAGAAGATGGAGGTTTCTCCTGACAGTGTCCTAGGGCAACAGAGGGGCTGAGAGTCTCCATAGACTTCATATCTAGTCCATGGTCCATATTTCGTGCCATTCACATCCATGGGCCAGAATCGGCTTCCTGTGCACCAGAATGAGGCAGCTTATGGCGCTGGACACGGTTTGGTCATCTGAATATGTCACCGGTATATCAATAAGATAAACAAAAATTGTCAGTGACGGGACGAGCTGAATCATTTATGGCGCTCAGGATATGGAGCAGGTAATTGACACGGGTTGTCGGCTTTATATACAGAGCTGCACTTTGTTTAGGGGTCCAGAGCTGCACTTCCCTCTGGCGTAAAGCCTGGACACTCGGGGCATTTACATGTGTTTATGGGAGTCTGGAAGGAGCGAGGCTCTGACAGTGCGGACGCTTATCGTATTCACAATCTTCCCGACTATTTAGCATCTGTCAAGGGTCATCCATCGTCTCCTCTATCATCACTTCACAAACTCGCTCAGGGCACAATCTGCAGATAGAGAAATTCAGACTCTACAGATCGTTCACAATGTTTATGTCGGCTCATATCAACAATGCAAAAGAGCCAACATAATAGAGGAGCCCCCTATATATAGAGCCCCGGTGGTCTGTAAGGTGGGGATTACCATGTGCCATGATAGAGACGAGCCGCACGCTCCCCCAGCTCCACATGGTTAATGCAGCATTCATCACGGTTCTGTATTAGACATTGATTATAATCAATAAGGATGTACATAGTCCATTACTTATCCTGTATTATACCCCAGAGCTGCACTCACTGTGTACATACATTACTGATCCTGAGTTACATCCTGTATTATACTTCAGAGCTGCGCTCACTATTCTGCTGGTGCAGTCACTGTGTACATACATTACATTACTAATCCTGAGTTACATCCTGTATTATACCCCAGAGCTGCACTCACTATTCTGCTGGTGCAGTCACTGTGTGCATACATTACTGATCCTGAGTTATAACCTGTATTATACCCCAGAGCTGCACTCACTATTCTGCTGGTGCAGTCACTGTGTACATACATTACTGATCCTGAGTTACATCCTATATTATACCCCAGAGCTGCACTCACTATTCTGCTGGTGCAGTCACTGTGTACATACATTACATTACTGATCCTGTGTTACATCCTGTATTATACCCAGAGCTGCACTCACTATTCTGCTGGTGCAGTCACTGTGTACATACATTACATTACTGATCCTGAGTTACATCCTGTATTATACCCCAGAGCTGCACTAACTATTCTGCTGGTGCAGTCACTGTGTATATACATTACATTACTGATCCTGAGTTGCATCCTGCATTATACTTCAGAGCTGCGCTCACTATTCTGCTGGTGCAGTCACTGTGTACATACATTACATTACTGATCCTGAGTTACATCCTGTGTTATACCCCAGAGCTGCACTCACTATTCTGCTGGTGCAGTCACTGTGTACATACATTACTGATCCTGAGTTACATCCTGTATTATACCCCAGAGCTGCACTCACTATTCTGCTGGTGCAGTCTCTGTGTACATACATTACATTACTGATCCTGAGTTACATCCTGTATTATTCCCCAGAGCTGCACTCACTATTCTGCTGGTGCAGTCACTATGTGCATACATTACTGATCCTGAATTACCTCCTGTATTATACTCCAGAGCTAGTTGAGACCACAGCTCAGCGTCAGGGATTCAGTATATAGACTGCTCAAAAAAATAAAGGGAACACTAAAATTCCACATCCTAGATATCAACGAATGAAATATTACAGCTGTAAATCTTTATTCATTACATAGTGAAATGTGTTGAGAACAGTAAACCCTAAAAATGATCAATGTAAATCACAACTAATATCCCACGGAGGTCTGGAGTTGGAATGATGCTCAAAATCAAAGTGGAAAATTAAGTTACAGGCTGATCCAACTTCAGTGGAAATGCCTCAAGACAAGGAAATGATGCTCAGTAGTGTGCGTGGCCTCCACGTGCATGTATGATCTCTCTACAACGCCTGGGCATGCTCCTGATGAGGCAGCAGATGGTCTACTGATGGATCTCCTCCCAGACCTGGACTAAAGCATCCGACAACTCCTGGACAGTCTGTGGTGCAATGTGACGTTGGTGGACGGAGCGAGACATGATGTCCTAGATGTGCTCAATCGGATTCAGGTCTGGGGAACGGGCGGCCAGTCCATAGCTTCAATGCCTTCATCTTGCAGGAACTGCTGACACTCCAGCCACATGAGGTCTGGCATTGTCCTGCATTAGGAGGAATCCAGGGCCAACCGCACCAGAATATGGTCTCACAAGGGGTCTGAGGATCTCATCTCGGTACCTAATGAGAGTCAGGCAACCTCTGGTGAGCACATGGAGGGCTGTGCGGCCCTCTAAACAAATGCCACCCCACACCATTACTGACCCACTGCCAAACTGGTCATGCTTGAAGATGTTGCAGGCAGCAGATCGCTCTCCACGGCGTCTCCAGACTCTGTCACGTCTGTCACATGTGCTCAGTGTGAACCTGCTTTCATCTGTGAAGAGCACAGGGCGCCAGTGGCGAATTTGCCAATCCTGGTGTTCTGTGGCAAATGCCAAGCGTCCTCCACGGTGTTGGGCTGTGAGCACAACCCACATCTGTGGACGTCGGGCACTCAGCCCATCCTCATGGAGTCAGTTTCTAACCGTTTGTGCAGACACATGCACATTTGTGGCCTGCTGGAGGTTATTTTGCAGGGCTTTGGCAGTGCTCCTCCTGTTCCTCCTTGCACAAAGGCTGAGGTAGAGTTCCTGCTGCTGGGTTTTTGCCATCCTATGGCCTCCTCCACGTCTACTGGTAGCGCCTCCAGCCTCTGGACACTATGCTGACAGACACAGCAAACCTTCTTGCCACAGCTCGCATTGATGTGCCATCCTGGATGAGCTGCACTACCTGAGCCACTTGTGTGGGTTGTAGAGTCCGTCTCATGCTACCACGAGTGTAAAAGGACAACCAACAAAAAGTGACAAAAACATCAGCCAGAAAGTGTTGGTACTGAGATGTGGTCTGTGGTCCCCACCTGCTGAACCTCTCCTTTATTGAGGGTGTCTTGATAATTGCCAATAATTTCCATCTGTTGTCTATTCCATTTGCACAACAGCATATGTAATTGATTGTCAATCAGTGTCGCTTCCTAAGTGGACAGTTTGATTTCACAGAAGTTTGATTTACTTGGAGTTATATTCTGTTAAGTTTGTTTTCTTGAGCAGTGTATATTGGTCAATGTGTGACAATTGATAGGAAATGCCCTTTCCTGTTGTGTTGGGCAACGTCTAGAGAATGGCAGGAGTTTACTACAATATAAAAAGTTGGAGATAAGATCGCATTCACTTCATAAGTGAAAAGACGCACAAGATCTAATCAACAAGAAGAAAAATCATGAAAAATGTCAGAAAGTGAAGAAATGGGTCATAAGGTGAGAAGATTGTAGAAAGAACCTGGATAATTATTCCAAAAATATGTTTCAGGATGGAAAGAAAACCGCTAGATGCACTATAGATGGAGCAAGAGGGGTAGGAGAGAAAAATGACAGCATGTGGGGTACAGACTACATGCAGTGAAGGTTCAAGAGGAGATCAGCCGGCGAGTGTCTCATTCGTCTAAGACTAGCGAAGATTAATCGAAATGTTGGAGGAGGTATTTGTGATCAAGAGGTGGAAAAATGGGGCCTCTCTGCATGTTGTCTCCACTTTGCCCCCAGAAATAACGAGTGAGGTTTTGTGGTGTGGTGGGAGGAGCGGGGCACGAACAGAAGAAGCACATGAAGAAACTTTAAGATTGTCAGGGAACAGCGAGAATTTTACGTAGAAGGTTATCTCAGAGGCAAAGCAGCTCTCCTCGAGAAATAAAGCAGGACTCCGACAGTTCAAGTGACGGGGACCTAAGAGGTTGCACCACAATGGCTTCAGACGAACACAAACAACTACCCAGGAGTACGCCGGCCTTTCACGGCCCCGGCCCGGCGTTTTGTCAGCAGGCAGGCGCCTCTTGCAAGGTTTATGCAACATGCAAAAGCGAGAATGAAGAGCGATCTGGATGGCTAGGAAATTTTTGTTTTGTTTTTTTGCTTTGAAAAATTTTCAAAACTTTTCCTTAAAATTTTTCCAAAAATAGTCCCTGAATTGACTGTTGTCTGGTCGAGTGTAAACCAGAGCACATGGGCACCCCCAGACGTCAGCTGCGTGGGTCACTGGACATAGAAATGTTTCAGAAAGTTTCAAAAATTCTTTCAGGAGAATTCGATTAAGTGGAGGACAATCTTTTCTCCAAAATGTTGGGTATCTGATGCTGGAGATCTGAAAAGCTGCTGATATGAGTGGAGACAGTGCCTTATTCCTGGGCTAGTTGTTATTACTTTCCAGCCAATCTACACATCAGGTATCACTTTGCATTGTCCCATTGTGTGAGGTGAGATGACACGTGCAGAACTCACCACAGCAGAAGCTCCAGGCTCAGGTGCCGATGTAGAAAAGATCAGTATTTGTGTGTCCCCTGAATGTAATCTATGCTCTATCCATAAGAGTGGAGAAACAGCCGTCCAGCATGGCCTGTATATACAGGACGGCAGTGCACAGAAATGTCTTAAGTGGCTCCCGGAAGAGATGGAGCAGAACCTCTCATGGTCAGGAAGTGATGGAGCAGAACCACTCATGGTCAGGAAGTGATGGAGCAGAACCACTCATGGTCAGGAAGTGATGGAGCAGAACCTCTCATGGTCAGGGAGTAATGGAGAAGAACCTCTCATGGTGAGGAAGTGATGGAGCAGAACCTCTCATGGTCAGGGAGTTATGGTGCACAGCCTCTCATGGTCAGGGAGTTATGGTGCACAGCCTCTCATGGTCAGAGAGTAATGGAGCATAGCGTCTCATGATTAGGGAGTGATGGAGCTGAACCTCTCATGGTCAGGGAGTGATGGAGCAGAACCTCTCACGGTCAGGAAGTGATGGAGCAGAACCTCTCATGGTCAGGGAGTTATGGTGCACAGCCTCTCATGGTCAGGGAGTTATGGTGCACAGCCTCTCATGGTCAGGGAGTTATGGTGCACAGCCTCTCATGGTCAGAGAGTTATGGTGCACAGCCTCTCATGGTCAGGGAGTTATGGTGCACAGCCTCTCATGGTCAGAGAGTAATGGAGCATAGCGTCTCATGATAAGGGAGTGATGGAGCTGAACCTCTCATGGTCAGGGAGTGATGGAGCAGAACCTCTCACGGTCAGGAAGTGATGGAGCAGAACCTCTCATGGTCAGGGAGTTATGGTGCACAGCCTCTCATGGTCAGGGAGTTATGGTGCACAGCCTCTCATGGTCAGGGAGTGATGGAGCAGAACCTCTCATGGTCACAAAGTGATTGAGCAGAACCTCTCATGGTCAGGAAGTGATGAAACAGAACCTCTCATAGTCAGGAAGTTATTGAGCAAAATCTCTCATGGTCAGGGAGTGATGGAGCACAGCGTCTCATGGTCAGTGAGTCATGGAGCACAGCATCTCATGGTCAGGGAGTGATGGAGCACAGCGTCTCATGGTCAGGGAGTGATGGAGCACAGCGTCTCATGGTCAGGGAGTGATGGAGCACAGCGTCTCATGGTCAGGGAGTGATGGAGCACAGCATCTCATGGTCAGGGAGTAATGGAGCACAGCATCTCATGGTCAGGGAGTGATGGAGCACAGCGTCTCATGGTCAGGGAGTGATGGAGCACAGCGTCTCATGGTCAGGGAGTGATGGAGCACAGCGTCTCATGGTCAGGGAGTGATGGAGCACAGCGTCTCATGGTCAGGGAGTAATGGAGCACAGCATCTCATGGTCAGGGAGTGATGGAGCACAGCGTCTCATGGTCAGGGAGTGATGGAGCACAGCGTCTCATGGTCAGGGAGTGATGGAGCACAGCGTCTCATGGTCAGGGAGTGATGGAGCACAGCGTCTCATGGTCAGGGAGTGATGGAGCACAGCGTCTCAAGATCACGAAGTGATAGAGCATAGTGTCTCACGATCAGAACATGATAGAGCACATCGTCTCATGATCTGGGAGTGATTGAGCACAGAGACTTGTCCTTTGTTATCACTCTGCTGACACTGACTGCTAATGCGGACATGATTCTACTGTCCGTGACCTCTAATGAGATGACTCTGCTGACTCCGCCATCTAATGATAATGAGATCACTCTGCTGACCCCGCCCTCTAATAATGAGATCACTCTGCTGACCCCGCCCGCTAATGATAATGAGATCACTCTGCTGACCCCGCCCGCTAATGATAATGAGATCACTCTGCTGAGCACAGCATCTCATGGTCAGGGAGTGATGGAGCACAGCGTCTCATGGTCAGGGAGTGATGGAGCACAGCACCTCATGGTCAGGGAGTGATGGAGCAGAACCTCTAATGGTCAGGAAGTGATGGAGCACAGCACCTCATGGTCAGGGAGTGATGGAGCAGAACCTCTAATAGTCAGGAAGTGATGGAGCAGAACCTCTCATGGTCAGGGAGTGATGGAGCAGAACCTCTCATGATCAGGGAGTGATGGAGCAGAACCTCTCATGGTCAGGGAGTGATGGAGCAGAACCTCTCATGGTCAGGGAATGATGGAGGACAGCGTCTCATGGATAGGAAATGATGGAGTACAGCGTCTCACGGTCAGGGAGTGAAGGAGCACAGCGTCTCATGGTCAGTGAGTAATGGAGCACAGCGTCTCATGGTCAGGCAGTAATGGAGCACAGCGTCTCGTGGTCAGGGAGTGAAGGAGCACAGCGTCTCATGGTCAGGGAGTGATGGAGCACAGCGTCTCATGGTCGGAGTGATGGAGCACAGCATCTCATGGTCAGGGAGTGATGCAGCACAGCATCTCAAGTTCAGGGGAGTGATGGAGCACAGTGTCTCATGATCACGAAGTGATAGAGCACAGTGTCTCACGATCAGAACATGATAGAGCACAGCGTCTCATGATCTGGGAGTGATTGAGCACAGAGTCTTGTCCTTTGTTACCCTTCTAATGATAAGGAGATGATTCTGCTGACCCCGCCCTCTAATGATAATGAGGCGGCTCTAATGATCCCACCCGCTAATGATAATGAGATCACTCTGCTGACACTGACCGCTAATGCGGACATGATTCTGCTGTCCGTGACCTCTAATGAGATGACTCTGCTGACTCACCCATCTAATGATAATGAGATCACTCTGCTGACCCCGCCCTCTAGTGATAATGAGATCACTCTGTTGACCCCACCCGCTAATGATAATGAGATCACTCTGCTGAGCCCGCCCTCTAACGGAAATGCGATTACTCTGCCCGCTAATGCTGAGATGATTCTTTTGACCCCACCCTTTAATAATAATGAGATCACTCTGCTGACCCCGCCCTCTAATGGTAATGTGATTACTCTGCCCGCTAATGCTAAGATGATTCTGCTGACCTTGCCCGCTAATGATAATGAGATCACTCTGCTGACCCCACCCTCTAATAATAATGAGATCACTCTGCTGACCCCGCCCTCTAATGGTAATGCAATTACTCTGCAGACACTGCCTGCTAATGCTAAGATGATTCTGCTGACCTTGCCCACTAATGATGAGATCACTCTGCTGACCCCACCCTCTAATGATAATGAGATCACTCTGCTGACCCCGCCCTCTAATGGTAATGCAATTACTCTGCAGACACTGCCTGGTAATGTTGAGATGATTCTGCTGACCCCACCCTCTAATGATAATGAAATCACCTCTGACTGTGCCCTTGAATGATAATGAGGTCACTCTGCTGACCCCGCCCTCTAATGATAATGAGATAACTGCTGACTGCGCCCTCTAATGATAATAAGATGACTGCTGACTCCGCCCTCTAATGATAATGAGATTACTCTGACTACCCTGCCCTCTAATAATAATGAGGCCACTCTGCGGACCGCAACCTCTATAAAATGAGATGACTACCGAGTCCCTCTTCTTATGATGAGATGTCTCTTCTGACTCCGCCCTCTAACAATAAATAGATGACTGCTGACCCTGCCTCTTAATGACAATGAGATTACTGCTGACCCCACTGTCTAATGATAAGGTGACTATTAAAGTCTGCCTTAGAATAATAATGACCCTCTAACAGTAATGATATAGCTCTGTTGGTTCTAACCCAATCTATAGAGATAAGCTGACAAGTGAGTTAGGGTACCGTCACACAGTGGAATTTTGATCGCTACGACGGCACGATTCGTGACATTCCAGCGATATACTTACGATCTCGCAGTGTCTGACACGCTCCTGCGATCAGGGACCCCGCAGAGAATCGTACGTCGTAGCAGATCGTTTGAAACTTTCTTTCGTCGTCTAGTGTCCCGCTGTGGCGGCATGATCGCATCGTGTAACTAAGGTGTGCACGATATTGTATACGATGTGCGCATAGTAACCAACGGCTTCTACATCGCACATACGTCATGAAATCATCGCTCCAGCGTCGTACATTGCAAAGTGTGACAGCAGTCTACGACACTGGAGCGATATTGTTACGATGCTGGAGCGTCACGAATCGTGCCGTCGTAGCGATCAAAGTGCCACTGTGTGAAGGTACCCTTAGACAAAACAGCAATCTCCAGTCTCTAATGCTCGCTCTTGTGGTTGGTGTGAGAACAGCAATATTTCAATGATATATTATTGTACGCGGGTTTTGTGTGTTGTTTTCTAGAGATACATTACTGTTCTGCAGAATGCTCTAGTCTAGTTCTAGACACATTTATCTGGCACGTTCTTCAGTAAGAAGATGGGAGAGATGGCGCAGTGCGTCAGACTGGCAGGGAGAGGAGAAGATTCTGGGTGTCTGATGAATTATCCCCCAATATGGTGAAAGGTAGTGATCGTACATCTACCGCTACCAAAGTGGAGAATCCAAGGACATACTGATAGGGAATTTAGATTGTGAGCCCCATTGGGGACAGTGATGATAATGTGTGTAAAGTGCTTGGGAAAAGATAGCGCTGTATAAGCAAAAGCATAATAAATAATATAAGTAAAAAACAGACATAAAGCGTCAGATGTTTGGCTGGGCTCCGGGGTTCGGTGCTGGTGCCAGCGTCTCCGCTCTGGCTCAGAGAAGAGGACTATGCGTTATAGCAGGGGTGTAAAACACGTGGCCCGGGAGTCACATGCAGCCTCTGAGGGTCATCTGCAGCCACGTATCAAAAAATTATGGAGTTATATTTTGAAACGAAAAATTCAGTTTTATGTAAAAAATCAGAAGTAAACAAAACAAGTAGATATAAAACTCTAATGTAATCTCATATGATAAACCCCATTACAAAAAGAAAACAAATGGAGCATTTTCATTATAGTGATGCACAGAAAAATGGAATAAAAAGTGATGAAAAGTAGCATAGAAAACCAACTGGTATCACCGAAAAAGTCATCATGTCCCGCAATGAACGAAGCCCCACGGCAGCACATTGTTCCTGTGTGTGACCCCTTTACTCAGCCGAGTTTGAGACCCCTGTATGTACTATCCATACCCCATAATACGGCATGTGGAAAGGTGCCGTCTTCTTGACAGACCCCCTTTCATGACATGACTGGGGTATAACGTGACCTGCAGTTAAGGGGTTACTTGCCAGTGTCCGACACTTCAGAACAACATAGAAGCACGTGGTCGCAGGGATCGTCTACTTTCGCAATAACCAGTAAACAAGCGGCTGGGCGGTCGCCCCTTCTTCATACCACAAGTTTTTCTGACGCCACAAATATCTGTTTTCCTTCCCCTCCATCTCCTGCCAAAAGAAGACATCATTTAGAGGAATAATTACCCCCCCAAAAAAATCCTCGCTCCGCGCGGGTCACAAATAGCTACCTGCTGCTATTCCTGTCCCTGGTGTGAGCACACAAGTGACGGCTGCGGTTTCTCGGAGCAGCAGTTCATGTGCTTCGCCTCTGTGCGCTCTGCGCTGAGGACTGACCATGACTCCAGGGCGGTCAACCCAAAGTCGTCAACCACATCCTCTGCTTCCAGCTCCGCGCCAAGAAGACCTTTCCTGATCCCCGGACCCCCACAAGGTCCCATTCAGAGGGGTCTTGTCGCACAGCTGCTGGAGCAATAATCTCCTGTGCACCAGTAGCCACATCACTAAGCAGGAGCAGCCACAGGGGAAGCAAAAAACACAGCGGCCGCCAGCAGAAGGGGGCGAGGAGAGGAGCAGTGCCGGGGCCGATCCTCTCCTGCCCTGAAGACCCTCAAAGGGGGCAACGTGTAGACACCCCCGGAGTATATTAGGGATGGAGTGTGTGCAGGAGCCAATACAGTCAGCTATCAGCCGGGTGCACTTACTAAACAGGATGACCCGAGCGTGGAGGTCTACTTGTTGGCCATATTGGCTACCCAAGGTCCAGGACTTGTATACTGAGGATCTGTCCTTACAACGGGCCATCATTTGGGGGGGGGTCAGTCAGCCAGAACCTACACAGATCAGCATGGCTTCCAGATACTTTGTAGCGACCATTCTCAGGTCCTGCAGATAAAAGTATATTCCCTTCAATGTAACCTGAGAACGGCCACTACGCGGTGTAGGGAGCATGAGTGTTGTACGGAGCATGCGCAGTGTACGGGGCTATGCAGTGTACGATGCTGCGCTGTGTACGGGGCTGTGCGGTGTACGGTGCTGTGCAGTGTTTGGAGACGCATGGTGTACGGAGCTGCGCGGTGTACGAATCTGTGCAGTGTACGGTGCATGCGCGGTGTACGGGACATGCACGATGTGCGGATCTGCGCAGTTTACGGAGCTGTGCAGTGTACGGAGCTGTGCAGTGTACGGAGCTGTGCAGTGTACGGAGCTGCGCGGTGTACGAATCTGTGCAGTGTACGGTGCATGCGCGGTGTACGGGACATGCACGATGTGCGGATCTGCGCAGTTTACGGAGCTGTGCAGTGTACGGATCTGTGCAGTGTATGGAACATGCGCAGTGTACAGATCTGTGCAGTGTACGGAGTATGCGCAGTGTACGGAGCTGTGCAGTGTACGGAGCCGGTGTACGGAGCTGTGCGGTGTACGGAGCCGGTGTACGGATCTGTGCAGTGTATGGAACATGCGCAGTGTACGGATCTGTGCAGTGTACGGAGTATGCGCAGTGTACGGAGCTGTGCAGTGTACGGAGCCGGTGTACGGAGCTGTGCGGTGTACGAGCTGCGTGGTGTACGGAGCTGTGCAGTGTACGGAGCTGTGCAGTGTACGGAGCTGCATGGTGTACGGAGCTGCATGGTGTACGGAGCTGCATGGTGTACGGAGCTGCGCAGTGTACGGAGCTGCGCAGTGTACGGAGCTGTGCAGTGTACGGAGCTGTGCAGTGTACGGAGCTGTGCAGTGTACGGACCTGTGCAGTGTACGGACCTGTGCGGTGTACAGAGCTGTGCGGTGTACGGAGTTGTGCGGTGTACGGAGCTGTGCAGTGTATGGAGCTGTGCAGTGTATGGAGCTGTGCGGTGTAGCTGTGCAGTGTACAGAGCTGTGCAGTGTATGGAGCTGTGCAGTGTACGGAGCTGTGCAGTGTACGGAGCTGTGAAGTATGGAGCTGTGCGGTGTACGGAGTTGTGCGGTGTACAGAGCTGTGCAGTGTATGGAGCTGTGCAGTGTATGGAGCTGTGCAGTGTACGGAGTTGTGCAGTGTACGGAGCTGTGCAGTGTACGGAGCTGTGCAGTGTTTGGAGCTGCATGGTGTACGGATCTGTGCAGTGTACGGAGCTTGCGTGGTGTACGGAGCTGTGCAGTGTACGGAGCATACACGGTGTACAGAGCTGTGCAGCGTACGGAGCATGCGCGGTGTACGGAGCTGTGCAGAGTGTACGGAGCATGCGCGGTGTACGGAGCTGTGCAAAGTGTACAGAGCATGCGCGGTGTATGGAGCTGTGCAGTGTACGGAGCTGTGCAGTGTACGGAGCATGCGTGGTGTACAGAGCTGTGCAGTGTACGGGGCATGCGTGGTGTACAGAGCTGTGCAGTGTACGGAGCTGTGCAGTGTACGGAGCATGCGCGGTGTATGGAGCTGTGCAGTGTACGGAGCTGTGCAGTGTACGGAGCATGCGTGGTGTACGGAGCTGTGCAGTGTACGGAGCTGTGCAGTGTACGGAGCATGTGCGGTGTATGGAGCTGTGCAGTGTACGGAGCATGCGGTGTACGGGGCTGTGCAGTGTACGGTGCATGCGTGGTGTACGGAGCTGTGCAGTGTACGGAGCATGCGTGGTGTACGGAGCTGTGCAGTGTACGGAGCTGTGCAGTGTATGGAGCTGTGCAGTGTATGGAGCTGTGCAGTGTACGGAGCTGTGCAGTGTACGGAGCTGTGCAGTGTACGGAGCTGTGCAGTGTATGGAGCTGTACGGTGTACGGAGTTGTGCAGTGTACGGAGCTGCATGGTGTACGGACCTGAGCGGTGTATGGAGCTTGCGTGGTGTACGGAGCTGTGCAGTGTACGGAGCTGTGCAGTGTATGGATCTGTGCAGTGTATGGAGCATGCGTGGTGTACGGAGCTGTGCAGTGTACGGAGCATGCGTGGTGTACGGAGCTTGCGTGGTGTACGGAGCTGTGCAGTGTACGGAGCTGCGCCATTTCAGTTCTTTACACTGCACACATCTGTCCGCTGCAGCCGCTGATTGGTGGCGTTGCTCGCTGTCGGACCTATCTGACATTATTGACCTATTCTAAAAGGTCTCCATACATATTAGATAAAAGTCATCTGCACACATGGATTTTGGTGGCACCTGCCAAGTATGTAATGTGTTTGGGGCTTTCGGACTCTCCCCTGACAGACGATGTTGGGCAGAGAAGGATCTGGCCTGCTGAATTATGTTCGGAGGGTAGATTAGCAGCTGCCAGAGGAGCTGGCAGGTATGGCTACTTTCACACATCAGGTTTTTTGTTTCAGGCAGAATCCGGCTAATGTTAGAAAAAACGGATTCGTTGGAAATAGTGTAAAAACTGATGCAACGGATCCGTTTTTGTGCCGGATCCGGTTTTTATTTTTAGGAGGGAGGGAGAGAGAGAAAGACCTCTGGACGGAAAATCTGCATGATTTCAATGGAAAATGCTTGTAAAACCGGATCCGGAGGCCGGATTCATCTTTTCACATGTCCGTTTCACACGTTTTTGGTCGGTTCCGTCACTGTACGCTTTTTTCGCCGGACGAAAAAATGTTCCTTTGGACGTTTTCTCCATCCGCCAGTAACGACTATTTGGACGGATCAGGAAAAAAACGGATGAAACGTGAGGCCATCAGGTGCAATCCGGCGCTAATACAACTCTATGAGAAAAAAACAGATCCGGCGCAAAAAAAAAACCCCGGATCCGTTTTTTTTCAAAACTTGCCAGATTGTGCCTGAAAGAAAAAACATGATGTGTGATAGTAGCCTATCACTGTCCACAGGAGCGATCGTTGGCAGCCAGCTTTAGGACACGTCATAACTCCTGGGGACCCCGTTAGGAGTTGACCAGAACTTGCAGCATTTTGACTGCAGCTCTGGCTGTGACTGGAGCACAAATCTCGGAGCAATATCAGACGAGTAAAGTAAAATCTCTACAGAATTACTGATCATTAAATGAAGATTTCAACTACATCATGAGGACTGAAGATCTGCGGTGACCTGTTGCTTGTTCCCGTCTCCATACTTTCCGCTTTCTTCTTACACGCAGTGAGCAGCGGTGCTTTCATGTGTCAGGAGAGGTCAGGCTGGAGACTGCCGCCGCTCGGCGAGGATCCTCCTTTCATAATGTCCGAGTGGACCCAAGTACTGACGAGAAGTCCCCTCATTAGTGCGAAGCCGGATCTCGGAGAACGTCTCCGTCCCGCTCAGGTGAAGATGTGGATCACACCCACACTTTTCCGAAAACTCCTGCCACGAGTGACTGAAGTGCAGAGCTGTGATCTGGGGTCACCTCCAAACTCCGAAGGAAGGGGTCAGTGACTGACAGAATTCTGACATCGTCTCAGGAACATGTCTGAGCTCAGTGCCGCCTGTAGATGCCACACGAGAGGTGGCGAGCCCCCGGACCGCACCAGAGCCCATCATTCACGGTCGGAGAACAGGACAGACGTCGGGTGACTGTCAGCCGAAAAGTACGATTCTGACTGTCTCACCCAATTGTTGGGCATTAATGTCTCACGCTCTTTGTCCAACAGTCTGACTGCTGACTGACAACGTGTCTGGATATTTTGCCTGGTTGTCAGTCATCATCTGAAGTTTAGGTTGCAAATGTCTAAATTGCACATAATTAGACTTTATCTAGTAGGTTTTGTGGGAGGATGACGGAGAAGATTGTACTCAAAAGGAAGCCAAGCTGACCATATGCAGAGATGATAAGACTCCTGAGAAACAGTGGCCCCCGAGACCTGGGGTAAAAGCCTCTAACTAACCTGTCTCCAATTCACAGAGTGTACTAACCTCCACGCCTGGTGTATCATGGCGATATCCTAGGTGTGGGATCCAGGAGGAACATTTGATGCACGCGATGTGGGAATGGAGACAGAGAGGCCATCTTGGAATCAGGTCATCTCCTTGACAGAAAGGGTTCAAATGGTGTATGGAGTGAAAGTGTTAACAGATCCCCTATAAGTATATTGGGATTTTTGAAGATGGAGTGGATCCCAGTTTGCCCCTATTCGTAGGTATCTTATTTCAAGCATGTGAACTTCTGGGCTTTCATTGGTGACACAACCTCCATCTATGGGAGGACTACAACGAGGGACAAATAATATCATCTGGTTGGAAAGAGGAATCATCATAAACAGAACTCGATTCCCAAACATGGCAAGACGACGCGTCCGTGGTTGGATCCTCCGGGGCGGCCCACAAGTCTGATTACAGATAGACTAGATATTTCCCGGGTATCCCTTCATGGTTCGTCCTCTTTTTCCTTCTTCTCCCCCTTCTACGAATCGTATACTTTGTTATTCTGCTCTGAAATTACAATGTTTCTCTGGGATGTTGGGATTTGGGAACTGAAGCGGAGTTACTTTATGTTTCACACTATGGAATTATTATGTCATTTATCTTATCTGAAAGATGGAAAATTTGTATTTGGAAATATTCAATAAGAGTTGATTGAAAAATAAATAAATAAAGCCTCTCACTAGGCCGAACCGTACCGTGCTCTGTTCAGGGAGATGGACGTGAGGCGAAATCTGTGCGAGGAATCGTAGACGCCCCGTGTGCCCCTTCAACGTTATGATTCCTTGAGTGTCCATGTGTAAAGCAATAATGGCCAGAGTACCCCCATAAAAACAAATATCACCCCAAATGCCCCATTATAAAGAAATAATACTCCGCGTGCCCCCTTATAAACAAATAAAGCCCAGAGTTTCACTTTATAAACTAATACCCCGAGTACCCCCTTAAAAAGCAATAATGCCCTGAGGACCCCCATGAAAACAAACAATGGCCCAAGCGCCCCCTTATAAACAAGTAATGCTCGAGTGCCATCATAAAAATGAAGCATAGCCCATGTGCTCCATAATAAAGCAATAATTCCCTAAGTACCCTCATAAAAACAAATACAGCGCCAAGTGCCCCCTCATCAAAAAATAATGTCCAGAGTCTCCCTTTATAAACTAATACACCAAGCACACCATTATAAAGCAATAATGCCCAGAGTCCCGCTATAACAATTTACCATGACCCAAGTAAGTGTTCCCTTATAAAGCAATAATGCTCCTAGTGCCCCCAATAAGGCAATAATGCACAAGTAACCCTATAATAACAAGTACCCAGAGTACCCCTTTATAAACAAATAATGCCGAGTGCCCCCTTATACACCAATAGTAACTTTAGTGTCCCCTTATACACCAATAGTAACTTGAGTGTCCCCTTATACACCAATAGTAACTTTAGTGTCCCCTTATACACCAATAGTAACTTTAGTGCCCCCTGATACACCAATAGTAATGTTAGTGCCCCCTGATACACCAATAGTAACTTGAGTGTCCTCTTATACACAAATAGTAACTTGAGTGCCCCCTTATACACCAATAGTAACTTGAGTGTCCCTTTATACACCAATAGTAACTTGAGTGTCCCCTTATACACCAATAGTAACGTTAATTTCCCCTTATACACCAATAGTAACTTGAGTGTCCCCTTATACCTAATAGTAATGTTAGTGCCCCTGATAGACCAATAGTAACTTGAGTGTCCCCTTATACACCAATAGTAACTTGAGTGTCCCCTTATACACCAATAGTAACTTGAGTGTCCCCTTATACACCAATAGTAACTTGAGTGCCCCCTTATACACCAATAGTAACTTGAGTGTCCCCTTATACCCCAATAGTAATGTTAGTGCCCCTGATACACCAATAGTAACTTGAGTGTCCCCTTATACACCAATAGTAACTTGAGTGTCCCCTTATACACCAATAGTAACTTGAGTGTCCCCTTATACACCAATAGTAACTTGAGTGTCCCCTTATACACCAATAGTAACTTGAGTGTCCCCTTATACCCCAATAGTAATGTTAGTGCCCCTGATACACCAATAGTAACTTGAGTGTCCCCTTATACACCAATAGTAACTTGAGTGTCCCCTTATACCCCAATAGTAATGTTAGTGCCCCTGATACACCAATAGTAACTTGAGTGTCCCCCTATACACCAATAGTAACTTGAGTGTCCCCTTATACCCCAATAGTAATGTTAGTGCCCCTGATACACCAATAGTAACTTGAGTGTCCCCTTATACACCAATAGTAACTTGAGTGTCCCCTTATACACCAATAGTAACTTAAGTGTCCCCTTATACAGCAATAGTAACTTGAGTGTCCCCTTATACACCAATAGTAACTTGAGTGCCCCCTTATACACCAATAGTAACTTGAGTGTCCCCTTATACCCCAATAGTAATGTTAGTGCCCCTGATACACCAATAGTAACTTGAGTGCCCCCTTATACACCAATAGTAACTTGAGTGTCCCTTTATACACCAATAGTAACTTGAGTGTCCCCCTATACACCAATAGTAACTTGAGTGTCCCCTTATACCCCAATAGTAATGTTAGTGCCCCTGATACACCAATAGTAACTTGAGTGTCCCCCTATACACCAATAGTAACTTGAGTGTCCCCTTATACCCCAATAGTAATGTTAGTGCCCCTGATACACCAATAGTAACTTGAGTGTCCCCTTATACACCAATAGTAACTTGAGTGTCCCCTTATACACCAATAGTAACTTAAGTGTCCCCTTATACAGCAATAGTAACTTGAGTGTCCCCTTATACACCAATAGTAACTTGAGTGCCCCCTTATACACCAATAGTAACTTGAGTGTCCCCTTATACCCCAATAGTAATGTTAGTGCCCCTGATACACCAATAGTAACTTGAGTGCCCCCTTATACACCAATAGTAACTTGAGTGTCCCTTTATACACCAATAGTAACTTGAGTGTCCCCTTATACACCAATAGTAATGTTAGTGCCCCCTGATACACCAATAGTAACTTGAGTGTCCTCTTATACACGAATAGTAACTTGAGTGCCCCCTTATACACCAATAGTAACTTGAGTGTCCCTTTATACACCAATAGTAACTTGAGTGTCCCCTTATACACCAATAGTAACTTTAATTTCCCCTTATACACCAATAGTAACTTGAGTGTCCCCTTATACCTAATAGTAATGTTAGTGCCCCTGATACACCAATAGTAACTTGAGTGTCCCCTTATACACCAATAGTAACTTGAGTGTCCCCTTATACACCAATAGTAACTTGAGTGTCCCCTTATACACCAATAGTAACTTGAGTGTCCCCTTATACACCAATAGTAACTTGAGTGTCCCCTTATACCCCAATAGTAATGTTAGTGCCCCTGATACACCAATAGTAACTTGAGTGTCCCCTTATACACCAATAGTAACTTGAGTGTCCCCTTATACACCAATAGTAACTTGAGTGTCCCATTATACACCAATAGTAACTTGAGTGTCCCCTTATACACCAATAGTAACTTGAGTGTCCCCTTATACACCAATAGTAACTTGAGTGTCCCCTTATACACCAATAGTAACTTGAGTGTCCCCTTATACCCCAATAGTAATGTTAGTGCCCCTGATACACCAATAGTAACTTGAGTGTCCCCTGATACACCAATAGTAACTTGAGTGTCCCCTTATACACCAATAGTAACTTGAGTGTCCCCTTATACACCAATAGTAACTTGAGTGTCCCCTTATACACCAATAGTAACTTGAGTGTCCCCTTATACCCCAATAGTAATGTTAGTGCCCCTGATACACCAATAGTAACTTGAGTGTCCCCTTATACACCAATAGTAACTTGAGTGTCCCCTTATACCCCAATAGTAATGTTAGTGCCCCTGATACACCAATAGTAACTTGAGTGTCCCCCTATACACCAATAGTAACTTGAGTGTCCCCTTATACCCCAATAGTAATGTTAGTGCCCCTGATACACCAATAGTAACTTGAGTGTCCCCTTATACACCAATAGTAACTTGAGTGTCCCCTTATACACCAATAGTAACTTGAGTGTCCCCTTATACACCAATAGTAACTTGAGTGTCCCCTTATACACCAATAGTAACTTGTGTGTCCCCTTACACACCAATAGTAACTTGAGTGTCCCTTTATACACCAATAGTAACTTGAGTGTCCCCTTATACACCAATAGTAATGTTAGTGCCCCCTGATACACCAATAGTAACTTGAGTGTCCCCTTATACACCAATAGTAACTTGAGTGTCCCCTTATACCCCAATAGTAATGTTAGTGCCCCTGATACACCAATAGTAACTTGAGTGTCCCCCTATACACCAATAGTAACTTGAGTGTCCCCTTATACCCCAATAGTAATGTTAGTGCCCGATACACCAATAGTAACTTGAGTGTCCCCTTATACACCAATAGTAACTTGAGTGTCCCCTTATACCCCAATAGTAATGTTAGTGCCCCTGATACACCAATAGTAACTTGAGTGTCCCCCTATACACCAATAGTAACTTGAGTGTCCCCTTATACCCCAATAGTAATGTTAGTGCCCCTGATACACCAATAGTAACTTGAGTGTCCCCTTATACATCAATAGTAACTTGAGTGTCCCCTTATACACCAATAGTAACTTGAGTGTCCCCTTATACACCAATAGTAACTTAAGTGTCCCCTTATACAGCAATAGTAACTTGAATGTCTCCTTATACACCAATAGTAACTTGAGTGCCCCCTTATACACCAATAGTAACTTGAGTGTCCCCTTATACCCCAATAGTAATGTTAGTGCCCCTGATACACCAATAGTAACTTGAGTGCCCCCTTATACACCAATAGTAACTTGAGTGTCCCTTTATACACCAATAGTAACTTGAGTGTCCCCTTATACACCAATAGTAATGTTAGTGCCCCCTGATACACCAATAGTAACTTGAGTGTCCTCTTATACACGAATAGTAACTTGAGTGCCCCCTTATACACCAATAGTAACTTGAGTGTCCCTTTATACACCAATAGTAACTTGAGTGTCCCCTTATACACCAATAGTAACTTTAATTTCCCCTTATACACCAATAGTAACTTGAGTGTCCCCTTATACCTAATAGTAATGTTAGTGCCCCTGATACACCAATAGTAACTTGAGTGTCCCCTTATACACCAATAGTAACTTGAGTGTCCCCTTATACACCAATAGTAACTTGAGTGTCCCCTTATACACCAATAGTAACTTGAGTGTCCCCTTATACCCCAATAGTAATGTTAGTGCCCCTGATACACCAATAGTAACTTGAGTGTCCCCTTATACACCAATAGTAACTTGAGTGTCCCCTTATACACCAATAGTAACTTGAGTGTCCCCTTATACACCAATAGTAACTTGAGTGTCCCCTTATACACCAATAGTAACTTGAGTGTCCCCTTATACACCAATAGTAACTTGAGTGTCCCCTTATACACCAATAGTAACTTGAGTGTCCCCTTATACCCCAATAGTAATGTTAGTGCCCCTGATACACCAATAGTAACTTGAGTGTCCCCTTATACACCAATAGTAACTTGAGTGTCCCCTTATACCCCAAAAGTAATGTTAGTGCCCCTGATACACCAATAGTAACTTGAGTGTCCCCCTATACACCAATAGTAACTTGAGTGTCCCCTTATACCCCAATAGTAATGTTAGTGCCCCTGATACACCAATAGTAACTTGAGTGTCCCCTTATACACCAATAGTAACTTGAGTGTCCCCTTATACACCAATAGTAACTTGAGTGTCCCCTTATACACCAATAGTAACTTGAGTGTCTACGTATACACCAATAGTAACTTGAGTGCCCCCTTATACACCAATAGTAACTTGAGTGTCCCCTTATACCCCAATAGTAATGTTAGTGCCCCTGATACACCAATAGTAACTTGAGTGTCCCCTTATACACCAATAGTAACTTGAGTGTCCCCTTATACACCAATAGTAACTTGAGTGTCCCCTTATACACCAATAGTAACTTGAGTGTCCCCTTATACACCAATAGTAACTTGTGTGTCCCCTTATACACCAATAGTAACTTAAGTGTCCCCTTATACAGCAATAGTAACTTGAGTGTCCCCTTATACACCAATAGTAACTTGAGTGTCCCCTTATACACCAATAGTAACTTGAGTGTCCCCTTATACACCAATAGTAACTTGAGTGTCCCCTTATACACCAATAGTAACTTGAGTGTCCCCTTATACCCCAATAGTAATGTTAGTGCCCCTGATACACCAATAGTAACTTGAGTGTCCCCTTATACACCAATAGTAACTTGAGTGTCCCCTTATACACCAATAGTAACTTGAGTGTCCCCTTATACACCAATAGTAACTTGAGTGTCCCCTTATACACCAATAGTAACTTGTGTGTCCCCTTATACACCAATAGTAACTTAAGTGTCCCCTTATACAGCAATAGTAACTTGAGTGTCCCCTTATACACCAATAGTAACTTGAGTGTCCCCTTATACACCAATAGTAACTTGAGTGTCCCCTTATACACCAATAGTAACTTGAGTGTCCCCTTATACACCAATAGTAACTTGAGTGTCCCCTTATACCCCAATAGTAATGTTAGTGCCCCTGATACACCAATAGTAACTTGAGTGTCCCCTTATACACCAATAGTAACTTGAGTGTCCCCTTATACACCAATAGTAACTTGAGTGTCCCCTTATACACCAATAGTAACTTGAGTGTCCCCTTATACACCAATAGTAACTTGAGTGTCCCCTTATACACCAATAGTAACTTGTGTGTCCCCTTATACACCAATAGTAACTTGAGTGTCCCCTTATACACCAATAGTAACTTGTGTGTCCCCTTATACACCAATAGTAACTTGAGTGTCCCCTTATACAGCAATAGTAACTTGAGTGTCCCCTTATACACCAATAGAAACTTGAGTGCCCCCTTATACACCAATAGTAACTTGAGTGTCCCCTTATACCCCAATAGTAATGTTAGTGCCCCTGATACACCAATAGTAACTTGAGTGTCCCCTGATACACCAATAGTAACTTGAGTGTCCCCTGATACACCAATAGTAACTTGAGTGTCCCCTTATACACCAATAGTAACTTGAGTGTCCCCTTATACACCAATAGTAACTTGAGTGTCCCCTTATACACCAATAGTAACTTGAGTGTCCCCTTATACACCAATAGTAACTTGAGTGTCCCCTTATACACCAATAGTAACTTGAGTTTCCCCTTATACACCAATAGTAACTTGTGTGTCCCCTTATACACCAATAGTAACTTAAGTGTCCCCTTATACAGCAATAGTAACTTGAGTGTCCCCTTATACACCAATAGTAACTTGAGTGTCCCCTTATACCCCAATAGTAATGTTAGTGCCCCTGATACACCAATAGTAACTTGAGTGTCCCCTGATACACCAATAGTAACTTGAGTGTCCCCTTATACACCAATAGTAACTTGAGTGTCCCCTTATACCCCAATAGTAATGTTAGTGCCCCTGATACACCAATAGTAACTTGAGTGTCTACGTATACACCAATAGTAACTTGAGTGCCCCCTTATACACCAATAGTAACTTGAGTGTCCCCTTATACCCCAATAGTAATGTTAGTGCCCCTGATACACCAATAGTAACTTGAGTGTCCCCTTATACACCAATAGTAACTTGAGTGTCCCCTTATACACCAATAGTAACTTGAGTGTCCCCTTATACACCAATAGTAACTTGAGTGTCCCCTTATACACCAATAGTAACTTGTGTGTCCCCTTATACACCAATAGTAACTTAAGTGTCCCCTTATACAGCAATAGTAACTTGAGTGTCCCCTTATACACCAATAGTAACTTGAGTGTCCCCTTATACACCAATAGTAACTTGAGTGTCCCCTTATACACCAATAGTAACTTGAGTGTCCCCTTATACCCCAATAGTAATGTTAGTGCCCCTGATACACCAATAGTAACTTGAGTGTCCCCTTATACACCAATAGTAACTTGAGTGTCCCCTTATACACCAATAGTAACTTGAGTGTCCCCTTATACACCAATAGTAACTTGAGTGTCCCCTTATACACCAATAGTAACTTGAGTGTCCCCTTATACCCCAATAGTAATGTTAGTGCCCCTGATACACCAATAGTAACTTGAGTGTCCCCTTATACACCAATAGTAACTTGAGTGTCCCCTTATACACCAATAGTAACTTGAGTGTCCCCTTATACACCAATAGTAACTTGAGTGTCCCCTTATACACCAATAGTAACTTGAGTGTCCCCTTATACCCCAATAGTAATGTTAGTGCCCCTGATACACCAATAGTAACTTGAGTGTCCCCTTATACACCAATAGTAACTTGAGTGTCCCCTTATACACCAATAGTAACTTGAGTGTCCCCTTATACACCAATAGTAACTTGAGTGTCCCCTTATACACCAATAGTAACTTGAGTGTCCCCTTATACCCCAATAGTAATGTTAGTGCCCCTGATACACCAATAGTAACTTGAGTGTCCCCTTATACACCAATAGTAACTTGAGTGTCCCCTTATACCCCAATAGTAATGTTAGTGCCCCTGATACACCAATAATAACTTGAGTGTCCCCTTATACACCAATAGTAACTTGAGTGTCCCCTTATACACCAATAGTAACTTGAGTGTCCCCTTATACCCCAATAGTAATGTTAGTGCCCCTGATACACCAATAGTAACTTGAGTGTCCCCTGATACACCAATAGTAACTTGAGTGTCCCCTTATACACCAATAGTAACTTGAGTGTCCCCTTATACACCAATAGTAATGTTAGTGCCCCTGATACACCAATAGTAACTTGAGTGTCCCCTTATACACCAATAGTAACTTGAGAGTCCCCTTATACACCAATAGTAACTTGAGTGTCTACGTATACACCAATGGTAACTTGAGGGTCCCCTTATACACCAATAGTAACTTGAGTGTCCCCTTATACACCAATAGTAACTTGAGTGTGCCTTATACACCAATAGTAACTTTAGTTTCCCCTTATACACCAATAGTAACTTGAGTGTCCCCTTATACCCCAATAGTCATGTTAGTGCCCCTGATACACCAATAGTAACTTGAGTGTCCCCTTATACACCAATAGTAATGTTAGTGCCCCTGATACACCAATAGTAACTTGAGTGTCCCCTTATACACCAATAGTAACTCGAGTGTCCCCTTATACACCAATAGTAACTTGAGTGTCCCCTTATACACCAATAGTAATGTTAGTGCCCCTGATACACCAATAGTAACTTGAGTGTCCCCTTATACACCAATAGTAACTTGAGTGTCCCCTTATACACCAATAGTAACTTGAGTGTCCCCTTATACCCCAATAGTAATGTTAGTGCCCCTGATACACCAATAGTAACTTGAGTGTCCCCTTATACCCCAATAGTAATGTTAGTGCCCCTGATACACCAATAGTAACTTGAGTGTCCCCTTATACACCAATAGTAACTTGAGTGTCCCCTTATACACCAATAGTAACTTGAGTGTCCCCTTATACACCAATAGTAACTTGAGTGTCCCCTTATACACCAATAGTAACTTGAGTGTCCCCTTATACACCAATAGTAACTTGTGTGTCCCCTTATACACCAATAGTAACTTGAGTGTCCCCTTATACACCAATAGTAACTTGTGTGTCCCCTTATACACCAATAGTAACTTGAGTGTCCCCTTATACAGCAATAGTAACTTGAGTGTCCCCTTATACACCAATAGAAACTTGAGTGCCCCCTTATACACCAATAGTAACTTGAGTGTCCCCTTATACCCCAATAGTAATGTTAGTGCCCCTGATACACCAATAGTAACTTGAGTGTCCCCTGATACACCAATAGTAACTTGAGTGTCCCCTGATACACCAATAGTAACTTGAGTGTCCCCTTATACACCAATAGTAACTTGAGTGTCCCCTTATACACCAATAGTAACTTGAGTGTCCCCTTATACACCAATAGTAACTTGAGTGTCCCCTTATACACCAATAGTAACTTGAGTGTCCCCTTATACACCAATAGTAACTTGAGTTTCCCCTTATACACCAATAGTAACTTGTGTGTCCCCTTATACACCAATAGTAACTTAAGTGTCCCCTTATACAGCAATAGTAACTTGAGTGTCCCCTTATACACCAATAGTAACTTGAGTGTCCCCTTATACCCCAATAGTAATGTTAGTGCCCCTGATACACCAATAGTAACTTGAGTGTCCCCTGATACACCAATAGTAACTTGAGTGTCCCCTTATACACCAATAGTAACTTGAGTGTCCCCTTATACCCCAATAGTAATGTTAGTGCCCCTGATACACCAATAGTAACTTGAGTGTCTACGTATACACCAATAGTAACTTGAGTGCCCCCTTATACACCAATAGTAACTTGAGTGTCCCCTTATACCCCAATAGTAATGTTAGTGCCCCTGATACACCAATAGTAACTTGAGTGTCCCCTTATACACCAATAGTAACTTGAGTGTCCCCTTATACACCAATAGTAACTTGAGTGTCCCCTTATACACCAATAGTAACTTGAGTGTCCCCTTATACACCAATAGTAACTTGTGTGTCCCCTTATACACCAATAGTAACTTAAGTGTCCCCTTATACAGCAATAGTAACTTGAGTGTCCCCTTATACACCAATAGTAACTTGAGTGTCCCCTTATACACCAATAGTAACTTGAGTGTCCCCTTATACACCAATAGTAACTTGAGTGTCCCCTTATACCCCAATAGTAATGTTAGTGCCCCTGATACACCAATAGTAACTTGAGTGTCCCCTTATACACCAATAGTAACTTGAGTGTCCCCTTATACACCAATAGTAACTTGAGTGTCCCCTTATACACCAATAGTAACTTGAGTGTCCCCTTATACACCAATAGTAACTTGAGTGTCCCCTTATACCCCAATAGTAATGTTAGTGCCCCTGATACACCAATAGTAACTTGAGTGTCCCCTTATACACCAATAGTAACTTGAGTGTCCCCTTATACACCAATAGTAACTTGAGTGTCCCCTTATACACCAATAGTAACTTGAGTGTCCCCTTATACACCAATAGTAACTTGAGTGTCCCCTTATACCCCAATAGTAATGTTAGTGCCCCTGATACACCAATAGTAACTTGAGTGTCCCCTTATACACCAATAGTAACTTGAGTGTCCCCTTATACACCAATAGTAACTTGAGTGTCCCCTTATACACCAATAGTAACTTGAGTGTCCCCTTATACACCAATATTAACTTGAGTGTCCCCTTATACCCCAATAGTAATGTTAGTGCCCCTGATACACCAATAGTAACTTGAGTGTCCCCTTATACACCAATAGTAACTTGAGTGTCCCCTTATACCCCAATAGTAATGTTAGTGCCCCTGATACACCAATAATAACTTGAGTGTCCCCTTATACACCAATAGTAACTTGAGTGTCCCCTTATACACCAATAGTAACTTGAGTGTCCCCTTATACCCCAATAGTAATGTTAGTGCCCCTGATACACCAATAGTAACTTGAGTGTCCCCTGATACACCAATAGTAACTTGAGTGTCCCCATATACACCAATAGTAACTTGAGTGTCCCCTTATACACCAATAGTAATGTTAGTGCCCCTGATACACCAATAGTAACTTGAGTGTCCCCTTATACACCAATAGTAACTTGAGAGTCCCCTTATACACCAATAGTAACTTGAGTGTCTACGTATACACCAATGGTAACTTGAGGGTCCCCTTATACACCAATAGTAACTTGAGTGTCCCCTTATACCCCAATAGTAATGTTAGTGCCCCTGATACACCAATAGTAACTTGAGTGTCCCCTTATACACCAATAGTAATGTTAGTGCCCCTGATACACCAATAGTAACTTGAGTGTCCCCTTATACACCAATAGTAACTCGAGTGTCCCCTTATACCCCAATAGTAATGTTAGTGCCCCTGATACACCAATAGTAACTTGAGTGTCCCCTGATACACCAATAGTAACTTGAGTGTCCCCTTATACACCAATAGTAACTTGAGTGTCCCCTTATACACCAATAGTAACTTGAGTGTCCCCTTATGAAGCCATAAAGCTGTGAGTGTCCCTTATAATTAATAATGATGCAGGTGACAATCAAGTGTTGTGCGGAAAGTTCCTTACTAAGTAATCATGTCCCCAGGAATCTGTCGCTAAGTTTTTTTTACCTGATCTGACAGCAGTAGATGTAACATGAAGCAGATCTGAGAAAGCTGCCCCTCCCCCTCTACAACTGACCACACCCCACCATAGCTGACCTCACACAACTGACTCCACCCACACTACAGCTAACCACACCCACACCACAGCCGACCCTCACCAGGCTTTGTATATACATTGTCTATTGATAGTGAGCTGCTTATCACTGGAGGGTGTGACCTCACTATGACTCACATGCCAGGCAGTTACAGCAGTGATAATCACCTAGTGACAAAACCTTCATTGCAAGCAAACAACGGCACACAGCTGATAAGTGACATCGCTGTATTCAGTGTTTTAACCCCTACCTCATAGCAAAACCTGTTGACAGATTCTCACGAATACCCAATACCCCCTGGGTGCCTTCTTAACTACTAAAGCCTCCCCTAACCGAGTCATCGTCTGTGTTTAGTATCCAAGCACAGGCGGCAAGATGTGGGGACATCATGATGCCACCTGCATTGAGACACTGATGTTTTGCCTTTTCCCAGGTCTAATCTGACTTATCATCTGTAGGAAGGAGATAGCTCTACCATAAGGCTTCTTCTCCAGGGCCCTTCCCTTCTTCTCCAGGGCCCTTCCCTTCTTCTCCAGGGCCCTTCCCTTCTTCTCCAGGGCCCTTCCCTTCTTCTCCAGCGTCCTTCCCTTCTTCTCCAGCGTCCTTCCCTTCTTCTCCAGCGTCCTTCCCTTCTTCTCCAGCGTCCTTCCCTTCTTCTCCAGCGTCCTTCCCTTCTTCTCCAGGGTCCTTCCCTTCTTCTCCAGGGCCCTTCCCTTCTTCTCCAGGGCCCTTTCCTTCTTCTCCAGGGTCCTTCCCTTCTTCTCCAGGGTCCCTCCCTTCTTCTCCAGGGTCCATCCCTTCTTCTCCAGGATCCTTCCCTTCTTCTCCAGGGTCCTTCCTTTTTTCTCCAAGGTCCTTCCCTTCTTCTCCAGGGTCCTTCCCTTCTTCTCCAGGGTCCTTCCCTTCTTCTCCAGGGTCCTTCCCTTCTTCTCCAGGGCCCTTCCCTTCTTCTCCAGCGTCCTTCCCTTCTTCTCCAGCGTCCTTCCCTTCTTCTCCAGCGTCCTTCCCTTCTTCTCCAGCGTCCTTCCCTTCTTCTCCAGCGTCCTTCCCTTTTTCTCCAGGGTCCTTCCCTTCTTCTCCAGGGTCCTTCCCTTCTTCTTCAGGGTCCCTCCCTTCTTCTCCAGGGTCCATCCCTTCTTCTCCAGGATCCTTCCCTTCTTCTCCAGGGTCCTTCCTTTTTTCTCCAAGGTCCTTCCCTTCTTCTCCAGGGTCCTTCCCTTCTTCTCCAGGGTCCCTCCCTTCTTCTCCAGGGTCCATCCCTTCTTCTCCAGGATCCTTCCCTTCTTCTCCAGGGTCCTTCCTTTTTTCTCCAAGGTCCTTCCCTTCTTCTCCAGGGTCCTTCCCTTCTTCTCCATCGTCCTTCCCTTCTTCTCCAGGGTCCCTCCTTTCTTCTCCAGGGTCCGTCCCTTCTTCTCCAGGGTCCATCCCTTCTTCTCCAAGGCCCACACAGCAGCTGCATATCTATTGTCTTGGAATAAACCATTACAACTCACTTACTGCTGGGACCCTCATAAGACCCAAGAACAAGCAGGCCTTTATTGCACATGAAGAGGTGACCGATGATAGGTCATCTTCCATTAAATGATGGGCATTATGGAGACCTCTGACAATTGTTACAGTATGTAAACCTTTTTGGCAAATGGAAATAACTTGTTTATGAAGATTTTTAACTGATCGAAAAAAAAGATAAAATAATAACACGGCAAAAAAAAAAATCCCTGCAGGTCCGGAGAGCTCCGATCCGGTTGAATTACTGCAGATTATTGATTCATTTGTAGCAATGTCTAAACTCTGTAGATCCATGACAGGCGTCAGAAATGTGGACGTAGCCTTCAAAGAGCGAGTCAAGCCAATCTGTGAAGGGGCTATCCTGCGGCTGCATAATCTAAATAGTAATCTGGACATTATCATATCAAAGGCCGAGCCGGAAAATACACCTGAAATGGCAGAAAGCGAGATGTCCATCTGATAGAAGACGACCTTGCAGTCCCTGGTGGACTCCAGAGAGCTCTTTACGTATTTTTGGAAAATAGTGAAACAATCTTTGGCCAAATATTTTATTCTTGTGCAATTTGCAGAGGGAGAAATTCATTTTTTTTTTACATGTTGATGTGATATTTTTTGGGTCCTGACATAAATTTGATCCATTGACGATAAAAATTGTCCATCAGTTATTCCTTATACTTGATAGACATCAGTGATGAGACCTAACGGAATTATCTATGGTTTTATTTCCAGCAGTCTGTCCTCCCATGATAACAAGACGCTCATCCCAGTAGTCGACTATATAACTAGTGCACCAGTGACCGCAGTATTACAGGCACACATTGGAACAATCATCATATTAATGTCTGCAGGCAAAATAAAAAGTCTACACACCCTTGACAAAATGCCAGGTTCTTGTCATGTAAAAAAAAATCCTTTACAAATCAATTAATAAAAACAAAACAAATAACTTGAGTGGAAAATTAAAAAAAAAAAAAAAAACATACGATACCTAAAATAAAGTAGCTGCAAAAGTGTGAACACCCTCTTATAAATCGAACATGTGGTTGTGTTCAGAATCAGCCGACCACATTTCCCCCAACGTTACATAGTAGTCAGCGCTCGGCCGCCGTCATGTGCACCGATTCTCATTAACCCCAGACAAAGTGTCGCTGTTCTAGGAGGATTTCCTACATTTTCTGGTCCATAAACAGCTGACAACACAGCAAAGGATCTCACTGTGGAAAGTTGTTAGTCAGGAGAAGATACAAAAACATTTCCCAGGCGTTAGATCTACTATGGACACTGAAGACGTCGCAGGGAGGGACTGAAATTTAACACAACAGTGATGTTACCGAAAACTGGAAGTCTCATAGAAATTGATGAAAAGACAAGAAGAAGAAAATTGCTCCTGAAGATTGCTGAGGGGTCGACAGCAACAGATGACAATGTTTATTGGAGACCAAGTTGTTGTATGTATGAAGACTGCAGTGTCTGTCCATTCTCCCAGAGAACAGTGGCATTCGCCGTGCCCGTCCATTATCCTAGGAGATCAGCGGCGCCTACCGCACCCGTCTATTATCATAAGAGATCAGCGGCGCCCGCCGTGCCCATCCATTGTCCTAGGAGATCAGCGGCTCCTGCCGTGCCCGTCCATTGTCCTAGGAGATCAGCGGCGCCTGCCGTGCTCTTCCGTTATCCTAGGAGATCAGCGGTGCCCGCCATGCCCGTCCATTATCCTAGGAGATCAGCGGCACCCTCCATGCCTGTCCATTGTGCTAGGAGATCAGCGGCGCCTGCCGTGCTCTTCCGTTATCCTAGGAGATCAGCGGTGCCCGCCGTGCCCGTCCATTGTCCTAGGAGATCAGCGGCTCCCGCCGTGCCCGTCCATTGTCCTAGGAGATCAGCGGCTCCCGCCGTGCCCGTCCATTGTCCTAGGAGATCAGCGGCTCCCGCCGTGCCCATCTATTCTCTGTAAACACGATGCAGCGCATGAGGGAAGCTTCTGCCCTCACACCACATCGCAGACTGTGAATTACAGATGCAAATGATCGGTCTCTTCCCCCGTGATTTGCATCTCATTTCCCCTAATGACGGTAATTTGTAACGTTGCGGAGTTAACCCCTATTATCTGGCGTGATATGAGGCCGGATGTATCGTAACATGACATTAAACAGATTAATGGAGCCGCTGGAACGAGGGCCGAGGTGCCGCGCTGACATCGGGCCGAACACAGAGGTCGTTCTAGTGGATGATGGAAATTTCATTTGCACTTTGGGATTTGGCGCAGATTCCTCCGCACACACCACAACCGATTATACATATCATAGCAATCGCTCCACTCGAGAGGAAGCAAGGATAATCAAACATTAGTACAAAAGATCAAAGCCAAAAGTAACTGCAATCTCCAGTCCTGCTCATCCGGGGCCACCTGCTTCATGAGTATGAGAAAAGAAAGAAAGAATAAAAAAAAGAATTGCCTTGTGCAGGCGTGTACTACGGAGGACAGAGAATGAACTACAATCCAATATTGCAGCCAGCGGGTAAGGAAAGGGTGAATCAAACACCCGAAAACCCCGCCCCTATGGCTGAAGATTGTTCCCTCCAAATTCAGGTGACAGAGTCCCTTTAAAACTCTCTATAATAAATGTCCAGAGACAGCGGCCGGGATCTGACCAGAATTATACAAACTCCTCTGCGAAGATCCATGCGGGGTCCCCAGCAGCACCAGGGTCACCATTCCTGGGGCTCGTCTGCACCCCCCAGACCTTGAGCCAGTGGCTGCTGGTCACTTACGGGGGGCACTCTTAGGCCCCCTATTGTATATCCACCACTTATGATCCCACCACCATGGTATACGCTTGCACGGACCTTCTGATAGCTCTCAGGTGGCATCATCGATGCACGGCTCTCGGCATCTGTGCAGCTGTGGTGCATGGGGGGAATGTGCAATGAATTATGGGATCTTGGCTGAGGGTCCGCCGACATGGATCAATAAATTGTCCCCAAAAAGCGCTAATTCTGGGCATAAGAAGTGGATCAGCACCGGCCTATTATCACCCACATCGCAGTGATCGCGGGGGTTGTATGAACGATCATTTACACTATGAGACATGGTGGCGAGACACAGTCGACCTACGATAAACAGGCGCCTACTTGTTTCAACGCTGTTGGATTCCGCTGGGGAACGATCATCATACCGAGGGCAATAATGCAAAAAAATATCAACAAGCAGAACTGAGAGTGCAGCTCCGGAGGTGACTGGGGTGTAGAATCGGAAAAACGCTTTACAACGTGATCAGACTAGGTGAGAACAATGCGCCGGCCTCCACCGTACTAATATCCATAATCTGCCATCTAGACGGGCGGGACAGGACTGTTCTAGCGTCAGACAGAGATGGAGACGGAGGAAACCACGAGGCAGCAGAGTTCTCGTCCCTCCCGCCATTCCTCGTGTAACCGCTCATTACATTATTACAATAATTGCACGTTGGGACACAGAGATGATGTGTGGCAGAGTAAAGTAGGTGGTCATTTATACCCTGCTCTCCAGGATGAGGCCAAAATCAGAGTGATCCAAGCCAGAAATCTGGCAGGTGGTGAGCGAGCGCTGCACTCGCCGTGACGTAAGCCAGGTGTGCAAAACACAGCAATGCACAAACACTGGGAAAAAGGATTTAGAAAAGTGATGAAATAACACAGAGACATTATAGGAATCATAAACGTGGAATATAAAACAAACAAACTGCAAATGAGAGAGAAGGAGGAAAGGAAGGCGGAAGAGAGAAAAAGTGATGGCGAGAGCGGGACAAGGGAGAAAAAACGGAAACCCGATGAGGACACACGCGCTCCGTGCACACGGGCCCCAGCTACACATGAATTAACGGCGTCTGTTCCCTTACGTCGCCCTCAGATTCGGGCCAGGGTCTCATGTAGCGGTCGTCACCTACACAAACAAAAAAACACATTATCGCACCGAGCCGATCTGTGCAAAACCTGCACGCGACCGTATCATACAAAAATCACGACGTGGCCGCACCATCTGCTCTGTCCGCAATGGATTATTAATGGCGGTGCAGAAAGCAGGAGAACGCTTAGCGGTTAGTAGGAAGGACCTTGCCGGTGACGTCCGCCATCACTGCTTGCAATATTTGACCACCATGGGCCCGTGAGAACCACGACAGCACCAAATACTGGCAGTTGTGCTGCGCCTGTCGGATCGGGAGCGATGCTTGTTTCATGGAGACGCTGCGTCATTAAGTGCCAGTGTGAATACGGCCACAGACTCCCAGCGGCTTCTAATATATAAACCCGAACACATTTTATGCTGTGGATGAGAGCCGAACCCCAGAGCCATGGGCCCGGGACTGTGTGTGTATCACTTTAAGAGCATATTATAATATGGCTACAATGTTGTTTCCCATAGAAGAGATGGTTCCGTGTTTGAGGACTCGTCCCGGGACGTCTGTCCATTGGTATTTTTCACATATATGAGGAGTCGCTGCAGAAGACGGACACGTCCCGGCCTCAGGTGTGACATCTTTGGTTGCAGGTCAAAAACATCTAAAAACCCAAAGTTCTCAGTTTATGGATTTAGTGAATAATAATAATAATAATAATAATAATAATAATTTTATTTATATAGCGCCAACATATTCCGCAGCGCTTTACAAATTATAGAGGGGACTTGTACAGACAATAAACATTACAGCACCTCTGTCCCATAAGGTCTCTGAGTCTGAGAGCGGCTCAGGCCAGGAAACAACCAGGCGCTTCACACCTGATCAGAGCTGGTTTTTCTGCTACTGCTGAGCGTCTGGTGGCTCAAGAGCGCGGCCTGTGTGCAAATGTGGGAACTGCAGGAAGGACAACGCTGACCAGGACACATGAAGATCAGGAGACTGCGAGCTGCAAATGTCTCTGCTCATGATGTTCTGCACAGAGGGTGAAGTATATGATGATGGAGACATCACGGCGTCATCCACCATCCAGGAACACAAAAAACATCAGCCAAAGAGACACAAAGCCTTCACTTCTGTCACTACCCACAGCAGACAACGAGGGGCCGACACGACCTGAGCGTAGCTGTACAGTGATACCGGGGCACAGACTAAAGGCGCTCACACTCGGGGTGCAGGATAATGACGCTGACACTCGGGGTGCAGGATAATGACACTGACACTCGGGGTACAGGATAATGACACTGACACTCGGGGTACAGGATAATGACACTGACACTCGGGGTACAGGATAATGACCCTGACACTCGGGGTACAGGATAATGACGCTGACACTGTTGGTACAGGATAATGACACTGACACTCGGGGTACAGGATAATGACGCTGACACTCGGGGTACAGGATAATGACACTGACACTCGGGGTACAGGATAATGACACTGACACTCGGGGTACAGGATAATGACACTGACACTCGGGGTACAGGATAATGACGCTGACACTGTTGGTACAGGATAATGACACTGACACTCGGGGTACAGGATAATGACCCTGACACTCGGGGTACAGGATAATGACGCTGACACTGTTGGTACAGGATAATGACACTGACACTCGGGGTACAGGATAATGACTCTGACACTCGGGGTACAGGATAATGACGCTGACACTGGGGGTACAGGATAATGACACTGACACTCGGGGTACAGGATAATGACGCTGACACTCGGGGTACAGGATAATGACACTGACACTCGGGGTACAGGATAATGACCCTGACACTCGGGGTACAGGATAATGACCCTGACACTCGGGGTACAGGATAATGACGCTGACACTGGGGGTACAGGATAATGACACTGACACTCGGGGTACAGGATAATGACACTGACACTCGGGGTACAGGATAATGACACTGACACTCGGGTACAAGATAATGACGCTGACACTCGGGGTACAGGATAATGACGCTGACACTGGGGGTACAGGATAATGACGCTGACACTGGGGGTACAGGATAGTGACACTGACACTCGGGGTACAGGATAATGACACTGACACTCGGGGTACAGGATAATGACACTGACACTCGGGGTACAGGATAATGACACTGACACTCGGGGTACAGGATAATGACGCTGACACTGGGGGTACAGGATAATGACACTGACACTCGGGGTACAGGATAATGACACTGACACTGGGGGTACAGGATAATGACACTGACACTGGGGGTACAGGATTATGACACTGACACTGGGGGTACAGGATAATGACACTGACACTCGGGGTACAGGATAATGACACTGACACTCGGGGTACAGGATAATGACACTGACACTCGGGGTACAGAATAATGACACTGACACTCGGGGTACAGGATAATGACGCTGACACTCGGGGTACAGGATAGTGACGCTGACACTCGGGGTACAGGATAATGACACTGACACTGGGGGTACAGGATAATGACACTGACACTCGGGGTACAGGATAATGACACTGACACTCGGGGTACAGGATAATGACACTGACACTCGGGGTACAGGATAATGACGCTGACACTCGGGGTACAGGATAGTGACACTGACACTCGGGGTACAGGATAATGACACTGACACTCGGGGTACAGGATAATGACACTGACACTCGGGGTACAGGATAATGACACTGGGGGTACAGGATAATGACACTGACACTCGGGGTACAGGATAATGACACTGACACTCGGGGTACAGGATAATGACACTGACACTCGGGGTACAGGATAATGACGCTGACACTCGGGGTACAGGATAATGACGCTGACACTGGGGGTACAGGATAATGACGCTGACACTGGGGGTACAGGATAATGACACTGACACTGGGGGTACAGGATAATGACACTGACACTGGGGGTACAGGATAATGACGCTGACACTCGGGGTACAGGATAATGACACTGACACTCGGGGTACAGGATAATGACACTGACACTGGGGGAACAGGATAATGACACTGACACTGGGGGAACAGGATAATGACACTGACACTCGGGGTACAGGATAATGACACTGACACTGGGGGAACAGGATAATGACACTGACACTCGGGGTACAGGATAATGACACTGACACTGGGGGAACAGGATAATGACACTGACACTCGGGGTACAGGATAATGACACTGACACTGGGGGAACAGGATAATGACACTGACACTCGGGGTACAGGATAATGACACTGACACTGGGGGAACAGGATAATGACGCTGACACTCGGGGTACAGGATAATGACGCTGACACTCGGGGTGCAGGATAATGACGCTGACACTCGGGGTGCAGGATAATGACGCTGACACTCGGGGTACAGGATAATGACACTGACACTGGGGGAACAGGATAATGACACTGACACTGGGGGAACAGGATAATGACACTGACACTGGGGGAACAGGATAATGACACTGACACTCGGGGTACAGGATAATGACACTGACACTCAGGGTACAGGATAATGACGCTGACACTCGGGGTACAGGATAATGACACTGACACTCGGGGTACAGGATAATGACACTGACACTGGGGGAACAGGATAATGACACTGACACTCGGGGTATAGGATGATGACACTGACACTCGGGGTACAGGATGATGACACTGACACTGGGGGTACAGGATAATGACACTGACACTCGGGGTACAGGATGATGACACTGACACTCGGGGTACAGGATAATGACACTGACACTCGGGGTACAGGATAATGACACTGACACTGGGGGAACAGGATAATGACACTCGGGGTACAGGATAATGACACTGACACTCGGGGTACAGGATAATGACACTGACACTCGGGGTACAGGATAATGACACTGACACTCGGGGTACAGGATAATGACACTGACACTCGGGGTACAGGATAATGATGCTGACACTCGGGGTACAGGATAATGACACTGACACTCGGGGAACAGGATAATGACACTGACACTGGGGGAACAGGATAATGACACTGACACTATGGGTACAGGATAATGACACTGACACTGGGGGTACAGGATAATGACACTGACACTCGGGGTACAGGATAATGACACTGACACTCGGGGAACAGGATAATGACACTGACACTGGGGGAACAGGATAATGACACTGACACTATGGGTACAGGATAATGACACTGACACTATGGGTACAGGATAATGACACTGACACTGGGGGTACAGGATAATGACACTGACACTGGGGGTACAGGATAATGACACTGACACTGGGGGAACAGGATAATGACACTGACACTCGGGGTACAGGATAATGACACTGACACTCGGGGTACAGGATAATGACACTGACACTCGGGGTACAGGATAATGACACTGACACTGGGGGAACAGGATAATGACACTGACACTCGGGGTACAGGATAATGACACTGACACTGGGGGTACAGGATAATGACACTGACACTCGGGTGCAGGATAATGACGCTGACACTCGGGGTACAGGATAATGACGCTGACACTCGGGGTACAGGATAATGACACTGACACTCGGGGTACAGGATAATGACACTGACACTCGGGGTACAGGATAATGACGCTGACACTCGGGGTACAGGATAATGACACTGACACTCGGGGTACAGGATAATGACACTGACACTCAGGGTACAGGATAATGACACTGACACTCGGGGTACAGGATAATGACGCTGACACTCGGGGTACAGGATAATGACACTGACACTCGGGGTACAGGATAATGACACTGACACTCGGGGTACAGGATAATGACACTGACACTGGGGGAACAGGATAATGACACTCGGGGTACAGGATAATGACACTGACACTCGGGGTACAGGATAATGACACTGACACTCGGGGTACAGGATAATGACACTGACACTCGGGGTACAGGATAATGATGCTGACACTCGGGGTACAGGATAATGACGCTGGCACTCGGGGTACAGGATAATGACGCTGGCACTCGGGGTACAGGATAATGACACTGACACTGGGGGAACAGGATAATGACACTGACACTCGGGGTACAGGATAATTACACTGACACTCGGGGTACAGGATAATGACACTGACACTCGGGGTACAGGATAATGACACTGACACTCGGGGTACAGGATAATGACACACACTCGGGGTACAGGATAATTACACTGACACTCGGGGTACAGGATAATGACACTGACACTCGGGGTACAGGATAATGACACTGACACTCGGGGTACAGGATAATGACGCTGACACTGGGGGTACAGGATAATGACACTCGGGGTACAGGATAATGACACTGACACTCGGGGTACAGGATAATGACACTGACACTCGGGGTACAGGATAATGACACACACTCGGGGTACAGGATAATGACACTGACACTCGGGGTACAGGATAATGACACTGACACTCGGGGTACAGGATAATGACACACACTCGGGGTACAGGATAATTACACTGACACTCGGGGTACAGGATAATGACACTGACACTCGGGGTACCAAGTGACCTCTCTTAGGGGTTACTTTGTATTACTCTATATCTGCAGGGAAACAGTCCACGCTCATTGATTATAAACACAGAATATAAAGTGAGGGTCCCGCTGAGGCTTTGCCCCCCGCACTGGGCTCCCCTTGATGTCAGCAGCTGGAGAACAGAACAAGTTTCAGCTCAGTTGAATCTGGAATAGGATGAATAAGTGGCCGACAACTATGGAGCAGTGCCACCCTGTGGTCACATCACGTACTGCAGCACCTTCCATGATAAGGTTCAGGCAGGGGAATAAATGCAACAGAATGGAAAACTGGGGCACAAATTGTGGAGTCTGAAATCAATGCAGTCCCCAAATTATACCCCAACATGTGTTTAGTATGCAGCAAACATATGTGGTGAGGTGGAGTCACAACAGAGTATCCACAGCTGAAATATTGGGGTATGCAATAGAATATTATTCAGATCAGACAAGAGATATCTGGCCATTATCACTGATGGGGGAGGGGTGATGTATCCAATACCAGCATCATTATTCTGCATGTAGTACCATACATAGTGTGCGACTGTGTGTGTGTGTGTATACACACACACACACACACATATATACATACGCACACACACAAACTTACATATACACAAGCACACATATTTATACAGAGCACACACATGTATACACAGAGCACATACAGTGGGGAAAAAAGTCAGCCCCCAATTGTGCAAGTTCTCCCCCTTATAAAGATAAGCGAGGCCTGTAATTGACATCATAGGTCGACCACAACTATGAGAGTCACAATGAGAAAACAAATCCAGAAAATCACCTTCTCTGATCTGGAAGATTTATTTTGCTAATTATGGTGGAAAATAAGTATTTGGTCATTAACAAAAGTTCATCTCAATACTTTGTAATATATCCTTTGTTGGCAATGACAGAGGTCAAACGTTTTCTGTAAGTCTTCACAAGGTTGCCACACACTGTTGTTGGTATGTTGGCCCATTCCTCCATGCAGATCTCCTCTAGAGCAGTGATGTTTTGGGCCTGTCGCCGGGCAACATGGAGTTTCAACTCCCTCCACAGATTTCTATGGGGCTGAGATCTACAGACTGGCTAGGCCACTCCAGGACCTTCATATGCTTCTTACGAAGCCACTCCTTCGTTGCCCTGGCGGTGTGCTTGGGATCATTATCAAGCTGAAAGACCCATCCATATTTCATCTTCAATGCCCTTGCTGATGGAAGGAGGTTTGCACTCAAAATCTCACGATACATGGCCCCATTCATTCTTTCATGTACCTGGATCAGTCGTCCTGGTACCTTTGCAGAGAAACAGCCCCAAAGTATGATGTTGCCACCTCCATGCTTCACAGTAGGTATGGTGTTCTTAGGATGTAACTCAGGATTCTGTCTCCTCCAAACACGACAAGTTTTGTTTCTACCAAACAGTTCTACTTTGTTTTCATCAGACCATATAACATTTTCCCAATAGTCTTCTGGATAATCCAAATGCTCTCTAGCAAACTTCAGATGGGCCTGGACATGTACTGGCTTAAGCAGGGGGACACGTCTGGCACTGCAGGATCTGAGTGCCTGACGGCGGTGTGTTACTGATGGTAGCCTTTGTTACGGTGGTCCTATCTCTATGCAGGTCAATCACTAGGTCCCCCGTATGGTTCTGGGATTGTTGCTCACCGTTCTTGTGATCATTTTGACCCCATGGGGTGAGATCTTGCATGGAGCCCCAGATGGAGGGAGATTATCAGTGGTCTTGTATGTCTTCCATTTTCTTATTATTGCTCCCACAGTTGATTTCAAGCTGCTTGTCTATTGCAGATTCAGTCTTCCCAGCCTGGTGCAGGGCTACAATTTTGTTTCTGGTGTCTTTCGACAGCTCTTTGGTCTTCACCATAGTGGAGTTTGGAGTGTGACTGTTTGAGGGTGTGCACAGGTGTCTTTTTATACTGATAACTAGTTTAAACAAGTGCCATTACTACAGGTAATGAGTGGAGGAAAGAGGAGACTCTTAAAGAAGACGTTACAGGTCTGTGAGAGCCAGAAATCTTGCATGTTTTTAGGTGACTAAATACTTATTTTCCACCAAAATTTGCAAAATAAATCTTACCAAATCAGAGAAGGTGATTTTCTGGATTTGTTTTCTCATTGTGACTCTCATAATTGTGGTCTACTTATGATATCAATTACAGCCTCTCTCATCTTTGTAAGTTGGAGAACTTGCACAATTGGTGGCTGACTACATACGTTTTCCCCACTGTATATACATACACTTATGATCATCCAGAGCTCTGCATTGTCGCCGCCTCAGGTCATTGGGCACAGATCACGTGTACTGAGCTGTGGACAAATATTGGGGTTTTCCTTTATAAAGAAATACAATTAAATAAACTAAATAAATAAAGTGAGAATTTGCTCATTGTTGCAAATGATAAAGGATTTCTAATTGGACAAGGACGAATGGTGCCCAATCCAGGGACGCCAGTAATAGGATCCCTGTAGCGCCCCCGCAGGCAAAACCCAGCATTGTGTGTGGTCAGGTCCCCCAGGGTCGGGGACATTCATTGCAGCAAATCGATAAGAACTCAGAACTGGGAGCCCACAATAAACTTCTCAATTCATTTCATTTATTTCCTAAAAGTGTTTATGAAAGTGCGGAATTTACCGTTACATTGTAGAATTTACCGTTACATTGTAGAATTTACCGTTACATTGTAGAATTTACCGTTACATTGTAGAATTTACCGTTACATTGTAGAATTTACCGTTACATTGTAGAATTTACCGTTACATTGTGGAATTTACCGTTACATTGTAGAATTTACCGTTACATTGTAGAATTTACCGTTACATTGCAGAATTTACCGTTACATTGTGGAATTTACCGTTACATTGTGGAATTTACCGTTACATTGTAGAATTTACCGTTACATTGTGGAATTCACTGTTACATTGTAGAATTTACCGTTACATTGTGGAATTTACCGTTACATTGTGGAATTTACCGTTACATTGTGGAATTTACCGTTACATTGTGGAATTTACCGTTACATTGTGGAATTTACTGTTACATTGTAGAATTTACCGTTACATTGTAGAATTTACTGTTACATTGTAGAATTTACCGTTACATTGTAGAATTTACTGTTACATTGTAGAATTTACCGTTACATTGTGGAATTTAGTGTTACATTGTGGAATTTACCGTTACATTGTGGAATTTACTGTTACATTGTAGAATTTACCGTTACATTGTAGAATTTACCGTTACATTGTGGAATTTACCGTTACATTGTGGAATTTACCGTTACATTGTGGAATTTACCGTTACATTGTGGAATTTACCGTTACATTGTGGAATTTACCGTTACATTGTGGAATTTACCGTTACATTGTAGAATTTACTGTTACATTGTAGAATTTACCGTTACATTGTGGAATTTACCGTTACATTGTGGAATTTACCGTTACATTGTAGAATTTACCGTTACATTGTAGAATTTACCGTTACATTGTGGAATTTACCGTTACATTGTGGAATTTACCGTTACATTGTGGAATTTACCGTTACATTGTGGAATTTACCGTTACATTGTAGAATTTACTGTTACATTGTAGAATTTACCGTTACATTGTGGAATTTACCGTTACATTGTGGAATTTACCGTTACATTGTAGAATTTACTGTTACATTGTGGAATTTACTGTTACATTGTGGAATTTACCGTCACATTGTAGAATTTACCGTCACATTGTGGAATTTACCGTTACATTGTGGAATTTACCGTCACATTGTAGAATTTACCGTCACATTGTAGAATTTACCGTTACATTGTAGAATTTACTGTTCCATTGTGGAATTTACTGTTCCATTGTGGAATTTACTGTTACATTGTAGAATTTACCGTTACATTGTAGAATTTACCGTTACATTGTGGAATTTACTGTTACATTGTGGAATTTACCGTTACATTGTAGAATTTACTGTTACATTGTGGAATTTACCGTTACATTGTAGAATTTACCGTTACATTGTGGAATTTACCGTTACATTGTGGAATTTACCGTTACATTGTGGAATTTACTGTTACATTGTTGCAGGTTCAGAACGGGATCATTTATCATCATAAATTGTTACATCTGAGGGACACTATCACAGGTCACTGATAAACACAGAAGAGCGTTAGTTTTGGGGTCTTTGTATCCCACTAATAATAACGAGGCGTTAGTCCTGGGGTCCGCATGTAATGCTGACTGTGCCCCCTTCCCACAAACCCCCCAACGTGCTCCATATCGGCGTCTACAGGATATTTCACGTTTCCTCGCCATACGGGACGTTCTCCGCTAATTCTTCATTACTCGATACGATGGCAGACGAATGGAGTCAGGGAGGATCAGGGACCCTCAGAAATGTTCAGGACCTAGAACAAGAGCCGCCTGGCAGCAGTAGATCACACGTGTGTAATCCTTAGCGTCGCTCAATCCCAACACAGGAAAATCCGCCTACAAATTCTGACGGTCTGGAAATTGCATGGAATCCGTCAAGACCCCAAATGGGACATGAAAAAAATAACTAAGGGTCTAGTGTCCTCCGTTGTGGGTCTGCACTACATGGTATACACGCTCTGTGGATGGCGCTATTCCACATACAGCGCGGTATGGATCTGATGTGAAGCCGACGGGCGACGGATGCCCCTGTATTCCTATTGAGAGCCGCCATACTGCAGGAGATCCCCCGACACATGTATGCACACAGTGTGAACAGACTCTGAACACCTTCCCCGAGCATTGTGCACGACACGTTTTCCTCTGCACAGAGGCCATTTTCTTGTATAGACCAGTAGATACCACGGTGCATGGTGGTTATTGTGACTGGGGGCTGCTTGTATAGGAGGGAGGTTTGGAAACAGCCGGGGGTCCCACATTCGGGGTCTTTGTTTGCCACTTTAATGAGGAGCTGCACCTTAGCGACCACAGTTCAAGCGTAAAAAGACTTTGTGTGCGGCACAACCAGTGTTTCCAGTGACCCTCTAAGTCCGTCCACCGGCCGCCTCTGCTGTTGTCTCCGCAGATAAAGCCGAGTTATAGCGCGGCTCCGTGCGCCGCCTCATTTCATTTATTTTATTTCCTCTTCATTTTTAAAACTGATTAAAATTAAGCTGTAAAACACGTGACGGAGGAATTAGCACATTTAGGAAAAAAAATAACAGAGGGTGGGGGCAGATTCTCCCCAGATCCCATTTTTTTGCGCCGGTTGCGGCTGATCCGTATACGAGGGTGAAATTCTAATGACTTTCCGCAGGTTTTTGATGTCGGCTATGAAAAGGCAGAGCCTGGTGTTTGTGGGGAAGGTAGATAGGACGAGGCTTGTGAGCCGCGCTGATTGAGGACGCAGTGACATCGCCTCTGTGTTTCCGATAGGATCGGTGTCATTTTCCTCTCAAACGATAAGGCGCCACGCTGACAGAGCACGATTAGGGGAGAAGAAATGATTAGAAAATTCACTTTTTTTTATTGAACGGGGACAGGAGTGATAACAGTTCAGCCTTGGGGAGAGCGGGAAAAAAATGTCTTAAAGAGAAAGGAGAATAGAAAATTCCATCTTTAAAGGGAAAACACAATAATAAATGATCCATTAGGAGACGGCTAGAAATGTAACACAATGGAGCACATATAGATACATTGTATCCATGTAAATATGTGCGGGCGGCAGATATCCCCATTACCGGGGGCCGCAGGTACGCGGCACATAACACTTCAGACGAGGGATCCGGCACAAGGAGCTGCAGGGGAAACAGCAGAAATAAAAGCTCGGCCGTCCCGGATCCGCGCTGCACGACGCTCCGAGCCAAAGCACAAAACAAAGATTGATTTCTCCGTTTTTAATGTGGAGACATCTTAGCCTCGGTGTTTTCAGAGTTCACAGAGAAGACCTTTCACCCGGCCTCTGGTGCAAAATACGAGGCCCATTCATCCGGATCTCACATTCTTCCCCCTCCAGATATAATACAGAAAAAAATAAAGAAATATATTCCATCACATATTTCTGTTTCTTTTTTTTGTGGAAAATAAAAAATAAAAAAAATAAACAACAACTCCTCCCGAACCCATTAGCGTGATTTGTGCGATTAACCATATAACTGCTGGAGTGTCCAACACATTAACCTCTCAATGACCAAAGGGCGAAGGAAAAAGGATGTGTATGTATACAGATGCATATATATATCCTGGGGGACGGGCGCACATACACAGGGATGGAAATGAATCCCTGCTCACACAGGGGGAAAAGGCACTTTGGGCCACAAAAATAATGAAAATTATCACATTTAACTAGTTAAATACATTTTCCACTTATACTTCATACCATGGATATTATTCTATTTTTTAATTCATTTTACTCTATATTCTATTAGTATACATTGATTTAGAAAACAATTGTAGAATACAGATTATCTTGTACTTTATCGTTCATGTACATAATATTATATATTATATTCACCTGCTTTATAATTAATGCCCCGTTGTATTTTGGGGGTACATCACCTTGCGGCCCCCCATCGTCACCTTGTGGCCCCCCCATTGTCACCTTGCTGTCCCCTATTGTCACCTTGCTGCCCCCATTGTCACCTTGCGGCCCCACATTGTTACCTTGCGGCCCCACATCATCACCTTGCTGTCCCCCATCGTCACCTTGCGGCCCCACATTGTCACCTTGCAGCCCCACATCCCCAACTTGCGCCCCCCCATTGTCACCTTGCGGCCCCCCATCGTCACCTTGCTGTCCCCCATCGTCACCTTGCTGCCCCACATCGTCACCTTGCTGTCCCCCATCGTCACCTTGCTGTCCCCCATTGTCACCTTGCGGCCCCCCATCGTCACCTTGCTGTCCCCCATCGTCACCTTGCTGTCCCCCATTGTCACCTTGCGGCCCCACATCGTCACCTTGCTGTCCCCATTGTCACCTTGCGGCCCCCCATGTCACCTTGTGTCCCCCCCATTGTCACCTTGCGGCCCCACATCGTCACCTTGCTGCCTCCCATTGTCACCTTGCAGCCCCACATTGTCACCTTGCTGCCCCCATTGTCACCTTACGGCCCCCCATTGTCACCTTACGGCCCCCCATCGTCACCTTGCGGCCCCCATTGTCACCTTGCGGCCCCACATAGTCACCTTTGCGGCCCCCCATCATCACCTTGTGAACCCCCCCATCGTCACCTTGCGGCCCCCCCATCGTCACCTTGCGGCCCCCCATTGTCACCTTGCGGCCCCCCATCGTCACCTTGCGGCCCCCCATCGCCACCTTGCGGCCCCACATTGTCACCTTGCAGCCCCACATCGCCAACTTGCGCCCCCCCATTGTCACCTTGCGGCCCCCCATCGTCACCTTGCTGTCCCCCATCGTCACCTTGCTGCCCCACATCGTCACCTTGCTGTCCCCCATCGTCACCTTGCTGTCCCCCATTGTCACCTTGCGGCCCCCCATCGTCACCTTGCTGTCCCCCATCGTCACCTTGCTGTCCCCCATCGTCACCTTGCTGTCCCCATTGTCACCTTGCGGCCCCCCATGTCACCTTGTGTCCCCCCCATTGTCACCTTGCGGCCCCACATCGTCACCTTGCTGCCTCCCATTGTCACCTTGCAGCCCCACATTGTCACCTTGCTGCCCCCATTGTCACCTTACGGCCCCCCATTGTCACCTTACGGCCCCCCATCGTCACCTTGCGGCCCCCCATTGTCACCTTGCGGCCCCCCATCGCCACCTTGCGGCCCCCCATCGCCACCTTGCGGCCCCACATTGTCACCTTGCGGCCCCCCATCGCCACCTTGTGGCCCCCCATCGCCACCTTGCGGCCCCACATTGTCACCTTGCGGCCCCTGCCTTCAGTTCCCCAGGTCAGTGAATCCTTTGCTCTTGGACAATGTGTCTGTTCCCCTTTTTTTTCGGTTAATTGACAGGGTTAGTGGGATAAAGATTAACCCTTTCACTGGTCCCTTTCTGCGGCTCAGACATCTGCTCCGAGTCTGGACATCACAGAAGCGGCAGAAAAAGATCAGCAGAACAAGTTTTGTGCCCAGTGAACAATTATTTATTTTTATGTAAGAAGATATTTTTTGTCTCAGTTTGCCCTTTCCTTCCTGTCCACGATACTATACTATTTTCCTTCCATTTTCTAGTCCTCCTGTCCATATGTGATCATTGCAATATCCGGTCATCCCTTCCCCCGGCTTCGCTTTATGTTCTCTCCGGTTATGGAGTCCAGATATTCCCAATATATAGGCGTCATCAGCCAAGATGCGCCAATAACGTCTGTGTATGAGGAAGCGAACTTTATAAATAAGAAACTGATTAAGAATTTGCCAAAAGGCAGAAAGGTGTGATACAGATATATGGGGAAGAGAGATGTATATACATATACATATATATATATATATATATATATATATATATATATATATATATATATATATATATATAAGAGTGAGTAAAAAATAAAGACCAAAAGAAAGAGAGAGAGAAACCCAAAAAATGCGAGAGAAAAAGAAAAGGAAAGAAAAAGATACGAAAAAAAAAGAGACAGAAAGAGAACAAAAGAAAAAAGGAAAAGACTAAAAAAAAAGAAAGAAAAGATGAAAAAAGAAGCAAACGAAAAATAGAGAAAGAAATAGTCAAAGAAAGAAAGAAAAAAGAGGGAGCAAAAGAAAGAAAAAAAAAGACAAAAAAAGTAAAAGGACAGAAAGAAAGAAAAAAGAAAAAAAGCAGAAAAGAAAAACAAAGAAAAAGACGAAAAGGAAAAAGACAGAGAAAAGAAAGAAAAGGAAAGAAAAATTAAGAAAGAAAACTAATATGGATAGAAAAGAAAGAAAGAAAAAGAGAAAGCTAGACAAGAAAGAAAGGAAAGTTATGAAATATAAAAATTAATAGATAGAATAGAAAACAGATAAATAGACAGATCAATCTTGCAGTCCAGAAATTATGCTCCCATAAGTTACGGTCCCACAATGATCTAACTAAGTCGGTGCAGACTGTAACATTAATTAGATAAAACACAATCCAACATTCTAGAGGTCAGAGATTAAAAATATTAAAAAAAAAAGTTGAAGTCAAACTTTAGTTTCTGAGCAGTCGGCATTTTGACAGCCTAAAAATTATCGATTACTGTATGAACTATTCCCAGTGGTGCCGCTGGTTTTGCACACACCAGTGACTGATTGTTCGCGACATCATTAATGTATCACAAATAAATAAAAAAAAAAGTATGCTGTCCTAAAAACGCTTTCATTATCCCCCCCGACATTTCCGAGGACAGAATCGCTGCTGGCAGAATCACATTTCAGGTAATGTTAATACTTCGCTGCTATTCTACAAATATCCATCGCTCCCCTTAATATACTCATCCCTCTGTATACACAGACCAGTGCCATTTATAAAGGATGATATAACCGCGATGGTTTGTTGTCACGACGTCATCACCCGAACGGTTCGGGGATCCCGTCAGTGCAAAGAAGATTTAGAAAATTTAAAAAAAAAAAGAAACAAAACAAAAAAATGTATCAAGATGAAAAAATAGTAAAAGGCGTTATTAGTCTGCGATCAGTGGGATAAGACGGCGGCCGCCCCTCCACCATCGCGTGTTCATTGCGGCACATGAGCGCCTGACGCCGGGACGCGCGGAGCTGGAGGAACATTGCTGGAGATGGTTGACAGGAGAACAGTACCTACGCTAATGCTGGATCAGAGTGTGCCAGCGACAAGAGCACCGACGCGCCCATTGGCACAGCAAGACTCAAAGCTGCGATTGCCTTCAAAGACCTGATGGTTTTTTTTTTTATTATTTTCTATTTTTTTTTCCTTTTTCCAGAACTCTTTCGCTTTCTAGTAAATCTGTAACCGTAATGTGCGCTCTCTTAATACCGCCATCAAAAATCAAAACACTTTAAAACAAATTGATGTCCTCTTTAATATAGTCATCACATCATCACAGGAGCGGGGCGCCCGGCGTGGGGACGGCCGAGGGGATGCGAGGCGCACAGCATTGCCTTTGTTGCCTTTATTCAATGCTGGAGAGAAAGGGAAAAAAAAAGGGCTCACAATTGAGATATTGGCACCTTTGATTGACAGGACCTAATCAGCTTATCCGGGCACTAATAAAGTTGATCGCCTGTGGAGAGAGCGAATATCTTCAGCCCACTGAACTTCCACTGGCTGCAGCCTTGAGGGCTGGGATTGAGAATTTATGCTTATCTGGGGGGGGGAAAGGAGGAGAAAAAAAAAGTTGAATGAAATCCCAAGTGGATGGTTTTAAAAATGTGTTTGGTCTGTGAAGTCTGAAGGCACAGCCCAGCGACCCGCGAAGAGCGTCCGTGCCCTAGGAGATGGCACCGGGGCAACGGGAAGACATGTGGCGAGAAAGGATATCGGTTCTTAATAGAAAGAACAAATCTGCAGAAAAATATCAATAAGAACAGTATGAAAGAAAGATGCAGAAATTCCCACAATCGTCAGATTTCTTGGAACCACCCGAATAAGAAAAAAATCCACGGAAAATAAACAAAACAGGAAAAGAAAGCAAAAACCACAAAGCAATTACTACTCCGCTCATCAGAATTTAAAAAAAAAATAAAGTGAAAAATTAAAATATCTAATATTGAAAAAATAAAACTGTAAGGATATGTTCAAACGTTGTGTTTTTGCGGCATTTTATTTTCTGAAAGCTGCTACAAAAAAAGCAGGTTTTGCTGCATTTTTTGCTGAGTATTTGCTGCATTTTTTGCTGAGTATTTGCTGCATTTTTTGCTGAGTATTTGCTGCATTTTTGCTGAGTATTTGCTGCATTTTTTGCTGAGTATTTGCCGCATTTTTTTGCTGCGTTTTTGTTGTCTCTTTTGCACGTTGATAAAGTTTAGTGCCCACCCAAAAAAAAAAAAACACGATGCATCTTCCTTAAGGTTTTTGCAACACAAACTTAGAAGAAAACTGATATTTGCGTTTTTTTGCTGCATTTTTCCACTTACCCATTGTTTCCTATGGGTGTAAAAAAAATGGTAAATCTGCAGAGAAAGCGCTGAAGGAAGTGATGGGCAGCAGTTTTCAAAATCAGTCCGGAAAAAACCCAATGTGTGAGCAGCAGATTGCTGAAATCTCAGACTTTTCTGGCGCTGTGAAATGCAGCTTAAAATTGGCATAAAACAATACTGCAAAAAGGCAACATGTGAACACAACCTGAGGGTATGTGCACACGTTTTTTTCGCGTTTATTCCAATGCATTAAATAGCGGGAAAAATGCAAAAAAAATCTGCAAAATTAATGAACATGCTGCTTTTTTTTACCGCGATGCGTTTTTTTCGTGGAAAAATTGCACAATGCATTCTAAATGATAGGATGCATATGTAAGCGTTTTAAAAGCATTTTTATCACGTTTTTATCGCGAAAAAACCTGACCGTGTGCACATAGCCTAAATGTGTGTGTGATACTGTGCAGGAGGCGTCAGCGTGGTCACACAGGCGGGCGCCGATGGTCAGCGCTGGTTTTGTAGTCACTTTTTTCCAGGATGTATCGCTGCTGCATTAGACGTTTATAACATTTGTTTCATCTTTAGCGCCATGATTTTTCTACATTTTTTTGGGTGGTGTTTTTCATACGCGTATTTTTTAGATAACGCATGAAGAAAACAAAATATGTGTATAAGAAAACACATGGAAAAGAAGGCACAACTAGAGCCCGCAGCTAGGAATGTGACGGCAAAAAAAAGGGTCATCTAAAAGCGATGTGTGCAGAGTGCGAACACGGACGGTCACATCATATGACGGCGTGATGGGGATCCAGGGAGCCTCGTTCTCCTGTGGATCTACCACCAGTGGCTAAGAACGGAGGTAACACGTCCCGTGCGTCAATAAACGGTACAAAAAGCTGCGAGTCTTTGTGAAAACGCTACAAAATAGACGGTATGGGAAGCAGACTGCAGACTTCTCCCCACACAATGTAGCAGAATCATCCTATAATGACACTTTCCTATCAGATGATTTAGATACAGAGACTATTTAGATACATCGAGGCGCAGGATTGCCAACAGTCCAGAAACTCCTGGAAAATGGGGACATTTTCTCCCTGTAAAAAAATGTGATGTGTTGGTAATTTTTTGGGGGGAAACTAGAAAAGCTTGTTCAGATTTAATGATTGTACAAGTCAGAATAAAATGTGAGAACTACGGCCTGGAGACCTGCTTCACTTATAACCTTCATGATTTATTATGGTTTTCTAATGAGTCCATAAAAAACGTTCCCCAGAAAAAAAAATTAAAAAATCAACGTGGCGACCCAAAGAGACCCAAAAGGCCAAATCTGCAGAGATTGCGCTGCAGTAACTTCCTACGAGGAGACTCTGCTGTGAGTTCACCGTTGATTTCCTCCCATGACTGTAACTGGGGATTTGTGCCACAAACTGCAGCGTCTGAATGACCCCGACGAGAACCTGCACACAAAACCATCTCAACGCAAATTTTCAGCGTTTGCTTTTTTAACTGGAGCATTTTTGACGGAAAAACCAAATTGTTTTGCTAATTTCACACTAGTCATCGACTGCAAAGCAAAATAATTGACGAGTCACAGATTTAACCCGCATCGCAGATCAATTAACGCAGAGAAATTATCCACAACGAGCAGACGCAATTGTAAAACCTCATCTAAGTACGATGCTGCAGATAGCATGGAAATCTAACGGTGTGAAGCTCCCGATGGAGCGATTAATCGTTCGGTTCCCCAGGTCGGCTGCGGTGATCGACGTGCACTGGACAATACTAGTAGATCGCAGCGGGCGCACAGGCGGCCATTGGAGGAGGCTCAGGTATGTTCAGGGGCTGCTTTGTTGCATCTGGCACAGGGGGTCTACAATCTGTGCAGGGTACAATGAAATCTCAGAAATCTAAAGACTATCAAGAGAGAAATGTGCTGCCCAGTGTCAGAAAGCTTGGTCTCAGCCGCAGGTCATGGGTCTGCCAACAGGATAATGACCCAAAACACACAGCTAAAAACACCCAAGAATGGCGAAGAGGGAAACATTGGCCTATTCTGAAGTGGCCTCCTATGAGCCCTGACCTAAATCCTATTGGAAAGAGCTGACACATGCCGTCCGGAAAAGGCGACCTTCACACACGGGACAACCGGAGCAGTTTGCTCTTGAGGAGCGGCCAAAATACCCGTCGAGAGGAGCAGAAGCCTCATTGACAGTTACCGGAATCGTCTGATCGCAGTGATTGCCTCAAAAGGTTGTGCAGCAAAATATTAAGTTAAGGGAACCATCATTTCTGTCCAGGCCCATTTCATGAATTTTATTTATTTTTTTTAATTCTGTGGAAGCATGGCTGACAAGCAAAGTCTGACTTTCATTTGTTCATTTTCATAGATTTATTTATTATTACTTTTGTCAGATTCAAGTTATTTTTGTGACCATTGTGAGTTTTTCTGCCATTAAACGAGGGGGCCAATAATTTTGACCACGTGTGTAGATATTAGATAATAGATAGATATATGATAGATAATAGATAAATAATAGATAAATAATAGATAGATAAATAATAGATAACAGATAGATTAAGTACATAGATCGAGTAATCTTAGTGTATGGAAACTTTTGACTTTGCAGTAATAAAAATGCCTTAGAACATTCTCTCTCTCATTATTCCGGCATTTGGTAAATATTAATAACTAGATGGTGGCCCGATTCTAACGCATTGGGTATTCTAGAATATGCATGTCCACGTAGTATATTGCCCAGCCACGTAGTATATTGCCCAGTCACGTAGTATATTGCCCAGCCACGTAGTATATTGCCCAGCCACGTAGTATATTGCCCAGCCACGTAGTATATTGCCCAGCACAGAGGCACGTAGTATAGAGACTTAAAAAATAAATAAACATATACTCACCTATAGCCCGTTGAAGTTCTGCTATACTCACCCTCCGCCGCCTTTCTCGCCCCTCTCCACACTCCCCGGCACCGCTCCATTGCAAGCTGCAGCTTGCGGTCCCGTCCCAGCGCTGGTGTGAGCAAGACCTATGATGACGTTGCGGTCACATGACCGACCGTGACGTCACGGCAGGTCCTTGTCCCACACCAGCTCTGGGACGGGAGCGGAACCTGCCACTTGCAATGGAGCGGTGCCGGGAGCGTGGAGAGGGGCGAGAAAGGCGGCGGAGGGTGAGTATAGCAGTTTTTTTTTATTATTATTTTTAACATGACATATTTTTACTATTGATATTGCATAGGCAGCATCAATCGTAAAAGGTTGGGGACACACAGGGTTAATAGCGGCGGTAACGGAGTGCGTCACTGCCGATATTAACCCTGTTTTAGAGGTGACCGGAGGGGAGTATGGAGCGTGCGGGTAGCGGAGCGCCGGGGACACAGACTACGGGGAGCGGAGAGGAGCGCCGGGGACACAGACTACGGGGAGCGGAGCGCCGGGGACACAGACTACGTGGAGCGGAGCGCCGGGGACACAGACTACGGGGAGCGGAGCGCCGGGGACACAGACTACGGGGAGCGGAGCGCCGGGGACACAGACTACGTGGAGCGGAGCGCCGGGGACACAGACTACAGGGAGCGGAGCGCCGGGGACACAGACTACGGGGAGCGGAGCGCCGGGGACACAGACTACGTGGAGCGGAGCGCCGGGGACACAGACTACGTGGAGCGGAGCGCCGGGGACACAGACTACGGGGAGCGGAGCGCCGGCCACTTACTGCAGGAAGTATGGAGCGGCCATTTTCTTCTGGACTGTGCCCGTCGCTGATTGGTCGTGGCTGTTTTGCGGCGACCAATCAGCGACTTGGATTTCCATGATAGACAAAGGCCAGGACCAATGAATATCCATGACAGAAGGACAGACAGACAGACGGAAGTACCCCTTAGACAATTATGTATATAGATTATGGTAATCCTAGTTGTCCTAAAACAGGAAAGGTTTATTCTGATTTCATGTCAGATATTGAGAAAAACCTGCAGATGTGTCTTTATATATAGTGGATGGAAACCTCTTCTTTCAACTGTAGATAATAGATAGATAATAAAATAAATGTATATTAAATGGAAAAAGGGTATATCTCTACCGAAGACTATAATGCTGTCTGCAGGGAATGCAGGGTAAGAGTTAGAAGAGATAAAGCCAGTAATGAAGTGAGATTTGCAAGGGAGACTAAAAGCAGCAAAAAAGATTTGGGGGATATGTTAAAAGCAAAAGAAAAGTCACAGATGCTATAGGATTTTTATAGGATGAAAAGGATGAAGTGGTCAAAAATGATGTTGAGAGAAGCCAAACTTTTAAATTCCTATTTTGCATCCATGTTCTCTAAGAAACCAAATGTGACATCAGCTGATCTTCACGGTGCCATCAAAGGAATAAAATAATCCAAACTATCCATAAATAGAGAGATGGGGAGGGAACACTGAGCTAATTTACATGAATTTACATCTCCTGCTTCAGATGAATTAAATCCTAGGATACTGAAAAAGCAGAGGAAATTACAGAACAACTAGACAAAATCTTTGAAAAATCCTGGAGACCAGAAGTCCCAGAAGATTGGAGAAGGGCAAATGTTGTCCCTATCTTCAAAAAAGGAAAGAAGATGGAGCCAGGAAATTACAGGCCAGTGAGCCTTACTTCTATACTAGGGAAGATCTGTGAATAAATTATTTAACAGCATATATGTAAGTACTTGGACAAGAATACAGTTATTAACCAGAGCCAGCAAGGGTTTGTAGCAAACAAGTCATGCCAGACTCAACTAATTTCCTTCTATGATGGAAACACTGACTGGGTTGACCAGGCAAATGTGTTACAAGTGGGGTACCACAAGGCTTTGTCCTGGCCCCAATATTAAAAGTGGGGACTACAAGGCTCTGTCCTGGCCCCTGCGTTGTTCAACATTTTTATTAATGATATAGATAAGGGAACTGAAGTTAATCTAATCAAATCAGCAGATGGTGCAAAGCTAGGAGGGATAGCTAACACTAGAGAAGACAGAGAAAGGATTCAGAAGGATCTAGAGAAGCCTGAACAATGAGTAGTGAATAAAAGAATGGTATTTAACAGGGAGAAATGCAGAATTCTACATCTGGGCAGGAAAAACGAAAATTAAATCTATAGAACGGGAGGAATAGAACTAAGCAACAGCACGTGTGAAAAAGACTTTTGTATACGAATAGATCACAGACTGCACATGAGTCATCAGTGTGATACAGCAGCAAAAAAGGCAAAGTTCTAGGATGTATTAAGAGAAGCATAGAGTCTAGATCATGTGAAGTAATGATCCCTCTCTACTCCTCCTTGGTCAGGCCTCATCTGGAATACTGGGTCCAGTTCTGGGCACATTTAAAAAAATGCAATGAAAAACTGGATCAAGTTCAGAGAAGAGCTACCAGGATGGTGAGTGGACTGCAAAGTATGTCCTACGAGGAATGGTTAAAGGATCTGGGAATGTTTAGCCTGCAAACAAAGAAGGCTAAGAGGAGACTTAATAGCTGTCTACAAATATCTGAGGGGCTGTCACAGTGTAGAAGGGTCATCATTATTCTCAATGCACAAGGAAACAGGAGAAGCAATGGAATGAAACTGAAAAGGGAGAAGATACAGATTAGATACTAGAAAACAACTTTTTGACAGTGAGGGTGATCAATGAGTGGAACAGGCGGCCACAAGAGGTGGTGAGTTCTCCTTCAATGGAAGTCTTCACACAGAGGCTGGACAGACATCTGTCAGAGAAGGATTAGTGTTACTCCTGTATTGAGCAGAGGGTTGGACACGACGACCCTGGAGGTCCCTTCCAACTCAAACATTCTCTGATTCTAATAAATCAATAGATAATAGCAATACATAGATGTTAGAATGAAGATTGATAACAAATAGACTGATTGATAGATAATAGATCGATGATAGAAGGATAATAGAGATATATAACAGATAACAAACAGATAATAGATAGAAGATTGATAACAAAGACAGATGATGGATAGATAATATATAGAAGATTGATAACAAAGACAGATGATGGATAGATAATATATAGAAGATTGATAATAGACAGATAGATAGATAGATAGATAGATAGATAGATAGATAGATAGATAGATAGATAGATAGATAGATAGATAGATAGATGGTTGGGTGGTGATTTGGTTGGAGGTGCAGCGTCCAGTAATTATGCTGTAAGTAATCATTTCTTCGCCAGGGTGATATCGGGATTTGCTGACCCCTGAGATCTCGCATTGACCACGACAGGTTTTAGCTCCTCGGATCGATGCTCTCTGCTATTGGATTGAACAGAAGTCCAAACCTAATTGCTAATTTGCAAATTGCTGCAGGATCTCGCAGGAGATTGCAGGGACCCGGCTCTGCCTTCATCTTCTCCTTGATTTATCTTATATGTTTAACTAGGGCTGAAAATATCCATAAAAATTGAATAAGAAAGCGTCCACTCATATTACAGCAAACAGAGACGCGTTATCAGGTAATCTGAAAAAGAGGTCAGAAAAAATCGGAAGATATGTAATATTCCCGCAGTCATCTGATAATCACCGCAGCTTCTAGATGCTCCTTGTGCTCAGTATTCCGATACCCGAGATTCCAGTGACTTACTACAGGCGTCACACACAAAGCATCGGCCATTGCTCCAGCCGTCACCACATTCACATATCCAGAATGCTCATGTGTCCGATAAGTCGTGGCTAATGTTGAGCGATACCTTCCGATATCCAGAAGTATCAGTATCAAATTGGATCGGCCGATATTCAAAAAATATCGGATATCGCCGATACCGATACCAATGAAAGTCAATGGGAGAAAAATATCGGAATTAAAATAAACCCTTTCTTTCCTTGTAGGTTAATTCTACATGAAGGAAAACAACTAAGAATAATGTAGGATGTATTGGGGGAGGGGGAGGAGACATTAAAGGCATAGAGGTTTAGCCCAATCAAATGGAAGAGCAGGAATTATTATTATTTTTTAAGACGTTCGGAGTTACAAAGATATTGACGATGTTAAGATTTTTTATATTTTGTCAGATATTTCTGTTTCACTACTTCCATGCTCTTCATCTTCTTTTTTACTTCTCCCACACTTTCTTCTTCATCATCCTCAGCAGCAGCATCTTTTTCGTCAACTTCTCCTTCACCTTATTCATCTTCTTCTTCACCTTCTTCCTATTATTTTTTTTTTTTTACATCTACTATATAATTGTCTAAGGGTCACTTCTGTCTTTCTGTCTGTCTGTAACGGAAATCCCAAGTCGCTGATTGGTCGCGGCAAAACAGCCACGACCAATCAGTGATGGGCACAGTCCGGCGGCAAAATGGCCGTTCCTTACTCCCTGCAGTCAGTGCCCGCTCCATACTCCCCTCCAGTCAGCGCTCACACAGGGTTAATGGCAGCGTTAACGGACCGCGTTATGCCGCGGTGTAACGCACTCCGTTAACGCTGCTATTAACCCTGTGTGACCAACTTTTTACTATTGATGCGGCCTATGCAGCATCAATAGTAAAAAGATCTAATGTTAAAATTAATAAGAAAAATAAAGAATAGTTATATACTCACCGTCCGTCGGCCCCTTGGATCCAGAACAGGCCTTTCTCGCTCCTCGCGATGCCCCGGTGACCGGTCCATGCATTGCAGTCTCGCACTCTTGAGACCGGAGCGCGTGTGGAGCATCGGTAAAAGCTTCGTCTGGATCCAGAGGCCAACGGAAGGTGAGTATATAACTATTTTTCATTTTAATTTTTTTTTTTTAACAGGGATATGATGCCCACATTGCTATATACTATGTGGGCTGTGCAATATACTACGTGGGCTGTGCAATATACAACGTGCGCTGTGCAATATACTACATGGACTGTGCAATATACTACGTGGCTGTGCAATATACTACGTGGGCTGTGCAATATACTACGTGGGCTGTGCAATATACTACGTGGGCTGTGCAATATACTACGTGGGCTGTGCAATATACTAAATGGAGTGTGCAATATACTAGGTGGCTGTGCAATATACTACGTGGCTGTACAATATACTACGTGGCTGTGCTCTATACGTGGGCTGTGTTATACACTACGTGGGCTGTGATATACACTACGTGGGCTGTGTTATATACTGCATGCGTGGGCTGTTATATACTACGTGGCTGTGTTATATACTATGTGGGCTATTATACACTCCGTGGGCTGTGCTATATACTACGTTGCTGTGCTATATACTCCGTGGGCTGTGTTACATACTACGTGGCTGTGCTATATACTCCGTGGGCTGTGCTATGTACTACGTGGCTGTGCTATATACTCCATGGGCTGTGTTATATACTACGTGGCTGTGCTATATACTCCGTGGGCTGTGCTATATACTCCGTGGGCTGTGCTATATACTCCGTGGGCTGTGCTATATACTCCGTGGGTTGTGCTATATACTCCGTGGGCTGTGCTATATACTACGTGGCGGTCCAATATACTACGTGACTGTGCTATGTACTATGTGGCTGTGCCATTTACTACGTGGGCTGTTATATACTACGTGGCTGTGCTATATACTACGTGGACGGCCACGAACAATCAGCGACCGGTGCAGTCCGGCCGCGAATTGGCGCGGGATTTGAACCACGCTTCGCTAAATGGACGCGCCCGGCCGGCCGAATCCTGTGTATTCAATGTATTATTCTAAAATCTTCATAAATAAACTACATACATATGCTTCGGTGGATCCTACGGGGTGAGTATATAACTATTTTTTATTTTAATTATTTTTTTTAACAGGGATATGGTGCCCACACTGCTGTATACTACATGGGCTGTGTTAGATACCGCGTGTCTGCTATATACTACATAGGCAGTGTTATATACTGCGTGGGCTGTGCTATACATTACATGGCCACTGTTATATACTGCGTGGGCAGTGTTATATACTACGTGGCTGCTATATACTGCGTGGGCAGTGTTATATACTACGTGGCTGCTATATACTGAGTGGGCTGTGCTATATATTACGTGGCCAGTGTTGTATACTGCGTAGCCTGTGTTATATACTGTGCGGCTGCTATATACTGCGTGGGCTATGTTATATAGTACGTGGCTGTGTTATGTACTGCGTGGCTACTGCTATATATTGCGTGGCCTGTATTAACGCATCGGGTATTCTACAATATTTATGTATATAGCAGCCACATAGTATATAGCACAGGCCACATAGTATATATCACAAGCCACGTAATATATAGGAGCCATGTAGTATATAGCAGACAAATACTATGTGGCTGCTATATACATACATAAATACATATTCTAGAATACCCGATGCGTTAGAATCGGGCCACCATCCAGTTCATTTTTTTTTATTCAACTATTATTCTTCTTCATATTCAACTTCTTCATCTTCTTCATATTCTTTTTCATCATATTCTTATTTGTGATAGGCTTTCCTGTAGTTGTTATCTATAAAAGTTTGAAGATTACATCTTCCGTTCCGCCTGTCACAAAAGATTTACAACAGGATTTGTCCATGTTCAGTTTGGCCTGCAGCAGCAGGTTTTTTCCAGGGGTACCATGAGGAGGAACGGACTCACCCCCATACACTGCTTAGTCTTCTTCTGCTTATAATTTAGATAATATCTTTTGCTCTGATTTTTAGTCATATGATTAATGTTCTTCTGCTTTTTGTTCTGCAGCTTCTTGTTCTTCTGCTTCTGGGTCTTCAGGGTCGTTGTCTCCAGGGTGGTCTTCTTCAGGGTGGTCTTCAGGGTCGTCGTCTCAGGGGCCATCGTCTCCGGGGTCGTCGTCGTCGTCTTCGTGGTGGTCTTCAGGGTCGTCGTCTTTAGGGTCTTGAACTTGGAAATGTAGCAGAAGGTACAAGAAGGCTGAGGAACTGCCGAGAACCAGCTGATGGTACTGGAACCCGGATGGCTACCCGAAGGTACAAGAGCCAATGGAACTACCGAGGACCAGCTGACGGTACAGGAACCCGGTTACTAAGCAGGAGGTACCCGTGCCAGAAAGCACTACCAAGTACCACCAGACGTTGGTGGAACTTGGATACCCAGAAGGAGGCACCTAAGCCAAAGGCTCTGCCTGGAACCAGCTGACGGTACTGGAACCAGGGGGACCTATTCAAGATTGTCTTCCTAAGAACCAGCTAATGGTGCTGGAACTCAGATAGGCAGCAGAAGGTCCACAGGAAAAAAAAATTGCTAGGCTACGAGCCGGCCGTAGTTGCCGAAAACCCACAGTCCTACAGGGGGAGCTTGTCCTATTGGCACTACGGAACCAGCCTTGATTGCCAGTTCCCACACCCCACATAGGAAGCACCTAAACTGCAGGCACCATAGAGTTGGCTAACCCGACAGGACAAAGTATTGGAGGCAAAGTGACCTTGACACTACCCGGAAAAAGCTGGCGTGCTGGAAGCGGGCTGGGCAGGAGGGAGTACCCATGCCAAATACACTTCTGAGCAGCAACTGGCAATGTTGGAGCCCAGGGATTACATGAGAAACAGAGTGTCGGCTGAGGCCTAATTGGAGCAAGTTGAAAGGGAACCTTTAACCCCCCCCCCAGGCGTTTGCACTAATGCTGCACAAGGAAAAGGTGGCTCTTTTACTTATGCTCCTTGCACACACTGAAGTTAACATTTATAAAATGTGGCCCCTCATACCGTGAAACCGTCCTGGAGGCGGGACTTTCCTTCTTAATGAGACGCAGCACAGCCGTCATTCATACCCCCTTGGCGCCGCGTGCCGTCTCCTCAGCGTTGTTTGAATCTGTCCCGGAGCCTGCGCTGTTATGTTATCCCTTGGCCATGCGCAGTTAGCACTGCCCGTCTTCTGACATCATTTGTTGTCAGGCAGGCTGGCTGCGCCTGTGCGGCCGCCCTGCCCAAGATCCCGCCCCGCAGTGTCTTCTGATTTATTCACACTGCGGGGCTGGGATTCATGGGCATGCGCAGTGCATATCTTCGCCTCTCACTCATCTCCTTCCGCCTTCTTCAGACTGTGCGGCGTCAGCTGATCCCTAAATGCATGGCACAGCGATTAGGGATCAGCTGACGGCACACAGTCTGAAGAAGGTGGAGGGAGATGAGTGAGAGGCGAAGATATGCACTGCGCATGCCCATGAATCCCAGCCCCATAGTGTGAATAAATCAGAAGACACTGCGGGGCGGGATCTCGGGCAGCGCGAACGCACAGGCGCAGTCAGCCTGACATCAAATGATGTCAGAAGACGGGCAGCGCTAACTGCGCATGGCCAAGAAATAACATAACAGCGCAGGCTCCGGGACAGATTCAAACAACGCTCAAGAGGCGGCGCACGGTGCCAAGGGGGTATGAATGACGGCTGTGCTGCGTCTGATTAGGAAGGAAAGTCCCACCTCCGGGACTTTCACGGTATGAGGGGGCACATTTTATAAGTGTTTAGTTCAGCGTGTGCAAGGAGAATAACTAAAAGAGCCACCTTGTCCAAATGCAGCATTAGTGCTGCACAAGGTGGCTCTTTCAATTACAAACGCCTGGGGGGGGACAGGTTCCCTTTAATTTCTGTAGTAGTGTAAGTGTGGAGGGAGCAGGAGATATTGCCAGATAAACAGCTGGGGATCAGCTGACGTTACTGAACCCCAATAACAGAGGAGCAACTATTGGCTGTGCAGAAAGCACTTCCGGGCAGCAACTGGCGGTGTTGGAGCCCAGGGTCAATGCAAGAAACTGAGTGGAGAACTTGCTGCACACACAGCAGGGGAGCAGCTGGCGTTACTGAACCCCAATAACAGAGGAGCAACTGTTGACTGTTTAGACAGCACTTCCGGGCAGCAACTGGCGGTGTTGGAGCCCAGGGTCAATGCTAGAAACAGAGTGTAGGCAGAGGCCTAATTGGAGCTAGTTTAATATCGGTTGTAGTCTTAGTGTGAAGGGAGCAGGAGAAATTGCCGCACACACAGCAGGGGAGCAGCTGACATTATTGAACCCCACTAACACAGGAGCGAGTGTTTTTCTCTGTGCAGACGGCACTTCCGAGCAGCAACTGGCGGTGTTGGAGCCCAAAGTCAATCAGGGTGTAGGCCGAGGCCTAATTGGAGCAAGTTTAATATCTGTTGTTGTGTCAGCGTGGAGGTAGCAGGAGAAATTGCCTGATACACAGCAGGGGAGCAGCTGACGTTACTGAACCCCACTAACACAGGAGCGAGTGTTTTTCTCTGTGCAAACGGCACTTCCGAGCAGCAACTGGCGGTGTTGGAGCCCAGGGAATCCAGGAGAAGCAGAGTGTAGGCCGAGGCCTGCACTCGAGGCAGTTTAATATCTGTTGTTGTGTCAGTGTGGAGGTAGCAGGACAAATTGCTGGATACACAGCTGGGGATCAGCTGACGGTACTGAAACCCAATAACACAGCGCAAGTGTTGACTGTGCAGATGGCACCTCTGAGCAGCAACTGGCGGTATTGAAGCCCAGGGAATCCAGGAGAAACAGAGTGTAGGCTGAGGCCTACACTCGAGGAAGTTTAATATCTGTTGTAGTGTGGACAGAGCAGGACAAATTGCCGGATACACAGCAGGGGATCAGCTGACGTTACTGAAACCCAATAACACTGGGTCATGTGTTGACTGTACAGACGGCACTTCTGAGCAGCAACTGGGGGTGTTGGAGCCCAGGGATTACAGTTCAGGTGGTAGAAATATGAACACAACAGGAGACCTGGATACTGTTGCCAACCAATTATTTAATCTGGAAGAGGAGTGGCAAATTCCTGCGAGATCCAGGCCTTGTTCATTTTCAGAAAAGTAAGCCTGTCAACATTATCGGAGGATAGTCGCATGCGACGGTCTGTTAGTACACCACCTGCGGCACTAAAGATGCAATCCGATAATACACTAGCAGCAGGGCAAGCCAGCACCTCCAATGCATATTGGATAAGCTCTGGCCATGTATCCAGCTTAGTGACCCAAAACTTGAAGTAGGAAGAGCCGTCTGGGAGTACACTGAGAGGGAAAGACATGTAGTATGTCACCATCTGACGGAAACGTTGCCTCCTGCTGACTGGAGCCGTCTGTGATGGTGCAGACATTTGTGGCGGGCACACAAAACTTTGCCACAGTTGGGCCATACTGGTCTTGCCTTGTGCTGAGGCACTGCTTCTGCTCCCTCTTTGTGCAGAGCTTCCTCCACTGCCTCGACGCACTGAGCTGCTTTGCAAAGCACTAGCAGCACTGGTCTCGATTGAACTGGAGAAGATGATGGGCTGCACCAGTGTGTCTTGGTACTCCCGCATTTTACGCTCCCGGTTCAACAGTGTTATGAGGCTCTGAAAGTTGTCCCAGTAGCGAGGATCTAGGAGGGTGTACACCCAATAATCAGCCATGTTGAGAATGTGGGCGATGCGGAGGTCGTTTCTCAGGCACTGCAGCATGAAATCAACCATGTGCTGCAGACTGCCAACTGGCCAAGAAACGCTGTCCCCTGCTTGCTTGAGGCGTGATCTCTGCCTGCTCTGCATCACCCCACCCTCGCTCTGACTACTGGAGAATCGTGTAACTCCCTCCTCTGGACAGATGTCTTCCTCCTCCATTGACTCCTCCTCATCCTCCTCACAAAGTGTCCCCTGCCTAGGCCTTTGTGAGGAACCACGTTGCGCAGACTGTCCAGAAGCAGATGGCATTTGTGACTCCTCATCCTCCACCTCTTCCACAGCCTCATCCCTTAGCGCTTGCAGTGTTTTTCAAGCAGGCAGATAAGGGGGATAGTCATGCTGACTAGTGCATCATCTGCACTCGCCATCCGTGTGGAATCATCAAAGGCACGCAAAACCTGGCAGATGACCTTCATAGTGGCCCACTCAGTGGTTGTGAAGTCTGAACGGCGCGCAGTGCGATTTCTTTGCGCCTGATGCAGCTGGTACTCCATTACTGCAGGCTGCTGCTCACACAACCGCTCCAACATATTTAACATTGAATTCCACCTGGTGGGTAGGTCACATATAATGCGATGTTCCGGAAGGCGGAATCGGCGCTGCAGAGCTGCAATGCGCAATCTTGCCATGCTGGAACGCCACAAGTGAGCACACTCTAGGTGGACCTTGTGCAGCAGTGCATCAAGATCCGGATAGTCCCTCAAAAAACTCTGCATGACCAAGTTGAGCACATGTGCCAGACATGGGATGTGAGTGAGGTTGCCTAAGCCCAGAGCTGCCACCAGATTTCGGCCATTGTCACACACTACCATGCCTGGCTGGAGATTCGCTGGCACAAACCACACGTCACTCTCCTGCTTGATGGCATTCCAGAGCTCCTGCGCTGTGTGGCTTCGATTCCCCAAATTAGTTTCAATACGGCCTGTTGACTTTGGCCACGGCTGTGCTCATATCGGTTGTAAGAGGTAAGCGTTCACGGGTCCATGTAGAGGTGGACTGTGACGGCTCCTGCAGCGTTGATTCAGAGGAACTGGAGTATGAGGAGGAGTCAATGTGTACAGACTAGATTCCTGCAATCCTTGGAGTTGGCAGAACACCTACAGAGCCACTCTCACGATCTGTACCCGGCTCCACAACATTTACCCAATGGGCAGTGAGGGAAAGGTATCGTCCCTGTCCATGGTGACTGGTCCACGCATCGGTGGTGAGGTGGACCTTGCTACTGATGGCGTTTAGTAGCGCATGTTTAATGTTTCCCTCCACATGCTTTTGCAGGGCAGGGACGGCTTGCCTGCTGAAATAAAAGCGGCTGGGCACATTGTATTGTGGGACTGCCAATGCCATCAAGTTACGGAGGTGTCAGTCTCCACCAGCCTGAATGACAGCATTTCAAGGGACAGTAGTTTTGCAATGCCTGCATTCAGAGCCTGTGCTCGGGGGTGGTTTGCCGAGAATGGCCGCCTTTTCTCCCATGCCTGTGCTACCGATGGTTGTAGACTGGGCTGGGAGTGTGAGGATGACAGGGAACGTGGTGCTGTGGGTGGAATTAAACTGGGTCTCTGGACAACAGTGCCAGAGGTTCTTTCATGGCGATCCTGTGAGGAAGCCGAACCAGCTGTGTGTGAGCTGGAGAAAGAGGCTACAACACGAGCTGAAGAGGTGGCAGGTGCCGCTGTAGGTTGGCCTAGGTCTTCAGTGTGTTTTTGTAACTCCACCACGTGCTTGGTCCGCACATGTTTCCACATATTTGTGGTATTGAGGTTGCTGCCACTTTGCCCTCTTTTGACTTTCTGATGACACAGTTTTCATTTGACAAAGCAAATGTCATCTGCAACTGTGTCAAAAAAGGACCAGGCACCGCAAGTCTTGGGAGCACCCGTTTTGGCTTTTGGAAGAGGCATGCTCCTAATGGGTGCCGAAGTGGAGGCTACAGGCTCCGCAGTCTTCCCCCTCCCTCTCCCTCTTTGGGCCGCTCGGGGAATCTCTTCCTCAGAGCTGCTCCCACCAACTTCCTGTACATCACGCCATGATGGGTCAGGGACCTTATCATCTACACTACCCTCTTCCAACAACTGCTTCTCATGGGTAGTTTTGGCAGCACAGTACGCACCAGAAAGTGGCACCTGAGTCTCATCATCAGATGCGTACTGAGGTGTGCTGACCGGAGGCACTGGCCCACCCACCTCTTCAGATTCAGAGAGACAAAGCTGTTGGGCATCACTGCATACTGCCTCTTCTTCCATTTCTCGAATGCTGCTTGGCTGGCCCCCTTTTTCCAAGCCAAGAGATTCAGAGAACAGAAGTAGAGATGGCTCCTGTCCTGGGCTCTCTGACTGCCTGGGCAATTTGGCAGGTGGTGAAGAGACAGATGGGTGCTCTCCAGTGCTCTGTGCCTGAGAGGATGTGGCACTAATAGAAGACGATGCATTAGCTGCCATCCATCCGACAACAGGTCCAATTTGTTCGTCCCGCAGCAGCGGGGTACGGCGAGATCCTACAAAGCTGCGCATGAAGGACTGTTCCCTGCTAAAACTGGGGGATGATGAGTCACCGGTGCCAGCAGCAGGCACAGAATCCCCACGTCCTCCATCTGCTCCACCTCCACGCCCACGTGCCTTACTCCCTGTCTTCTTCATCTTGGTAGACTAATAAAGATAGGCAGAAAACTACTAAGGGCTTAGTGTGCTTATTCCTGAACAGCTGCTAACAGGTATAAGAAACACTAATTTTATAAAGTGTGGACTAGACATTAATATGAGCTAATGTGGCCTACACAACTGTAAAAAAGAGTGTTTGGTGAACTTAATTAATGTTTTGTTTTTTTCGCAGAACAGACTACAGAGTGAGCTGCACTCACACAGAGACCGTGCAGACAGCCGTGAACGGTGCTGCAAGGCCAAAAAAAGCTCCTTTATGTACTTCTATATAGTGTTTTTCCACAATCTAGCAGGATACGGGTGGAAACCGACTAATAGGATAAATTTGAAAAAAATGTGCAGCAGGCAGCACTAATTGAAAAAAGGACAATGGAACAGTATGAGGCAGTGACGCACCCTGAGCTGACTACAACCAGCTGTGGCGGTAGAACAGACTACAGAGTGAGCTGCACTCACACAGAGACCATGCCGACAGCCGTGAACGGCGCTGCAAGGCAAAAACAAGGTTCTCGCACAGCGGTTGCTAAATTAGCCAGTGTAAAGCACAATGAAGCAAATTGCTATCTCAAAACTGGCCCTCAGTCAGAACACAGCGTCCTGTCCCTAACTGAATTCACAGAAAAGTGAACCCAAAATGGCAGCGGTAACTTTTATAGTGCATCATGATATCATTTCAGCAGCCAATCACAGCCATGCCAGTAGTTACATGCCTAACATGCAGAACAGGAGGTGCCCACACTTCTAATGATTCCTCATTGGCTGAATGAAATGAAACTGGCTCTTTGCATTATGGGAACTTCCGATTCCGGTATCCGATATTGCAAAAGTATCGGAACTTGGTATCGGAATTCCGATACCGCAAATATCGGCCGATACCCGATATTTGCAGTATCGGAATGCTCAACACTAGTCGTGGGTGATCGGCCCTCGTGTCCCCCTCCCTCCAGATTCCTCTGTCCTTCTCCTACATAAGACTCCATCCTCCTCGCTCTCACTAATTCTTCATATTTCTATACACTGGACAATTGCTGCTCCATTTTACAAGGAACAGCTCAGCTTTCTTTGGCGTCTTTCAATAATGAACATTTCACCTTTACTTTACAGTGGAGACCAAAAGTTTTGCATTTTGTATTTTTCTTTAGAGCGTACTTACTTCTGTCTGGTTGTTATGACGCCATTTTCCTGGTGATGAACCGAGAGTGGATGAAGTTGTCATCTCATCACACAAGATCTTCATTTTATCCACAAAGCTTTAGACTCTTCAAATAATCATTCAATTAACCCCTTCTCGCCGCAGCCCTTTTTCGTTTTTGCGTTTCTGTTTTTCGCTCCCTTTGTTCTCAGACCCATTACTTTTATATTATTCCGTCAAAATGGCCATGTAACGGCGTGTTTTTTTGGGGAAAGAGTTGTACTTTTGAACGACACCATTGTACTGGAAAACAAAATAAAAATTCCAAATGCAGTGAAATTGCAAAAAAAAAAGAAAGTGCAGATCAACGACCTTTTTTTGTATTTTTTTTACCATGTTCACCAAATGCTAAAACTGTCCACTGTGATTCTCCAGGACATCACGAGTTCATAGACACCAAACATGTCTAGACAGCTTTTATTTAAGTGGTGAAAAAAAAATCCAAAATTTGTAAAAAAAAAAAAAAAAAATGAATTGCGCCATTTTCCGATAATGGTAGCATCTCCATTATTCGGGATTTGGGGTCGGGTGAGGGCTTATTTTTTGATTGCTGGGCTGACGTTTTTGATTATATCATTTTGATGCAGGTAAGATCTTTTGATCACCCGTTATTGCACTTAAATACAATGTTGCGGTGACCAAAAAAAAACATAGTTCTGGCGTTATTACTTTCTTCCTCTCTACGCCGTTTAACGATCGGATTACTAATTTTTATAGCTTGATAGATCGGGCATTTCTGACCTCAGCAATACCAAATATATGAATATATTTTTTGGTTTGTTTTATTTTGAATGGGGCGAATGGGGGGTGATTTGAAATTTATATTTTTTTTTATTTTTTTTGTATTTTTTAAAACATTTTTTTTTTTACTTTTCACTTACTTCAATAGTCTTCATGGGAAACTAGAAGCTGCGATAACCTGATCGCCTCTGCTACATACAGGCGATGATCAGATTACCTGTTTGAAGCAGAAATGCTCACGTACTATGAGCGCCAACCACAGGGCGGAGCTCATAGCAATTCGGCTATGACAACCATAGACATCTACTGGAGACCTCTGCTTGTCATGCCAACCCATCGGTAACCCACGATCATGTGACGGAGTAACCAACAGGCGGGATTAGTGACACGCTTCAGGTGCGATCACATTAAATGCTGCTGTCAGAGATTGACCGTGGCATTTAACGAGTTAACAGCCGTGGGGAGATCAGGATGTATGGAGTATAATACAGGATGTAACTCAGGATCAGTAATGTAATGTATGTACACAGTGACTGCACCAGCAGAATAGTGAGTGCAGCTCTGGAGTATAATACAGGATGTAACTCAGGATCAGTAATGTAATGTATGTACACAGTGACTGCACCAGCAGAATAGTGAGTGCAGCTCTGGGGTATAATACAGGATGTAACTCAGGATCAGTAATGTAATGTATGTACACAGTGACTGCACCAGCAGAATAGTGAGTGCAGCTCTGGGGTATAATACAGGATGTAACTCAGGATCAGTAATGTATGTACACAGTGACTGCACCAGCAGAATAGTGAGTGCAGCTCTGGAGTATAATACAGGATGTAACTCAGGATCAGTAATGTAATGTATGTACACAGTGACTGCACCAGCAGAATAGTGAGTGCAGCTCTGGGGTATAATACAGGATGTAACTCAGGATCAGTAATGTAATGTATGTACACAGTGACTGCACCAGCAGAATAGTGAGTGCAGCTCTGGGGTATAATACAGGATGTAACTCAGGATCAGTAATGTAATGTATGTACACAGCGACTGCACCAGCAAAATAGTGAGTGCAGCTCTGGGGTATAATACAGGGTGTAACTCAGGATCAGTAATGTAATGTATGTACACAGTGACTGCACCAGCAGAATAGTGAGTGCAGCTCTGGGGTATAATACAGGATGTAACTCAGGATCAGTAATGTAATGTATGTACACAGCGACTGCACCAGCAGAATAGTGAGTGCAGCTCTGGGGTATAATACAGGGTGTAACTCAGGATCAGTAATGTATGTACACAGTGACTGCACCAGCAGAATAGTGAGTGCAGCTCTGGGGTATAATACAGGATGTAACTCAGGATCAGTAATGTAATGTATGTACACAGCGACTGCACCAGCAGAATAGTGAGTGCAGCTCTGGGGTATAATACAGGGTGTAACTCAGGATCAGTAATGTAATGTATGTACACAGTGACTGCACCAGCCGAACAGTGAGTGCAGCTCTGGAGTATAATACAGGAGGTAACTCAGGATCAGTAATGTAATGAATGTACACAGTGACTGCACCAGCAGAATAGTGAGTGCAGCTCTGGAGTATAATACAGGATGTAACTCAGGATCAGTAATGTAATGTATGTACACAGTGACTGCACCAGCAGAATAGTGAGTGCAGCTCTGGAGTATAATACAGGATGTAACTCAGGATCAGTAATGTAATGTATGTACACAGTGACTGCACCAGCATAATAGTGAGTGCAGCTCTGGAGTATAATACAGGATGTAACTCAGGATCAGTAATGTAATGTATGTACACAGTGACTGCACCAGCAGAATAGTGAGTGCAGCTCTGGAGTATAATACAGGATTTAACTCAGGATCAGTAATGTAATGTATGTACACAGTGACTGCACCAGCCGAATAGTGAGTGCAGCTCTGGAGTATAATACAGGAGATAACTCAGGATCAGTAATGTAATGTATGTACACAGTGACTGCACCAGCAGAATAGTGAGTGCAGCTCTGGGGTATAATATAGGATGTAACTCAGGATCAGTAATGTAATGTATGTACACAGTGACTGCACCAGCAGAATAGTGAGTGCAGCTCTGGGGTATAATACAGGATGTAACTCAGGATCAGTAATGTAATGTATGTACACAGTGACTGCACCAGCAGAATAGTGAGTGCAGCTCAGGGGTATAATATAGGATGTAACTCAGGATCAGTAATGTAATGTATGTACACAGTGACTGCACCAGCAGAATAGTGAGTGCAGCTCTGGGGTATAATACAGGATGTAACTCAGGATCAGTAATGTCTGTGCACAGACAGCAGAATAGTGTGTGTGCAGCTCTGGGGTATAATACAGGATGTAACTCAGGATCAGTAATGTAATGTATGTACACAGTGACTGCACCAGCAGAATAGTGAGTGCAGCTCAGGGGTATAATATAGGATGTAACTCAGGATCAGTAATGTAATGTATGTACACAGTGACTGCACCAGCAGAATAGTGTGTGCAGCTCTGGGGTATAATACAGGATGTAACTCAGGATCAGTAATGTCTGTGCACAGACAGCAGAATAGTGTGTGCAGCTCTGGGGTATAATGCAGGATAAGTAATGTATGTACAGTGACGCCTCCTTTTATGTACATACTCTTTTGTATAATGTGAACATTAGTTGTAAATCAGCTATAACGGCATTAATTAGATGTCCATCACTGGTGAATTGTATCATTTATTTGCACTCCTCCGGTCTGCAGATTTCTTGCACTCTTGCTTGGGCCTGACCTGCGATACTAAGTACAATCTATAGATCAGAGAGCTGCCGTTTGTCATTTCACCCCTTTAATTGCCGGCATAGAGCTGCCCCCCAGTGTTAGTGGCTTCAGTCTGGATTCATGAATGACATTGCTTTTGCTTTAGTAATCTTCCATGATTTGACTGAAATCTTTAGAAAGCATACATTTGCACAATTCCTGTAACCTGGCATTGTTAACCATCTCCTGCCATCAATATGTTCAGGATATCAGGTAATAACCTTGTTCGTTGTCCCAGACGGTCCCGGTCAGGATAACATTTCCTCTTTTTTGATAAGGTTGCTCAGATCTGGATTGTGCGCCTTTAGGTGCTGTGGGGACCCCGATGCTCGCTGAGTGATGTTCGGCCTCTCACTTGTCCTTTTGATATGGTTCTTAACGTGGAGCGTGTGGTTTTTCAATCAAAATGATTTTTTAATGCTTCTTTTGTTCCTTGGTGCAAATGGGAGACAACATTGTTTCCTAGCAGAGAGCGCAGACTCGCGCTTCAAAAGATACAAGTAAAGGAAAAAAGTCTGTGTGTGAAAGCCCCGGCGGAGGGCAGGAAGCTCCAGCACAGGGGCAACTGGTGCAGACTGGCCTGACCTGCTGAGAAATCCAGCTGCGGAGAAGCTGTGGCCCCCGACAAAGACGAGGCTGTCAATATTATCAACATCAGGACGACGCAGAAACTCTCCGTCTGTGCGAGAATCAAAGCCGGTAACACACAATCTGTACGAAGGCGGAATTAAAGGGAAGAGAAGAAATCCAAGGGCAACTCACTGGTACGAAGCGAGGCGTAGAAAGACAGCACTTACAGGATGCCGGGAACCACCAAGATCAGTAACAGTCCTTAACGGCTCTCAAAAATCACTAATAAAGTCAATAAGGGGCCCAATAATCACTAATACAGCCCATACAGGGCTCAATAAACACTAATACAGTCCATACAGTGCTCAATAATCACTAATGCAGTCCATACAGGGCTCAATAATCACTAATACAGTCCATACAGGGCTCAATAATCACTAATACAGTCCATACAGGGCTCATTAATCACTAATACAGTCCATACAGGGCCCAATAATCACTAATACAGTCCATACAGGGCTCAATAATCACTAATACAGTCCATACAGGGCCCAATAATCACTAATACAGTCCATACAGGGCCCAATAATCACTAATACAGTCCATACAGGGCTCAATAATCACTAATACAGTCCATACAGGGCTCAATAATCACTAATACAGTCCATACAGGGCTCAATAATCACTAATACAGTCCATACAGGGCCCAATAATCACTAATACAGTCCATACAGGGCTCAATAATCACTAATACAGTCCATACAGGGCCCAATAATCACTAATACAGTCCATACAGTGCTCAATAATCACTAATACAGTCCATACAGGGCCCAATAATCACTAATACAGTCCATACAGGGCTCAATAATCACTAATATGGTTCATACAAGGCTCAATAATCACTAATACAGTCCATACAGAGCCCAATAATCACTAATACAGTCCATACAGAGCCCAATAATCACTAATACAGTCCATACAGGGCTCAATAATCACTAATACAGCCCATACAGGGCTCAATAAACACTAATACAGTCCATACAGTGCTCAATAATCACTAATGCAGTCCATACAGGGCTCAATAATCACTAATACAGTCCATACAGGGCCCAATAATCACTATTACAGTCCATACAGTGCTCAATAATCACTAATACAGTCCATACAGAGCCCAATAATCACTAATACAGTCCATACAGAGCCCAATAATCACTAATACAGTCCATACAGGGCTCAATAATCACTAATACAGTCCATACAGGGCCCAATAATCACTAATACAGTCCATACAGGGCCCAATAAACACTAATACAGTCCATACAGGGCCCAATAAACACTAATACAGTCCATACAGGGCTCAATAATCACTAATACAGTCCATACAGGGCTCAATAATCACTAATATGGTTCATACAGGGCTCAATTATCACTAATACGTTTCATACAAGGCTCAATAAACACTAATACAGTCCATACAGGGCTCAATAATAACTAATACAGTCCATACAGGGCTCAATAATCACTAATACAGTCCATACCGGGCTCAATAATCACTAATACTGTTCATACAGGGCTCAATAATTACTAATACATTCCATACTAATTACTAATACAGTCCATACAGGGCCCAATAATTACTAATTCAGTCCATAAGGGGCCAATAATCACTAATACAGTCCATACATGGCTCAATAATCACTAATACAGTCCATACAGGTTCAATAATCACTAATACAGTCCATACAGAGCTCAATAGTCACTAATACAGTCCATACAGGGCTCAGAAATCACTAATACAGTCCATACAGAGCTCAGGAATCACTAATACAGTCCATACAGAGCTCAGGAATCACTAATACAGTCCATACAGGGATCAATACCGAGATGAGATCCTCTGACCCCTTGTGAGACCATATGCTGGTGCGGTTGGCCCTGGGTTCCTTCTAATGCAGGACAATGCCAGACCTCATGTGGCTGGAGTGTGTCAGCAGTTCCTGCAAGATCAAGGCATTGAAGCTATGGACTGGCCGCCCGTTCCCTAGACCTGAATCCGACTGAGCACATCTGGGACATCATGTCTCGCACCATCCACCAACATCACGTTGCACCACAGACTGTCCAGGAGTTGTCAGATGCTTTAGTCCAGGTCTGGGAGGAGATCCCTCTGGAGACCATCCGCCGCCTCATCAGGAGCATGCCCATGGTGTTGTAGGGAGATCATACAGGCACGTGGAGGCCACACACACTACTGAGCATCATTTCCTTGTCTTGAGGCATTTCCACTGAAGTTGGATCAGCCTGTAACTTCATTTTCCACTTTGATTTTGAGCATCATTCCAACTCCAGACCTCCCTGGGATATTAATTGTGATTTACGTTGATCATTTTTAGGTTTTATTGTTCTCAACACATTCCACCATGTAATGAATAAAGATTGACAACAGGAATATTTCATTCAGTGATATCTAGAATGTGGGATATTAGTGCTCCCTTTTTTTTTGAGCAGTGTATTATCTCAGCTGTGTCTGTAACATGTTGACTGCAGATAAGATTAAGGATCCTTAATAGTTGGCCGATGGGTTGACGGCAGCAGAGGCCACCATCTCGCACCCCTATGTGCATGGACCCCTGGAGTGTAAATGACAGATATCCCAGAGACACAATGTAACTCGCCACAGAGGGCTGCAGTCATTAGTAACAATGTATCACTGCCGCGTCTCTTCCTCCATCTCCTCCGGATATGAGCAGCGCTGATAGGAATCACCTCGGACACCTATTACTCCATACCTCTTGACATGCAACAGTTTAAAAGGGAAATCTCATGCATTTCCACGTCTTGATAAAGCCGACACATCTGCTGAGAACAGAGCTTTGTCTCTTTCCTCGACCACATCAAGAAACTCAATTCTTCACATGGAAGCATTTGAAACGCGCGGATTCAAACAATGATGCTAAAAGCCAGAGGTATTAGTCCTTGATGTTGTCCCGAAATCTACCAAACTACATTTGTAAAGGCCTACGACTACAATATTTACAATGACATGAAGAGGGAAGCGAGGTGCGGGGTATCACAGGAGCGACGCGCGCTCGCCGCAGACATCCGGATACCAGGGCTTGTTGTGTTGTGATCGGAAACGGCAATAAAAGGAAAATCAGCTCGGCACAGAAAGTAAGAAGATTCCCTCATGGAAGATGTCAAAGATGAAACAAGAAGCTGGAATTATGTACGGGGAGAACTTTGCTTATGTTTCATTGATATCACAAGTGCTTAAATACTTTACATTGTTCTTTACCGGAAAACATCCAGCCTGGAGGAGAAGACACAATCGGCCAACAATGTCCCAGTGAGCGCTTAGGATCAGAGGCAATGGGCCAGGAACCTACCTGTCCATGGTACTGGAAGACTGCAGCACATATGGGCATGCAGGACGGTGAAATGTAAATCCAGACGCCTTCTTATCTTCTATCTGTTGCTGCATTTCTTAGTAATTAGACTTTTAATTCATATGAAAAAGACGGTTGAGTTCTCGGGGTGTCACAGAGCGCATAAGAAGTCGCTGCCTCCAGTGCTTGTTTCCCCGCCCGGCACCAGCCTCTGGAGCTTCACTGATGGCTCACTGTGTGATTTCCATAATAAATAATCATTTTTAAATTTCTATAGAGCCAACATATTCCACAGCACTTTATTTCCATGCTTGATCACTGACATCACATAGAAAGTGAGCTGTCAATCAAGCTGAAAAGGCTGGAGCAGGGTGGGGAAACAAGCTCAGGAAGCAGCGGCTTAAAGGTTTTTTCACGACTATTTAAGTTTTTGTTACTATGGACCTAAGAAATGACATAGTTGTCAGCTATCTGCCTGTTGTGCCCAGTGCTGATTTATGACCACTCTGCCATCGATTCACCAGTTTCTACTGACATCACATCACCAGGGCAGAGGCTTCTCTTCCACACTGCTCTGCTGTATGGCATGAATGCTGACGTCATCCTCATTGACAGCCGGCTCTCTGCTGGGTAACTGCGGGGAGCCCCAGCTATCAAACAGCAAGACATCGCCAGATAAATCCCGTCAACAGAGCAGGGGGAAGAGATGCTCTGATGATGTGGAGCGCCTTAATTGCCAGCAGAAGCGGTCGATGAGAGCTATTAGCCGGCGCTAGGTAGAACAGGCAGAAAGTTGATTTTGTCAGGCTGATAGTTTTTAGATTAAAAGAAATAAAAATAAAATAGTACAGGACAACCCTTTTAAGTGCAATTTCACGCCCTAAGCATTTAACGGCTCGTTTGCATATCAGTTCAAATTCTTCTTACTAGGGAGCGCAGTAACATATAGAAGTTATAAAAAGGTTCATAGATTATGGGTATGTGCACACGCTGCGGAAAATGCTGCGGATCCGCAGGGTTTCTGCAGCTGCGGGCCCACAGCAGTTTCCCATGAGTTTACAGTACAATGCAAACCTATGGGAAAACAAAAACGCTGCGCACATGCTGCGGAAAGAAACGCACGGAAACGCAACGGATTACATTCCGCAGCATGTCACTTCTTTCTGCGGATTTCCACAGCGGATTTACACCTGCTCCTATGGAAAACAGCACTTGTAAAACTGCAGTCAAAACCGCAGAAAAACCGTGGTAAATCCGCGATAAATCTGCAGCAAAAACGCAGCGATTTGCCCTGCAGATTTATCAAATCTGCTGCAGAAAAATCTGCAGTGGAAAAGAATACGTGTGCACATACCCTTACGCTGCAAAAACCTGCATGCACACACATGCGAATTGGGGTGGGAGGGGTAAATGTTACCGACAGTATTATGGTAGTTATATTCATGTACATAGGAGCAGTATTATAGTAGTTATATTCATGTACATAGGGGCAGTATTATAGTAGTTATATTCTTGTATATAGGGACAGTATTATAGTAGTTATATTCTTGTACATAGGAGCAGTATTATAGTAGTTATATTCTTGTACATAGGAGCAGTATTATAGTAGTTATATTCTTGTACATAGGAGCAGTATTATAGTAGTTATATTCATGTACATAGGAGCAGTATTATAGTAGTTATATTCTTGTACATAGGAGCAGTATTATAGTAGTTATATTCTTGTACATAGGAGCAGTATTATAGCAGTTATATTCTTGTACATAGGAGCAGTATTATAGTTGTTATATTCTTGTACATAGGAGCAGTGTTATAGTAATTATATTCTTGTACATAGGGGCAGTATTATAGTAGTTATATTCTTGTATATAGGGGCAGTATTATAGTAGTTATATTCTTGTACATAGGAGCAGTATTATAGCAGTTATATTCTTGTATATAGGGACAGTATTATAGTAGTTATATTCTTGTATATAGGGACAGTATTATAGTAGTTATATTCTTGTACATAGGAGCAGTATTATAGTAGTTATATTCTTGTACATAGGAGCAGTATTATAGTAGTTATATTCTTGTACATAGGGGGCAGTATTATAGTAGTTATATTCTTGTACATAGGGGCAGTGTTATAGTAGTTATATTCTTGTACATAGGGGCAGTATTATAGTAGTTATATTCTTGTACATAGGGGCAGTATTATAGTAATTATATTCTTGTACATAGGGGCAGTATTATAGTAGTTATATTCTTTTACATAGGGGCAGTATTATAGTAGTTATATTCTTGTACATAGGGGCAGTATTATAGTAGTTATATTCTAGTACATGGGGCAGTATTATAGTAGTTATATTCTTGTACATAGGAGCAGTATTATAGTAGTTATATTCTTGTACATAGGAGCAGTATTATAGTAGTTATATTCTTGTACATAGGAGCAGTATTATAGTAGTTATATTCTTGTACATAGGAGCAGTATTATAGTAGTTATATTCTAGTACATGGGGCAGTATTATAGTAGTTATATTCTTGTACATAGGAACAGTATTATAGTAGCTATATTCTTGTACATATGAGCAGTATTATAGTAGTTATATTCTTGTACATAGGAGCAGTATTATAGTAGCTATATTCTTGTACATAGGAGCAGTATTATAGTAGTTATATTCTTGTACATAGGAGCAGTATTATAGTAGTTATATTCTTGTACATAGGAGCAGTATTATAGTAGTTATATTCTTGTACATAGGAGCAGTATTATAGTAGCTATATTCTTGTACATAGAAGCAGTATTATAGTAGTTATAATCTAGTACATGGGGCAGTATTATAGTAGTTATATTCTTGTACATAGGGGCAGTATTATAGTAGTTATATTCTTGTACATAGGGTGCAGTATTATAGTAGTTATATTCTTGTACAAAGGGAGCAGTATTATAGTAGTTATATTCTTGTGCATAGGGGCAGTATTATTGTAGTTATATTCTTGTACATAGGGGGCAGTATTATAGTAGTTATATTCTTGTACATAGGGGCAGTATTATAGTAGTTATATTCTTGTACATAGGGGGCAGTATTATAGTAATTATATTCTTGTACATAGGGGCAGTATTATAGTAGTTATATTCTTTTACATAGGGGCAGTATTATAGTAGTTATATTCTTGTACATAGGGGCAGTATTATAGTAGTTATATTCTAGTACATGGGGCAGTATTATAGTAGTTATATTCTTGTACATAGGAGCAGTATTATAGTAGTTATATTCTTGTACATAGGAGCAGTATTATAGTAGTTATATTCTTGTACATAGGAGCAGTATTATAGTAGTTATATTCTAGTACATGGGGCAGTATTATAGTAGTTATATTCTTGTACATAGGAACAGTATTATAGTAGCTATATTCTTGTACATATGAGCAGTATTATAGTAGTTATATTCTTGTACATAGGAGCAGTATTATAGTAGCTATATTCTTGTACATAGGAGCAGTATTATAGTAGTTATATTCTTGTACATAGGAGCAGTATTATAGTAGCTATATTCTTGTACATAGGAGCAGTATTATAGTAGTTACATTCTTGTACATAGGAGCAGTATTATAGTAGCTATATTCTTGTACATAGAAGCAGTTATATAGTAGTTATAATCTAGTACATGGGGCAGTATTATAGTAGTTATATTCTTGTACATAGGGGCAGTATTATAGTAGTTATATTCTTGTACATAGGGTGCAGTATTATAGTAGTTATATTCTTGTACAAAGGGAGCAGTATTATAGTAGTTATATTCTTGTGCATAGGGGCAGTATTATTGTAGTTATATTCTTGTACATAGGGGGCAGTATTATAGTAGTTATATTCTTGTACATAGGGGGCAGTATTATAGTAGTTATATTCTTGTACATAGGGGGCAGTATTATAGTAGTTATATTCTTGTACATAGGGGCAGTATTATAGTATGAATAATCAGGATCACTTTGCACTCAATACAAGTAGGTGCTTAGGAGGAAAAAAATAAAGTCAATAGAATAGAACAACCTCCAGCACACATAAAAAAGGTGAGAAAAGTCTTGTCTTCAATTCACAATGATGCAATTTTATTCATTAATTCTGGGGGTTCACAGCCATGAAACAAAGTATAATGAGAGATTTTCCCAACGTTTCGACCGTAAAAAGGTCTTTATCAAGGGTACAATCTTTAGTGGTACCCTGCTCGGGGAGGCCGTTTCTTATCTTGTTCACCACTAAAGATTGTACCCTTGATAAAGACCTTTTTACGGTCGAAACGTTGGGAAAATCTCTCATTATACTTTGTTTCATGGCTGTGAACCCCCAGAATTAATGAATAAAATTGCATCATTGTGAATTGAAGACAAGACTTTTCTCACCTTTTTTATGTGTGCTGGAGGTTGTTCTATTCTATTGGCAGTATTATAGTAGTTATATTCTTGTACATAGGAGCAGTATTATATTAGTTATATTCTTGTACATAGGGGCAGTATTGATATTTTTTATGGCTAGCCAGAAAGATTATCATCCCTTCGTCAGGCGGGTTTACAGGTGAATGACTGGGACAAGAGCACAACATGTAGAGATGTGAGAACAGGACATTTGGGTGGATGGGCTGATGCCTCTTAGAGCAGCACATAACATTTTCTGATTAGCCAGTAACGGTATCACTCCTAGAATCTTTTGTCTTTTTGATATCACGGTAACTATATAGGTTTTTCTATAGATTTTATTTTGCACGATGCAGAAATACCTACATCGTTAATGTTGGTCTGTCATGTGACAATAATTACAGCAAATATCGTTTGTTATTATGCAGCTGGTCATCACTGCTGCAGGTATCAGCCCCATCATTATCCGCTCTCCATCACTTACAATGAATACCGCCACGTATAGTTACTGCAGGTAACTCATTAAGTGCAGTGAGAGCCTCACCTGAATGTGTGTGATGTGCCCCAGGGGGTAGATGTAGCGCAGGTGGAGAATCGAGGCAAGTGTCTAAATATAACAATCCTGTAGAAGACAGGTGGGTAATGTGCGGAATGAAAGGGAATGTGTTAGGATGACACATGTAGGTACCAGAGCTGCTCTCCGAGCGCCGGGGAGTCATAAAACGATTAAACAGCAGTTTACACAAAGTGAGCGCTCGGTGCCACAGGCGCACCCCCGACTTCTGCACATCCGCGGACAGCGCGCTCTGTAAGTGATGCCCCGACAGCTGCACATGTCACTCAGCGGATACAAAGGGCCATGGATCAGTGAGGAGTTAGTAGGAAAATAGGTCGAATTAACATAAAGTCTCCGTTCACGCCGGTGATTCGCTCCGATTCTGCAGATTTGGCACTTTAAAAAAATTAGGATAAAACTCCTAAGAAGACGATTTCTTGATCTGTTGTGATCTCTGCTGTATCCAGTGCTGCGATGGCAGATAAGTGATCCGTCCGTACGGCGCGATCCCACAGCGCCCAGTATACAGGCCACTCCATTATACCATCTGGAGAGAGCAAGGAATGGACAGAGGGAGGAGGGACCCCCAATCAGCCCTACACCCCAAAAAACCAAACGACTCCGCACTGGGCTCAGACTCAAGATTACCATCTCTAGAGACCCCCGGAAGATCCCAATCAAAGTGCACCGGTAGCATAAAGCCAATGAGTGTATGGCCTCACGGCTGGGTGGTCGGCTCACGCTCCTCCACAATGGCGTCTACAGCTCAAAATCAACCAAAAATCCCCAAAAAGCCTCCACTGCTGGATTCACTTGGATTTTGTGGTTCCCAATGGGAGCAGGGAGCAATGATGGCTGGCGATCTCTGTCCACTGCTGCACAATATGGCGGCACGTACATGGATGACACTGGGGTAACACCGCAGACCTGATAGTATCTGACTGCAGGTGTCCCAGGCCCGGTGCCCTCGTCTCTGACACGTGACCACACATGTCTGCACAATATGGCGGCACGTACATGGATGACACTGGGGTAACACCGCAGACCTGATAGTATCTGACTGCAGGTGTCCCAGGCCCGGTGCCCTCGTCTCTGACACGTGACCACACATGTCTGCACAATATGGCGGCACGTACATGGATGACACTGGGGTAACACCGCAGACCTGACAGTATCTGACTGCAGGTGTCCCAGGCCCGGTGCCCTCGTCTCTGACACGTGACCACACATGTCTGCACAATATGGCGGCACGTACATGGATGGCACTGGGGTAACACCGCAGACCTGACAGTATCTGACTGCAGGTGTCCCAGGCCCGGTGCCCTCGTCTCTGACACGTGACCACACATGTCTGCACAATATGGCGGCACGTACATGGATGGCATTGGGGAACACCGCAGACCTGACAGTATCTGACTGCAGGTGTCCCAGGCCCGGGGCCCTCGTCTCTGACACGTGACCACACATGTCTGCACAATATGGCGGCATGTACATGGATGGCATTGGGGTAACACCGCAGACCTGACGTAGTATCTGACTGCAGGTGTCCCAGGCCCGGTGCCCTCGTCTCTGACACGTGACCACACATGTCTGCACAATATGGCGGCATGTACATGGATGGCATTGGGGTAACACCGCAGACCTGACGTAGTATCTGACTGCAGGTGTCCCAGGCCCGGTGCCCTCGTCTCTGACACGTGACCACACATGTCTGCACAATATGGCGGCACGTACATGGATGGCATTGGGGAACACCGCAGACCTGACGTAGTATCTGACTGCAGGTGTCCCAGGCCCGGTGCCCTCGTCTCTGACACGTGACCACACATGTCTGCACAATATGGCGGCACGTACATGGATGACACTGGGGTAACACCGCAGACCTGACGCAGTATCTGACTGCAGGTGTCCCAGGCCCGGTGCCCTCGTCTCTGACACGTGACCACACATGTCTGCACAATATGGCGGCACGTACATGGATGGCATTGGGGAACACCGCAGACCTGACGTAGTATCTGACTGCAGGTGTCCCAGGCCCGGTGCCCTCGTCTCTGACACGTGACCACACATGTCTGCACAATATGGCGGCACATACATGGATGGCATTGGGTTAACACCGCAGACCTGACGTAGTATCTGACTGCAGGTGTCCCAGGCCCGATGCCCTCGTCTCTGACACGTGACCACACATGTCTGCACAATATGGCGGCACGTACATGGATGGCATTGGGGAACACCGCAGACCTGACGTAGTATCTGACTGCAGGGGTCCCAGGCCCGGTACCCTCCTCTCTGACACGTGACCACACATGTCTGCACAATATGGCGGCACGTACATGGATGACACTGGGGTAACACCGCAGACCTGACAGTATCTGACTGCAGGTGTCCCAGGCCCGGTGCCCTCGTCTCTGACACGTGACCACACATGTCTGCACAATATGGCGGCACGTACATGGATGGCATTGGGGAACACCGCAGACCTGACGTAGTATCTGACTGCAGGTGTCCCAGGCCCGGTACCCTCCTCTCTGACACGTGACCACACGTCTGCACAATATGGCGGCACGTACATGGATGACACTGGGGTAACACCGCAGACCTGACAGTATCTGACTGCAGGTGTCCCAGGCCCGGTGCCCTCGTCTCTGTCACGTGACCACACATGTCTGCACAATATGGCGGCACGTACATGGATGGCATTGGGGTAGCACCGCAGACCTGACGCAGTATCTGACTGCAGGTGTCCCAGGCCCGGTGCCCTCGTCTCTGTCACGTGACCACACATGTCTGCACAATATGGCGGCACGTACATGGATGGCATTGGGGTAGCACCGCAGACCTGACGCAGTATCTGACTGCAGGTGTCCCAGGCCCGGTGCCCTCGTCTCTGACACTTGACCACACATGTCTGCACAATATGGCGGCACGTACATGGATGGCATTGGGGTAGCACCGCAGACCTGACGCAGTATCTGACTGCAGGTGTCCCAGGCCCGGTGCCCTCGTCTCTGACACTTGACCACACATGTCTGGCATATGAGCAGCGAGTCCTGGCTTCTGAAGGATAAAACAGGCTGCGCCCCTCGTGGTGGCGGATCCCAGACAGACCATCAAACAAGGGTAGTAAGATCAGAAGCAGGGCGCAGCGCTCCGAGCTCACTGCAGACTGGCGCATTAGTCCCGTGTCTCAGCGGCCTCATTCGCCTTTCTCAGGCCGGGGTCAAATGTTACATGATGGCCGAATACATCGGTCTGAAATAAGCTTGGAGCTCGGCCGCCCTTATATAATATTTCACATCAAATTTAATGTCAGTAGAGGAAGGTTGTCAAGGGTCTGTTCACATGGTAATGAGCATTCATACACACATGTGCACCTGTATGAGCATGCATACGTCTATGAGCATGTGTAACCGTATCTGCATACATAAATATACGGTATATACAGTACATGCATACGTACATGTGTAACTGTATGGGCATACATACGTACATGTGTAACTGTATGACCATGCATACATCTATGAGCATGTGTAACGACATGTGCATGCACACATTTGTATCTGCATGTGTAAGTATATATACTTACGTATGTACATGTGTATCTGTATGAGCATGCATGCGTCTATGTATCTGTATGAACATGCGTACGTCCATATGTATCTGTATGAGCATGCGTACATACATGTGTATCTGTATGAACATGCATACGTCCATATGTATCTGCATGAGCATGCGTACGTACATGTGTATCTGTATGAGCATGCATACATCCATGTGTATCTGTATGAGCATGTATACGTCCATGTGTATCTGTAGGAGCATGCATACGTATGTGTATCTGTATGAGCATGCTTACGTACATGTATATCTGTATGAGCATGCGTACGTCCATATGTATCTGTATGAGCATGCGTACGTACATGTGTATCTGTATGAGCATGTATACGTCCATGTGTATCTGTAGGAGCATGCATACGTATGTGTATCTGTATGAGCATGCTTACGTACATGTATATCTGTATGAGCATGCGTACGTCCATATGTATCTGTATGAGCATGCGTACGTACATGTGTATCTGTATGAGCATGCATACATCCATGTGTATCTGTATGAGCATGTATACGTCCATGTGTATCTGTATGAGCATGCGTACGTCCATATGTATCTGTATGAGCATGCGTACGTACATGTGTATCTGTATGAGCATGCGTACGTACATGTGTATCTGTATGAGCATGTATACGTCCATGTGTATCTGTAGGAGCATGCATACGTATGTGTATCTGTATGAGCATGCTTACGTACATGTATATCTGTATGAGCATGCGTACGTCCATATGTATCTGTATGAGAATGCGTACGTACATGTGTATCTGTATGAACATGGGTACGTTCATGTGTATCTGTATGAGCATGTATACGTCCATGTGTATCTGTAGGAGCATGCATACGTATGTGTATCTGTATGAGCATGCTTACGTACATGTATATCTGTATGAGCATGCGTACGTCCATATGTATCTGTATGAGCATGCGTACGTACATGTGTATCTGTATGAGCATGCGTACGTACATGTGTATCTGTAGGAGCATGCATACGTATGTGCATCTGTATGAGCATGCGTACATACATGTGTATCTGTAGGAGCATGCATACGTCCATGTGTATCTGTATGAGCATCCGTACGTACAACTGTATGAGCATACGCATAAGTGTATCTGTATGCGCAGCATACGCACAGGTTTATTCATGAGCCTTTTCATAATCTCTGGGAAAAAAATAACTCTATACAAAGAAAACACAAAAGCTGGCGCTGCTGACAATGATCGTGTGCGTCCGCTAGCGTTCCGCCTGTGGCCTGGATTGCGTGGTGCGTAGCTTGTTTTCGGCACCCATGATTCGGGTGACGCCCTTCCTAGTCAGCGTCCCCCTGGGAAAGGCTCGGCAGCTCCGGCTCAGCGGGGATATAAATATTGTTCTCGTCCTTCTCACTTACAATTTCCAGGCGAGGCAGACATTCTCTTCCTCCCATCGCAGCGACCTTTGAAATGAGACGTCTACCATGCTGTTACCTGTCAGATGAAGCTTTTCCATCAAAATCCGGGTAGAATTTTCCTTTTTTTTGTCTGTTACTTCAGACGTCTGTGCGATGGGAGGGTAGCGCCAAGACCATCTTTGAAAACTGGTTTCAAAGTTAGAGTAGGCATAAAAGGAAGGGGAAGGAGGCCTTTTAGTGAGGAGCGATGCCTGCTCTTTACAGCAAAGGCTCCGCCATGTAGTAAAGCAAAGGCTGAACTTACACAGAGGAACAGTCCTGCAGGATCTCACTGGGAAGGAAGTGGAGGAAGTCAAAAGCGGGAGCGCAGGACGGCCGAACCATGCCCAGTCCGGGAGGCTTTAATTAGTCCAACACGACGACCAGGACAGCAGAAAAGTGCAAGGAGATACCGAAACCGTGCGGCCGATAAAGGCCGAGCACCAGGGGGAGAGGAGACTATTTACTATACATAGTCCGCAGCGCTGTATCATCGGCACTGTCTCCATTGGGACTCACAATCTACAGTCCCCATCAGTCCCCGTAAACATGGGAACAATGCAGCATGCTGTCCACACCTAGTGAGAAAAATGCCCAAATCTCGTGCCGTTCACGGCTGTACGGCCCCTAGAGATTACACTGCCGGCAGCCGCTTGTGGGTGGGCCACCGTGATTGACAGGTCTGCTCTTATGTCACAGTTCCTGTGGCGGGCGACAACGGCACGGTCGTACAATCACACCAATGGCACACCCAGCCGCACAAGAAACCCACCAGGAAAACGCAACCTTCACATTCCTCTATCCCCGGACACCGCTGGGTAACAGCGCCGTAAAATGATGAGGACCCAGAAGGTGATATGCATCCTTGCAGTGAGCCTGCGTCCTCACAGTGAGCGTGCATCCCCACGGTGAGCGTGCATCCCCACGGTGAGTTTGCATCCCCACGATAAGCTTGCATCACCACGGTGAGCGTGCATCCCCACAGTGAGAGAGCATCCCCACGGTGACCATGCATCCCCACGGTGAGCGTGCATCCCCACGGTGAGCGTGCATCCCCACGGTGAGCGTGCATCCCCACGGTGAGCTTGCATCCCCACGATAAGCTTGCATCACCACGGTGAGCGTGCATCCCCACAGTCAGAGAGCATCCCCACGGTGACCATGCATCCCCACAGTAAGCGAGCATCCCCACGGTGAGCGTGCATACCCACAGTGAGCGTGCATCCCCACGGTGAGCGTGCATCCCCACGGTGAGCGTGCATCCCCACGGTGAGCGTGCATCCCCACGGTGAGCTTGCATCCCCACGATAAGCTTGCATCACCACAGTGAGCGTGCATCCCCACAGTCAGAGAGCATCCCCACGGTGACCATGCATCCCCACAGTCAGAGAGCATCCCCACGGTGACCATGCATCCCCACAGTAAGCGAGCATCCCCACGGTGAGCGTGCATACCCACAGTGAGCGTGCATCCCCACGGTGAGAGTGCATCCCCACAGTGAGCGTGCATCCCCACGGTGACCATGCATCCCCACAGTGAGCGAGCATCCCCACGGTGACCATGATGTACAGTAGACTGCTCCTCCATTCTGCACAGACTTGTATTATAAGATGTACAGTAGATTGCCCCTCCATTCCGCACAAACTTATATTACATGATGTACAGTAGATTGCCCTTCCATTCTGCACAGACTTGTATTATATGATGTACAGTAGACTTCCCCTCCATTCTGCACAGACTTGTATTATATGATGTACAGGAGACTGCCCCTCCATTCTGCACAGACTTGTATTATATGATGTACAGTAGATTGCCCCTCCATTCTGCACAGACTTGTATTATATGATGTACAGTAGACTTCCCCTCCATTCTTCACAGACTTGTATTATATGATGTACAGTAGATTGCCCCTCCATTCTGCACAGACTTGTATTATATGATGTACAGGAGACTGCCCCTCCATTCTGCACAGACTTATATTACATGATGTACAATAGACTGCCCCTCCATTCTGCACAGACTTGTATTATATGATGTACAGTAGATTGCCCCTCCATTCTGCACAGACTTGTATTATATGATGTACAGGAGACTGCCCCTCCATTCTGCACAGACTTGTATTATATGATGTACAGGAGACTGCCCCTCCATTCTGCACAGACTTGTATTATATGATGTACAGTAGACTGCCCCTCCATTCTGCACAGACTTGTATTATATGATGTACAGTAGATTGCCCCTCCATTCTGCACAGACTTGTATTACATGATGTACAATAGACTGCCCCTCCATTCTGCACAGACTTGTATTATATGATGTACAGTAGACTGCCCCTCCATTCTGCACAGACTTGTATTATATGATGTACAGGAGACTGCCCCTCCATTCTGCACAGACTTGTATTACATGATGTACAATAGACTGCCCCTCCATTCTGCACAGACTTGTATTATATGATGTACAGTAGATTGCCCCTCCATTCTGCACAGACTTGTATTATATGATGTACAGGAGACTGCCCCTCCATTCTGCACAGACTTGTATTATATGATGTACAGGAGACTGCCCCTCCATACTGCACAGACTTCTGTTATCTGATGCAGATTTGGTGAACTTTATAATGGAATGGCGAAACCGCTGTGAGAGTTTTGCTTTATCGAAATTCTTGGAAATAACAGCTGAGTGGGAAATGCACAATAACAGCCAAGACAGGTTTCGTAAATTAGCATTTTCTTTAAATCAAATATTGTGGAAAGATTCTTTTTCTTATTTTTAATGAACATCTGAATCGTAAATGCAAAAATACCGATTGTCGTCAGACTTTGCACCGGAGTCATCACATATCCCGTCCATGTGACGTGCGGGGTTGTCTCGTAGGTGCGCGATTTCTGACTGAGCCCACCACTAGCGGAAACCGAGTGTCAAACCCCCAGTAATGACAGATCGCTAATTTCCACATTACGGAACAAAACTGCTCCGCGCTTTACCCAGAACCTGCGCACCGTTGACAGCTGATTAGTGCGATGCCGGGGAGACGTATGCAAACGTGACGCTGAGATTCATTCATTATTACTTCTAATTTGGTTCTGCAAGAGCAAAACAAACATATTCCTTTCCCAACTCACTGTATCATGTCCTGTTCTCCAGTCACATCCAGAGCTGCGCTCAAATTCAGATGGTCAGAGGTGAATTACGTGCTATAGAACAAACTACCTCTTCATTCTGCACAGAAAGTACTATCTGCTGCACAACAGCCTGCCTCTCTATACTGCAGACTTGTATTATCTGCTGCACAGTAGACTGTCCCTCATCCATACTGCAGACTTGCATTATCTGCTGCACAGTAGACTGTCCCTCCTCCATACTGCAGACTTGCATTATCTATTGCACAGTAGACTGTCCTTCCATACTGCAGACTTGTATTATCTGCTGCACAGTAGACTGTCCCTCCTCCATACTGCAGACTTGCATTATCTGCTGCACACTAGACTGTCCCTCCTCCATACTGCAGACTTGCATTATCTATTGCACAGTAGACTGTCCTTCCATACTGCAGACTTGTATTATCTGCTGCACAGTAGACTGTCCCTCCTCCATACTGCAGACTTGCATTATCTGCTGCACACTAGACTGTCCCTCCTCCATACTGCAGACTTGCATTATCTGCTGCACAGTAGACTGTGCTTCTTCCATAATGCAGACTTGCATTATCTGCTGCACACTAGACTGTCCCTCCTCCATACTGAAGACCTGCTTTATTTGCTGCACAGTAGACTGTCCCTCCATACTGTATTCTGCTACAGATGGATCTGGATAAGTTGGAAACTTGGGCTGAAAGGTGGCAGATGAGGTTTAACAATGATAAATGTAAGGTTATACACATGGGAAGAAGGAATCAATATCACCATTACACACTGAATGGGAAACCACTGGGTAAATCTGACAGGGAGAAGGACTTGGGGATCCTAGTTAATGATAAACTTACCTGGAGCAGCCAGTGCCAGGCAGCAGCTGCCAAGGCAAACAGGATCATGGGGTGCATTAAAAGAGGTCCGTATACACATGATGAGAGCATTATACTGCCTCTGTACAAATCCCTAGTTAGACCGCACATGGAGTACTGTGTCCAGTTTTGGGCACCGGTGCTCAGGAAGGATATAATGGAACTAGAGAGAGTACAAAGGAGGGTAACAAAATTAATAAAGGGGATGGGAGAACTACAATACCCAGATAGATTAGAGAAATTAGGATTATTTAGTCTAGAAAAAAGACGACTGAGGGGCGATCTAATAACCATGTATAAGTATATAAGGGGACAATACAAATATCTCGCTGAGGATCTGTTTATACCAAGGAAGGTGACGGGCACAAGGGGGCATTCTTTGCGTCTGGAGGAGAGAAGGTTTTTCCACCAACATAGAAGAGGATTCTTTACTGTTAGGGCAGTGAGAATCTGGAATTGCTTGCCTGAGGAGGTGGTGATGGCGAACTCAGTCGAGGGGTTCAAGAGAGGCCTGGATGTCTTCCTGGAGCAGAACAATATTGTATCATACAATTATTAGGTTCTGTAGAAGGACGTAGATCTGGGGATTTATTATGATGGAATATAGGCTGAACTGGATGGACAAATGGCTTTTTTCGGCCTTACTAACTATGTTACTATGTTACTGCAGACTTATATTATCTGCTGCACAGGAGACTGTCCCTCCATACTGAAGACCTGCATTATCTGCCGCACAGGAGACTGTCCCTCCATACTGAAGACCTGCATTATTTGCTGCACAGTAGACTGTTCCTCCATACTGCAGACTTGTATTATCTGCTGCACAGTAGACTGTCCCTCCATACTGCAGACTTGCATTATCTGCTGCACAGGAGACTGTCCCTCCATACTGAAGACCTGCATTATCTGCTGCACAGGAGACTGTCCCTCCATACTGAAGACCTGCATTATTTGCTGCACAGTAGACTGCCCCTCCATACCAGAAAGGCCTGCATTATTTGATGCACAGTAGAATGAGTCCCCATATTTAACAGTCTTGTTTCAGGTCCCTGTAACCAAAGAGTAAAAGGGTCCCAGGACTGCAGATAAATCAAGTAAAAAATTATCCCAGTAATAAAGGAACAAAATGAAAACTCAAACCACAAGGTATAACATTATGTAAAAACTCTAAGCCCATCGTAGTCACTGTGGTTGGAGAGGGCCCCCATTACGGGACATGTAATCCCCCTTCCTACTACAGAATCTTCTTGTATAAGCAAGTCTGTTTCCTGGACATCATGACACTTACCGGTCTCCACCGCTATCTGGTATCCGGCTTCCAGCCTCCGCGATGACCTCTCCAGCTTCTCTGTGTTATCCAGCAGATGAGCCCTCTGCAAAAAAAAGAAGAACAAAATAAAACGCAAGTTTTGCAAGGATCAAACAAAGGTGTCAGGTGGAGGATCACCAATGTCGCTTCTTTAATTAATCAATTAAAATGTTAGAATGTAAAACTCTGGAAGGAGGCAAAGTCTTTCAAGTGTTAAGCCAGAACAAGTCCCCCCCGCGGGTGCAGGAGCCTGTGATCGATACAGAAGGTGGGTGAGGGCCTCCGCTAGGTACGAATTAAACCCTTTGGCTTACTTTAAAGATGCAAAAGACTTTCAATGCTCAACGGTTCTCGGTGGCAAATTATCCTATTTTTTATCTTGATACTTAATAATTAGGACTCCAGATGCAGCCTCCATATCTGACACTCCCAGGCGGCATCTGAGGCATCGTTATCACCAGTGCCCCCGCTCTGAAGGGTTCATACATTAAGGGTACCGTCACACTATACGATTTACCTACGATCACGACCAGCGATATGACCTGGCCGTGATCGTAGGTAAATCGTAGTGTGGTCGCTGGGGAGCTGTCACACAGACAGCTCTCCAGCGACCAACGATGCCGAAGTCCACGGGTAACCAGGGTAAACATCGGGTTACTAAGTGCAGGACCGCGCTTAGTAACCCGATGTTTACCCTGGTTACAAGCGTAAAACTAAAAAAAAACAAACAGCACATACTTACATTCTGATGTCCGTCAGGTCCCTTGCCGTCTGCTTCCCGCACTCACTGACTGCCGGCCGTAAAGTGAAAGTGAAAGCACAGCCGCTGTGCTCTGCTTTCACTTTACGGCCGGCAGTCACAGTGCGGGAAGCAGACGGCAAGGGACCTGACGGACACCAGAATGTAAGTATGTGCTGTTTTTTTTTTTTAGTTTTACGCTTGTAACCAGGGTAAACATCGGGTTACTAAGCGCGGCCCTGCGTTTAGTAACCCGATGTTTACCCTGGTTACAAGCGAACGCATCGCTAGATCGCATCGCTAGATCAGTGTCACACACACACACCGATCTAGCGATGACAGCGGGAGATCCAGCGATGAAAGAAAGTTCCATACGATCTGCTACGACGTACGATTCTCAGCAGGATCCCTGATCGCTGCTGCGTGTCAGACACAGCGATATCGTAACGATATCGCTGGAACGTCACGAATCGTACCGTCGTAGCGATCGAAATGGTATAGTGTGACGGTACCCTAAGAGGTTGGGGTCAATCCAGGAGATGAAACAAGAAATGCCTGGTCTGGAGTTTCTCCACTCTGTATCACTGAAAGTAACTCCTGTTCATTTGCAAACACCGCCATCTTAAGAACTCCCCTTATTTACAGGATTCCTCCAGCCAAAGTAATTAGCGTTTGCAGTGCTCCTCACCCCCTATGGGCTGCCTCGTTTTGTAAACCCTCCTGTACTCGCTCTAAATTCAGTTTCCAAAAAAGAAAGTAGCTGTCTGCCACCTATCACTGTCAGCCATACTAGTCCTCATGAGATGGGCTTCTCGGCAGTGCACCTACTCTTGTCGGCCATACTACGGTAGTCCTCCTGGGATGGGCTTTTCTGTTGTCTGGTTACCAAGGGCACAATGACCTTCCTATCAAAGTTCTCCCTGGCACCTACTCTTGTTGGCCATACTAGTCCTCATGGGAGGAGTTTCTCTGTCGTCCGGTCACCCAGTGCATCCTGATTATCCTATCACAGTTCTCCCTGGTACCTACTCTTGTCGGTCATATTAGTCCTCATGGGATGGGCTTCTCTGTCGTCCGGTCACCCAGTGCATCCTGATCTTCCTATCACCGTTCTCCCTGGCACCTACTCTTGTTGGCCATACTAGTCTGTTATGACCTGGTGGTCAGGACAATAATGGACCTGGTGGTTAAGAGCACACGGAATGACCTGATAGTTACTAATAATATAGGACGAGCTCTGAGACGTGGGAACTCTGCTGACCGCAATTCCTAATCCTATCAAACACACTAGAAATAGCCATGGATTGCTCCTAACGCTCCCTATGCAACTCGGCACAGCCTAAGAAACTAGCTAGCCCTAGAGATAGAAAAATAAAGCCTACCTTGCCTCAGAGAAATTCCCCAAAGGAAAAGGCAGCCCCCCACATATAATGACTGAGTAAAGATGAAAATTACAAACACAGAGATGAAATAGATTTAGCAAAGTGAGGCCCGACTTACTGAACAGACAGAGGATAGGAAAGGTAACTTTGCGGTCAGCACAAAAACCTACAAAAAGACCACGCACAGGGCGCAAAAAGACCCTCCGCACCGACTCACGGTGCGGAGGCGCTCCCTCTGCGTCCCAGAGCTTCCAGCAAGCAAGACAAAAATCAAAATAGCAAGCTGGACAGAAAAATAGCAAACCAGAGAAAAACAAGCAGAAACTTAGCTTCAGCTGGGAAGACAGGTCACAAGAACGATCCAGGAGAGAACAAGACCAATACTGGAACATTGACAGGTGGCATGGAGCAATGATCTAGGTGGAGTTAAATAGAGCAGCCAGCTAACAAATTAACCTCGTCAGCTGTGGAAGGAAACTCAGAAGCCGCAGCTCCACTCACACCCACCAGAGGAAGCCCATGGACAGAACCAGCCGAAGTACCATTCATGACCACCGGAGGGAGCTTGACAACAGAATTCACAACACTAGTCCTCATGGGATGGGCTTCTCGGCCATGCAGTCATCCAGTGCATCCTAATATTCCTATGGCAGTTCCCCAGGTGGCACCTACTCCTAAACTCTCCTGTATTTGCTCTAAATTCAGTTTCCAAAAAATAAAGTAGCTGTCTGCCACCTATCACTGTCAGCCATACTAGTCCTCATGAGATGGGCTTCTCGGCAGTGCACCTACTCTTGTCAGCCATACTACGGTAGTCCTCATGGGATGGGCTTTTCTGTTGTCTGGTTACCAAGGGCACAATGACCTTCCTATCACAGTTCTCCCTGACACCTACTCTTGTCGGCCATATTAGTCCTCATGGGATGGGCTTCTCTATCGTCCGGTCACCCAGTGCATCCTGATCATCCTATCAGTTCTCCCTGACACCTACTCTTGTCGGTCATATTAGTCCTCATGGAATGGGCTTCTCTGTCATCCGGTCACCCAGTGTATCCTGATCTTCCTATCACAGTTTTCCTGGCACCTACTGTTGTCAGCCATACTAGTCCTCATGGGAGGCGTTTCTCTGTCGTCCAGTCACCCAGTGTATCCTGATCTTCCTATCACAGTTTCCCTGGCACCTAATGTTGTCGGCTATACTAGTCCTCATGGGAGGAGTATTTCTGTCGTCCGGTCACCCAGTGCATCCTGATCATCCTATCACAGTTCTCCCTGGCACCTACTCGTCGGCCATGCTAGTCCTCATGGGAGGAGTTTCTCTGTTGTCCGGTCACCCAGTGCATCCTGATCATCCTATCACAGTTCTCCCTGGCACCTACTCTTGTCGGTCATATTAGTCCTCATGGGATGGGCTTCTCTGTTGTCCGGTCACCCAGTGTATCCGGATCTTCCTATCACAGTTTCCCTGGCACCTACTGTTGTCGGCCATGCTAGTCCTCATGGGAGTTTTTCTGTCATCCGGTCACCCAGTGCATCCTGATCATCTTATCACAGTTCTCCCTGGCACCTACTGTTGTCGGCCATACTAATCCTTATGGGAGGTGTTTTTCTGTCGTCCGGTCACCCAGTGCATCCTGATCATCCTATCACAGTTCTCCCTGGCACCTACTCGTCGGCCATGCTAGTCCTCATGGGAGGGGTTTCTCTGTTGTCCGGTCACCCAATGCATCCTGATCTTCCTATCACAGTTCTCCCTGGCACCTTCTTTTGTTGGCCATATTAGTCCTCATGGGAGGCGTTTCTCTGTTGTCCGGTCATCCAGTCCATCCTGATCATCCTATCACAGTTCTCCCTGGCACCTACTCGTCGGCCATGCTAGTCCTCATGGGAGGAGCTTCTCTGTCGTCTGGTTAGCCAATGCATCCTGATCTTCCAATCAGTTTCCCTGACACCTACTGTTGTCGGCCATACTAGTCCTCATGGGAGGAGTTTTTCTGTCGTCCAGTCATCCAGTGCATCCTGATCTTCCAATCAGTTTCCCTGGCACCTACTCTTGTCGGCCATACTAGTCCTCATGGGAGGAGTTTCTCTGTCGTTCGGTCACCCAGTGCATCCTGATCTTCCTATCACAGTTCTCCCTGGCACCTACTCTTGTTGGCCATACTAGTCCTCATGGGATGGGCTTCTCGGCCATGCAGTCATCCAGTGCATCGTAATATTCCTATGGCAGTTCCCCAGGTGGCATCTACTCCTAAACTCTCCTGTATTTGCTCTAATTTCAGTTTGTAAAAAAACAAAGTAGCTGTCTGCCACCTATCACTGTAGATAGATAGCCGTCGGCACAGCTTAAATATAGTGGTGCTCAAGTAGGCGCCCAAACCATATAATATGAAAGATAAGCTTGGCACACACTCAGTGGAATGCAGTGAGATATTTTAATGAAGAGAGTACATACAGGGTTGACGTTTCGGTCAAACATAGACCTTCATCAATGTACCTCTCAAAAAAACAACAGATTATAGTGGGTCACTACGGTGATAGTACGTAGAAACCCTGCTTGCTGCAGAGGAATGGAAAGAGGATGGACGGCACAGGTGCCAGAAGTGGAGACGGACGCGGTTTCCGCCGCTAGTCCAGGGAGTCCGTCTCCACTTCTGGCACCTGTGCCGTCCATCCTCTTTCCATTCCTCTGCAGCAAGCAGGGTTTCTACGTACTATCTCCATAGTGACCCACTATAATCTGTTTTTTTGAGAGGTACATTGATGAAGGTCTATGTTTGACCGAAACGTCAACCCTGTATGTACTCTCTTCATTAAAATCTCTCACTGCATTCCACTGAGTGTGTGCCAAGCTTATCTTTCATGCCACCTATCACTGTCAGCTATACTAGTTTTCGTGGGTTGGAATTCTCTGTCATCTGGTCAACCACAGAATCCTGCACTTGTGGGAACAGGTTAAATGTAGAAACGGAGCTGCGGGGCATCAATAAAGCTATGTTCACACGTTGCGTTATTGCTGCATTTTTTCCACAGGCAAAACCAGCTCTCTTGACACTAACAAAACGCAGGTTTTGCTGAGTTTTTACTGTGTTTTTATTGTCTCTTGTGAATACTGATAAAGTTTAGTGGCCCAAAAAAGCAAGATTTAACTTCCTTAGGTTTTTACACCAAAAACGTAAAAAATGTAGCAAACTGTTACCTGCGTTCTTTGCTGCCTTTTTGCGCTTACCCATGTTTCCAATGTGTGAAAAAACGCTGAAAGAAGTGGCATGCTGCATTTTTCATATCAGTCAGGAAAATAAAACCAATGTGTGTGCATGAGATTTCAGAAATTTTATAGACTTTGCTGGTACTGTGAAACACAGCTTAAAAAATTGCATTAAAAAGGCAGCAAAAATGCAACGTGTGAACATAACCTTAACGTGAGAATTACATCTTTCTTTGTTAAGCCCATTAACCTCTTCTGACATGGCAATTTTCTGTGTTTGCACATTTATTTTTTCATCCCTTTCTTCCAAGAGCCATTACTTTTTTTGTGTTTCTGTCAGTATAGCCTTATGAGGGCTGGTTTTTGTGGGACAAATTGCAAGTTTGAATGACAACAACGATGCACTTAGATACAGGAAAAAAAAAAACTCTGAAGCGAAATTGAAAAAACAGAGCAGTTTTTGGCATTCTTTATGGGATAAAATGACTTGTGCATAGGATTCTCCCGCTCAGTATGATTATAGCGATATCAAACATGAATTGTTTAGTTTATTTTTTTATTTAAGTGTTGAAAAAAAAATGTTGAAAACTTAATACAAAAATTGCAGAAAAATAAATATATCTTGCACACAATTTTCAAGATCTGTAAAGTTTTCATTTGTCGGTGGAGGGGTGCGAGGATTTTTGCAAATCTAGCTGATGATAAAGTTGATACCGTATCGGGATAGATTCTACATTTTCATCACTTCTTAATGCAATTTTTGGCATTGCGGAGGGATGGTTGGTTTTGATTGTTTTTTTTTTTTCTCATTACAGTATTTACAGATCAGAGTACCGTAATTCATTTAATATTTTGATAGATCAGACTTTTATAGATGTGGAGATACCACTTGAGCGTATTTGATTTTTATTTTTAATAGTAGAAAAAAGGGGTTGAGAGGAAGTTAAATTTATTTTTTTTATATCTTAAAAACTTTTTTTTTTTTGTTAGTGCATTTCAGGGACTTGAATCCGCAATCGCCCGATTGTTTATAGTAAAACAAATTCTGGTCTATGAGCGATTAGCGCAGGCCAGGGTGGATAAAAATCAATGTTTTTTTTAAAAAAAAAAAAAAAAAAAAAATCGGATTTTTTTTATTTAAATCGGATTTTTTTTTATTTAAATCGGATTTTTTTCAATAAACTGCTTTTTGAGGAAAATATTTTACCATCCAAAGGTTCTTCCATCATGAGATAAAGCTGAGTTGTTTAACTCAGTAGAATAAAGGCTGTATATGTGTAACATTCACAATGCCATGCTCTTCCAGAGGTTTCTGTAGGATTAGTGGGCAGTTTCTCTCCTATATTATCACGGACGCTCGCTTTACTTACGCAGTTCTCAAAACTGTATTTGACTCCGCAGAGGTCCCAGCCTCTTCTTCACGGCAAAAATGTTACAACATGAACAGAGTTGAGAAAAAGACCTTAATCCTATTGTTCTACAAACCTATGAATACAGAATCAACCCCTTCAGTGCCAAGTCCAAGAAGTTAGACAATATGTTTCTGATTGTTTGGAGTGGAATAGATCTGCACAACACAAGAAGAATGTGAATCTAAGTGTGAGGAGGAGGAAGGGCAAGCAGACAAGAAAATGTAAGTGAAACTTTGAGCACACTACTGCAGCATAGCCACAGACAGACAAGTCTGGATCTGTTTGTGTGTACGATCTGAGGTTTATTACATTCTTTCCTTATAATGGCAGCAGGCCGTAAAAGAGACCCAGTTTGGGAATATTTTAATGAAGCTCCTTCGCCTATCAGTAAGGCAGGCATGCGTGCAAAATGCAAACGATGCAACAAAGAGATGCAAGGCCTGGTGGCGCGAATGAGGCAACATCATGAGAAGTGCGGTGATGAAGATTCATTTTCTTGTCTGCTTGCCCTTCCTCCTCCTCACACTTAGATTCACATTCTTCTTGTGTTGTGCAGATCTATTCCACTCCAAACAATCAGAAACATATTGTCTAACTTCTTGGACCTGGCACTGAAGCGGTTGATTCTGTATTCATAGGTTTGTAGAACAATAGGATTAAGGTCTTTTTCTCAACTCTGTTCATGTTGTAACATTTTTGCCGTGAAGAAGAGGCTGGGACCTCTGCGGAGTCAAATTCAGTTAGGTAGAAACTTTGATTTAAATCACTGATTTAAATCAAGCCTTACTGACTAGTGATTTAAATCGTGATTTAAATCAGTTAGATTTAAATCAAATCCACCCTGGAGCAGGCTGGTCTTCACTGTCAAGGTGGAGCCGGGACACAGCAGAAATGCTCTGATCACGCCCAGAGCACTTCAGCCTTATTTGCATATGGATAAAGACTTGAGTATTTTCGTTACGGTGCGGCACATTTTAGGAATAAAGGTTCAGATTATGACAATATAATCCATGGACAGGATTAAAGAAGTACAGGGCTGTCCCATTGGTACATTTCCAACAGTTCAAAGTGCGCTCGCGTACTTAAGCGTTTTACTCTTAGATCTCCATATATTCCCTGGTACTCGGATTTCGAGAGGTAATACATGAAGGAAAAATTACTATAATTAATAGAAAATTGTCAGTTTAGGGTCACACAAGGATTTTTCTTAACCAAATGCATCCAGATATGATCCAGAAGATCTGAATGCAGGATCCGGCCGTGATCCACTTTACATGGCTGAGCGCTCAATAAGATTCTAACTAATATTACAAGTAACAGGTTTTATAAATAAAATCCTTAAAGTTCCTTAAAGAATGTAATAATTTTGCAGATTCTTTTTTAATTTTATGAAACAATTAAAATATTTTTTGTTTATTTGCATTCCCTTTAAATATCAGCAGGAAGTCGCCATTGTACAAGGTAATTATCCGCAAATTCCATGGAAATAAAAAAGCATATAATAATATGGTTACTGAAGTGCGAGCTCTTGTGCCCGACCGTGCCTGTGGCCATGGACAGAGCCCAGATGCTGCCGCCAGGATCGCAGTCACACTGGACCGCACCGGTGTCGGCTCTGCGGATTGCAAGCTCCGCGTCGCACGCTCAGCCTTGGACTAATGCACACAAACGTGATTATGAGTGAAGAAGAGAATGGGGTCTCAGACTGTTCCCAGCCCGAAAACCCTTTTCTGCAACAAATGCAAACTATAAAAGATTGCACGGCGTGATAATAAACGCCATTTCAACGCAGCTAAAGAAGAGAAAAAATAAGAAAATTCTGCTAAATAATAACAATAATTGCAATGACGATGATGAGAAAGGAGGCGTCGTGCATCTAATGTGAGTGGCTGCGGGACCCCCGGCTCTAATGAGCCCCTGCGGATGGCAGCCATGCGAGCTGTATTGACACACACACTTAAGTTAATACACCTAGACCAGTGTCTGCGCGGCAGCAGCTGGGGATGCCGACAGAATATCTCGCTGCCATCTTCAAAGCCAGGAAGTGATTAGTATGTTATCATTACCATTCAGAACGTGATTCTGCCTATTCCCTTCTGGCATAGGTGACACATCTCTGAGATGCAGGCCAGCGCGGGGAGGTAACTGCAGCCACATCAAAGCTCGCCTTGATATTCCACTGCCGGCTCGGCTGGGGAGTGGGCGAGCGAAGCAAATCATTAAAACAATGCATTTACATCAGCTCAGAGAAAACCCGCGCTGAAGGTCAGAAAGCGGCAACGAGCGGCCACCGTAATTACTTCAATCACCCGCAGACGGGCTTCTAGTGAAGGCGAAGGTAGGGTGGGTGGCGAGGAGGAAGGTAGGGTGGGTGGCGAGGACGGTAGGGTGGGTGGCGAGGAGGAAGGTAGGGTGGGTGGTGATGAGGAAGGTAGGGTGGGTGGCGAGGACGGTAGGGTGGGTGGCGAGGACGGTAGGGTGGGTGGCAAGGAGGAAGGTAGGGTGGGTGGCGAGGAGGAAGGTAGGGTGGGTGGCGAGGAGGAGGCACGGCTTCCATCCATCAGCGCGGAGGACGGCGGAGGGACGGTAATTAAAAGCAATCAGCGGCTAATATCAATTACCGGCCTAACTCATCTCCAATCTCCATCAGAGCTGCCGTCATTACCGCCTCATTATCCCCACAAGTCCAATACTCCGATTCTCCGGCACATGGAGGAATGGGATTTCACACTTTAATACATCTGATCAGAGGATGTCTAATAATGGGAGTAATCGCCATAACCTGGAGGTCCGACGGACGGCCAGACCCCGCCATCATTTATTACCAGTACAGACAATAAGCTCTTCATATTTACAGGGGGATAAAAAAAGCTTAAAAATACCTTAAAATTTTTTTTTTTAAGTAATACCATAATACTAAAAATACTTCCCCCACAATCCTTTGCTGCTCTCACTCTGACATCTTGGGTTTCCCCGACGGTCTATCACCTACGTGCCGTGTCTAGAAGGACAGCCAATCACTGACCAGTACGTAGTGACGAGACCTAGAGATTGGCTACTGCAATCACATGTTCAACCAGACAGGAAAAATACACAAGGTACGCTGGGAGTGTCAGGGTACAGGATAATGACGCTGACACTCGGGGTACAGGATAATGACACTGACACTCGGGGTACAGGATAATGACACTGACACTCGGGGTACAGGATAATGACACTGACACTCGGGGTACAGGATAATGACACTGACACTCGGGGTACAGGATAATGACACTGACACTCGGGGTACAGGATAATGACACTGACACTCGGGGTACAGGATAATGACACTGACACTCGGGGTACAGGATAATGACACTGACACTCGGGGTACAGGATAATGACACTGACACTGGGGGTACAGGATAATGACACTGACACTGGGGGTACAGGATAATGACACTGACACTGGGGGTACAGGATAATGACACTGACACTCGGGGTACAGGATAATGACACTGACACTCGGGGTACAGGATAATGACAGACACTCGGGGTACAGGATAATGACGCTGACACTGGGGGTACAGGATAATGACGCTGACACTCGGGGTACAGGATAATGACGCTGACACTGGGGGTACAGGATAATGACACTGACACTCGGGGTACAGGATAATGACACTGACACTCGGGGTACAGGATAATGACACTAACACTCGGGGTACAGGATAATGACACTGACTGGGGGTACAGGATAATGACACTGACACTCGGGGTACAGGATAATGACACTGACACTGGGGGTACAGGATAATGACACTGACACTCAGGGTACAGGATAATGACGCTGACACTGGGGGTACAGGATAATGACACTGACACTCGGGGTACAGGATAATGACACTGACACTCGGGGTACAGGATAATGACACTGACACTCGGGGTACAGGATAATGACACTGACACTCGGGGTACAGGATAATGACACTGACAATCGGGGTACAGGATAATGACACTGACACTCGGGGTACAGGATAAAGACACTCGGGGTGCAGGATAATGACACTGACACTCGGGGTACAGGATAATGACACTGGGGTACAGGATAATGACACTGACACTCGGGGTACAGGATAATGACACTCGGGGTGCAGGATAAAGACACTCGGGGTGCAGGATAATGACACTGACACTCGGGGTACAGGATAATGACACTGACACTCGGGGTACAGGATAAAGACACTGACACTCGGTGTACAGGATAATGACACTCGGGGTGCAGGATAATGACACTGACACTCGGGGTACAGGATAATGACACTCGGGGTACAGGATAATGACACTCGGGGTACAGGATAATGACACTGACACTCGGGGTACAGGATAATGACACTGACACTCGGGGTACAGGATAATGACACTCGGGGTGCAGGATAATGACACTGACACTCGGGGTACAGGATAATGACACTCGGGGTACAGGATAATGACACTCGGGGTACAGGATAATGACACTGACACTCGGGGTACAGGATAATGACACTGACACTCGGGGTACAGGATAATGACAGACACTCGGGGTACAGGATAATGACGCTGACACTGGGGGTACAGGATAATGACGCTGACACTCGGGGTACAGGATAATGACGCTGACACTGGGGGTACAGGATAATGACACTGACACTCGGGGTACAGGATAATGACACTGACACTCGGGGTACAGGATAATGACACTAACACTCGGGGTACAGGATAATGACACTGACTGGGGGTACAGGATAATGACACTGACACTCGGGGTACAGGATAATGACACTGACACTGGGGGTACAGGATAATGACACTGACACTCGGTACAGGATAATGACGCTGACACTGGGGGTACAGGATAATGACACTGACACTCGGGGTACAGGATAATGACACTGACCCTGGGGGTACAGGATAATGACACTGACACTCGGGGTACAGGATAATGACACTGACACTGGGGGTACAGGATAATGACACTGACACTGGGGGTACAGGATAATGACACTGACACTGGGGGTACAGGATTATGACACTCGGGGTACAGGATAATGACACTGACACTCGGGGTACAGGATAATGACACTGACACTGGGGGTACAGGATAATGACACTGACACTGGGGGTACAGGATTATGACACTCGGGGTACAGGATAATGACACTGACACTCGGGGTACAGGATAATGACACTGACACTGGGGGTACAGGATAATGGCACTGACACTCGGGGTACAGGATAATGACACTGACACTGGGGGTACAGGATAATGACACTGACACTGGGGGTACAGGATAATGACACTGACACTGGGGGTACAGGATAATGACACTGACACTCGGGGTACAGGATAATGACGCTGACACTCGGGGTACAGGATAATGACTCTGACACTCGGGGTACAGGATAATGACACTGACACTGGGGGTACAGGATAATGACACTGACACTGGGGGTACAGGATAATGACACTGACACTGGGGGTACAGGATAATGACGCTGACACTCGGGGTACAGGATAATGACACTGACACTCGGGGTAAAAGATAATGACACTGACACTGGGGGTACAGGATAATGACACTGACACTCGGGGTACAGGATAATGACACTGACACTCGGGGTACAGGATAATGACACTGACACTGGGGGTGCAGGATAATGACACTGACACTCGAGGTACAAGATAATGACACTGACACTGGGGGTACAGGATAATGACACTGACACTGGGGGTACAGGATTATGACACTCGGGGTACAGGATAATGACACTGACACTCGGGGTACAGGATAAAGACACTGACACTGGGGGTACAGGATAATGACACTGACACTCGGGGTACAGGATAATGACACTCGGGGTGCAGGATAATGACACTGACACTCGGGGTACAGGATAATGACACTCGGGGTACAGGATAATGACACTCGGGGTACAGGATAATGACACTGACACTCGGGGTACAGGATAATGACACTGACACTCGGGGTACAGGATAATGACAGACACTCGGGGTACAGGATAATGACGCTGACACTGGGGGTACAGGATAATGACGCTGACACTCGGGGTACAGGATAATGACGCTGACACTCGGGGTACAGGATAATGACACTGACACTCGGGGTACAGGATAATGACACTAACACTCGGGGTACAGGATAATGACACTGACTGGGGGTACAGGATAATGACACTGACACTGGGGGTACAGGATAATGACACTGACACTCGGTACAGGATAATGACGCTGACACTGGGGGTACAGGATAATGACACTGACACTCGGGGTACAGGATAATGACACTGACCCTGGGGGTACAGGATAATGGCACTGACACTCGGGGTACAGGATAATGACACTGACACTGGGGGTACAGGATAATGACACTGACACTGGGGGTACAGGATTATGACACTCGGGGTACAGGATAATGACACTGACACTCGGGGTACAGGATAATGACACTGACACTGGGGGTACAGGATAATGGCACTGACACTCGGGGTACAGGATAATGACACTGACACTGGGGGTACAGGATAATGACACTGACACTGGGGGTACAGGATAATGACACTGACACTGGGGGTACAGGATAATGACACTGACACTCGGGGTACAGGATAATGACGCTGACACTCGGGGTACAGGATAATGACTCTGACACTCGGGGTACAGGATAATGACACTGACACTGGGGGTACAGGATAATGACACTGACACTGGGGGTACAGGATAATGACACTGACACTGGGGGTACAGGATAATGACGCTGACACTCGGGGTACAGGATAATGACACTGACACTCGGGGTAAAAGATAATGACACTGACACTGGGGGTACAGGATAATGACACTGACACTCGGGGTACAGGATAATGACACTGACACTCGGGGTACAGGATAATGACACTGACACTGGGGGTACAGGATAATGACACTGACACTGGGGGTACAGGATAATGACACTGACACTGGGGGTGCAGGATAATGACACTGACACTCGAGGTACAAGATAATGACACTGACACTGGGGGTACAGGATAATGACACTGACACTGGGGGTACAGGATAATGACACTGACACTGGGGGTACAGGATAATGACACTGACACTCGGGGTACAGGATAATGACACTGACACTGGGGGTACAGGATAATAACACTGACACTCGGGGTACAGGATAATGACACTGACACTCGGGGTACAAGATAATGACACTGACACTGGGGGTACAGGATAATGACACTGACACTGGGGGTACAGGATAATGATACTGACACTGGGGGTACAGGATAATGACACTGACACTGGGGGTACAGGATAATGACACTGACACTGGGGGTGCAGGATAATGACACTGACACTGGGGGTGCAGGATAATGACACTGACACTCGGGGTACAAGATAATGACACTGACACTGGGGGTACAGGATAATGACACTGACACTGGGGGTACAGGATAATGACGCTGACACTCGGGGTACAGGATAATGACACTGACACTCGGGGTACAGGATAATGACACTGACACTCGGGGTACAGGATAATGACATTGACACTCGGGGTACAGGATAATGACACTGACACTGGGGGTACAGGATAATGACACTGACACTCGGGGTACAAGATAATGACACTGACACTGGGGGTACAAGATAATGACACTGACACTGGGGGTACAGGATAATGACGCTGACACTCGGGGTACAGGATAATGACACTGACACTCGGGGTACAGGATAATGACACTGACACTCGGGGTACAGGATAATGACACTGACACTCGGGGTACAGGATAATGACACTGACACTGGGGGTACAGGATAATGACACTGACACTCGGGGTACAGGATAATGACACTGACACTGCGGGTACAAGATAGTGACACTGACACTGGGGGTACAGGATAATGACACTGACACTGGGGGTACAGGATAATGACACTGACACTCGGGGTACAGGATAATGACACTGACACTCGGGGTACAGGATAATGACACTGACACTGGGGGTACAGGATAATGACACTGACACTCGGGGTACAGGATAATGACACTGACACTCGGGGTACAAGATAATGACACTGACACTGGGGGTACAGGATAATGAAACTGACACTGGGGGTACAGGATAATGACACTGACACTGGGGGTGCAGGATAATGACACTGACACTCGGGGTACAAGATAATGACACTGACACTGGGGGTACAGGATAATGACGCTGACACTCGGGGTACAGGATAATGACACTGACACTCGGGGTACAGGATAATGACACTGACACTCGGGGTACAGGATAATGACACTGACACTCGGGGTACAGGATAATGACACTGACACTCGGGGTACAGGATAATGACACTGACACTCGGGGTACAGGATAATGACACTGACACTGGGGGTACAGGATAATGACACTGACACTCGGGGTACAAGATAATGACACTGACACTGGGGGTACAAGATAATGACACTGACACTGGGGGTACAGGATAATGACGCTGACACTCGGGGTACAGGATAATGACACTGACACTCGGGGTACAGGATAATGACACTGACACTCGGGGTACAGGATAATGACACTGACACTCGGGGTACAGGATAATGACACTGACACTGGGGGTACAGGATAATGACACTGACACTCGGGGTACAGGATAATGACACTGACACTCGGGGTACAGGATAATGACACTGACACTCGGGGTACAGGATAATGACACTGACACTCGGGGTACAGGATAATGACACTGACACTCGGGGTACAGGATAATGACGCTGACACTGGGGGTACAGGATAATGACGCTGACACTCGGGGTACAGGATAATGACACTGACACTCGGGGTACAGGATAATGACACTGACACTCGGGGTACAGGATAATGACACTGACACTCGGGGTACAGGATAATGACACTGACACTCGGGGTACAGGATAATGACACTGACACTCGGGGTACAGGATAATGACGCTGACACTGGGGGTACAGGATAATGACACGGACACTGGGGGTACAGGATAATGACACTGACACTCGGGGTACAGGATAATGACACTGACACTCGGGGTACAGGATAATGACAGACACTCGGGGTACAGGATAATGACGCTGACACTGGGGGTACAGGATAATGACGCTGACACTCGGGGTACAGGATAATGACGCTGACACTGGGGGTACAGGATAATGACGCTGACACTGGGGGTACAGGATAATGACACTGACACTCGGGGTACAGGATAATGACACTAACACTCGGGGTACAGGATAATGACACTGACTGGGGGTACAGGATAATGACACTGACACTCGGGGTACAGGATAATGACACTGACACTGGGGGTACAGGATAATGACACTGACACTCAGGGTACAGGATAATGACGCTGACACTGGGGGTACAGGATAATGACACTGACACTCGGGGTACAGGATAATGACACTGACACTCGGGGTACAGGATAATGACACTGACACTCGGGGTACAGGATAATGACACTGACACTCGGGGTACAGGATAATGACACTGACAATCGGGGTACAGGATAATGACACTGACACTCGGGGTACAGGATAAAGACACTCGGGGTGCAGGATAATGACACTGACACTCGGGGTACAGGATAATGACACTGGGGTACAGGATAATGACAATGACACTCGGGGTACAGGATAATGACACTCGGGGTGCAGGATAAAGACACTCGGGGTGCAGGATAATGACACTGACACTCGGGGTACAGGATAAAGACACTGACACTGGGGGTACAGGATAATGACACTGACACTCGGGGTACAGGATAATGACACTCGGGGTGCAGGATAATGACACTGACACTCGGGGTACAGGATAATGACACTCGGGGTACAGGATAATGACACTCGGGGTACAGGATAATGACACTGACACTCGGGGTACAGGATAATGACACTGACACTCGGGGTACAGGATAATGACAGACACTCGGGGTACAGGATAATGACGCTGACACTGGGGGTACAGGATAATGACGCTGACACTCGGGGTACAGGATAATGACGCTGACACTGGGGGTACAGGATAATGACACTGACACTCGGGGTACAGGATAATGACACTGACACTCGGGGTACAGGATAATGACACTAACACTCGGGGTACAGGATAATGACACTGACTGGGGGTACAGGATAATGACACTGACACTCGGGGTACAGGATAATGACACTGACACTGGGGGTACAGGATAATGACACTGACACTCGGTACAGGATAATGACGCTGACACTGGGGGTACAGGATAATGACACTGACACTCGGGGTACAGGATAATGACACTGACCCTGGGGGTACAGGATAATGGCACTGACACTCGGGGTACAGGATAATGACACTGACACTGGGGGTACAGGATAATGACACTGACACTGGGGGTACAGGATTATGACACTCGGGGTACAGGATAATGACACTGACACTCGGGGTACAGGATAATGACACTGACACTGGGGGTACAGGATAATGGCACTGACACTCGGGGTACAGGATAATGACACTGACACTGGGGGTACAGGATAATGACACTGACACTGGGGGTACAGGATAATGACACTGACACTGGGGGTACAGGATAATGACACTGACACTCGGGGTACAGGATAATGACGCTGACACTCGGGGTACAGGATAATGACTCTGACACTCGGGGTACAGGATAATGACACTGACACTGGGGGTACAGGATAATGACACTGACACTGGGGGTACAGGATAATGACACTGACACTCGGGGTACAGGATAATGACGCTGACACTCGGGGTACAGGATAATGACACTGACACTCGGGGTAAAAGATAATGACACTGACACTGGGGGTACAGGATAATGACACTGACACTCGGGGTACAGGATAATGACACTGACACTCGGGGTACAGGATAATGACACTGACACTGGGGGTACAGGATAATGACACTGACACTGGGGGTACAGGATAATGACACTGACACTGGGGGTGCAGGATAATGACACTGACACTCGAGGTACAAGATAATGACACTGACACTGGGGGTACAGGATAATGACACTGACACTGGGGGTACAGGATAATGACACTGACACTGGGGGTACAGGATAATGACACTGACACTCGGGGTACAGGATAATGACACTGACACTGGGGGTACAGGATAATGACACTGACACTGGGGGTACAGGATAATGACACTGACACTCGGGGTACAGGATAATGACACTGACACTCGGGGTACAGGATAATGACACTGACACTCGGGGTACAAGATAATGACACTGACACTGGGGGTACAGGATAATGACACTGACACTGGGGGTACAGGATAATGACACTGACACTGGGGGTACAGGATAATGACACTGACACTGGGGGTGCAGGATAATGACACTGACACTGGGGGTGCAGGATAATGACACTGACACTCGGGGTACAAGATAATGACACTGACACTGGGGGTACAGGATAATGACACTGACACTGGGGGTACAGGATAATGACGCTGACACTCGGGGTACAGGATAATGACACTGACACTCGGGGTACAGGATAATGACACTGACACTCGGGGTACAGGATAATGACACTGACACTCGGGGTACAGGATAATGACACTGACACTGGGGGTACAGGATAATGACACTGACACTCGGGGTACAAGATAATGACACTGACACTGGGGGTACAAGATAATGACACTGACACTGGGGGTACAGGATAATGACGCTGACACTCGGGGTACAGGATAATGACACTGACACTCGGGGTACAGGATAATGACACTGACACTGGGGGTACAGGATAATGACACTGACACTGGGGGTACAGGATAATGACACTGACACTCGGGGTACAGGATAATGACACTGACACTGGGGGTACAGGATAATGACACTGACACTGGGGGTACAGGATAATGACACTGACACTGGGGGTACAGGATAATGACACTGACACTCGGGGTACAGGATAATGACACTGACACTCGGGGTACAAGATAATGACACTGACACTGGGGGTACAGGATAATGAAACTGACACTGGGGGTACAGGATAATGACACTGACACTGGGGGTGCAGGATAATGACACTGACACTGGGGGTGCAGGATAATGACACTGACACTCGGGGTACAAGATAATGACACTGACACTGGGGGTACAGGATAATGACGCTGACACTCGGGGTACAGGATAATGACACTGACACTCGGGGTACAGGATAATGACACTGACACTCGGGGTACAGGATAATGACACTGACACTCGGGGTACAGGATAATGACACTGACACTCGGGGTACAGGATAATGACACTGACACTGGGGGTACAGGATAATGACACTGACACTCGGGGTACAGGATAATGACACTGACACTGGGGGTACAGGATAATGACGCTGACACTGGGGGTACAAGATAGTGACACTGACACTGGGGGTACAGGATAATGACACTGTCACTCGGGGTACAGGATAATGACAGTGACACTCGGGTACAGGATAATGACACTGACACTGGGGGTACAGGATAATGACACTGACACTCGGGGTACAGGATAATGACGCTGACACTGGGGGTACAGGATAATGGCACTGACACTCGGGGTACAGGATAATGACGCTGACACTGGGGGTACAAGATAGTGACACTGACACTGGGGGTACAGGATAATGACACTGTCACTCGGGGTACAGGATAATGACGCTGACACTGGGGGTACAGGATAATGACACTGACACTCGGGGTACAGGATAATGACGCTGACACTGGGGGTACAAGATAGTGACACTGACACTGGGGGTACAGGATAATGACACTGTCACTCGGGGTACAGGATAATGACGCTGACACTGGGGGTACAGTATAATGACACTGACACTGGGGGTACAGGATAATGACACTGACACTGGGGGTACAGGATAATGACACTGACACTGGGGGTACAGGATAATGACACTGACACTCGGGGTACAGGATAATGACGCTGACACTGGGGGTACAGGATAATGATACTGACACTCGGGGTACAGGATAATGACGCTGACACTGGGGGTACAAGATAGTGACACTGACACTGGGGGTACAGGATAATGACACTGTCACTCGGAGTACAGGATAATGACGCTGACACTCGGGGTACAGGATAATGACACTGACACTCGGGGTACAGGATAATGACACTGACACTCGGGGTACAGGATAATGACACTGACACTCCGGGTACAGGATAATGACACTGACACTGGGGGTACAGGATAATGACACTGACACTCGGGGTACAAGATAATGACACTGACACTGGGGGTACAAGATAATGACACTGACACTGGGGGTACAGGATAATGACGCTGACACTCGGGGTACAGGATAATGACACTGACACTCGGGGTACAGGATAATGACACTGACACTCGGGGTACAGGATAATGACACTGACACTCGGGGTACAGGATAATGACACTGACACTGGGGGTACAGGATAATGACACTGACACTCGGGGTACAGGATAATGACACTGACACTGGGGGTACAAGATAGTGACACTGACACTGGGGGTACAGGATAATGACGCTGACACTGGGGGTACAGGATAATGACAGTGACACTCGGGTACAGGATAATGACACTGACACTGGGGGTACAGGATAATGACACTGACACTCGGGGTACAGGATAATGACGCTGACACTGGGGGTACAGGATAATGACACTGACACTCGGGGTACAGGATAATGACGCTGACACTGGGGGTACAAGATAGTGACACTGACACTGGGGGTACAGGATAATGACACTGTCACTCGGGGTACAGGATAATGACGCTGACACTGGGGGTACAGGATAATGACACTGACACTCGGGGTACAGGATAATGACGCTGACACTGGGTGTACAGGATAATGACACTGACACTCGGGGTACAGGATAATGACGCTGACACTGGGGGTACAAGATAGTGACACTGACACTGGGGGTACAGGATAATGACACTGTCACTCGGGGTACAGGATAATGACGCTGACACTGGGGGTACAGTATAATGACACTGACACTGGGGGTACAGGATAATGACACTGACACTGGGGGTACAGGATAATGACACTGACACTCGGGGTACAGGATAATGACACTGAAACTCGGGGTACAGGATAATGACGCTGACACTGGGGGTACAGGATAATGATACTGACACTCGGGGTACAGGATAATGACGCTGACACTGGGGGTACAAGATAGTGACACTGACACTGGGGGTACAGGATAATGACACTGTCACTCGGGGTACAGGATAATGACGCTGACACTGGGGGTACAGTATAATGACACTGACACTGGGGGTACAGGATAATGACACTGACACTGGGGGTACAGGATAATGACACTGACACTCGGGGTACAGGATAATGACACTGACACTGGGGGTACAGGATAATGACACTGACAATCGGGGTACAGGATAATGACGCTGACACTGGGGGTACAGGGTAATGACACTGACACTCGGGGTACAGGATAATGACGCTGACACTGGGGGTACAAGATAGTGACACTGACACTGGGGGTACAGGATAATGACACTGACACTCGGGGTACAGGATAATGACGCTGACACTGGGGGTACAGTATAATGACACTGACACTCGGGGTACAGGATAATGACGCTGACACTGGGGGTACAGGATAATGACACTGACACTGGGGGTACAGGATAATGACACTGACACTCGGGGTACAGGATAATGACGCTGACACTGGGGGTACAGGATAATGACACTGACACTCGGGGTACAGGATAATGACACTGACACTGGGGGTACAGGATAATGATACTGACACTGGGGGTACAGGATAATGACGCTGACACTCGGGGTACAGGATAATGACACTGACACTCGGTGTACAGGATAATGACACTGACACTCGGGGTACAGGATAATGACGCTGACACTCGGGGTACAGGATAATGACACTGACACTCGGGGTACAGGATAATGACGCTGACACTCGGTGTACAGGATAATGACGCTGACACTGGGGGTACAAGATAGTGATACTGGGGTACAGAACACTTGGGCAGTGCAGGCCACTGGTGCAGGTGACTGGTGTAGTCTGTGGTATGGCGGCTTTATCCGCACGCCGTGGGTAGTGATGACACATTATATACTGTCAGTGAGACGCTATAAACTGAAGCACTAATTGTAGATTTTTTTTCTCCCCTTCTGGAGAACTGTCACCTAAGAAATCTATTTTTATAATGAAAGTGTAATGTTTGCGGTTTGTGTTCAATTTTATGCAAATCTGCAATTAAATTATAATCTGCAAACAATCCACAGAACATCAAACCTGAGCGGAGAGGCAGATCCGCAGCTTCACATAATGGGGCTTTCTAGGACTCTGCAGACATGAGATATTACAGGACATTGTGCAGCTGGTGCTGGAGACGGAAGGTTAAGATCCACAGAGGAATCTAGAGACACATGCTAAAGTGGCAACTTAAAAAGGCTCATCCAAAAAAAAACAAAAAAAAAACAAACTAACGATGGAAAATATTCTAAAACGTAAATATACACAGTTCTGCGCTGCATCGACACGTAATAGAGCAGGTAAGAGCCGTGATGTACGACACACGACAGCTGAGCACCCTGATTGGCTGCAGTGGTCACACAAAGGCAGTGTGCAAACAAAGATCAACAGGTCGATCAAACCAATATGCAAGGAAAAGGAGAGGTGAGAAGTGGGCGAGTTTTATCACATTTACTGCTGTCCCCTGATATCGGATCAACCCTTTAATATTCATACAGTTAAGTCCATATATATTTGGACAGAGACAACATTTTTCTAATTTTGGTTATAGACATTACCTCAATGAATTTTAAACAAAACAATTCAGATGCAGTTGAAGTTCCAACTTTCAGCCTTCATCTGAGGGTATCCACATTAAAATTGGATGAAGGGTTTAGGAGTTTCAGCTCCTTAACATGTGCCACCCTGTTTTTAAAGTGACCAAAAGTAATTGGACAGATTAAATAATTTTAAATGTTCATTTCTAGTACTTGGTTGAAAACCCTTTGTTGGAAATGACGGCCTGAAGTCTTGACCTCATGGACATCACCAGACACCGTGTTTCCTCCTTTTTGATGCTCGGCCTTCACTGTGGGGGTTTCCAGTTGCTGTTTGTTTGTGGGCCTTTCTGTCTGAAGTTTAGTCTTTAACAAGTGAAATGCTGCTCAGTTGGGCTGAGATCAGGTGACTGACTTGGCCATTCCAGAATATTCCACTTCTTTGATTTAATAAACTCCTGGGTTGCTTTGGCTTTATGTTTTGGGTCATTGTCCATCTGTAGTATGAAACGACGACCAATCAGTTTGGCTGCATTTGGCTGGATCTGAGCACACAGTATGGCTCTGAAGACCTCAGAATTCATTCGGCTGCTTCTGTCCTGTGTCCCATCATCAATTAACACTAGTGACCCAGCGCCACTGGCAGCCATGCATGCCCAAGCCATCACACTGCCTCCGCCGGGTTTATGCATGCCCGCGCCATCACACTGCCTCCGCCGGGTTTATGCATGCCCGCGCCATCACACTGCCTCCGCCGTGTTTTACAGAGGATGTGGTATGCTTTGGATCATGAGCTGTACCACGCCTTCACCATACTTTTCTCTTTCCATCGTTCTGGTAGAGGTTGATCTTGGTTTCATCGGTCCATAGAATGTTCTTCCAGAACTGTGCGGCTTTTTAGATGTTTTTTAGCCTTTTTCTTCTTGATGCTTATGAGTGGCTGCACCGTGCAGTGAACCCTCTGGATTTACTTTCATGCAGTCTTCTCTTTATGGTGGATTTGGATATTGATCCGCCGACCTCCTGGAGAGTGTTGGTCACTTGGTCGGCTGTAGTGAAGGGGTTTCTCTTCACCATGGAGATTATTCTCCGATCATCCACCACTGTTGTCTTCCGTGGGCGCCCAGGTCTTTTTGCATTGAGGAGTTCACCAGTGCTTTCTTTCTCAGGATGTACCAAACTGTAGATTTTGCCACTCCTAATATTGTAGCAATTTCTCGGATGGGTTTTTTCTGTTTTCGCAGCTTGAGGACGGCTTGTTTCACCTGTATGGAGAGCTCCTTTACCGCATGTTTACTTTACAGCAGAACCTTCCAAATGCAAGCACCACACCTCAAATCAACTCCAGGCCTTTTATCTGCTTAATTGAGAATGACATAACGAAGGGATTGCCCACACCTGTCCATGAAATAGCCTTGGAGCCAATTGTCCAATTACTTTTGGTCCCTTTAAAAACAGGGTGGCACATGTTAAGGAGCTGAAACTCCTAAACCCTTCATCCAATTTTAATGTGAATACCCTCAAATGAAAGCTGAAAGTCTGAACTTCAACTGCATCTGAATTGTTTTGTTTAAAATTCAAGGTGGTAATGTCTACAACCAAAATAAGAAAAATGTTGTCTCTGTCCAAATATATATGGACATAACTGTATTTCAGGGTTCCCTCAGTAGACAGATTATAGACATAGTTACATATAAAAGATATAAATCATCACCAATCAGCAAATGGGGCAATTAAGTACAGGTCAGGTTGTAGTGCAGACTCATCCGCACGGTACATGTAGGGACATGGGGGTCCGCACTGCTGTCCGCTCTCTCTCGGATAATCCCTCCGTACTGATGAAATAATAGTACAACTGTAGACAACACAAGCTGCCAAGCTCAGTGACTGCCTGCAGCGGTGATTGTACATCACACTGCACCTATCACCAGAGCAGCGCAGAGGGGCGGTCTGGACCTGCAGATGCTGATACTAGGCTGCTTTTATTATTTTAATCCAGTGCAGACCATTAGTGAGCAGGATGTTCTACCAAAAAGATCTACTGTAAAGAAGGTTACACAAGTCACATCTCCGCAGACTTGTGTTCTCTTCTCCAGCGCTGTGTCTCCTCCTCCTGACTGCTCTGTCCTCCACATTATTCCTCTGCTCCTTCCTCCAGACTCCTCTGTCTTCCCCCACCTACTCTTCCAGACCTCTGTCACCTTCCTCCAGACTCCTCTGTCTTCCTCCATCTACTCTTCCAGACCTCTGTCACCTTCCTCCAGACTCCTCTTTAGTTTCCTTTGCAGCCCCCTCTGTACCCTCCTCCAGACTAATGAGTCCTCCTCCTACAGCAGTGCTCCCCAACAGGTCATGTATTCAGGATTTCCTTAGTATTGCACAGGTGGTAGAATTATTGCCAATCCAGGGGATGCAATTATCACCTGGACACCACTAAAAGAAATCCGGGAAACATGACCTGTTAGTGGCTCTTGAGGACCAGATTTGGGGAACACTGTCCTACAGACTCATCTATCCTACTGCCAACTTCTCTGTCCTCCACCTTATTCTTATGTAGTACTCTACTTCAGATCCCACTTTCTTCCTCCACCTCCTCTTCCAGACCCCTTGGTCACCTTCCACTAGACTCCTCTTTAGCTTCTTTTGCAGCCCCCTTTGTACCCTCTTTTAGACTCAAGAGTCCAACCTCCGGAATGTTCTACAGACTCCTCTATCTACCTCCTCTTCCAGACTTTAATTTGCTCCTGACTCTTCCCTCTGCCTCCTTCTCTAAACCGTTCGGTCCCCCTCCTGAGACTTTACTATGATCCTTCTACTACAGACTCCTCTGTTCTCCTCATCATCTAGACTCCTCTGTTCTCATCATCTAGACTACACTGTCTTCCTCCTCCAAAATCCTGTCCTCCTCCTCCAGAATACTGTCCTCCTCCTCCGTTCTCCTCTTCCAGAACCCTCTGTTTAACTCCTCCAGAATCCTCTGTTCTTCTCCTCCAGAATTCTATGTCCTCCTCATCTTCTAGACTTGACTGTCTCGGTCTCCAGAATCCTCTAGACTCCAGGGATCAGCTGCAGCTTGATATTCCTCTTCATGTTCAGTTTGTCCGAAGGAGGAGACAGTAACGCCAGCGCTGATTGGGCGCCGGCATCACGTGTCACAACACCACATCACAGTCCTGGCGAGAGCGAGTGCCGACACCACGGGAACGTTGTCCGCATGGGAGGCGGGTATAGGCTTTATTATTTCATCGGGACAGAACATTTAGTTTGAGAAGGGGCTGTCCTAGTAGTGGACAACCACTTTGAGAAGAAACTTAATTCCCTAAATTCCATATGGAAGGACTCTCACACAGCCATGCAAGAGCAAGGATCCATAAACATCTGGGTGTTAAGGGTGACACTGGTTTAGCTTCATCCCAAATCATGTACTATGACTCTTTAAAGAGTCAATATTGACACCTGGGATTTCTACCTCCAATAGTTGAGGCCAGCCATGTTCTCTTTTCCTGTGAAGAGGCAATACTCCAGAGTTTGGCACACGGAAATCCAAGGGCCTGGTCCATCCTTCCCACCCCCCTAACATCTGCTGTTGGTGAACATTTGGAAACCATCTGACCACTTTTTTATTTAATCCAACAGGCTGATAGCCTGAATGTGCCCTGACTAGGCCAAGGGTGAACCAACACCTTTTGGTTTGTCAGATATAGTCCATATGTCCTCTAGGGTTTTGCTACCTTTTGACGTATTGAAATCTCGTTAAATTAACTTATCGCATTCTCTCTTTTCCTCTTTCACAGTTTCCAAACCTACTTACTTTGAAATGTTATGCAGAGCGGGTGGATCAACTAAAGGACTCACCAAATATCTATCGCTTCTTACTTATTCCCTACACAGACGATTACATGAAACATTCCGACATTAGTAAATGTGAAAACGTTTTTGGGGCCACGGCTTCCGACTTGTACTTGGCAAAGGATTTGGAGGAGTGAAGCTACGACTTCAACATGCCTTACTTATAGGGAAAACTAATACTTTGGTATCACACTCCCTCCCTATTACATGCACTTAATCCCAGTATCCCCAACTCCTGCTGGAGACGTGGAAGCACTGGGGTGACCGACCTCCTCTATCTTGATCCAGTGCAGCCATTTGTTAAGAGTCTTATTTGTTGGGTCATTGACCTTCAGATTGTAAGTGGAGGCTGATCCTGGTCACATAATTATCATTATTATTATTATTATTTATTTATATAGCCCCATTGATTCCATGGTGCTGTACATGAAAAGGGGTTACATACAAATTACAGATATCACTTATAGTAAGCAAGCTAACAATTACAGACTGATACAGAGGGGCTTACATTCTACAGGATGGTGGGGATGGAGACAATAGGTTGGGGGTTGCAGGAGCTCCAGTGTTGGTGAGGTGGTAGCTCCGGTAGTGGTGAGGAGGCAGCGGGGTCAGTGCAGGCTGTAGGCTTTCCTGAAGAGATGGGTTTTCAGGTTCCGTCTGAAGGATCCGAATGTGATTGATAGTCGGACGTGCTGGGGCAAAGAATTCCAGAGGATGGGGGATATTCGGGAGAAGTCTTGGAGGCAGTTGGGTGAGGAGCGGATAAGTGTGGAGGAGAGAAGGAGGTCTTGGGAGGACCGGAGATCACGTGAGGGAAGATATCGGGAGATTAGTTCTGAGATACATGGAGGAGACAGGTTATGGATGGCTTTGTAGGTCAGTATTAAGCAAATTGTCTCTTCAGAGAGGAAGATGACTAGAACTCTAGTGCCACCTATTGGAAGTAGCAATCCTAGCAGTCAATGTCGACTCTTTAACGAGCCTTGTCACATGACTTAGGATAATAGCCAAACCAGAATCTCAATTTGCAGACACTGTGTTTCGGGGTACTGCCCCTCGTCAGTGCAAAGTGGAGATCTGGTTTGGCTGTTTGAGAGGCGTCTGACCGGGATCCAAAAAGTATCAATTCTGCTTGCGGAGAGTGACATGATAAACATGTCGAGGTGAGGAGACTTAAAGCCGCAATGCTCCTCTGGGAAATATGCAAATTGTCTCTTCAGATTTCCCAGAGGAGCATTGCGGCTTTAAGTCTCCTCACCTCGACATGCTTATCATGTCACTTTCCGCAAGGAGAAACGATACTTCTTGGATCTAGGTCAGTATTAGTAATTTGAACTGGATACGCTGAGGAAATGGGCAGCATGGTGGCGCAGTGGTTAGCACTACAGCCTGGCAGCGCTGGAGTCCTGGGTTCAAACTCCACCAAGGACAACATCTGCAAAGAGTTTGTATGTTCTCTCCGTGTTTGCGTGGGTTTCCTCCGGGTACTCCGGTTTCCTCCCACATTCCAAAGACATACAGATAGGGAATTTATATTGTGAGCCCGTCGGGGACAGCGATGATAATGTGTGCAAACTGTAAAGCGCTGCGGAATATGTTAACGCTATATAAAAATAAAGATTATTTATTTATAGGGAATGGGAGCCAGTGAAGAGATTTGCAGAGGGAGGAAGCAGAGGAGTAGAGAGGAGGAAGATGAATTAGTCGGGCAGCAGAGTTAAGAATGGACTGGAGAGGTGCAAGGGTGTTAGCAGGGAGGCCACAGAAAAGGATGTTGCAGTAGTCAAGGTAGGAGATGATGAGGGCATGCACAAGCATTTTAGTAGATTGACAGTTGAGGAAAGGACGGATTCTGGAGATATTTTTGAGCTGGAGGCAACAGGAGGTGGAAAGAGCTTGGATGTGCAGTTTGAAGGACAGGGCAGAGTCAAGGGTTACTCCAAGGCAGGGGAGCTCCGGTACGGGGGAAAGCGCGATGTTGTTAATTGCAATAGATAGGTCAGGTAAAGAAGATCTTTGAGATGGAGGAAAGATGATGAGTTCAGATTTGTCCACATTGAGTTTGAGCAAGCGAGAGGAGAAGGAGGAGGATATGGCTGATAGACACTCCGGGATTCTGGACAGCAGAGCGGTGACGTCTGGGCCAGAAAGGTAGACCTGAGTGTCATCAGGATAAAGGTGGTACTGGAAGGAAGCCATGGGACTTTATGAGTTGTCCCAGGCCAAGTGTATAGATTGAGAAGAGTAAGGGCCCTAGAACAGAGCCTTAGGGGACTCCAACAGAGAGAGGGTGAGATGAGGAGGTAGTGTGGGAGACGCTGAATGTGTGGTTGGAAAGGTATGAGGAGATCCAGGACAGGGCGAGGTCTCTGATGCCAAAGGAGGAGAGGATCTGTAGTAGGAGGCAGAGGTCAACTGTGTCGAAAGCAGAGGACAGGTCTAGAAGGAGGAGTACAGAGTATTGCCCGTTAGCTTTGGCTGTAAGTAGGTCGTTAGTAATTTTGGTCAGGATTTTCTCAGTTGAATTATGGAGGTGGAAACCAAATTGTAGATTGTCAAAGAGCAAGTTAGATGAGAGGTGGGAGGAAAGTTCAGCGTGGACGTGCTGCTCCAGGAGTTTGGAAGCGAATGGGAGCAGCAATATTGGGTGATAGCTGGACATAGCAGTTGGATCGAGGGTTGGCTTTTTAAGGATAGGCGTGATTGTGGCATATTTGAAAGCAGAAGGGAAGGTGCCAGAAGATAGTGATAGGATGAAGAGGTGGGTTAGGGATGGGATAAGAGTGGTGGTGAGGTTGGGGAGGAGGTGGGATGGGGTCGAGCGCACAGGTGGTGAGCATAATGGTGTGCGAGGCTTGGAATAACTTACACATACAGTTATATGAAAACGTTTGGGCACCCCTATTAATGTTAAGCTTAATGTTTTATAAAAATAGTTTTTTTTTTGCAACAGCTATTTCAGTTTCATATATCTAATAACTGTTCGACACAGTAATGTTTCTGCCTTGAAATGAAGTTTATTGTACTAACAGAAAATGTGCAATCTGCATTCAAACTAAATTTGACAGGTGCATAAGTATGGGCACCCTTATCATTTTCTTGTTTTGAATACTCCTACCTACTTTTTACTGACTTACTAAAGCACTTTTTGGTTTTCTAACCTCATTGAGCTTTGAACTTCATAGCCAGGTGTATGCAATCATGAGAAAAGCTACTTAAAGTGGCCACTTGCAAGTTGTTCTCCTGTTTGAATCTCCTCTGAAGAGTGGCATCATGGGCTCCTCAAAACAACTGTCTAATGATCTGAAAACAAAGATTATTTAACATAGTTGTTCAGGGGAAGGATACAAAAAGCTGTCTCAGAGATTTAACCTGTCAATTTCCACTGTGAGGAACATAGTAAGGAAATGGAAGAACACAGGTACAGTTCTTGTTAAGGCCAGAAGTGGCAGGCCAAGAAAAACATCAGAAAGGCAGAGAAGAAGAATGGTGAGATCAGTCAAGGACAATCCTCAGACACCTCCAGAGAGTGGCAGCATCAACTTGCTGCAGATGGTGTCACTGTGCATCGGTCAACTATACAACGCACTTTGCACAAGGAGAAGCTGTATGGGAGAGTGATGCGAAAGAAGCAGTTTCTGCAAGCACGCCACAAACAGAGTCGGATGAGGGATGCAAAAGCACATTTGGAGAAGCCAATTTCTTTTTGGAAGATGGTCCGGTGGACTGATGAAACCAAGATTGAGTTGTTTGGTCATACAAAAAGGCGTTATGCATGGCGGCAAAAAACACAGCATTCCAAGAAAAACAGTTGCTACCCACAGTAAAATTTGGTGGAAGTTCCATCATGCTTTGGGGCTGTGTGGCCAATGCCGGCATCGGGAATCTTGTTAAAGTTGAGGGACGCATGGATTCCTCTCAGTATCAGCAGATTCTTGACAATAATGTTCATGAATCAGTGACAAAGTTGAAGTTACGCAGGGGATGGATCTTTCAGCAAGACAATGATCCAAAACATCGCTCCAAATCTACTCAGGCATTCATGCAGAGGAACAATTACACTGTTCTGGAATGGCCATCCCAGTCCTCAGACCTGAATATCATTGAACATCTGTGGGATCATTTGAAGAGGGCTGTCCATGCTCGGCGACCATCAAACTTAACTGAACTGGAATTGTTTTGTAAAGAGGAATGGTCAAAAATACCTTCATCCAGGATCCAGGAACTCATTAAAAGCCACAGGAAGCGACTAGAGGCTGTTATTTTTGCAAAAGGAGGATCTACTAAATATTAATGTCACTTTTCTGGTGGGGTGCCCATAATTATGCACCTGTCAAATTTTGATTGAATGCAGATTGCACATTTTCTGTTAGTGCAATAAACCTCATTTGAAGGCAGAAACATTACTGTGTCCAACAGTTATCAGATATATGAAACTGAAATAGCTGTTGCAAAAAAAAAACAACAATTTTTATAAAACATTAAGCTTAAGATTAATAGGGGTGCCCAAACTTTTTCATATAACTGTAGTAGGTGTAAAGCGACTGTTAATGGATATAATTAAGTAGGTTCTTGTAGAATTATCGGACTGTCCGTGTTTTTGGTTCTTCCCTTCTATGTGAATGTCCTGTCCAGTCTAGTTGTCGCCAAAGTTTATATGTAACCAGGGCAGAGTTCATTCATTGTTGCTAATAGACAATAGATGGTTTAGTAAAACGGTATTATGTTTATTTTTTTATTGTTTTATTTTGTAATTTTGCAAAATTTAGTTTTGGAAAAATAAATAAAAAATAATTTAAATTAAAAAAGATTGGGGAACCATCATCCACATTGGATGGATGGAGGCTGTGGCCACATTCACCCCAGGCGTGCGACCACCAATACATTCACTGTGAAATCATTTATTCCTATATTGCTGTTTAAATAGCATCAACTTCACAGGAAGGAACAAACTCCTCACATACAATCATATAAAAATAATAATATATATAAAATCAGCCTTGCTTTCGGACTGCCTTCAGCAGCGCCATGAAACAGAAGAGCAGGCACCGAGCAGACGTACAGGCCGAGGCGCAGTCCTGCAGGGGGAGATTAGGAGACATATAAAACATCTTATGATTGGGCTGATGAAGTCTGGTATAGGCCAGGCAGAAGAAAAATAAGCCATTAGATTAAAAACCGTAAACGATAGAAGCTGTACGTTGTCAAAAAGAAAGGATGATGAAACGACAGGGAAAAAAAATCTATATAAAAAAAACAATAAAAACCCACCGCCCACTATAGAAAGGTAAAGGGAACAAACAACAGGGGTATTTTAAGGTTATTACGGAAGGTGACTGCATGGGGAAAATGTTCAAGTCGCTCGCCAACTCCGTACCTGCGTGCGCCTTCCCGCCTGTCTTTCATTAGACAGAAACAAAAGGAGCAGGTAGGTGAGGAAGTGGTGGTTCTGGCGAGAGCGTGGCTTTTTTATCCCCCAGATCGTTTCTGCGCTGCCTTTGTACCGGCAGACAGGGAAGGTGATTTACTCTCCAGCTGAAGCTTTACACGCAGCGACGGGGAGGAAGTTCTGACGACAAGTTTTTACACAGTGAAGCATTTGAGATTTAACTCAGCCGACGAGCTCTTCCCATGAAGGTCCCTCTGTCAGGATTCAGCCTAGATCTTACAATGAAAGGCCGCGGCGACGCTGAGCGCTCGCTGGAATATGCTCCGTTTCCTAATGATAGGATTTCCCGCCCCCCATACAGCATCTCGGGGACGATGCACGGTGTCATTAGCACAACTGAGGTTCCTGACACCTGGGATCAACCGCCATGATATCTACCCTTCGTGCAGCGTTTAGTGGGAGATGAGCCTTATAATCTCAATAATCCGAGACTGGGCGTGAGGCAGCGAGGCCGGGGACGAACGCAGCTCGGCAAACATTGATGGACTCATCATCTCCCATTACATTTTATGGAGCTCACTGAACGCTCCTTTATTGAGAGGGAAGCAAAAAATGAAGATCACACTGCCAAAAATATTATTGTGGCTGCAGGACCCACAATAATCGTTATGACAGGCCGAAAACAGTCACTGACAGCAACAACACTGGTGCAAAATGCAACCTGAGCCACACAGCAATAACAGACGTCATACAAACCTTAGAAGAAGCCTTCATCATGTGATCAGTATCATCCCCTCCAAATTATCACCACGTGATCAGTATCATCCCCTCCAAATTATCACCGCGAGATCAGTATCATCCCCTCCAAATTATCACCGCGTGATCAGTATCATCCCCTCCAAATTATCACCACGTGATCAGTATCATCCCCTCCAAATTATCACCACGTGATCAGTATCGTCCCCTCCAAATTATCACCACGAGATCAGTATCATCCCCTCCAAATTATCACCGCGTGATCAGTATCATCCCCTCCAAATTATCACCGCATGATCAGTATCATCCCCTCCAAATTATCACGTGATCAGTATCATCCCCTCCAAATTATCACCACGTGATCAGTATCATCCCCTCCAATTTATCACCAAGTGATCAGTATTATCCCCTCCAAATTATCACAGCGTGATCAGTATCATCCCCTCCAAATTATCACCACGTGATCAGTATCATCCCCTCCAAATTATCACAGCGTGATCAGTATCATCCCCTCCAAATTATCACCACGTGATCAGTATCATTCCCTCCAAATTATCACCACGTGATCAGTATCATCCCTTTCAAATTATCACATGATCAGTATCATCTCCTCCAAATTACCACCACATGATCAGTATCATCCCCTCCAAATTACCACCACATGATCAGTATCATCCCCTCCAAATTATCATATGATCAGTATCATCTCCTCCAAATTACCACCACATGATCAGTATCATCCCCTCCAAATTACCACCACATGATCAGTATCATCCCCTCCAAATTATCATATGATCAGTATCATCTCCTCCAAATTATCACCACATGATCAGAATCATCCCCTCCAAATTATCACCACATGATCAGTATCATCCCCTCCAAATTATGACCACGTGATCAGAATCATCCCCTCCAAATTACCACCACATTATCAGTATCATCCCCTCCAAATTATCACCGTGTGATCAGAATCATCCCCTCCAAATTATCACCACGTGATCAGTATCATCCCCTCCAAATTATCACCGCGAGATCAGTATCATCCCCTCCAAATTATCACCGCGTGATCAGTATCATCCCCTCCAAATTATCACCACGTGATCAGTATCATCCCCTCCAAATTATCACCACGTGATCAGTATCGTCCCCTCCAAATTATCACCACGAGATCAGTATCATCCCCTCCAAATTATCACCGCGTGATCAGTATCATCCCCTCCAAATTATCACCGCATGATCAGTATCATCCCCTCCAAATTATCACGTGATCAGTATCATCCCCTCCAAATTATCACCACGTGATCAGTATCATCCCCTCCAATTTATCACCAAGTGATCAGTATTATCCCCTCCAAATTATCACAGCGTGATCAGTATCATCCCCTCCAAATTATCACCACGTGATCAGTATCATCCCCTCCAAATTATCACAGCGTGATCAGTATCATCCCCTCCAAATTATCACCACGTGATCAGTATCATTCCCTCCAAATTATCACCACGTGATCAGTATCATCCCTTTCAAATTATCACATGATCAGTATCATCTCCTCCAAATTACCACCACATGATCAGTATCATCCCCTCCAAATTACCACCACATGATCAGTATCATCCCCTCCAAATTATCATATGATCAGTATCATCTCCTCCAAATTACCACCACATGATCAGTATCATCCCCTCCAAATTACCACCACATGATCAGTATCATCCCCTCCAAATTATCATATGATCAGTATCATCTCCTCCAAATTATCACCACATGATCAGAATCATCCCCTCCAAATTATCACCACATGATCAGTATCATCCCCTCCAAATTATGACCACGTGATCAGAATCATCCCCTCCAAATTACCACCACATTATCAGTATCATCCCCTCCAAATTATCACCGTGTGATCAGAATCATCCCCTCCAAATTATCACCACGTGATCAGTATCATCCCCTCCAATTTATCACCGCGTGATCAGTATCATGCCCTCCAAATTATCACCACGTGTTCAGTATCATCCCATCCAAATTATCAACACATGATCAGTATTATCCCCTCCAAATTATCACCACGTGATCAGTATCATTCCCTCCAAATCATCACGAGATCAGTATCGTCCCCTCCAAATTATCACCGCGTGATCAGAATCATCCCCTCCAAATTATCACCACATGATCAGTATAATTCCCTCCAAATTATCACCGCATGATCAGAATCATCAATGTTGTGAATTCCGCTCTTGGGCTCCCTCCGGTGGTTGTAAGTGGCACTTTTGTGAGTTCTGCTCTTGGGCTCCCTCTTGTGGTTTCAAGTGGTATGGCTGCTCCTTGGAGTTAGCTGTCATCAGCTGCCTCCACTTATCGTCTCTTCTGCTCGGCTATTTAGGCCTGGCTGTTCCTTCAGCCAGTGCCACTTGTAAATGGTTCCTGGTTGGATTCACATCTCTTTGGATTTCCCGGTTATCCTGACCAGTTCAGCAAAGCTAAGTTTTTGCTTGCGCTTTTCTGTTCACAGATTGTGGACTTATCCGTTCAGTGCTTTCTACTGTATGTTTGTCCAGCGTTATCAGTATAAATTAATTCTGTCTTGCTGGAAGCTCTGGGAAGCAGATTTACCCTCCACACCTTTAGTCAGGTGTGGAGATTTTTTAGTAAACTCTGCGTGGATTTTTGTAGTGTTTAAACTGACCGCACAGCATTCCATCCTGTCCTATCTATCAAGCTAGACTGGCCTCCTGTGCTCATCCTGGTTTCATTCTGTGTATGTCTTTTTCCTCTCCACTCACAGTCATTATTTGTGGGGGGCTAATCTATCCTTTGGGGATTTTCTCTGAGGCAAGATAGTTTTCCTGCTTCTGTCTTTAGGGGTAGTTAGCTCTTAGGCTGTGACGAGATGCCTAGGGAGAGTTAGGAGTATTCCACGGCTACTTCTAGTGTTGTGTTGAGCTTAGGGACTGCAGTCAGTACAGGTACCACTTCCTTCAGAGCTCGTTCCATGTTGCTCCTAGACCACCGCATCATAACAGTACAAGTGGCCAAAAATGAATTAAATGCATCTCAAAAGAAGGAAAAGAAAGTTCTGAACCATTTTTTTTTGTGTGCTTTGGTTTGTCTTTTCTTTTTTCCTCTTGATATCTGGGTGGTTCAGGATATATGCTTTGGCATGGATGTTCAGGGTTTGTTTTCTCGTGTGGATCAACTTGCTGCAAGAGTACAGAGTATCCAGGACTATGTTGTCCAGACTCCGGCTTTGGAGCCTAGAATTCCTACTCCTGATTTGTTTTTTCGGGACAGATCCAAGTTTTTGAACTTTAAAAATAACTGCAGATTGTTTTTTGCTTTGAAACCCCGTTCTTCTGGTGATCCCATTCAGCAAGTAAAAATCATCATATCCTTGCTGCGTGGTGACCCTCAAGACTGGGCTTTCTCTCTTGAAACAGGGGATCCGGCATTATTGAATGTTGATGCATTTTTTCAAGCGCTCGGATTATTGTATGACGAACCTAATTCTGTGGATCATGCAGAAAAAACCCTGTTGGCCTTGTGTCAAGGTCAGGAAGCGGCAGAGTTATACTGCCAGAAATTTAGAAAATGGTCTGTGCTCACTAAACGGAATGAAGAGGCTCTGGCTGCTATTTTCAGAAAAGGTCTTTCTGAAGCCCTTAAAGATGTTATGGTGGGCTTTCCTACGCCTGCCGGTTTGAGCGAATCTATGTCTCTAGCCATTCAGATCGATCGGCGTCTGCGCGAGCGCAAAGCTGTGCACCATATGGCAGTATCCTCTGAGCAGAGTCCAGAACATATGCAATGTGATAGGATTTTGACTAGAACAGAACGGCAGGAATTCAGACGTCAGAATAGGCTGTGTTTTTACTGTGGTGATTCTGCTCAGGTTATCTCTGATTGCCCTAAGCGTACTAAGACAGTCGCTAGGTCTGTTACCATTAGTACTATGCAGCCTAAATTTCTCTTATCTGTGACCCTGATTTGCTCATTGTCGTCCTTTTCTGTCATGGCATTTGTGGATTCAGGCGCTGCCCTGAACTTAATGGACTTAGAATTCGCCAGGCGCTGTGGATTTTCCTTGCAGCCTTTGCAGAGCCCTATTCCTTTGAGGGGTATTGATGCTACACCCTTGGCCAAGGATAAACCTCAGTACTGGACACAGATGACTATGTATATGGCTCCAGCACATCAGGAAGATTGCCGTTTTCTGGAGTTGCATAACCTGCATGATGTTGTTGTACTGGGTTTTCCATGGTTACAGGAACATAATCCGGTGCTGGATTGGAAAACTATGTCGGTGACTGGTTGGGGTTGTCAGGGGGTACATAGTGACGTTCCTTTGATGTCAATTTCCTCTTCCCCCTCTTCTGAGGTCCCTGAGTTTTTGTCGGATTTCCAGGATGTATTTGATGAGCCCAAGTCAAGTTCCCTTCCTCCGCACAGGGACTGTGATTGTGCTATTAACTTGATTCCTGGTTGCAAGTTCCCTAAGGGCCGACTTTTCAATCTGTCTGTGCCAGAGCATGCCGCCATGCGGAGTTATGTTAAGGAGTCTTTGGAGAAGGGGCATATTCGGCCCTCTTCGTCACCATTGGGAGCAGGTTTCTTTTTTGTTGCTAAGAAGGATGGCTCCTTGAGACCCTGTATTGATTTTCGTCTTCTTAATAAGATCACGGTCAAATTCCAATACCCCTTGCCTCTGCTTACTGATTTGTTTGCTCAGATTAAGGGGGCTAGTTGGTTTACTAAGATTGACCTCCGAGGGGCATATAATCTCGTTTGTATTAAACAGGGTGACGAATGGAAAACTGCATTTAATACGCCCGAAGGCCATTTTGAATATCTTGTGATGCCATTTGGGCTCTCTAATGCTCCATCTGTGTTCCAGTCTTTCATGCATGATATTTTCCGCAATTATCTTGATAAATTCATGGTCGTATATTTGGATGATATTTTGATTTTTTTCCGATGATTGGGAGTCTCATGTGAAGCAGGTCAGGATGGTGTTCCAGATCCTTCGTGATAATGCTTTGTTTGTGAAGGGGTCTAAGTGCCTATTCGGAGTTCAGAAGGTCTCTTTTTTGGGTTTTAGTTTTTCTCCCTCGTCTATAGAAATGGATCCTGTTAAGGTCCAAGCTATTCATGACTGGATCCAACCCACATCTGTGAAGGGCCTTCAAAAATTTTTGGGCTGTGCTAATTTCTATCGCCGTTTCATTGCCAACTTTTCCAGTGTGGTTAAGCCCCTTACTGATTTGACGAAGAAAGGTGCTGATGTGACGAATTGGTCCTCTGCGGCTGTTGAGGCCTTTCGGGAGCTTAAACGCCGATTTACTTCTGCCCCTGTGTTGCGTCAGCCGGATGTTTCTCTTCCTTTTCAGGTTGAGGTCGACGCTTCTGAGATTGGGGCAGGGGCCGTTTTGTCTCAGAGGGAGTCTGATGGTTCTTTGATGAAACCGTGTCCTTTTTATTCCAGAAAGTTTTCGCCTGCGGAACGCAATTATGATGTCGGCAATCGGGAGATGTTGGCTATGAAGTGGGCGTTTGAGGAGTGGCGACATTGGCTTGAGGGAGCTAAGCACCGCGTTGTGGTCCTGACCGATCATAAGAATCTGATTTACCTCGAGTCGGCCAAGCGGCTGAATCCTAGACAGGCTCGATGGTCCCTGTTTTTCTCCCGTTTTGATTTTGTGGTCTCGTATCTTCCGGGATCTAAGAATGTTAAGGCGGATGCCCTCTCTAGGAGTTTTTCCGCCTGATTCTCCTGGAGTCCTTGAGCCGGTTGGCATTCTTAAGGAGGGGGTGATTCTTTCTGCTATCTCCCCTGAATTGCGGCGGGTGCTTCAGGAATTTCAGGCTGATAGGCCTGACGGCTGTCCAGTGGGAAAGCTGTTTGTTCCTGATAGATGGACAAGTAAGGTTATTTCTGAGGTTCATTGTTCAGTGTTGGCTGGTCATCCTGGGATTTTTGGTACCAGAGATTTGGTTGCTAGGTCCTTTTGGTGGCCTTCCTTGTCGCGCGATGTGCGTACTTTTGTGCAAGCCTTGCTGTTCCCGTGCTAGTGGGTTGCTTTTGCCTTTGCCGGTCCCTGAGAGGCCCTGGACGCATATTTCCATGGATTTTATTTCGGATCTTCCTGTTTCCCAGAAGATGTCTGTTATCTGGGTTGTTTGTGACCGGTTCTCTAAAATGGTCCATCTGGTACTTTTGCCTAAGTTGCCTTCCTCCTCAGATCTGGTTCCATTGTTTTTTCAGCATGTGGTTCGTTTGCATGGCATTCCAGAGAATATTGTCTCTGACAGAGGTTCTCAGTTTGTCTCTAGATTTTGGAGGGCCGTTTGTGCTAGGATAGGCATTGATTTGTCTTTTTCTTCGGCGTTTCATCCTCAGACTAATGGCCAAACTGAGCGAACTAATCAGACCTTGGAGACCTATTTGAGATGCTTTGTGTCTGCTGATCAGGATGATTGGGTGTCTTTCTTGCCGTTGGCCGAGTTTGCCCTTAATAATTGGGCTAGTTCGGCTACTTTGGTTTCACCTTTCTTTTGTAATTTTGGTTTTCATCCTCGTTTTTCTTCTGGGCAGGTTGAGCCTTCTGATTGTCCTGGTGTTGATTCTGTGGTGGACAGGCTGCAGCAGATTTGGACTCATGTGGTGGGCAATTTGACGTTGTCTCAGGAAAGGGCTCAACGTTTTGCTAACCGCCGTCGGTGTGTTGGTCCCCGGCTTCGTGTGGGGGATTTGGTTTGGTTGTCTTCTCGTCATGTTCCTATGAAGGTTTCTTCCCCTAAGTTTAAGCCTCGGTTTATTGGTCCTTATAAAATTTCTGAAATTATTAATCCGGTGTCTTTTCGTTTGGCTCTTCCAGCCTCTTTTGCCATTCATAATGTTTTCCATAGATCTTTGTTGCGGAGATATGTGGTGCCCGTTGTTCCCTCGGTTGACCCTCCTGACCCGGTGTTGGTTGAGGGAGAGTTGGAATATGAGGTTGAGAAGATTTTGGATTCTCGTTTTTCGAGGCGGAGGCTTCAGTATCTTGTCAAGTGGAAGGGTTATGGCCAGGAGGATAATTCTTGGGTTGTTGCCTCAGATGTCCATGCCACCGATTTGGTTCGTGCTTTTCATTTGGCTCATCCTGATCGGCCTGGGGGCTCTGGTGAGGGTTCGGTGACCCCTCCTCAAGGGGGGGTACTGTTGTGAATTCCGCTCTTGGGCTCCCTCCGGTGGTTGTAAGTGGCACTTTTGTGAGTTCTGCTCTTGGGCTCCCTCTTGTGGTTTCAAGTGGTATGGCTGCTCCTTGGAGTTAGCTGTCATCAGCTGCCTCCACTTATCGTCTCTTCTGCTCGGCTATTTAGGCCTGGCTGTTCCTTCAGCCAGTGCCACTTGTAAATGGTTCCTGGTTGGATTCACATCTCTTTGGATTTCCCGGTTATCCTGACCAGTTCAGCAAAGCTAAGTTTTTGCTTGCGCTTTTCTGTTCACAGATTGTGGACTTATCCGTTCAGTGCTTTCTATGTTTGTCCAGCGTTATCAGTATGAATTAATTCTGTCTTGCTGGAAGCTCTGGGAAGCAGATTTACCCTCCACACCTTTAGTCAGGTGTGGAGATTTTTTAGTAAACTCTGCGTGGATTTTTGTAGTGTTTTATACTGACCGCACAGTATTCCATCCTGTCCTCTCTATCAAGCTAGACTGGCCTCCTGTGCTCATCCTGGTTTCATTCTGTGTATGTCTTTTCCCTCTCCACTCACAGTCATTATTTGTGGGGGGCTATCTATCCTTTGGGGATTTTCTCTGAGGCAAGATAGTTTTCCTGCTTCTGTCTTTAGGGGTAGTTAGCTCTTAGGCTGTGACGAGATGCCTAGGGAGAGTTAGGAGCATTCCACGGCTACTTCTAGTGTTGTGTTGAGCTAAGGGACTGCGGTCAGTACAGTTACCACGTCCTTCAGAGCTCGTTCCATGTTGCTCCTAGACCACCGCATCATAACACATCCCCTCCAAATTATCAGGAAACTGTGCACAGAAAAGTAAAAAAAAAATGCCGGTTATGGTGAAGTTCCAAAAATGAATTTTTTCATGTGGGCTTAGTTACACATAAAATTAAATAGAATAATGAGAATTTAAATGATTCCAGAGTAGTTTCTTCTTCTTTTTTTTACATTAAATTCGCAAAGACAAAGTGAAATAAAAACTGATCAAAAAGTTCCATGCATCAGAAAATGGCGCCAACGAAACCTACAGCTCCACCGACCGAAACCTGTAAAACGTAGGAAGCTCAGAATACGGCAACACAAGAACAAAATCATCTTTCTTCAAACCGTATTTGTTACACAACAAAGAAAAAACATACGACAAAAGACTTCCAAAGTACAATGTATGAAAAAAATGTAAATTTTATTACTAAACTCACAATACAGGTACCACACGGAGGAGGGGAACAGAACACCCACTCGCACGTGTTCAGAAACAGACGCCCACAGTAACGCAATTATAAGTAAATATACCCTGCACAAGTAGTGACATCCTTCTATTGCGCACTCAACCCAATAGGTCTAAAGCATAATATACCCCATACACGGTATGATAACCACCTAAGTTGGAGCAGCCATAATAGCTGTATAATTACCTATGGAGTTGGGGCGTGGCCTGAGAGTCCATGTGAGCGGACGTGCGGCTGTGAGCTCCCGCCGCTGTATATTGTAAAATCCTGCAGAGCCGCTGCTGTTTGGTCCCTGCGGGGGCTTACTGGCTGCGGGGAGACTTGGAGAGGCCGGCGGTGCTGTTCGGTAGCGCTGGAACTGACGAACATGACCAGGAGACGGCAGAAGGACGCGGGAGCCGGGGATGCAGGCGCAATCCAAGATGGCGCCGACTTGAGGGAAAAGGCAGACAAGGAGAACGCCGCATGCAGAAAGCGAATGGAGGTAGCGGCAAAGCTCCAGCAGTTTGCGAGAGCGGAGGCCGCAGAGGAGGGAGCCGGAGCTGATACCGAAGAGGAGGAGGAGGAGGAGAGCCCAGCAGGAGAACATGAGGTACAACAGGGGAGAAAGGAGAGTAAAATGGCGGTGGCAGAAGGGGGACCCGAGGAAATGGCGCCAGAAGCTGAGCCTACCCTAAGAGACGTTTTTGCGCTAGTCTCTTCATGTAAACAATCTCTGACCATACAGATACAGGAGGTTAAGGGGGACACAGCCCAGATAAACGCAGCCATGCAGAAGATTGACAAACGTGTGGGGGAGGTAGAGGAGAGAGTGAGCACTGCAGAAGACCATATAGTGCAGCTGCAAAAAGCAGAGAAAAAGTTCACTCAAGCAATAGCTGAATTGGCTGCGAAAAATGAGGACCTTGAGAACAGGTCCAGAAGAAATAATATTCGCATAGTGGGCATCCCTGAAAAAGCTGAAGGGAGGAATCCAACGGAATATATTGAAAAATGGCTGTTAGAGACATTTGGAGATATGGCGCTAACAAAAGTGTTCGCGGTAGAAAGAGCGCATAGGGTCCCGCCGAAACCACCTGTCCCTGGAGCGAATCCCCGTACCATGCTCGCCAAAATTCTAAACTATAGAGACAGAGACATTATACTGAGGAAGGCCAGAGACATGACGGATCTGACAGTTGAAGGCCAAAAGATTGCTATATACCCAGACTATTCTACTCTGGTGCAGAAACAACGGATGATGTTCACGGGTATCAAGAGACGGCTGAGGGAATTGGGTGTGCAGTATTCCATGATGTTCCCAGCAAGACTGAGGGTGGTGGCGTTTGATAAAATTCATTTTTTCCAGAAGCCGGAGGACGCTACCCAGTGGATCGATATTAATGCTAAAAAGCTTAAAGGAAAAGGAGACTGAAACTGTGGGAAGAGTCTGAAGTTGTTTACTTATCTGTCAGTTGGAAAAGAGTCATGTGATTGACAAGCCAAGGGGTATGGGGGGGGAAGAAGGGAGCTGGATTATATCCAGTTAAAGTTAAAGGGATGATGTAATGGTTGCTGGGAAAGGGGGAGGAAGGGTTTGCGACATATTTTAAGTGTATGCAGGCTTCTTGCGTGTGCAAATAATTCTAAGTTAAAATGTTTTGAGAACGTTATTTTTCAAAATGTCTGAAATCCTGTTATGTACAGTGGTGGGAGGAGGGTTGGGAAGGTAATGCCAAACGGAGTGTTCGCTATGGGCGATGATGCCCCACTCTTGGAAAGAGGTGGAATGGTTAGATGTGAGGGGGGAAGGGTGGGAGGGGGAGTTGGGAGGGGGGGGGGGAGGGTAGTTAGACAGCCTGAGCTCAAAACTGACGATACTTATAGTGAAGATGAGCCAAGTGATGGGGACCCGTTTTAAGATTTTGTGCTGGAATGTGAGAGGCCTAGGGGAGAAATCTAGACGTGCTGCGTGTTTGCAATATGCAAGAGACCAAAGGGCCTCAATGATATGCTTGCTGGAGACGCATTTGGTAAGGGAAAAGGTGGATGTCCTGAATAGACGGTGGATCCAGAAGGGATATCATTCTACCTTCTCCACGTATGCAAGAGGAGTCTCAATCTTGGTTCCAGCGGGAGTTCAGTATGAGGAGGTGAAGGTATATGTGGATGTGGAGGGACAGTACGTACTATTACGGTGTATAATGTATGGAGTGATGCTGTGTGTTGCCGCGATGTATATTCCGCCTCCCTACTCTAGCAGGAAGATTAGAGAAGTAATGGAGCGAGTGGAAAAATGGGGACCGACACCGTTAATAATTATCAGAGATCTAAATAACATCTGTGATGAATATTGGGATAAAAATAAAAATACTCAGAATAGGTCGGAGGGACACATAACAACATTTGGCACCTATATACAGGAGATAGGTTTGATTGATCTGTGGAGGGTTAGACATGTGGGAGAGAGAGGGTACTCATGTTATTCACCGGCACATGCCACACTCTCTAGAATCGATATGGCTCTGGGTAACAGGATCTTAGACACACTGGTTGGGGAGGTGAGATATCTGCCAAGGGCCTTGTCGGACCATAGTCCAATTGAAGTAGAGGTTAGATTGGAGGGGGCTCGCTCGCTAAGTGGGAGAGAATGGAAGATTCATCCTAATTGGTTACAGAGTATTGAGTTGGAAAGTATAGGACGGGAGGTGGCGGAATTCTTTCTCTTAAATGATGGAAGCGCCGACGCTCTTACAATTTGGGATGCAATGAAGGCGTACCTGAGGGGACTACTGTTTAGGGACATTAGTAGGTGTAAGCGGAGGACGAGAGAGGTAGAAAAAGCGGCAGTTGAGGAGTTGAAGGAAGCAGAGGATGGGATGGCCACACTGGGAACCCCTGAGGCAGAGAGAAGAATGAAAAACGCACAAAATCATTTGGAAAAAATTCTGCTAGGCAAAGCTGAGAGGAAACGAGATTTCCAAAGGGTATTGTTCTATCAGGAGGGAGAAACAGTGGGACATATGCTGTCGGTAGTGGCTGCTGCTCAGAGAGGTTCTTCATATATACACTCTTTGGATTCTGCTAGTGGAGGTAAAATAACGGAAACACCTGAAATTTTGAGAGCCTTTGCGGACTTCTATGCAGATTTGTATTCCTCTCGGGTTGGTGAATCGGTCGAGGATGCACTGACTTTCTTGGAAGGTCTGGATTTGCCGAGACTGAGTGAGGCAGATAGGGAGAGCCTTGAGGCCCCTATCACTGAGGAGGAATTGAGTCGGGCATTGATGTCTATGGCCAATGGGAAGGCGCCTGGGGTCGATGGGTTACCCGCTGAGATCTATAAAGGGTTGGCAGAAGTGTTGATTCCTAGATTAAAAATGGTATTGGAGGAAGCTAGGTCTTGTGGGCGCTTGCCAGCCTCTATGAGAGAGGCCATAATAGTGGTCATTCCAAAGGAGGATAAGGACTTGGGGAAACCGGAGTCGTACCGCCCAATTTCTTTACTAACAATTGATGTCAAGCTTCTGGCCAAGATGTTGGCTCTCCGCCTCTCTAGTGTTATTGCGAGTCTGGTGCATTCGGACCAATCTGGCTTTATGCCGGATAGATCAACGGCGATCAATTTGCGGAGGTTATATGTAAATTTGCAGGTAGAGTCTGATAACTGTGGTCGAAGAGTGATTGTATCGCTAGATGCACACAAGGCGTTTGACAGCGTCGAATGGGGGTACCTCTGGCAGGTGCTGGAATGTATGGCGTTTGGCCCGCAGTTTGTGGCCTGGATACAGCTGTTGTACTCATTACCATCCGCCAGAATTAGAGTAAATGGGGAGCTATCTCGTCCTATAGGGCTGGCTAGGGGTACTAGGCAGGGATGCCCGCTGTCACCCCTCCTGTTCGCGTTGGCTGTAGAACCTCTTGCTGCTAAGATTCGGCAGTCGGATGGGGTCCCTGGGTTTAGGTATGGCAAAGTAGAGGAAAAAATAGCGTTATATGCGGATGATGTTTTGCTGTTCTTGGAGGATCCAGACAATTCACTAAGAGGGGCCGTTGAAATTGTTGAGAGATTTGGTACTGTGTCGGGACTAACAATTAATTGGGATAAGACGGTTCTTTTTAGAGTGGATGACGTAGGAGAGAATGTGAGTGAGGATGTTGGGGATGAGAGGCTGAAGGTGGTTTCCCAATTTAAATATCTTGGAATATGGATTTCGGTGCCGGTGGCGGAGTTTCTGCAAAGAAATTTGACTCCTGTTATGGGGGTACTCAAGGCAAAGGTAGACGCCTGGAATAAGCTACATCTATCGGTCGTCGGTAGGGTAAACCTTATTAAAATGGTCCTTATGCCCAAAATTCTTTATGTTCTGCATAACGCACCAATTTGGATCCCTCGGGGGAAGTTCAGGCAGATTAATGCCCTCTTTAGAAGTTTGATATGGGGTAGACAATATCCACGTATTAGCTTGGAGACGCTTCAACGACCCAAGGAAGATGGTGGTTTGGCTTTGCCCAACCCGGAAATATACTTCCTTGCGGCCCAGAGCCAGCATTTGAAGGGCTGGGCGCGAGTGGCGTCATCCAGTGCAGTACAACAGCTATTGGAAGAGGTGACGGACCGACGACCGATGGCCAGGTGTTTGGAGGATGGCTCATTGGGCGCGCTGGGGAAAATATACCCAACCCTGTTCCTGATTCGTAAATTATGGAATAGACTAAGGCAGATTCGTGGGGTTACAGGGTTGACTAAATTCACACCGATATGGTCTAACCACAACTTAAAGGATTTTGAGGCCCTGGGAGGATTGATGGAATGGCAGAATAAGGGAATTTGCTTTGTTCACCAGATAATCCAGCAGCAGGAGCTGAAGTCCTTTTCCCAATTGCAGGAAGAATTTGGTTTGCGATCCACAGGGGAATATCAGTATGCGCAGATGAGACATGCCTTTAGAGCTCAGAATAAGAAGGCTGATATCAGGGTTCAAGATGATATAGTGTTGGAGTATGTGTGTGGTGAGGGTACTACAAGGGGAGTTATTTCCACTCTGTATAAGGACCTTATGCACACATTTCTGCTAGATTTCCCTATAAAGGCGAGAGCTAAGTGGGAGAGAGAAGTGGGGCCGATGGAAAATGAAACCTGGGAATCGGTGATGGAGTGGGTTCCGCGACTATCCTTGAGTGAACCATATAGGCTCTCGCAGCTATACATTTTGCATAGGGTATATAAATCTCCGGAAGTGTTATACAAAGCGGGATTGCGTGCCAATTCTGGGTGTCCGAGGTGTGCGAGTGAGAAGGCAGGAATATATCACATGATGTGGACGTGTCCGAGACTGGCTGCCTTTTGGGTGGTGGTTTTGAGCCGGGTTGAAGCAGCATATAAGTGCAGAGTTGTTAGAGACCCGATAGTATGTGTGCTGGGATATGTGGAAGAAATTGGAGTTGACAATACTTGGAAGATTGCAATCGCTAGGCTACTCTACATGGCCAGGAAAGTAATAGCACGAAACTGGATAAACGCGGAACCACCTGTGAGAAGGGAATTTCTCCAATATGTTCAACATGGTCTAAAATTGGAAAAGGGGGTGTACAGTAAAAGGGGGAAAATAGAACTCTTTAATAAAATATGGTCTCCTTGGCTTGATTTGGATTGAGGAGTATAGGCGTCGTGTTTCCTAAGACCTGGAAGAGGATAAATTACAAGAGGCAGATAATGCCTCGGTGGGGTGGAGATTGAGACTGAGCTGTCTTATGGGGGAGGGGGGTAGTTGGGGTAATGTTGGGGTTTATTAAAGTAAGAAAATGTGTATCTGATATAATGCAATGTAAATGGCATTCTGTTGTTCTCTTTTTTTTTATATTGTTAATAAAAATCTATTTAAATTAAAAAAAAATTACCTATGGAGTTAGTAAATGCTGCGGGCGTCCTCCCCGACGCGCGTTTCGGCGATTCGTCGCCTTTCTCAAGGGGTGACGGGAGGACAGGAAGAGGGAGTATAAAAAGCCCCAAGGACCAATCACAAACCGATACATGGATTACCAAGTCTGGCACAGGTGTAACGGCCAGTAGCTAACCGTTGAATGCATCGCCTCGCGTCCTACTGCAACTTCCTATGACGCACGCGATGCCATGGTAACTAGATGCCCCGGCGGCGGCGGCGTCACGTGCCGCATGACGTCATATCACATGACCGTCACCATGGCACTACAGACGCCGCAGGCCGACGGGGGAGCCAGGATCATGGCGCGCGTGCGTACTGATGCTAGTAGGATCAGATAGGCGCAGCGAAGTGCATATAACTAAGGTAATATCAACACGGCAGACCATTGTATGGACATTTAAGCAACATGCAAACTATATAGGTACATTGTAAATTATTCAAAGACCATAGTAGGACTTTCCCAGGAGTACAGGCATTATTGGATTAAAAAGCATAAGTACACTAATATCATAGAAAAATACAAATGTTGCCAACAGACTCAGTACACAGTTCTACGAAAGTATAAAAAATCAAAACATACATATATAGAACAAATGTGTTACAGTAACAGGGAAACTATCAGGTCTCTATGATGTAGAGTTCCATGTCAACTTGATATATTCTTGAAGGAGACAGTACTCCGTCTTTTATAGTTGCTTTAAGTAATATGACAGTAGGCATGTCGGTAACGAGATCCAAGCAATTCCATAATACGGCAGCAAGTGTGAGAGGACTAGAGGGACAATTTAAAAACATAAATTAAAAACATAAATTAAAAACAAGAGCAAGAACAGGTGCGTAAATGACATCAGTTATATTCAAAGAAATGGTACAAAACTCAAGTTCTCATTGAGTCCTTTAGGATGGACTGTATCTAAAGTCCATATCCATCTGGTTTCTTTCTGTGCCAGTCTGGAACTAACCTTCCCACCCCGAATTCCCGGGTCCACAGTATCAATACCCCGGACTCTAAGCGCGGCGCCATTACAATTATGATGTAGTTTAAAATGGCGGGGTAGTGTGCGAAGTGTGGACGTGTCGTCATGGCCGGCGGCCGCCTCAATCCCAAGAACATGCTCACGCACGCGTATTTTAAGTTGGCGCGTGGTGAGCCCTATATAAATCAAGTTACAGGGACACATAGCAAAATATATCACATTACGGGTGGTACAGGTAATGTGTTTCCTAATCTCATAAGTTCTTTGGCCAGACGAGTTTTTAAATGTGTCAATGCGGTCTATATTGGGGCAGGCGACACACCGGCCACACGGTACACATCCACACCTCGGACCCACCCCATCAATAAATCTGGAGCCTGTTTCTCCCTGGTAATGGCTCCTAACCAGACAGTCTTTTAAGTTTTGAGACCGTCGGATGACCACGCTCGGAGTCCCCGGGAGGATACTCTTAAGGATAGGGTCCGCCAGTAGTATAGGCCATGCCTTACCAAGGCATTGTTTCATACGAGAGAACTGGGCATGGTAGTTCGTAATATAACGTATTTTATTTGATGTGTTGCGCGGTCTATCATGAGCATAAAGCAAGGATTGCCGCGTCGAATACTTTGCCCTAGAATAGGCCCGTTTAATGGTACGTCTACCATACCCCCTCTCATGAAATCTATAACAAAGATCTTTGGCCTTCACCTCAAAATCCTCATCGTTAGAACAAATCCTCCGTAATCGGAGAAATTGACCGGTGGGGACGGAATTAATCATATATCTCGGGTGGGCAGATGAGGCATGAAGCAGACTGTTGGTGGAGGTCTCCTTCCTATAAATTGTAGATTGCAGCATATTGTTCTCATCTTTCCAAACAGTAACATCCAAAAAATTAATTTTAACAGTATCAGCCTGATATGTCACAAAAATATTCCGATCGTTCGTGTTTATCAAATTGATAAACTCCTGCAAAAGGTCAGATGTTCCCTGCCAGATCATGAATATGTCGTCGATATACCGCATCCAAAATGGGATGCGGCATAACGACGACTGATCTGACAGGGGGAGGTCCTTCTCCCACAGCCCCAGGAACAAGTTTGCATATGCCGGGGCAAATGAGGCCCCCATTGCAGTGCCCTGGAGCTGCAGGAAGAAGGACCCCTTAAAAACAAAAAAATTGTGAGTAAGTGAAAACTCTAGGAGTTCGAGAATAAGACAGACAATCCCTCTAGGTAAGTTCGACATTTCTAGATAGTATTTAGTTGCCATTAGGCCGTCACTATGCTTAATGCTGGTATACAGGGACTCAATGTCACCTGTAACCATAAGCATGTCATTCTCCAAGTAGAGACCGTCGATCCTCTTCAAGAACTCACCAGTGTCAAGTAGAAAGGAGGGAAGAGTTTCCACCAGGGGCTTCAATTTGGAGTCAATCCAACGATTGACGTTTTCTAGGAAGTGATTCTAGGAAGTGATTCCTCTGAATGGTCTAATTCATCTATGACGACCCGATCCGGCTCTCGCTTTAATCGTACGAGAGATGCAAACTTTCACCCATATAGACGGAATCAACATAAGTCACCTGATCGTGGGCACGGTAATAAAAAGGTAATTAACTTGAGTTCCCATACACTTACAATGAGTGATCTTTCGCTCCTTGGTAAAGGGCTTACCTTTTCTCCTAAATCTCATTTTGACACTTTTTCCGCAATTAAGGACCTCCACCTTTTCGCTAGGTCACTTCTGTTTAAAAGGTACTTTTTTGATCCTCATCTGCATAATTTGTTTCCAACAGAGGAACAACTAGCCCTCCAGGATTTGGAGGAGCTACATGCTGAGCACCAATTGGGAGAAGGAGGTAAGATTCCTCCTTCCATAAGAGTTAAATCCAAGAAGTTTCCCCCTTTTGCATCTTGCCCTAGCATTGATCTCTTTGTTCGGGTTGTCTCTGAGGACTTTCTCCATATTCCTGGAGGGGTCGTCCGCGACAACCTGACCAGAGATGAGCGTGCTAGATTGGACGTCCTGAGGGCTCTTCCGGAAGTGGTGTTTAAACCTGCCGATAAGGGGGGAAATATAGTGATTTGGCCAACAGCCCTCTATGAAAGAGAGGCATTTAGACAACTTAACAATAAAACCTGTTACAAGCGCCTCACGTTTAACCCCCTTCCGGCCTTCACTGGGCAACTTGTTAAAATTCTTAACAGTGCGGTGTATAATAATATCATTACTAAAGAACTTGCCTTGGCACTCCAGGTACAAGAACCTCAGATACCCACTATGTATTTGTTGCCCAAAATCCACAAAAATCCGGAGAACCCCCCCGGACGTCCAATCATCTCTGGGCCGGGCAACTTCCTAGAAAACGTCAATCGTTGGATTGACTCCAAATTGAAGCCCCTGGTGGAAACTCTTCCCTCCTTTCTACTTGACACTGGTGAGTTCTTGAAGAGGATCGACGGTCTCTACTTGGAGAATGACATGCTTATGGTTACAGGTGACATTGAGTCCCTGTATACCAGCATTAAGCATAGTGACGGCCTAATGGCAACTAAATACTATCTAGAAATGTCGAACTTACCTAGAGGGATTGTCTGTCTTATTCTCGAACTCCTAGAGTTTTCACTTACTCACAATTTTTTTGTTTTTAAGGGGTTCTTCTTCCTGCAGCTCCAGGGCACTGCAATGGGGGCCTCATTTGCCCCGGCATATGCAAACTTGTTCCTGGAGCTGTGGGAGAAGGACCTCCCCCTGTCAGATCAGTCGTCGTTATGCCGCATCCCATTTTGGATGCGGTATATCGACGACATATTCATGATCTGGCAGGGAACATCTGACCTTTTGCAGGAGTTTATCAATTTGATAAACACAAACGATCGGAATATTTTTGTGACATATCAGGCTGATACTGTTAAAATTAATTTTTTGGATGTTACTGTTTGGAAAGATGGGAACAATATGCTGCAATCTACAATTTATAGGAAGGAGACCTCCACCAACAGTCTGCTTCATGCCTCATCTGCCCACCCGAGATATATGATTAATTCCGTCCCCACCGGTCAATTTCTCCGATTACGGAGGATTTGTTCTAACGATGAGGATTTTGAGGTGAAGGCCAAAGATCTTTGTTATAGATTTCATGAGAGGGGGTATGGTAGACGTACCATTAAACGGGCCTATTCTAGGGCAAAGTATTCGACGCGGCAATCCTTGCTTTATGCTCATGATAGACCGCGCAACACATCAAATAAAATACGTTATATTACGAACTACCATGCCCAGTTCTCTCGTATGAAACAATGCCTTGGTAAGGCATGGCCTATACTACTGGCGGACCCTATCCTTAAGAGTATCCTCCCGGGGACTCCGAGCGTGGTCATCCGACGGTCTCAAAACTTAAAAGACTGTCTGGTTAGGAGCCATTACCAGGGAGAAACAGGCTCCAGATTTATTGATGGGGTGGGTCCGAGGTGTGGATGTGTACCGTGTGGCCGGTGTGTCGCCTGCCCCAATATAGACCGCATTGACACATTTAAAAACTCGTCTGGCCAAAGAACTTATGAGATTAGGAAACACATTATCTGTACCACCCGTAATGTGATATATTTTGCTATGTGTCCCTGTAACTTGATTTATATAGGGCTCACCACGCGCCAACTTAAAATACGCGTGCGTGAGCATGTTCTTGGGATTGAGGCGGCCGCCGGCCATGACGACACGTCCACACTTCGCACACTACCCCGCCATTTTAAACTACATCATAATTGTAATGGCGCCGCGCTTAGAGTCCGGGGTATTGATACTGTGGACCCGGGAATTCGGGGTGGGAAGGTTAGTTCCAGACTGGCACAGAAAGAAACCAGATGGATATGGACTTTAGATACAGTCCATCCTAAAGGACTCAATGAGAACTTGAGTTTTGTACCACTTCTTTGAATATAACTGATGTCATTTACGCACCTGTTCTTGCTCTTGTTTTTAATTTAGGTTTTTAAATTGTCCCTCTAGTCCTCTCACACTTGCTGCCGTATTATGGAATTGCTTGGATCTCGTTACCGGCATGCCTACTGTCATATTACTTAAAGCAACTATAAAAGACGGAGTACTGTCTCCTTCAAGAATATATCAAGTTGACATGGAACTCTGTTGTGAGTTTTGTTTTTGGGCTCCCTCTGGTGGTTACTGATGGTACTGGGTGATTTGTGTTCTGCGGTCTCTGGTGCCCACCTGTTCTACTAGGATTTGGGAGTTTCCTATTTAACCGGGCTTTCTTGTCATTTCCCCGCTGGCTATCAAGGTTATCAGAGTGTTTTGTTACCTCAGCTTCTGGCTTCAGTAATCTTCAGGACAAGCCAAGTTTTGATTTTCTTGTTCCACGTTTTGCTTTAATTTTGTCTTGTCCAGCTTGCATATAATTGTCTCTTTGCTGCTGGTTGCTTTAGTGGGCTGTAATTGCTCCTCATGTTCCATGAGTTGGAACATGAGTTCAAGTAATTACAGGATGGTTTTTTGAAGGGTTTTTTGCTGACCGCGCAGTTTACTTTTGTATCCTCTGCTATCTAGTTTTAGCGGGCCTCATTTTGCTGAATCTGTTTTCATACTGTGTATGTGCCTTCCTCTCATTTCACCGTCATTATATGTGGGGGGCTGCTATTTCTGTGGGGTATTTCTCTGGAGGCAAGAGAGGTCTGTGTTTCTTCTAATAGGGGAAGTTAGATCTTCGGCTGGTGCGAGACGTCTAGGATCAACGTAGGCACGTTCCCCGGCTATTGTTATTTGTGTGTTCAGGATTAGGGTCGCGGTCAGCTCAGGTTCCATCACCCTAGAGCTCGTTGGTGCTTGTCCTTTTGTGATTCCCTGCCATTGGAATCATGACAGAACTCTACATCATAGAGACCTGATAGTTTCCCTGTTACTGTAACACATTTGTTCTATATATGTATGTTTTGATTTTTTATACTTTCGTAGAACTGTGTACTGAGTCTGTTGGCAACATTTGTATTTTTCTATGATATTAATGTACTTATGCTTTTTAATCCAATAATGCCTGTACTCCTGGGAAAGTCCTACTATGGTCTTTGAATAATTTACAATGTACCTATATAGTTTGCATGTTGCTTAAATGTCCATACAATGGTCTGCCGTGTTGATATTACCTTAGTTATATGCACTTCGCTGCGCCTATCTGATCCTACTAGCATCAGTACGCACGCGCGCCATGATCCTGGCTCCCCCGTCGGCCTGCGGCGTCTGTAGTGCCATGGTGACTGTCATGTGATATGACGTCATGCGGCACGTGACGCCGCCGCCGCCGGGGCATCTAGTTACCATGGCATCGCGTGCGTCATAGGAAGTTGCAGTAGGACGCGAGGCGATGCATTCAGCGGTTAGCTACTGGCCGTTACACCTGTGCCAGACTTGGTAATCCATGTATCGGTTTGTGATTGGTCCTTGGGGTTTTTTATACTCCCTCTTCCTGTCCTCCCGTCACCCCTTGAGAAAGGCGACGAATCGCCGAAACGCGCGTCGGGGAGGACGCCCGCAGCATTTACTAACTCCATAGGTAATTATACAGCTATTATGGCTGCTCCAACTTAGGTGGTTATCATACCATGTATGGGGTATATTATGCTTTAGACCTATTGGGTTGAGTGCGCAATAGAAGGATGTCACTACTTGTGCAGGGTATATTTACTTATAATTGCGTTACTGTGGGCGTCTGTTTCTGAACACGTGCGAGTGGGTGTTCTGTTCCCCTCCTCCGTGTGGTACCTGTATTGTGAGTTTAGTAATAAAATTTACATTTTTTTCATACATTGTACTTTGGAAGTCTTTTGTCGTATGTTTTTTCTTTGTTGTGTTCTATATTGCGACATTCCTTGTTATGTCCAGAAGCAATCACAGTTATTCTAATATTTAAAATCTATGTCATTACTACTGTGATATGCGTATTCATGAGGTGTTCTAAAACCGTATTTGTTGTACAAGAGCAGTAAATCATAGATAAAACTATGGTCATAATCATGCTGACACACGGAATAAAGGTAGCAACTTATTCATTGGTGAAAAGAAGAAAATCGAAATCTTAAAACTTTTTTTTCTTTTATTCGACCCTACAAAGCGTTAATAAGATTGGTAAGAAGTTATATATAACCAGAAATCCTGCCACATACAGGTACAACTCATCCTAACAACAACAAAAAAAAAAGGTCTCTCGTAGTTATGTCGATGGAAAAATAAGAACAATATGACTCCTGGAATGTGACAATAAAACAATGGAAATAATTGCTTTGTCCTAAAGGTCCAATATAGGCAAGTCTTTAAAGGGTTAATAGTAGAGAAAACTGGTTCCAGTCTGCAGAGCTGTGGTTACACGATGGAATCATAGGTAAAATGGTAACTTGCGTGCAGCTATGGTTAATCGCACGCGGTTCGGAAAGCCACTGTGCCACAGACCGGACTTACCCTGGAGCAGCGAGATTCAGCAGCTGCCATGGTGCTCGCTGGAGCCTCTAGTGGTGAGGTCAGACCTGTGCGGCAGGTAGCTGCCAGGTACCAGGGCGACGTTCGGCTGTAGCTGCTGACCCCAAAGGGACAGAGACGTCACTTCATATACTCGGGCAAAGCAGGACGACGCGTTTCCCCCCTATTCTCAGTCCAAACGGGGTTCATCAGGGGAAATGGTTGCAGCAGCAGGTGACGGTGGAACGCTGCGTGCGTCCAGCAGGCACGGATCCTTCTTTATTCTGATTTCCGGGGCGCAGCGCACATTGCGTTCCAGCTGTTCCAGAATTCAATATCGTCATATATTTCTCCTCCCGTATGATGCCATCTATTGTATGAAGGGCACCAGACATTCCTGCAGTAAAGCACCCCCACAACACGATGCTGGCCCCCTGTGCTTCACGTTTGGGATAGTGTCCTATGGCTTGCAAGCCTCCCCTTTTTCTTTCATACATAATTGTGGTATTATTGTTGAGAAGTTCCATTATTGTTTCCTGAGAATAAAGGACATTTATCTAGTTGTGAACTGTAACCTCTCATTTTTATGTCAGTTTTGGAGCAGTGGCGTCTTTGCTTAGGGGTCTTTGGGCCATGTCACTAAAGGACACGTTGTACAGTTCACGTAGATACTAAAGATGAGCGGATAGAGCAAAATTTTTAAAGCGATAAAAAGGAAACCAGGTCACCTCCCATGCTGTGGATGATTCTTCGGCCAGGACAGAGCACATTGCTACGCTCACAACGCGCTGGTATGTGTGCACTGTACCATGTGTTCTCTACTACCAATAAATAATGCAGTTCAACTATCGAATCTACAGCCCAATGTTGGACTATCTTATCTCACAAAATTTGAATTCGGTTGCGTGGATTTTCCTGGGAATTTGATTCGCAAAGAAGTTATCCTCCGTGAATTGAATGTCCCTTATTTTTATTTCTTCACCATCTTAAGGTTCTTTTTGATGCAGCAATATTGCAGCCAGTAAACGTCACTTTGCTGAATTTGGATGTTCTAATATGGGAGTAGGCTTCCATTATACTCCAATATATTCCTTCATCTCTAATAGATACTTTTGCACCAATTTCCTTCAACAATTTCACAAGGTCGTCTGCTCTCGCTTTTTGAATGATCTGTACATGCACATCTAGGAGAAAAAAATAAGTCTCCTTCCTGAGTGGTATGATGGCCACATGCTCTGGTCATGTTGTCCACCTCAAGATATAAAACAAGCTCCTTCCTGAACAGTATGATGGCCGAGAGCTCCACGTCACTCACATACTTCCACATGCACCTATGATGGTTAGTACATCCTCCTCTAGATACAGAACCAACTCCTTCCAGAATGGAATTACTGCCCCATGCTCTGGGCTGGCTTAGTATGTTCTCCGCTAGATACAGAATGTGTCTCCTTCCATAACAGTATGATGGTCCCATGCTCTGGGCATGTTTATTACATTCTCCTCTACATACAGAATGTGTCTCCTCCTAGAACGGTATGATTGCCGAGTGTTCCAATGGTGATTCGTACATTCACCTCTTGATACAGAATGTGTCTCCTTCCATATCAGAATGATGTCCCCATGCTCTGGGTGTGTTTATTACGTTCTATTCTACATACAGAATGTGTCTCCTTCTAGAACGGTATGATTGCCGAGTGTTCCAATGGTGATTCGTAAATCCATCTCTTGATACAGAATGTGTCTCCTTCCAGAACACTATGATGGCCCCATGCTCTGGTCGTGTTTAGTATGTTCTCCTCTAGACACAGAATGTGTCTCCTTTTAGAACGGTATGATTGCCGAGTGCTCCTATGGTGATTCGTAAATCCATCTCTTGATACAGAATGTGTCTCCTTCCATATCAGTATGATGGCCTCATGCTCTGGGCATGTTTGGTACGTTCTACTCTAGATACAGAATGCGTCTCCTTCCATATCAGTATGATGGCCTCATGCTCTGGGCGTGTTTGGTCCGTTCTCCTCTAGATACAGAATGTGTCTCCTTCCATATCAGTATGATGGCCTCATGCTCTGGGCGTGTTTAGTACGTTCTCCTCTAGATACAGAATGCGTCTCCTTCCATATCAGTATGATGGCCTCATGCTCTGGGCATGTTTAGTACGTTCTCCTCTAGATACAGAATGTGTCTCCTTCCATATCAGTATAATGGCCTCATGCTCTGGGCATGTTTGGTCCGTTCTCCTCTAGATACAGAATGTGTCTCCTTCCATATCAGTATGATGGCCTCATGCTCTGGGCATGTTTGGTACGTTCTACTCTAGATACAGAATGCGTCTCCTTCCATATCAGTATGATGGCCTCATGCTCTGGGCGTGTTTGGTCCGTTCTCCTCTAGATACAGAATGTGTCTCCTTCCATATCAGTATGATGGCCTCATGCTCTGGGCGTGTTTAGTACGTTCTCCTCTAGATACAGAATGCGTCTCCTTCCATATCAGTATGATGGCCTCATGCTCTGGGCATGTTTAGTACGTTCTCCTCTAGATACAGAATGTGTCTCCTTCCATATCAGTATGATGGCCTCATGCTCTGGGCATGTTTGGTCCGTTCTCCTCTAGATACAGAATGTGTCTCCTTCCATATCAGTATGATGGCCTCATGCTCTGGGCGTGTTTGGTCCGTTCTCCTCTAGATACAGAATGTGTCTCCTTCCATAGCAGTATGATTGCCTCATGCTCTGGGCGTGTTTGGTCCGTTCTCCTCTAGATACAGAATGTGTCTCCTTCCATATCAGTATGATGGCCTCATGCTCTGGGCGTGTTTGGTCCGTTCTCCTCTAGATACAGAATGTGTCTCCTTCCATATCAGTATGATGGCCTCATGCTCTGGGCGTGTTTGGTCCGTTCTCCTCTAGATACAGAATGTGTCTCCTTCCATATCAGTATGATGGCCTCATGCTTTGGGTGTGTTTGGTCCGTTCTCCTCTAGATACAGAATGTGTCTCCTTCCATAACAGTATGATGGCCTCATGCTCTGGGCGTGTTTGGTCCGTTCTCCTCTAGATACAGAATGTGTCTCCTTCTATAACAGTATGATGGCCTCATGCTCTGGGCGTGTTTGGTACATTCTCCTCTAGATACAGAATGTGTCTCCTTCTATAACAGTATGATGGCCTCATGCTCTGGGCGTGTTTGGTACATTCTCCTCTAGATACAGAATGTGTCTCCTTCTATAACAGTATGATGGCCTCATGCTCTGGACGTGTTTGGTCCGTTCTCTTCTAGATACAGAATGTGTCTCCTTCCATATCACTATGATGGACCCATGCCCTGGGCATGTTTGGTACGTTCTCCTCTAGATACAGAATGTGTCTCCTTCCATATCACTATGATGGCCTCATGCTTTGGGTGTGTTTGGTACGTTCTCCACTAGATACAGAATGTGTCTCCTTCCATATCAGTATGATGGACCCATGCTCTGGGCGTGTTTGGTCCGTTCTCCACTAGATACAGAATGTGTCTCCTTCCATATCACTATGATGGACCCATGCTCTGGGCATGTTTGGTACGTTCTCCACTAGATACAGAATGTGTCTCCTTCCATATCACTATGATGGACCCATGCTCTGGGCATGTTTGGTACGTTCTCCACTAGATACAGAATGTGTCTCCTTCCATATCAGTATGATGGACCCATGCTCTGGGCGTGTTTGGTCCGTTCTCTTCTAGATACAGAATGTGTCTCCTTCCATATCACTATGATGGACCCATGCTCTGGGCATGTTTGGTACGTTCTCCTCTAGATACAGAATGTGTCTCCTTCCATATCACTATGATGGACCCATGCTCTGGGCATGTTTGGTACGTTCTCCTCTAGATACAGAATGTGTCTCCTTCCATATCACTATGATGGACCCATGCTCTGGGCATGTTTGGTACGTTCTCCTCTAGATACAGAATGCGTCTCCTTCCATATCAGTATGATGGCCTCATGCTCTGGGCATGTTTGGTACGTTCTCCTCTAGATACAGAATGTGTCTCCTTCCATATCACTATGATGGACCCATGCTCTGGGCATGTTTGGTACGTTCTCCACTAGATACAGAATGTGTCTCCTTCCATATCAGTATGATGGACCCATGCTCTGGGCGTGTTTGGTCCGTTCTCCTCTAGATACAGAATGTATCTCCTTCCATATCAGTATGATGGCCTCATGCTCTGGGCGTGTTTGGTACATTCTCCTCTAGATACAGAATGTGTCTCCTTCTATAACAGTATGATGGCCTCATGCTCTGGACGTGTTTGGTCCGTTCTCTTCTAGATACAGAATGTGTCTCCTTCCATATCACTATGATGGACCCATGCTCTGGGCATGTTTGGTACGTTCTCCTCTAGATACAGAATGTGTCTCCTTCCATATCACTATGATGGACCCATGCTCTGGGCATGTTTGGTACGTTCTCCACTAGATACAGAATGTGTCTCCTTCCATATCAGTATGATGGACCCATGCTCTTGGCGTGTTTGGTCCGTTCTCCTCTAGATACAGAATGTGTCTCCTTCCATATCAGTATGATGGCCTCATGCTCTGGGCGTGTTTGGTACATTCTCCTCTAGATACAGAATGTGTCTCCTTCTATAACAGTATGATGGCCTCATGCTCTGGACGTGTTTGGTCCGTTCTCTTCTAGATACAGAATGTGTCTCCTTCCATATCACTATGATGGACCCATGCTCTGGGCATGTTTGGTACGTTCTCCTCTAGATACAGAATGTGTCTCCTTCCATATCACTATGATGGACCCATGCTCTGGGCGTGTTTGGTACGTTCTCCACTAGATACAGAATGTGTCTCCTTCCATATCAGTATGATAGACCCATGCTCTGGGCGTGTTTGGTCCGTTCTCCTCTAGATACAGAATGTGTCTCCTTCCATATTAGTATGATGGACCCATGCTCTGGGCGTGTTTGGTACGTTCACCTCTAGGACACAGAACATGTGTCCATCCTGAGCGGTATGATGGCCGCGTGCTCCCATGGTGATTAGTATATCCACCTTTATGTCTTGACAAGTTTGTTTTGATTTGCCATAACATCAAGCAAAGAGGCGCGTAGGCCTAAGGTAGAGCCACATATCTGCCTGTAATTGACACAAATGATGCCAATTAGCTTAACAAAAGCTCCAAAAGCCATGACATCGATTTCTGGAACTTTCCAAGCTGCTTAAAGGCACAGTCATGTTGGTGGGCGGAAACTTCTGAGCTGCTGGAATTCTGATCTTGGCCCATTCATACTTTTTTTTGACAGCCCATTTCAGAATTGTGTAATGCACCCTTTTCCCTGGCGCTGCAGGGATATTGAACTCTCGCTCATCAATTTCCACCAAGATTTCTGCTGATTGACCGGGACCCATACAATCAAGATTTATTCAGGGTTCTCTTCTAACATAAAATAATGATTCAAAATGGAAACTCCATGTAAAGATCGGAAGTAAATGGAATAACCAAGTATGATGGAATATTGCCCATATTCTCCGAGGGCATCCTGCCTGGGCCGGCCCTGCCCGGGGTATCAGTGTAACTGCCCCATCTGCCAATACAACCAGCACTAACTCTGCAGCACAGAAGAGCGCACTTTATAAAACGGAGCAGAGAAGATGAGGAATTTCCTTTTTTTGTTCCTTGTAATTCTCATTAGAAATCATAATAGCGGCTTTTGATTACATGGAGCCGGCTCCTGTTATTTGTACGAGATGAAAGCCGTATCAATGTTACAAAAGACAATGGAGATATTCCTTCTGCTTTTAACCACTTTCATATTGCAAATGATGGAAGACTTTAAAGGACGAATTGTGGACTCAGTTTCCACCATGTAAAATTAGAGGGGGAGAAAGAAACAGAATACATTACTCCGCGAGGATGAGGAGGAAGGGCCATTTCAATATCAAACTGGAAAAGACGTCTGAAGAAAATGATGGCGTCCGAGAAGACGACGAGAGGGTGACAACTCGCCACCACCTCCGCAGGCTCTGCTGTTACTGACCCAGAAACTATACAAACCAGAAAAACGAAAATATCAGCCCCCTGCCCAATGAGAACCGATAGTATTATAACACTGGGGGTACAGCGGGCATATACGGCACATAATGCCCAACATAGTATATCCTGGTGCTGTACATGGTGTCGTACTTGTCAGCACACCCCACACATCATGTGTACAGATGGGCAAACCCCAACAGGACACAGAACACCTACTTTTCACCAGGAAGTCCGCGTTACTGTTCGGATTCGACACCCCAAACACCGAGGATTGACGCATTATCATGTGCATGGCAGCACGGCAAACACTGCCACTGATCGGCGCTAAAATCATCACCGCCAGTCAGACAGCTGCGGTTCCCACGCTGTCAAATGAAAGCATGAGCCCACAGCTGTGATCGGAGGCGCCAGATGATTGCTCTTGCTGTTATTAGCAGCAGGCATAGGCTGATGGGAGCAGTAGTCCCATCAGCCGACGCCAGTGATGAGAGGTAAACTTTTTACCTCCGATCACAGCTATGGGCTCACACTCATTGGGCAGCATGGGAATCGCAGCAGTCTGACTGGCAGTAATGATTTTACCGCCGATCAGAAGCAGTGTTTGCCGCCCTGTGATGCACATGACACGTGGAGGTTCAAGCCCCCCATTCAAGTGAATGGGGTCCGGGTTCAGGCACTTTTCTGGTACCCAAACACAAATTTTTTTTTTTCTTTTAAATGTTTGGCCAGACCTGAACATCCAAGGGTCCGCACACCTCTAATCATGCGGTTAACTAGTGCTAAAATCAGTGAATTTGGTGAACATTAAATGTGAGTGGCCGCCTCCAGCAGGAGCAGCAGCAGCAGATCACTTCTGTCCTGGGCTCCGCTCACATGCGCATTGCAATAGGAGGTCCAGGATTTAGCAATGCATAAGGAGCAACAAGCAGATACAAAAATACTGGATCCCTGACAGACATCGTAAGGTTACAGGACCCATCGGGTCTGAATAGAAATCATGATGCCAATGGGGGCAGAGCCTTGAAAGGCGTCTACTTAATGAGAAAGAATTTCTCCGATGTGCCCCATACGCACAGGACGATCACAAAGTCTGCACATCTTTACCTTCTCATTTTCTACAAAACCACCAGAGTCAGAAGTGCCTTCTGGGCACTATGTGAGTAACATCTGCGTGCAGCCATTCTTCCCATTGGTTTAGATTGTGAGGCCCAATGGGAACAGTAATGACAATTAGAAGAGTTAAGTCCATGGCTGCTAGACAGGAAGCCTGAGATCCGCCTCTTACCCGCCGGCACCCTCCATTCCTCCACAGATAAAGCCTGGCACGGCGTCACGTATGCGATACACAGCAACGATGACACCGTGCAAGGCCGGCTAATCTACAGAGGAACCAAAGTGCCGGCAGGCAACAGGCGGCTCTGCCCAGGCTCGTATCCAGCCGCCATGAAATACTGATCTGACTGCTGGACCAGGGATCTGCAATCTTATTCGCTCATCTTCCTAGCGCTGCGGGCTAGGCTGGCGCGATATAGGAAAGCTAAATTAATAAATAAATAGTTCCTAACTTCATAAGTTACTGACTTAAAGGAACACTCCAGGAAAAACTGATTTTCTGCGTTCTATAAAATGCAGCCCCTAGAGGGACGGAGCATGACTCTTATAATTGGTACCATGCTCCGCCCCTGAGGTCCTGAACTTGGCACCACACGGTGTATCATGGTTTTCTGGACTGAACATCGGGGGCAGATTTTTTCAAGGCAGCCATAGATGTCACCATCCCCACATGATTATTTCACAACTGATAAAGAACCACATGCATACCGAGACATATTATAATAATTAACACACTTTTCCTATGGAGCAAGCAATTTCTAGCACAACTGCATCACTACAAATTGTTAGAAAATATATGTCAGTCACTAGATAGGTTTTCGAACCTTTATTGCCGTCACCACAAATGCACTGATGATCGGTCCGATAACTCAGAGTTGATCATACCCCTCGGGCCTAAATCTACCACCAGTCTCCGCTTCCTTATCCCAACCCTGCAAGTGTTTGCATAGGGGAAAATGCAGAAAGGAGCAGATATTAGTGGGTGAAATGTCATTTTGTGTCATCTCTGCCTCTCTACGTAGCGAATCCCTCTAAAAAAGAAAACTGAATGAACAATGTCAACTTTTCCACGAAACGAAGCTTTGAAAGTGTAAGCAAGTGAATGGGTGAGTGGTGGAGAGGGGGTGGCGAACATGGAGCTTGGAAGCACTCACCTCTTCCCGTAATTTTAGCAACTGCGACGAGAATGCACAAAGAGAGATAAAAAGGAAAGAGAAGGCAAGAGAGAGAGATCAGTTGTGTGACAGGATACAGAATTAACACTGACAATTTATCTGTTTACATGTTTAGCATTTAAAGAAAAATCACAGACAAACACATTAAACGGAGCTAAACATTCGCCGTGTTCCGGGCGACTATTTTTTTTTTCCCTTTCCCTTTTTTTTTTTTTTGTGAGTGACTAAAGATCAGTTTCTCATACTGTCACATTAAACAGAAAAAATGGTTTGGGATTCTCTTTTAAAAGCACATCTAAGACGCAATCATCAAGTAGAGGGGAACGGCTCGGTGGAACTCTGTTACAAAGAGGAAAAATAAAAAAAAATAATAAAAGAAGGTTTTAGCCTCCGTATTCTGTATCATACAGACTTACACCCAGTCACCCCGGCTCATTCACACACTGGTATTCTTCACAGTGCCAGGGATAACAGGTACCAAAAAAAAAAAAAACCTCTCACAAAAATAAAGTGGGCACAGCGGCCGCAGGAGGTGCCCCCTGGGGTGAGAAAGGAACGTTCTGGGGCGCAGCGGGTACTTGGTGCAATGTGACCAGAACCGCAGCTACACTGCCCGCTGGAAAACCTGCAACATTTATCATTAGGTTCCTTATTTTGCCGGTTTTTCCACCTCGGCATATTCCTGCCCGCTGCTCGTGAACAAGTCCCAGTATTCTCAGATTACCCTCTGTCAATAAAGCTGCGAGCGAAGCACATTTCTCCAACTTCTTTCTTACACAGTTCAATCTCCTTAAAAAGCATTTGTTTGTCTTACTGACGAGCGATGGGGACAAGATTGAGGTTTTCAGTAAGCAAATTACTGCAGCTCTGCTGCTCCAAAATAGAGTTTGGGTCAGATGGCAAAGCTGCTGGGCTGGAGTATTAGCGAGAAAAAAAAAAGACCCTAATATATTCCCGTAATGAATGGCGGGACGGCGTGAATGCAATTCATAGATGAAAATATAAAATACAATCCAAAACTAACTATCTGCTTATTCAGGCTTTCAAATCAGCACATTTCACCTTCTACTTTAAACCACGGTGGTCTGTAAAAAAATATATATTTATATGCAACGTATGGACCCATCTGAGGTCGTCACAGACTATCAATATCTAATTATCTCATTAAAGTGACCAATGCGGCATCAGTGTTAATCCTACATTTTGTGCAAATCAATAAGCTAAATAAATAAAAATTAAAAAATAAAGACAAAATCTAATTTAAATTAAGTTATTTTCTTCACTTTTATTATACCGTATATAAATATATATATATATATATATATATATATATATATATATATATATATATATATATATATACACATATATACACAGTATGTGTAATTTTTATTTTCTTTAATACAGCTATAGTTTTTAATAGTTATTTTATATAACATATACGGTAACAGATAACAAATGTGTTAAAAACTATAAAAAATACATAATGAGATAATGTACTTGTTTTTATTATGTATACCCCTCCTTACATGTAAAGCGCCATGGAATAAATGGCGCTATAACAATAAATAATAATAATAATAATAATAAGATAAACAAGTACTACATTGAATGAAAATGTGAAAAATATACAACAATAAAAATACTAAACTGAATAAAAGTGTAATAAATCTATAAAGTTAATATATAACTATATACCATAATTAATTTCTGATTTAATTAACGCTTTAGCCACTAATCATACATCTCAAAATAGACTTTAGTCGTTTAACTCATTTTAGCCACTGTTTTTGATAGAAAATGAAAGTCATTTTTATTTTTAATTTATAAAAATGTTAATTGGTTTTGACCTGGCTATTATTTCTTTCTACCGCACTTTTAATGCCGATGAAGGACATAAAACTTTAATACATAAACACATGTCACTGCTTATTAAAGTGACTTGGTGATAATAAATTGGACATTTTGCTTAAAATATAAATCTAGCAAGGGAAGAAAAAAAAATTCAAAATATTTTTTCCCTATTTACGATTATTGAGGGGTTAACAAAAGTAGGATTTATTTTTTTCTGCAATCGTTTCCTGAAGCTTTATGTTAAGAAGATGGCGGGTCGGCTGACAAATCTTATGACAGATATTTATTTTCATTTTTTAGAAATGCTAATTTTTCCAGCGTGAACGTTCACTTTTCAGAGCGAGATCGGTAAATGCCGGCTACGTTGCGATCAATGACACAGGTTTTAATGTTTGCATGTGTGACGGGTTACTTAGCAAAACTTATTTCACCACATTCAATGATCTTTAAAACATTGGGATTTTGGTTTTTCAGACTTTCCACTGCAAATAAAAAAAAAAAAGGAAATCTTTATCTCATTTGTGCTGGATGGCTGGCTTAAGCCTTGGTTTGTTTGGGTTTTCTTTTTTTTTCAGGATTTGTTACTAGGTAGCAGAATGCTTCTTTATCATTTTAATCATTGACACATTCAGTCAATTTAGGAAAAATAACACGTGAAAAAATAAAAAATAAATTCTGAACAAAGAAAAGCACTTTTGTTGCTCCCGATATCTAAACTAAAATAATCGGCGCTAATTCTGATATTTATAGAAAGGCAGAAGGTTCACGTTGCTACTTTTACCAAAATATTAAACAAAAGATTTTTTTTTTTTCCCCTTTTTTTATGGACGCGGAACTTGATGCGAGGGGTAATCTGTTTCTTTGTAGACTTGGGAGAGAAATCTGGTTTGCGCTGGTTTGAGCCAGTGAAATCTCTTGTGGTTAAAGCCGTCTGCTGTGACTAAAATCAAAACATGCCGCGGCGTGTGCAACGGGGATGGAGGCGCATGCACGTGACTCCCCAAACCACCGAATTTAAAAAAAAAAAAACGATAATGTGACGACCATTCCTGCCTGCATGCTGATAACAAATAAATGCTGAACTCTATTAAACGCCCCTTCCCTATTATCGCGGGTCGAACAGACAATTTTCTGAACTTATGATGGTTGTCTATTTACTTCTCTATAAACCCTCGCCGTGCGTAGAAGAGATTTGAGCTCGCTAATGATCTTCTCTGCCGGGGCTATATGAGATGATACCGGCCTTCTTCAGATCTCGGGGAATTAAATTGACCAACTTCACCCGCCAGCTCTGTAGCTGAAGACTGATGTACTTTGTGCACAGCGAGCCAAATCTCACACCAAAAGGATCGAGCGGGCAAAAAAATTAAGCATCTTGTGCCCGGCAAATATGGGGACAGTAATCTCGATTTTCATTAATTATTTACCGTGTGATTGCACTGAAGAGTTTACAAAAAAATTACAATATCATCAAATTGGCAAGATGGTGAAAAAAAAAATAATAATAATTAATTCTTAACAACTTGGAAAGAAAATTACAAATATATATATATATATTTTTATTACAAGTTGCCAATAATTATATATATATAATGTAATAAATTTTTACATTTTATTGTTTTTACCATAACATATATATTACATACTTATTGTTTTTCTTTTGCCACCATAATACCAATTTGATAATAGTGTTTTGATATAACAGGCCTTTCTGCAATTACTTTATTGATCGCCGTATCAATGCATAAATATACTCACACATATCTACATACATAGAGATATACATACACATATATATGTACATACATATATTTTTATTTTACTTATATAGCACCATTAAGTCCACAGTACTTTATATATATGTATATATATTTATATTCATTATTCATATATATATATATATATATATATATATATATACGTACATAGACATACACATATATAAGTACATAGATATATTTTTTTTATTTTACTTATATAGCACCATTAAGTCCACAGTACGTTATATATATATGTTATATATATATTTATATTCATTATTCATATATATAGAGATATATATATATATATATATATATATATATATATATATATATATATATATATATATATATATATATATATATATATATATATATATATATATATATATATATATAGTCCAGAAAGATGAAGGCAGCACTCCAGTAGAAGAAACAAGAGTATTTTATTGGCCCATGTGCTACCTGGAAGGATTTTTTGCACCCTCTGTCTTCTTTTGGTGCTGCTTTTTGTTTTCTTTTTCTATATATATATATATATATATATATATATATATATATATATATATATCTGCTTTGTGGAAGCAAAAAAAAAAATCCAGCTGTTGTCATGAAAAATAATGCTTTTTATAATTATTTAATTTATTTTTGTTTTAAAGTGTTTATGACATATGACCAATTTAATTTTTGTTTATTTTTTTACTATTAAACATTAATATTTTTTTTTTTACTACTGACATCCAGTATACATAAAAAAAAGTAGAAAATATGAAAAATGTCATGTTAATGCTGCTCAACTTGACAATTTTTTGTCCTGACACTGACAGCTCACATCTATGGCAGTGTACACACTCTCCTGATTGAGGTTTGCAGATTTAGGCGCCGGGCTCCAGTGTCTATAGCAGTCACACAAAAGAATATTCCATCATTTATTAAAAAGAAAATAAAAGTCGCCATATGGAGTCAAATCTTTTTGGGCTAAAAATAATAATAATAATAATAATAATAATAAACACTATTTTATCACAGCCACTAATTAAAAAGAAATGCAAATTTACTGATGTAAGAAGATTTCTGATCTGATGGACAAAGCTTGCACAGAGGAGAATAGGAAGCAGTGAGGGGTCATTGAGAGACCCCGTGTGTGCGAGAAACGTACATGTCTTCTATTTATTTCTAACTGAGACACAGAAGGAAATATGGGGCAGGGGGGTTCGATGCCTTTGTGGACAATATCCCTTTAAGAGGTGCGATTCATTTATTTATTTGGCTGTGAGGACATCTCCTCCACGGCTTCTTCTTCCTCTACTGCATTTATATACATTTATCACACGGGAAAAAAAAAGAAGATTCCTTAATAAACAGGAAAGAAAAAAAAAAAGTATTGATACAAAATATCTATTCCTCAATGTACTAACACAAAACCTGTGATCTCTAATACAAGAAGGCTCCTGATGAATCTCAATTATAATCTATAATATCCGAATATTCCTCTTATATATCACCTATCTGTAAGGGTATGTGCACACGTCAGGATTTTTAGCGTTTTTTTGTGGAATTTCGCTATAAAAACGCTATAAATCCGGTTTAAAAACGCTAACATTATGCATCCTATCTTTTAAAATGCATTCCGCATTTTTTGTGCAGATGTTAGCTTTTTTTCCGCCAAAAAAAAACGCATACCGCAAAAATCCGGACATGCTCTATCTTTTTCTGGATTTTTTGCGGATTTCCTATCAAAAAGGTCATTCCAGAAAAAAAAAAAAAAAACGCTAAAAATCCGCAAAAAAAAGCGCAAAATCCGCACGCGGATTTCTGGCAGAATTCTCAGGATTTTGTCAGGAAAAAATCCTGACGTGTGCACATAGCCTCACACTGGAATACTCCCTGTAATCATAGATATATCTGAGCACGGAGAAAAATGACCGCAGAATTTAATGTTAGAGAAAAAAATACTCCCATATAATATTCAATAAAAATATAGTATAAAAAAAGACTCCATGATAATACAGAGCACAATGGAAATATCGTTCCTATAATATCAATGATCTCATAATCTCCATTCTGTGAGACCACCCGTAATAAACACAGGGGGCTCATCCTCTGCAGCACCAGCTACAATATGAAGACGCTGCTGTAAAATGTACAGAGAATAAGTCCGTGATTCTCCTGGAAAATTCTCTCTAATACAGTGAGTATTACCCGGAGTGCGGTAATTTATAGGAGAGGGATACTATATATACACACACACACAGTATATGCACAATATTACACCATGAACACAGAGTACGGAATGGACGTCTGTAATCTAATCTGTAATGCCGCCCTGCGGTAAATCATGTATGATACAGGCATATGCCGCCCTCCGGTATACAACACCACAAGTCCCGTGTACGGACGATATACCCCATTCCATCATGTATCCGCGGGTCGTGTCAGCGCCATTTCTCGCTCACTGTTCTGGGATTTGGTTCTTGCAGGGTTAATGTATATTTGTACAGCGCTAATAATTGCTGAAAAATGGAATTAATGAATAGCTGTCACAAGGTCAAACGTGGCTTGTTTCCCTCTTACTTTATTCCCGCTGCTTTCATTGTGTATTCAGTTTTTTGCTTTTCTTCTCACCTGCGGTACGAGAAAACATTACAAATATTCTCCGTACCACTTTGATGAGGTGACGTAACAGTCGGTCTGACGTCTTGATGTGGACAAAAGAGGCAGACTATGATCTTACAAGATGGGGCTCTTGGAGAGTCACAGCGGCAGAGATCTTACAAGATGGGGCTCTTGGAGAGTCACAGCAGCAGAGATCTTACAAGATGGGGCTCTTGGAGAGTCACAGCAGCAGAGATCTTACAAGATGGGGCTCTTGGAGAGTCACAGCGGCAGAGATCTTACAAGATGGGGCTCTTGGAGAGTCACAGCGGCAGAGATCTTACAAGATGGGGCTCTTGGAGAGTCACAGCAGCAGAGATCTTACAAGATGGGGCTCTTGGAGAGTCACAGCAGCAGAGATCTTACAAGATGGGGCTCTTGGAGAGTCACAGCGGCAGAGATCTTACAAGATGGGGCTCTTGGAGAGTCACAGCGGCAGAAATCTTACAAGATGGGGCTCTTGGAGAGTCACAGAGGCAGAAATCTTACAAGATGGGGCTCTTGGAGAGTCACAGCGGCAGAGATCTTACAAGATGGGGCTCTTGGAGAGTCACAGCGGCAGAGATCTTACAAGATGGGGATCTTGGAGAGTCACAGCGGCAGAGATCTTACAAGATGAGGCTCTTGGAGAGTCTCAGTGGCAAAGATTTTACAAGATGGGGCTCTTGGAGAGTCACAGCGGCAGAAATCTTACAAGATGGGGCTCTTGGAGAGTCACAGCGGCAGAAATCTTACAAGATGGGGCTCTTGGAGAGTCACAGCGGCAGAAATCTTACAAGATGGGGCTCTTGGAGCGGCAGAGATCTTACAAGATGGGGCTCTTGGAGCGGCAGAGATCTTACAAGATGGGGCTCTTGGAGAGTCACAGCGGCAGAGATCTTACAAGATGAGGCTCTTGGAGAGTCACAGCGGCAGAGATCTTACTAGATGGGGCTCTTGGAGAGTCACAGCGGCAGAGATCTTACAAGATGGGGCTCTTGGAGAGTCACAGCGGCAGAGATCTTACAAGATGGGGCTCTTGGAGAGTCACAGCAGCAGAGATCTTACAAGATGGGGCTCTTGGAGAGTCACAGCGGCAGAGATCTTACAAGATGGGGCTCTTGGAGAGTCACAGCGGCAGAGATCTTACAAGATGGGGCTCTTGGAGAGTCACAGCGGCAGAGATCTTACAAGATGGGGCTCTTGGAGAGTCACAGCGGCAGAGATCTTACAAGATGGGGCTCTTGGAGAGTCACAGCAGCAGAGATCTTACAAGATGGGGCTCTTGGAGAGTCACAGCAGCAGAGATCTTACAAGATGGGGCTCTTGGAGAGTCACAGCGGCAGAGATCTTACAAGATGGGGCTCTTGGAGAGTCACAGCGGCAGAAATCTTACAAGATGGGGCTCTTGGAGAGTCACAGAGGCAGAAATCTTACAAGATGGGGCTCTTGGAGAGTCACAGCGGCAGAGATCTTACAAGATGGGGCTCTTGGAGAGTCACAGCGGCAGAGATCTTACAAGATGGGGCTCTTGGAGAGTCACAGCGGCAGAGATCTTACAAGATGAGGCTCTTGGAGAGTCTCAGTGGCAAAGATTTTACAAGATGGGGCTCTTGGAGAGTCACAGCGGCAGAAATCTTACAAGATGGGGCTCTTGGAGAGTCACAGCGGCAGAAATCTTACAAGATGGGGCTCTTGGAGAGTCACAGCGGCAGAAATCTTACAAGATGGGGCTCTTGGAGCGGCAGAGATCTTACAAGATGGGGCTCTTGGAGCGGCAGAGATCTTACAAGATGGGGCTCTTGGAGAGTCACAGCGGCACAGATCTTACAAGATGAGGCTCTTGGAGAGTCACAGCGGCAGAGATCTTACTAGATGGGGCTCTTGGAGAGTCACAGCGGCAGAGATCTTACAAGATGGGGCTCTTGGAGAGTCACAGCGGCAGAGATCTTACAAGATGGGGCTCTTGGAGAGTCACAGCGGCAGAGATCTTACAAGATGGGGCTCTTGGAGAGTCACAGCAGCAGAGATCTTACAAGATGGGGCTCTTGGAGAGTCACAGCGGCAGAGATCTTACAAGATGGGGCTCTTGGAGAGTCACAGCGGCAGAGATCTTACTAGATGGGGCTCTTGGAGAGTCACAGCGGCAGAGATCTTACAAGATGAGGCTCTTGGAGAGTCACAGCGGCAGAGATTTTACAAGATGGGGCTCTTGGAGAGTCACAGCGGCAGAAATCTTACAAGATGGGGCTCTTGGAGAGTCACAGCGGCAGAAATCTTACAAGATGGGGCTCTTGGAGAGACACAGCAGCAGAGATCTTACAAGATGGGGCTCTTGGAGAGTCACAGCAGCAGAGATCTTATTACAAGATGGGGCTCTTGGAGAGTCACAGCAGCAGAGATCTTACAAGATGGGGCTCTTGGAGAGTCACAGCAGCAGAGATCTTACAAGATGGGGCTCTTGGAGAGTCACAGCAGCAGAGATCTTACAAGATGGGGCTCTTGGAGAGTCACAGCAGCAGAGATCTTACAAGATGGGGCTCTTGGAGAGTCACAGCGGCAGAGATCTTACAAGATGAGGCTCTTGGAGAGTCTCAGTGGCAAAGATTTTACAAGATGTGGCTCTTGGAGCGTCACAGCAGCAGAGATCTTATTACAAGATGGGGCTCTTGGAGAGTCACAGCAGCAGAGATCTTACAAGATGGGGCTCTTGGAGAGTCACAGCAGCAGAGATCTTATTACAAGATGGGGCTCTTGGAGAGTCACAGCAGCAGAGATCTTACAAGATGGGGCTCTTGGAGAGTCACAGCAGCAGAGATCTTATTACAAGATGGGGCTCTTGGAGAGTCACAGCAGCAGAGATCTTACAAGATGGGGCTCTTGGAGAGTCACAGCAGCAGAGATCTTACAAGATGGGGCTCTTGACGAGTCACAGCAGCAGAGATATTACAAGATGGGGCTCTTGGAGAGTCACAGCGGCAGAGATCTTACAAGATGAGGCTCTTGGAGAGTCTCAGTGGCAAAGATTTTACAAGATGGGGCTCTTGGAGAGTCACAGCAGCAGAGATCTTATTACAAGATGGGGCTCTTGGAGAGTCACAGCAGCAGAGATCTTACAAGATGGGGCTCTTGGAGAGTCACAGCAGCAGAGATCTTATTACAAGATGGGGCTCTTGGAGAGTCACAGCAGCAGAGATCTTACAAGATGGGGCTCTTGGAGAGTCACAGCAGCAGAGATCTTACAAGATGGGGCTCTTGGAGAGTCACAGCAGCAGAGATCTTACAAGATGGGGCTCTTGGAGAGTCACAGCAGCAGAGATCTTACAAGATGGGGCTCTTGGAGAGTCACAGCAGCAGAGATCTTACAAGATGGGGCTCTTGGAGAGTCACAGCAGCAGAGATCTTACAAGATGGGGCTCTTAGAGAGTCACAGCAGCAGAGATCTTACAAGATGGGGCTCTTAGAGAGTCACAGCAGCAGAGATCTTACAAGATGGGGCGCTTAGAGAGTCACAGCAGCAGAGATCTTACAAGATGGGGCTCTTGGGGAGTCACAGCAGCAGAGATCTTACAAGATGGAGCTCTTGGAGAGTCACAGCGGCAGAGATTTTACAAGATGGGGCTCTTGGAGAGTCACAGCAGCAAAGATCTTACAAGATGGGGCTCTTGGAGAGTCACAGCAGCAGAGATCTTACAAGATGGGGCTCTTGGAGAGTCACAGCAGCAGAGATCTTACAAGATGGGGCTCTTGGAGAGTCACAGCAGCAGGGATCTTACAAGATGGGGCTCTTGGAGAGTCACAGCGGCAGAAATCTTACAAGATGGGGCTCTTGGAGAGTCACAGCAGCAGAGATCTTACAAGATGGGGCTCTTGGAGAGTCACAGCAGCAGAGATCTTACAAGATGGGGCTCTTGGAGAGTCACAGCAGCAGAGATCTTACAAGATGGGGCTCTTGGAGAGTCACAGCAGCAGAGATCTTACAAGATGGGGCTCTTGGAGAGTCACAGCAGCAGAGATCTTACAAGATGGGGCTCTTGGAGAGTCACAGCAGCAGAGATCTTATTACAAGATGGGGCTCTTGGAGAGTCACAGCAGCAGAGATCTTACAAGATGGGGCTCTTGGAGAGTCACAGCAGCAGAGATCTTACAAGATGGGGCTCTTGGAGAGTCACAGCAGCAGAGATCTTACAAGATGGGGCTCTTGGAGAGTCACAGCAGCAGAGATCTTACAAGATGGGGCTCTTGGAGAGTCACAGCGGCAGAGATCTTACAAGATGAGGCTCTTGGAGAGTCTCAGTGGCAAAGATTTTACAAGATGGGGCTCTTGGAGCGTCACAGCAGCAGAGATCTTATTACAAGATGGGGCTCTTGGAGAGTCACAGCAGCAGAGATCTTACAAGATGGGGCTCTTGGAGAGTCACAGCAGCAGAGATCTTATTACAAGATGGGGCTCTTGGAGAGTCACAGCAGCAGAGATCTTACAAGATGGGGCTCTTGGAGAGTCACAGCAGCAGAGATCTTATTACAAGATGGGGCTCTTGGAGAGTCACAGCAGCAGAGATCTTACAAGATGGGGCTCTTGGAGAGTCACAGCAGCAGAGATCTTACAAGATGGGGCTCTTAGAGAGTCACAGCAGCAGAGATCTTACAAGATGGGGCGCTTAGAGAGTCACAGCAGCAGAGATCTTACAAGATGGGGCTCTTGGGGAGTCACAGCAGCAGAGATCTTACAAGATGGAGCTCTTGGAGAGTCACAGCGGCAGAGATTTTACAAGATGGGGCTCTTGGAGAGTCACAGCAGCAAAGATCTTACAAGATGGGGCTCTTGGAGAGTCACAGCAGCAGAGATCTTACAAGATGGGGCTCTTGGAGAGTCACAGCAGCAGAGATCTTACAAGATGGGGCTCTTGGAGAGTCACAGCAGCAGGGATCTTACAAGATGGGGCTCTTGGAGAGTCACAGCGGCAGAAATCTTACAAGATGGGGCTCTTGGAGAGTCACAGCAGCAGAGATCTTACAAGATGGGGAGCTTGGAGAGTCACAGCGGCAGAGATCTTACAAGATGGGGCTCTTGGAGAGTCACAGCGGCATAGATCTTACAAGATGGGGCTCTTGGAGAGTCACAGCGGCAGAGATCTTACAAGATGGGGCTCTTGGAGAGTCACAGCGGCAGAGATCTTACAAGATGAGGCTCTTGGAGAGTCTCAGTGGCAAAGATTTTACAAGATGGGGCTCTTGGAGAGTCACAGCGGCAGAAATCTTACAAGATGGGGCTCTTGGAGAGTCACAGCGGCAGAAATCTTACAAGATGGGGCTCTTGGAGAGTCACAGCGGCAGAAATCTTACAAGATGGGGCTCTTGGAGCGGCAGAGATCTTACAAGATGGGGCTCTTGGAGCGGCAGAGATCTTACAAGATGGGGCTCTTGGAGAGTCACAGCGGCAGAGATCTTACAAGATGAGGCTCTTGGAGAGTCACAGCGGCAGAGATCTTACTAGATGGGGCTCTTGGAGAGTCACAGCGGCAGAGATCTTACAAGATGGGGCTCTTGGAGAGTCACAGCAGCAGAGATCTTACAAGATGGGGCTCTTGGAGAGTCACAGCAGCAGAGATCTTACAAGATGGGGCTCTTGGAGAGTCACAGCGGCAGAGATCTTACAAGATGGGGCTCTTGGAGAGTCACAGCGGCAGAGATCTTACTAGATGGGGCTCTTGGAGAGTCACAGCGGCAGAGATCTTACAAGATGAGGCTCTTGGAGAGTCACAGCGGCAGAGATTTTACAAGATGGGGCTCTTGGAGAGTCACAGCGGCAGAAATCTTACAAGATGGGGCTCTTGGAGAGTCACAGCGGCAGAAATCTTACAAGATGGGGCTCTTGGAGAGACACAGCAGCAGAGATCTTACAAGATGGGGCTCTTGGAGAGTCACAGCAGCAGAGATCTTATTACAAGATGGGGCTCTTGGAGAGTCACAGCAGCAGAGATCTTACAAGATGGGGCTCTTGGAGAGTCACAGCAGCAGAGATCTTACAAGATGGGGCTCTTGGAGAGTCACAGCAGCAGAGATCTTACAAGATGGGGCTCTTGGAGAGTCACAGCAGCAGAGATCTTACAAGATGGAGCTCTTGGAGAGTCACAGCGGCAGAGATCTTACAAGATGGGGCTCTTGGAGAGTCACAGCAGCAGAGATCTTACAAGATGGGGCTCTTGGAGAGTCACAGCAGCAGAGATCTTACAAGATGGGGCTCTTGGAGAGTCACAGCAGCAGGGATCTTACAAGATGGGGCTCTTGGAGAGTCACAGCGGCAGAAATCTTACAAGATGGGGCTCTTGGAGAGTCACAGCAGCAGAGATCTTACAAGATGGGGAGCTTGGAGAGTCACAGCGGCAGAGATCTTACAAGATGGGGCTCTTGGAGAGTCACAGCGGCATAGATCTTACAAGATGGGGCTCTTGGAGAGTCACAGCAGCAGAGATCTTACAAGATGGGGCTCTTGGAGAGTCACAGCGGCAGAGATCTTACAAGATGAGGCTCTTGGAGAGTCTCAGTGGCAAAGATTTTACAAGATGGGGCTCTTGGAGCGTCACAGCAGCAGAGATCTTATTACAAGATGGGGCTCTTGGAGAGTCACAGCAGCAGAGATCTTACAAGATGGGGCTCTTGGAGAGTCACAGCAGCAGAGATCTTATTACAAGATGGGGCTCTTGGAAAGTCACAGCGGCAGAGATCTTACAAGATGGGGCTCTTGGAGAGTCACAGCAGCAGAGATCTTACAAGATGGAGCTCTTGGAGAGTCACAGAGGCAGAGATCTTACAAGATAGGGCTCTTGGAGAGTCACAGCTGCAGAGATCTTACAAGATGGGGCTCTTGGAGAGTCACAGCAGCAGAGATCTTACAAGATGGGGCTGTTGGAGAGTCACAGCAGCAGAGATCTTACAAGATGGGGCTGTTGGTGAGTCACAGCGGCAGAGATCTTACAAGATGGGGAGCTTGGAGAGTCACAGCGGCAGAGATCTTACAAGATGGGGCTCTTGGAGAGTCACAGCGGCAGAGATCTTACAAGATGGGGCTCTTGGAGAGTCACAGCAGCAGAGATCTTACAAGATGGGGCTCTTGGAGAGTCACAGCGGCAGAGATCTTACAAGATGGGGCTCTTGGAGAGTCACAGCAGCAGAGATCTTACAAGATGGGGCTCTTGGAGAGTCACAGCAGCAGAGATCTTACAAGATGAGGCTCTTGGAGAGTCACAGCGGCAGAGATCTTACAAGATGGGGAGCTTATAGAGTCACAGCAGCAGATATCTTACAAGTTGGGGCTCTTGGAGAGTCACAGCAGCAGAGATCTTACAAGATGGGGCTCTTGGAGAGTCACAGCAGCAGAGATCTTACAAGATGGGGCTCTTGGAGAGTCACAGCGGCAGAGATCTTACAAGATGGGGATCTTGGAGAGTCACAGCGGCAGAGATCTTACAAGATGGGGCTCTTGGACAGTGGATCCAGCGCCGAGTCTCCACTGATTCTGCACTGCTATTCTGCAGCACTGATTTCACGCCGTCAGCGCTGCAGCCTATCCGTGAGCTCAGCTGCTCTGATCGGCTTGTGCCATCAACTCAGGCAGAGCCACACAGCATATTGATTAGCTGCAGCGCTGTCGTCAATATCATCAGCGCTACAGAATAGCAGACGCTGGAGGAATCAGTGGAGACTCAGCACTGGATCCAAGAAGTGAGTAAACAACAGTGGGGGCGTTTTTTTAATAAACTGCAGCCGGGACACTAAGGATTTTCTAACACTGAACAACCCTTTTACAAATTATTGGACTAGCTCCTCAGGCGGCAGATTACAGCTTATATCCTCCAGGAAGATGAAGGAGGTGGTGTGGTGGTTGGCCGAGCAGGAAGGTCCAGACAATCACTATGATCCATAGAGGAAGAAGGGGGTAGATCCAGTGATACTTCTAAACGCACCAACCAAGACATTAAATTTCTCTTGGGATTTTCTCCTCGGACATCATATTCATCCACTGCAGAATGTGAATTTTCCCGGGAATCATGAAATAAAAAATGTGGGATTTGACGTGATGGATCTAACCCCTTCTTTCTCTTTATGGACTGCCTCACCTTGGATTTGAGATCCTGTGCACTCGTGACTGCAGAGACCTGTATGTCATAAACAGGTCTTCCCCTGTTAGTGTGGCGACCAAGGGCGGAACATGGCACAGTGTATGATGCGTCCTTGTCATGCTACACCCCCAGATAATGCACAGGGTATAATTTTTTTTGCAGTGTTGCTTTAATTTCACAAGAATTTCTGAAGCTCATCAAGAGAATGAGAGAAGAGAGGAGGTGGTGATGGCGAACTCAGTCGAGGGGTTCAAGAGAGGCCTGGATGTCTTCCTGGAGCAGAACAATATTGTATCATACAATTATTAGGTTCTGTAGAAGGACGTAGATCTGGGGATTTATTATGATGGAATATAGGCTGAACTGGATGGACAAATGTCTTTTTTCGGCCTTACTTACTAACTAACTAACTAAGAATGCCAAGAGTGTGCAAAGCAGTCATCAAAGCAAAAGGAGGCTACTTTGAAGAACCTAGAATATAAGACATATTTTCAGTTGTTTCACACTTTTTTGTTAAGTATATAATTCCACATGTGTTAATTCATAGTTTTGATGCCTTCAGTGTGAATGTACAATTTTCATAGTCATGAAAATACAGAAAAATCTTTAAATGAGAAGGTGTGTCCAAACTTTTGGTCTGTACTGTACTTTCTTCTCACCCCCCAATGGTCCTTTCTCATTCTTTACCAGAGGCCTGGGAGTTTGAGGGTTCGGCGCAGGATTTTAGTCTACTGAAAAAAAAAAAACAAATGTAGAAATGTTTGCATATTTATTAAAAAAGAAAAACAAACATCACATGGTCATAAGTCTTCAGACCCACATATTTAGGTCACATGCTGTCCATGATCCTCATTGAGATGGTTCTCCTCCTTCATTGGAGTCCAGCTGTGTGTAATTAGACTGATAGGACTTGATTTGGAGCGGCGCACACCTGTCTATATAAGACCTCACAGCTCACAGTGCATGTCAGACCAAAGGAGAATCATGAGGTCAAAGGAACTGGCCAAGGAGCTCAGAGACAGAATTGTGGCAAGGCTCAGATCTGGCCAAGGATACAACAGAATTTCTGCAGGACTCAAGGTTTCTAAGAGCACAGCGACCTCCATAATCATTAAATGGAAGAAGTTTGGGACCACCAGAAGTCTTCCTAGACCTGGCCGTTCAGCCAGACTGAGCAATCGTTGGAGAAGAGCCTTGGTGAGAGGTATAGAAGAACCCCAAGATCACTGTGGCTGAGCTCCAGAGATGCAGTAGGGAGATGGGAGAAAGTTCCTTAAATCAACTATAACCAGACCTTGCTCATCACCTGCCCAATACAATCCCAACAGTGAAACATGGTGGAGGCAGCATCATTCTATGGGGGTGTTTTTCAGCTGCAGGGACAGGACGACTGGTTGTCACTGAAGGAAACATGAATGCGGCCAAGTACAGAGATATCCTGGATGAAAACCTCTTCCAGAGTGCTCTGGACCTCAGACTTGGCTGAAGGTTCACCTTCCAACACAATGACCCTAAGCACACAGCTAAAATAACAAAGGAGCGGCTTCAGAACAAGTCTGTGACCATTCCTGACCGGCCCAGCCAGAGCCCTGACCTAAACCCAACTGAGCATCTCTGGAGAGACCTGAAAATGGTGTCCACCAGCGTTCACCATCCAACCTGACGGAACTGGAGAGGATCTGCAAGGAAGAATGGCCGAGGATCCCCAAATCCAGGGGCGAAAAACTTGTGGCATCATTCCCAAGAAGACTCACGGCTGTACTAGCTCAAAAGGTTCTACTCAATACTGAGCAAAGGGGCTGAAGACTTATGGCCATGGGAGATTTCAGTTTTTCTTTTTAATAAATTTGCAAAAATTTCTACATTTCTGTTTTTTTCAATCAAGATGTGTGCAGAGTGAACATTAATGAGAAAAAATGAACTTTTCTGAAATTACCAAATGGCTGTAATGAAACAAAGAGTGAAAAATTTAAAGAGGTCTGAATACTTAGCCTGGTGTCCGCTGCACACGCGGGTGATGACTGGGTGACTCCATCACTACTTAGTAAATCATACTGGCGGCTGACATATCTGCGCTGTAAACATTACAGGGGAAGCTGCTTCTACTTAGTGGTGATGCAGCGAGTGCTTGATATGTTATGACATGTATGTAAATCTATGAGGCCACACTGGGTTCTGGTGGGGGACGCCCTGCAAAGTGACTGCATGCTGGTGGGGGACGCCGTGTAGGGTGAGTGTGCACTGATGAGGGAGGTGCCGTACAGACTGAGTGCACACTGATGAGGGGCACCGTGCAGGGAGAGTGCACATTAGTGGGGGGCACAGAACAGGTAGCGTGCATACTGGTGATGGGCGCCGTGCAGGGAGAGTGCACACTGTTGGAGGAGCGCCATGCAGGGACAGTGCGCACTGGTGGGGGGCACCGTGCAGGGAGAGTGCACATTAGTGGGGGGCACAGAACAGGTAGTGTGCATACTGGTGATGGGCGCCGTGCAGGGAGAGTGCACACTGTTGGAGGAGCGCCATGCAGGGACAGTGCGCACTGGTGGGGGGCACCGTGCAGGGACAGTGCGTACTGTTGGGGGAGCGCCGTGCAGGGATAGTGCGCACTGGTGGGGGGGTGCTGTGCAGGGATAGTGCGCACTGGTGGGGGGCGCCGTGCAGGGACAGTGCGCACTGGTGGGGGGGGCTCCGTGCAGGGACAGTGCGCACTGGTGGGGGGGTGCCGTGCAGGGAGAGGGCACACTGTTGGGGGAGCGCCGTGCAGGGAGAGGGCACACTGGTGGGGGGGCGCCGTGCAGGGACAGTGCGCACTGGTGGGGGGGTGCCGTGCAGGGACAGTGCGTACTGTTGGGGGAGCGCCTTGCAGGGACAGTGCGCACTGGTGGGGGGCACCGTGCAGGGACAGTGCGCACTGGTGGGGGGGGGCGCCGTGCAGGGACAGTGCGCACTGGTGGGGGGGGCGCCGTGCAGGGACAGTGCGCACTGGTGGGGGGGTGCCGTGCAGGGAGAGGGCACACTGTTGGGGGAGCGCCGTGCAGGGACAGTGCGCACTGGTGGGGGGGGGCGCCGTGCAGGGACAGTGCGCACTGGTGGGGGGGTGCCGTGCAGGGAGAGGGCACACTGGTGGGGGAGCGCCATGCAGGGTCAGTGCACACTGTTGGGGGGGCGCCGTGCAGGGAGAGTGCACACTGGTGGGGGAGCGCCATGCAGGGACAGTGCGCACTGGTGGGGGGCACCGTGCAGGGAGAGGGCACACTGGTGGGGGAGCGCCATGCAGGGTCAGTGCACACTGTTGGGGGGGTGCCGTGCAGGGTGAGTGCACACTGGTGGGGGAGCGCCATGCAGGGACAGTGCACACTGGTGGGGGGCACCGTGCAGGGACAGTGCGTACTGTTGGGGGAGCGCCGTGCAGGGACAGTGCGCACTGGTGGGGGGGCGCCGTGCAGGGATAGTGCACACTGGTGGGGGGGGCGCCGTGCAGGGTCAGTGCACACTGGTGGGGGGGCGCCGTGCAGGGACAGTGCGCACTGGTGGGGGGCACCTTGCACGGAGAGTATGGCTACAATCACGCATTACCAATGGGATAACAGCAGAATGGCTGATACAGCACAGCGCAGGGAATACTGCCGGCGGGTGATGGGCGGCTGAACTGGAACCTCACAGCAGAAAACACTGGGGCATTTCATCCACATCTGTGAAAGTCATTGCATTATGACCCAGCACCTGGTACAATGACTGACCTCCTCTCGGGCGCAGGGTTGGGGTATAGCGCATGTGAGGGGTACACAGGCCGGTCTCCACGGCACACATTCATGCTGGAGAGGTCGGGCTCTGACTCCGCTAACCACACTACAGTGAGGAGTTCTGCAATTCTATAATTCGGCTCCATGATGAATAAGTCAATGCTGTGTTTGTTCTCCCCGTGTTTGTTTGGGTTTTCTCCAGGTGCTGTAGGTTTACTCCCAAAATCCAAAGACAAACTGATAGGGAACAAATATTGTGAGCCCCGATGGGGACAGAGATGACGTCTGTACAGCGCTGGGGAATTAACGGCGCCAAATAAGAGACTAATGCATAAAATAAGAAGATATTCAGGGTAAATTACTGCACAATAATTTTCTCTGGGCAGAAAAGTGCTGCATCCAAAAGAAAGTTCATACGATGTTTCTTTCCAGAGATTTACACAAATTCGTGTTGATTTAACTGCGACGTGTGAACTAAAAACGTAAATCTCCTCATAACACTAATAATGGGGGGCAAGTGCTCAGACAGACTATTGGGGACCATCACCTAAAGGATATTTTACATCACATTGTAGCAAAACCCTGATGTAAACAGGAAGCACAATGTATCAATGCTGCCAAGGAAAACACAAACGTTGACCCCCTCCTCTCCACAGCTAGGACCTGGGTAGGATTGGCCTGGTCGAAAAACAGATTTACAGCAAATGACAGATAAATATCGTATACAGAAAAAAGATCTGCAATAAAGAAATATTTCAGAAGCCACAAATCAAGCAGTAGTGAACGGAGCAAGGATTAATGGAGAATCAAGTGATTATTTATATATAAATATATATAAAAGTGTGTGCATATATTCACCTCTATATACTTGTGTGTTTATACACACAACTATATATATATACATACACACACACACACACTATATAATATATATATATATATATATATATATATATACACACACACACACACACATATATATATATATATACACACACACAACTATATATATATATATATATATATATATATATACACACACACACACAACTATATATATATATATATATATATATATATATATATATATATATATACACACACACGCACAACTATATATATATATATATATATATATATATATATACACACACATACATACACACACACACACTATATATATATACACACACACACACATATATATACATACATACACACACACACACACTATATATATATACACACACACACACATATATATACATATATATTTATATAAAGCATTTTTTGTAAGTGTCTTTATATAATGTATATTCATACAGCTATAAACACATACATTATATATACCGTATATACACACACAGTTATGTAAAGTGTTTGCTCAATTGTTGCAGTTTGCACAAAATCTCAGCATTTTAAAAACAAAAATAAAAAAGAAGGAAATCTAGGAGTTAATATGCATTCCATTTCTTATAGTACTCTAGAATGAAACACAAACCTTAAAACTGTGAATATTTTTTAACATTCGGATGGAAAATACAAATTGCTGAATTTGGCTTGAATTATATGCAATAACAAAAAGCTACACACAAAAATACGGTAAGTAAAAAAAAAATGCAAATTATAAAGTTAACTTTAATTTTTTTTACATTTTTTCATGCTATAGTCAATAAATATTTATTTTATTTAATATAAGGTACATTATTTGCTATATATTTCTATATGGTACATGATAAACAGATATATAAGAAAACTCTATACTCTGTTCGAAAAAAAAAGGGAGACTGAGATTGTTGAAAATATAGGGCCCACAAGCTGGATTTAAAAATACCACAGGGAAAAATATTCATATAAACACGGTGTCTATGTAGAACGTCTACTTATTTGTGTATACATAATATAAATATATATAAATATATATATATATATATACACACACACACACACAGTGTGTATATGTAACTATAGATATATAAAATCTGCTGTGCATGCACACACACATTATATATAAATATTACAATAATATACATACACACATACTGTCCACATACACACGTTATTCACATCTGTCCATACAAATATATTCAGAATCGTCTTATTTCTCATTTATCAGGTTATTATTATGGTTATTATGACTAGTAATAGGACAATAAATTGTGCGGAGGTGGTGCGTATGGGGGGTTTGGGTAATTTAGCACCGGGGTACGTCTGTCCGGCGCAGCACGCACATGTACATGTAAACATTTCAGCCTTTGATTCGGATACAGAATACAGAGCGTTGGAGCATTGAGGGGAAGAAAAACCTGAGAATAAAGCCTGAAATGTCTCTTTTCAATGTGCCGGTCGCCCCTGTTGATCTTAGAGCATCTACTGGTTGGTGGCGTCGGCCTCTGTTGATTTAATTATGATATCAAAGTGCTTTGTGGAGTTAGAAGATTTTTTTTTTTGTTCGATATATGTGGGATGAAGCGGTGGTCTTCTTCATCAAACTGTGTCCTAGGTGGCAACTCCCCCCCAAAAAGAAGGCAGAGCAGATGGGGGGTGGGTAATGAGGCGGGGCGTGAAGGGTTAACGGCAGACCCTCCACACATGGGGTTTTGAAGTTGATGACAATCTCGGCTTTGCATTAAATAACATCACTTCCACATGAGCTGCTGCTAATACTGTTAGATTATCCGGCATGCAGGACCTTCCTTCCCGTCTTTTTAGATTAGCGTCCTACCTGGCTCTCCGAGGAGCTGCCATCGTCCCCTAGAAGCTCATTTCGCACTTCGTCACTGTAGGCGATCCGTGACCTTTTCTGCAAAACAAAACAAAAGGGGAGAATTAAAAAAAAAAAAAGAAAAGTGTTAGGAAAATAAATCTTGGAATTAAATGTGAAGAGGAGCAGGGTGTTTCCGACCCTGGAGGGCCCCTAATGGATGCCTATCTGATACAATCTGAGAGATGGTGCCCGATTCATGTGTGTCCAGGAACAGCGGGACGATTTGGTGCTACAGAAGGCCGCGCCATTCAAAGCTATGCCTGCCAGCAATGCAACTGTTGTTGGTGCGCTTGTTCAAAGCGCCAGCGCCTGCACAACAGCTTCCCCCAGAATATTAACCTCACGCCACACAAAGGAACGCTGCGCTGTCCAGCCGGCCCGGTGCTGGAAGCGGCCAACCGGCCAACGCTGGCACCGGAGAAGACATCACTGGAAAAACTAATGGCACTTTCTGAACTTTCCAGAAACCGGTCTACTACAATCTAGTCACTAGCAAAGCTGCATTGAGCTGTGCACCGAATATACACAGGAAGATCCAAAAATCAAGCGGATACATCTACCGCCATACAATGCAGAAGGGCAGACACTGAACAAGCAGGGGCTGCAGACAGGGATGACTGGGAATGAAGCTTTGGTTGTGCCTGGACCTCAGGACATGGTGTAACTTATCATATAGAGAAATGTAGTTACCGTTTATGATACGTAGCTTGTTAATCTGGGCCTTGTAGTGCCCCATGGACTGATACAGTGTGACACTGACAGTAAATACATGAGCAGCGATCTAAGGCCCCTGTTCTATCAGGTAACATGAGACGTTTACCTGCGCAGGATTAATACGGAGGTGGGGGAGGTACGTGAGCGGCGGTGTGATGTCTGCACCCCGTACCATCACATACCGGGGGCTGAGCCGTCGCTGAGCAAGATCTTACAAAATGGGAAATTAGAAAGCGGCGTTTTTATCTCTCCAAAGTCTGTAATCACGTTAAATAGAAGGAGTGAGCGGCAATATCCCGGTAATTACTTGTTTCTTTATTTTATTCCTGAAGATTAATAGGCGGCAGGAAAGAGAGCGCGCACGTGGGACGTGATGAGCCGCCGCTTTCCGCTGACTGAGGGGAAGCAAATATCCCAAAATAACAGGAACTGTCCGACAGTCTCTGAGAAGACGGGGACCGTGGGAGATCAGGTCGCACACCGCAACTTTTACATGACTGAAATCCTGTGGCTGTGTTCCCCTCGGAACTGTGGAGATGCAGCGGCGCAGTTCTCGCCAGCACCAGTAACGTGACTGTGCGGCATCACTGTAAGAGACTGAGGACGCGACATAGGTGACATCACTGTAAGACACTGAGGACGCGACATAGGTGACATCACTGTAAGACACTGAGGACGCGACATAGGTGACATCACTAAGAGACTGAGGACGCGACATAGGTGACATCACTGTAAGACACTGAGGACGCGACATAGGTGACATCACTGTAAGACACTGAGGACGCGACATAGGTGACATCACTGTAAGACACTGAGGACACGACATAGGTGACATCACTGTAAGACACTGAGGACACGACATAGGTGACATCACTGTAAGAGACGGAGGACGCGACATAGGTGACATCACTGTAAGAGACTGAGGAAGCGACATAGGTGACATCACTGTAAGACACTGAGGACACGACATAGGTGACATCACTGTAAGAGACGGAGGACGCGACATAGGTGACATCACTGTAAGAGACTGAGGAAGCGACATAGGTGACATCACTGTAAGACACTGAGGATGCGACATAGGTGACATCACTGTAAGACACTGAGGACGCGACATAGGTGACATCACTGTAAGAGACTGAGGACACGACATAGGTGGCATCCCCCAAACTGGAGCAAAGAATAGTGCCAACCACGAGCTCGGACACTTTCTAACACCCCCTCGCCCTAGTTCAGCAAACTACTTTACACAGAATTCTGGCAAAAAAGAGTTTGAGATGTTGCAAATTTATTTATATTTACAAAAACTTTTAGCTATGCAAATTAGGTGCAGTTTTTAAGCCACCTGTGGCCGACGATAGCAAGATTCTGAATACTGGGTGTAAATTAGAAGGAGACTATGTCCGAGCACGGTCGGCAAACGGCAACATTTATGCCGTCAGTGACGGGAGAACATTTTGGCTCTGGCGCAGGATTTGTCAAGTCTGGCAAGAAAAATGCTCGTCTCGATGGTTAGGGGCCTTTGTTTTAATTTCAAGATCTCTGCTTGTTGTCAGCAAAGGAAACCTTTACTTCCAGGAGATGAACTGGATGAATGGAAGCAGTCGTAGGATGATCACATAAATGCTCGGGCAGTAGATCTGCCATTACTGAGGATCTCTCCTATAATAAGTTGTGAACATGCGGCATCACATGTCCGAGACGTACACACAAACCAAGGGGATGTGCACACAACGTCTTCAAACTCCGGAGAAATCGCTGAGTTTTTAATCGTCCGTGGTTTTATCAGACGTATTTTCCATAATTTTTTTTTCTCGGTTCAACAAAAGAAACTGCAAGAAGTTTCTGAAGCGAAAACGCTGAAAAAAATATTCAAAAACAGAACGGAAATGTGAGCCTTCCCGATGACTTGTAGAGTACGGAACATCTTCAGAGTGGAAGACGCATGAAGAACGGACCGGTCACTGATTTCAGCCACTTGGAGGCTTTCTATACCTGTAGCAGTTAAAAGAGGCCCCAAAGCCAGAATGTGTGAACAGCGCATCGACTTTACATAGAACACTGATGATTATTCTCTCCAGCGTTCCCAGAGTATGCCAGAAAAAAACGTGTGCACAGGAGCAAAGGTGATTTCTAGTGATACTTTGTTCCTCTTCATTGTTACTCTCCTGGACTGCGAATAACTATGTCATCTATGGTGTTACATAGGACTGCACGTGACACCTACTACATTATCTGTACTCAGACAGTTATCACTGTTATAGGTGATGTTACATAGGACTGCAGGTGACATCTACTACATGATCTATACTCAAGAGTGATCACTGTGTTATCTGTAGTGTTACATAGGACTGCAGGTGACATCTCTTATATTATCTGTACTCAGAGTTATCACTGTTATCTGTGATGTTACATAGGACTGCAGGTGACATCTACTACATTATCTATACTCAGGGAGTTATCACTGTGTTATCAGTGGTGTTACATAGGACTGCAGGTGACATCTCCTACATTATCTGTACTCAGGGAGTTATCACTGTGTTATCTGTGGTGTTACATAGGACTGCAGGTGACATCTACTACATTATCTGTACTCAGAGAGTTATCACTGTGTTATCTGTGGTGTTACATAGGACTGCAGGTGACATTTATCACATTATCTGTACTCAGGGAGTTATCACTGTGTTATCTGTGGTGTTACATAGGACTGCAGGTGACATTTCCTACATTATCTGTACTCAGAGAGTTATCACTGTGTTATCTGTGGTGTTACATAGGACTGCAGGTGAAATATACTACATTATCTGTACTCAGAGAGTTATCACTGATATCTGTGGTGTTACATAGGACTGCAGGTGACATCTACATTATCTGTACTCGGAGTTATCACTGTGTTATCTGTAGTGTTACATAGGACTGCAGGTGACATCTCCTACATTATCTGTACTCAGGGAGTTATCACTGTGTTATCTGTGGTGTTACATAGGACTGCAGGTGACATCTCCTACATTATCTGTACTCAGGGAGTTATCACTGTGTTATCTGTGGTGTTACATAGGACTGCAGGAGGCTCTGCGATTGGTCTTCGTGCTGCTGATATCGTGCTCTGTGACACCCCAGATTACATATAATTATCGTTATACTCGTTGCATTAATGGGACCAGACTACAATTTGCAGCTATAATTGGAGAGCTGAGGGTCATTCTGCTGGTGACACGGGATTTCTCCCCGGATTCCCCGTGTATGCAGTCGCAGTTCCCTTACACCCCTTGTACATACGTGTTGCATTCGGCTAATTTAAAGGGACAATGGCGCATTTTTAAAGCGACGTCTCCTGCAGCCCATTTCCCACTAACTGCGTATATTAAAGGCTATAAAACCCTTTAAACAGGCGCGAGAATCAGAGGCGTCTTTAATTATTCATTTCATCACTATGGGAGACTAAAACACTCGGCAGCATGCGAGAATATCATATGGAGATTGTTTTTGTTTTCTGCCTTTTCTCCAAAAAGCTAACAAATTGGCAGAGACTACTCAATTATACGACTTCATTTCATTTTTTTGTTTGTTTCTCCAACATCAAAGGGATCAGAGAAATTATAGCGGCATTCCCGGGTCAATAAAAGGTAATCAGCCGGAGAGTTCTCCTCCACAAGAAAGATAATAGCTCTGCTGCGGAAAACGAATGCGACTACACGAAGGGTCTCGTTACGTGGTCAGGATCAGACCCCGGACACCGCCAGGAGGAATCTACTGACCCCTCTTTATGGGGACAGAGGAAAAATAGCTGGAAAAATGGCAAACACACAGGGGAAGACGGGGAGGAATGGGCTCCTCAATGGGGAAAAGAAAACACGAGTAATGATTTATCCGAGATATTGACTTTCCATAACAACGTACTGCATGTGCAGGTGTAGGATGACGAGTGGAAGTGTACACAGTGGCTAATAAGTCTCCACACGCCTGGTAAAACCACAGGTTCTTGCCATAATAAAAAAAAGATCCAACCAAGAAGAATCATTTCAGACCTTTTTCCTCCTTTATTGTAGCAGACAATCTGCACATATCCATTGAGAAATAAACTGGATGGAAAAAGAAAATAGTGATCTGAAATAATGAGGCTGCATAAATCTGCACACCCTTGGTGCAGTTCCCTGTGAATTTCTGCCAGTGTTCAGTGTATTTGGGTCGGGATCAGCGCGGCACATCTCGAATCGGCGATCTTTGAAGGCTCCACATCTGTCAGATAGCGGGAGCATCTCCTGTGTACAGCATCCTCTTCAGGTCACCACAGATTGCGGGGACATCTCCTGTGTACAGCGCTCTCTTCAGGTCACCACAGATTGCGGGAGCATCTCCTGTGTACAGCGTCCTCTTCAGGTCACCACAGATTGCGGGGGCATCTCCTGTGTACAGCGCCCTCTTCAGGTCACCACAGATTGCGGGGGCATCTCCTGTGTACAGCGCCCTCTTCAGGTCACCACAGATTGCGGGGACATCTCCTGTGTACAGCATCCTCTTCAGGTCACCACAGATTGCGGGACATCTCCTGTGTACAGCGTCCTCTTCAGGTCACCACAGATTGCAGGGACATCTCCTGTGTACAGCGCCCTCTTCAGGTCACCACAGATTGCGGGGACATCTCCTGTGTACAGCGTCCTCTTCAGGTCACCACAGAGGGGACATCTCCTGTGTACAGCGCCCTCTTCAGGTCACCACAGATTGCGGGGACATCTCCTGTGTACAGCGTCCTCTTCAGGTCACCACAGATTGCGGGGACATCTCCTGTGTACAGCGCCCTCTTCAGGTCACCACAGATTGCGGGGACATCTCCTGTGTACAGCGTCCTCTTCAGGTCACCACAGATTGCGGGGACATCTCCTGTGTACAGCGTCCTCTTCAGGTCACCACAGATTGCGGGGACATCTCCTGTGTACAGCGCCCTCTTCAGGTCACCACAGATTGCGGGGACATCTCCTGTGTACAGCGTCCTCTTCAGACACCACAGATTGCGGGGACATCTCCTCTGTACAGCGCCCTCTTCAGGTCACCACAGATTGCGGGGACATCTCCTGTGTACAGCGCCCTCTTCAGGTCACCACAGATTGCAGGGACATCTCCTGTGTACAGCGCTCTCTTCAGGTCACCACAGATTGTGGGGACATCTCCTGTGTACAGCGCCCTCTTCAGGTCACCACAGATTGCGGGGGCATCTCCTGTGTACAGCGCCCTCTTCAGGTCACCACAGATTGCGGGGGCATCTCCTGTGTACAGCGTCCTCTTCAGGACACCACAGATTGCGGGGGCATCTCCTGTGTACAGCGCCCTCTTCAGGTCACCACAGATTGCGGGACATCACCTGTGTACAGCGCCCTCTTCAGGTCACCACAGATTGCGGGGACATCTCCTGTGTACAGCGTCCTCTTCAGGTCACCACAGATTGCGGGACATCTCCTGTGTACAGCGTCCTCTTCAGGTCACCACAGATTGCGGGGACATCTCCTGTGTACAGCATCCTCTTCAGGTCACCACAGATTGCGGGGACATCTCCTGTGTACAGCGTCCTCTTCAGGTCACCACAGATTGCGGGGACATCTCCTGTGTACAGCGCCCTCTTCAGGTCACCACAGATTGCGGGGACATCTCCTGTGTACAGCGTCCTCTTCAGGTCATCACAGATTGCGGGGACATCTCCTGTGTACAGCGTCCTCTTCAGGTCACCACAGATTGCGGGGACATCTCCTGTGTACAGCGTCCTCTTCAGGTCACCACAGAGGGGACATCTCCTGTGTACAGCGCCCTCTTCAGGTCACCACAGATTGCGGGGACATCTCCTGTGTACAGCGTCCTCTTCAGGTCACCACAGATTGCGGGGACATCTCCTGTGTACAGCGCCCTCTTCAGGTCACCACAGATTGCGGGGACATCTCCTGTGTACAGCGTCCTCTTCAGACACCACAGATTGCGGGGACATCTCCTCTGTACAGCGCCCTCTTCAGGTCACCACAGATTGCGGGGACATCTCCTGTGTACAGCGCCCTCTTCAGGTCACCACAGATTGCAGGGACATCTCCTGTGTACAGCGCTCTCTTCAGGTCACCACAGATTGTGGGGACATCTCCTGTGTACAGCATCCTCTTCAGGTCACCACAGATTGCGGGACATCACCTGTGTACAGCGCCCTCTTCAGGTCACCACAGATTGCGGGGACATCTCCTCTGTACAGCGTCCTCTTCAGGTCACCACAGATTGCGGGACATCTCCTGTGTACAGCGTCCTCTTCAGGTCACCACAGATTGCGGGGACATCTCCTGTGTACAGCGTCCTCTTCAGGTCACCACAGATTGCAGGGACATCTCCTGTGTACAGCGTCCTCTTCAGGTCACCACAGATTGCGGGGACATCTCCTGTGTACAGCATCCTCTTCAGGTCACCACAGATTGCGGGGACATCTCCTGTGTACAGCGTCCTCTTCAGGTCACCACAGATTGCGGGGACATCTCCTGTGTACAGCGTCCTCTTCAGGTCACCACAGATTGCAGGGACATCTCCTGTGTACAGCGCCCTCTTCAGGTCACCACAGATTGCGGGGACATCTCCTGTGTACAGCGTCCTCTTCAGGTCACCACAGAGGGGACATCTCCTGTGTACAGCGCCCTCTTCAGGTCACCACAGATTGCGGGGACATCTCCTGTGTACAGCGTCCTCTTCAGGTCACCACAGATTGCGGGGACATCTCCTGTGTACAGCGCCCTCTTCAGGTCACCACAGATTGCGGGGACATCTCCTGTGTACAGCGTCCTCTTCAGACACCACAGATTGCGGGGACATCTCCTCTGTACAGCGCCCTCTTCAGGTCACCACAGATTGCGGGGACATCTCCTGTGTACGGCGTCCTCTTCAGGTCACCACAGATTGCGGGGGCATCTCCTGTGTACAGCGTCCTCTTCAGGTCACCACAGATTGCGGGGACATCTCCTGTGTACAGCGTCCTCTTCAGGTCACCACAGATTGCGGGGGCATCTCCTGTGTACAGCGCCCTCTTCAGGTCACCACAGATTGCAGGGACATCTCCTGTGTACAGCGCTCTCTTCAGGTCACCACAGATTGTGGGGACATCTCCTGTGTACAGCATCCTCTTCAGGTCACCACAGATTGCGGGACATCACCTGTGTACAGCGCCCTCTTCAGGTCACCACAGATTGCGGGGACATCTCCTCTGTACAGCGTCCTCTTCAGGTCACCACAGATTGCGGGACATCTCCTGTGTACAGCGTCCTCTTCAGGTCACCACAGATTGCGGGACATCTCCTGTGTACAGCGCCCTCTTCAGGTCACCACAGATTGCGGGGACATCTCCTGTGTACAGCGCCCTCTTCAGGTCACCACAGATTGCGGGGCATCTCCTGTGTACAGCCCCCTCTTCAGGTCACCACAGATTGCGGGGACATCTCCTGTGTACAGCGTCCTCTTCAAGTCACCACAGATTGCGGGGACATCTCCTGTGTACAGCGCCCTCTTCAGGTCACCACAGATTGCGGGACATCTCCTGTGTACAGCGCCCTCTTCAGGTCACCACAGATTGCGGGGACATCTCCTGTGTACAGCGCCCTCTTCAGGTCACCACAGATTGCGGGGGCATCTCCTGTGTACAGCCCCCTCTTCAGGTCACCACAGATTGCGGGGACATCTCCTGTGTACAGCGTCCTCTTCAAGTCACCACAGATTGCGGGGACATCTCCTGTGTACAGCGTCCTCTTCAGGTCACCACAGATTGCGGGGACATCTCCTGTGTACAGCGTCCTCTTCAGGTCACCACAGATTGCGGGGACATCTCCTGTGTACAGCGCCCTCTTCAGGTCACCACAGATTGCGGGAGCATCTCCTGTGTACAGCATCCTCTTCAGGTCACCACAGATTGCGGGGACATCTCCTGTGTACAGCGCCCTCTTCAAGTCACCACAGATTGCGGGGACATCTCCTGTGTACAGCGCCCTCTTCAGGTCACCACAGATTGCGGGAGCATCTCCTGTGTACAGCGCCCTCTTCAGGTCACCACAGATTGCGGGAGCATCTCCTGTGTACAGCATCCTCTTCAGGTCACCACAGATTGCGGGGACATCTCCTGTGTACAGCGTCCTCTTCAGGTCACCACAGATTGCGGGAGCATCTCCTGTGTACAGCGTCCTCTTCAGGTCACCACAGATTGCGGGGACATCTCCTGTGTACAGCGCCCTCTTCAGGTCACCACAGATTGCGGGGGCATCTCCTGTGTACAGCGTCCTCTTCAGGTCACCACAGATTGCGGGGACATCTCCTGTGTACAGCGTCCTCTTCAGGTCACCACAGATTGCGGGGACATCTCCTGTGTACAGAATCCTCTTCAGGTCACCACAGATTGCGGGGACATCTCCTGTGTACAGCATCCTCTTCAGGTCACCACAGATTGCGGGAGCATCTCCTGTGTACAGCGCCCTCTTCAGGTCACCACAGATTGCGGGGGCATCTGTGTACAGCGCTCTCTTCAGGTCACCACAGATTGCGGGGGCATCTCCTGTGTACAGCGCCCTCTTCAGGTCACCACAGATTGCGGGGACATCTCCTGTGTACAGCGCCCTCTTCAGGACACCACAGATTGCGGGGACATCTCCTGTGTACAGCGCCCTCTTCAGGTCACCACAGATTGCGGGGACATCTCCTGTGTACGGCGCCCTCTTCAGGTCACCACAGATTGTGGGGGCATCTCCTGTGTACAGCGCCCTCTTCAGGACACCACAGATTGCGGGGACATCTCCTGTGTACAGCGCCCTCTTCAGGTCACCACAGATTGCGGGGACATCTCCTGTGTACAGCGTCCTCTTCAGGTCACCACAGATTGCGGGGGCATCTCCTGTGTACAGCGCTCTCTTCAGGTCACCACAGATTGCGGGACATCTCCTGTGTACAGCATCCTCTTCAGGTCACCACAGATTGCGGGAGCATCTCCTGTGTACAGCGCCCTCTTCAGGTCACCACAGATTGCGGGGGCATCTGTGTACAGCGCCCTCTTCAGGTCACCACAGATTGCGGGGGCATCTCCTGTGTACAGCGCCCTCTTCAGGTCACCACAGATTGCGGGGACATCTCTTGTGTACAGCGTCCTCTTCAGGTCACCACAGATTGCGGGGACATCTCCTGTGTACAGCGTCCTCTTCAGGTCACCACAGATTGCGGGACATCTCCTGTGTACAGCGCCCTCTTCAGGACACCACAGATTGCGGGGACATCTCCTGTGTACAGCGTCCTCTTCAGGTCACCACAGATTGCGGGGACATCTCCTGTGTACAGCGCCCTCTTCAGGTCACCACAGATTGCGGGGACATCTCCTGTGTACAGCGTCCTCTTCAGGTCACCACAGATTGCGGGGACATCTCCTGTGTACAGCGTCCTCTTCAGGTCACCACAGATTGCGGGGACATCTCCTGTGTACAGCATCCTCTTCAGGTCACCACAGATTGCGGGGACATCTCCTGTGTACAGCATCCTCTTCAGGTCACCACAGATTGCGGGAGCATCTCCTGTGTACAGCGCCCTCTTCAGGTCACCACAGATTGCGGGGGCATCTGTGTACAGCGCCCTCTTCAGGTCACCACAGATTGCGGGGGCATCTCCTGTGTACAGCGCCCTCTTCAGGTCACCACAGATTGCGGGGACATCTCCTGTGTACAGCGCCCTCTTCAGGACACCACAGATTGCGGGGACATCTCCTGTGTACAGCGTCCTCTTCAGGTCACCACAGATTGCGGGGACATCTCCTGTGTACAGCGCCCTCTTCAGGTCACCACAGATTGCGGGGACATCTCCTGTGTACGGCGCCCTCTTCAGGTCACCACAGATTGTGGGGGCATCTCCTGTGTACAGCGCCCTCTTCAGGACACCACAGATTGCGGGGACATCTCCTATGTACAGCGCCCTCTTCAGGTCACCACAGATTGCGGGGACATCTCCTGTGTACAGCGCCCTCTTCAGGACACCACAGATTGCGGGGACATCTCCTGTGTACAGCGTCCTCTTCAGGTCACCACAGATTGCGGGGACATCTCCTGTGTACAGCGTCCTCTTCAGGTCACCACAGATTGCGGGAGCATCTCCTGTGTACAGCATCCTCTTCAGGTCACCACAGATTGCGGGAGCATCTCCTGTGTACAGCGCCCTCTTCAGGTCACCACAGATTGCGGGAGCATCTCCTCTGTACAGCATCCTCTTCAGGTCACCACAGATTGCGGGGACATCTCCTGTGTACAGCATCCTCTTCAGGTCACCACAGATTGCGGGAGCATCTCCTGTGTACAGCGCCCTCTTCAGGTCACCACAGATTGCGGGGGCATCTCCTGTGTACAGCATCCTCTTCAGGTCACCACAGATTGCGGGGACATCTCCTGTGTACAGCGTCCTCTTCAGGTCACCACAGATTGCGGGGACATCTCCTGTGTACAGCGCCCTCTTCAGGTCACCACAGATTGCGGGGGCATCTCCTGTGTACAGCGCCCTCTTCAGGTGACCACAGATTGCGGGACATCTCCTGTGTACGGCATCCTCTTCAGGTCACCACAGATTGGGGGGACATCTCCTGTGTACGGTGCCCTCTTCAGGTCACCACAGATTGCGGGGACATCTCCTGTGTACAGCGTCCTCTTCAGGTCACCACAGATTGCGGGAGCATCTCCTGTGTACAGCGTCCTCTTCAGGTCACCACAGATTGCGGGGGCATCTCCTGTGTACAGCGCCCTCTTCAGGTCACCACAGATTGCGGGGACATCTCCTGTGTACAGCGCCCTCTTCAGGTCACCACAGATTGCGGGGACATCTCCTGTGTACAGCGCCCTCTTCAGGTCACCACAGATTGCGGGGCATCTCCTTTGTACAGCGCCCTCTTCAGGTCACCACAGATTGCGGGGGCATCTCCTGTGTACAGCGTCCTCTTCAGGTCACCACAGATTGCGGGGACATCTGTGTACAGCGTCCTCTTCAGGTCACCACAGATTGCGGGGACATCTCCTGTGTACAGCGTCCTCTTCAGGTCACCACAGATTGCGGGAGCATCTCCTGTGTACAGCATCCTCTTCAGGTCACCACAGATTGCGGGGGCATCTCCTGTGTACAGCGTCCTCTTCAGGTCACCACAGATTGCGGGACATCTCCTGTGTACAGCGTCCTCTTCAGGTCACCACAGATTGCGGGGGCATCTCCTGTGTACAGCGTCCTCTTCAGGTCACCAGAGATTGCGGGGACATCTCCTGTGTACAGCGCCCTCTTCAGGTCACCACAGATTGCGGGGACATCTCCTGTGTACAGCGTCCTCTTCAGGTCACCACAGATTGCGGGAGCATCTCATGTGTACAGCGCCCTCTTCAGGTCACCACAGATTGCGGGGACATCTCCTGTGTACAGCGCCCTCTTCAGGACACCACAGATTGCGGGGACATCTCCTGTGAACAGCGCCCTCTTCAGGTCACCACAGATTGCGGGGGCATCTCCTGTGTACAGCGCCCTCTTCAGGTCACTACAGAATGTCCCAGGTCTGGGCTCGAACGATCCAGAACTTCCATCTTCTTCTGGAGAGGCCGATCTTTGGCCGATTTGCAGTTCGACTAGGGTATTTGTCACTGAAAGGCGAAATTCCTCCTCATATTCAGCTTTTTAGCAGAGGCTGGAAAGTTCTGATATAAGATTGACTGATTGTTCAGTCCATAATCCCCTCCACCTTGTCTAAAGTCCCAGCTGCCAAAAAACAGCCCAAAAGCACAATGCTGCCCCCACCATGCCTCACTGTGGTGATGGTGATTTCCTAACAAACAGGCAACCCCCACATGTACTCAGGCTAGCTAGCAGCTGCAAATCATGCAGCTATGGTGACAGAAACTAAATCTCCGACTACATCCAAATACTCGGAGATCACCTGAGAATGATCGGGAAATCTCAAGTAACCAGTATACTTGCTCATCAATACTCATCCACACTAAAAAAAAAAAGTTATTTTATGTTACTAACTGAATACAGAAGGGGAGATCTCAGTTTGAAATTGTTTTAAGCATCTAGTCAATGTTATAAATGCCTCATCAACAGGCCCCCCAAAAAAATTATTTTGTTACTAATGTAATACAGTAGGGGAACTCTAATTTCAAAATTGTTTGGAGCATATCTTTGTCATCCACACAATCAATTCTTTCTTCTGTTACTAATGTAATACAGTAGGATACATCTCACTCAGAAATTGTTTGTAGCATTTAATGTTATACAGGCCTCATCGACAGCCCCCAAAAAAATTCTTCTGTTACTAATGTCATACAGTAGGGGACATCTCACTTTGAAATTGTTTGGAGCATCTACTCAATGTTATACAGGCCTCATCGACAGGCACCCCCCCCCCCCCCAAATTCTTCTGTTACTAACGTCATACAGTACGGGACATGTCGCTTTGAAATTGTTTGGAGCATCTAGTCAATGTTATACAGGCTTCATCCACATGAAAAAAAAAATCTGTCACTAACGTCATACAGTAGGGGACATCTCACTTTGAAATTTTTTGGAGATCTTCTTTGTCATACAGGCCTCATCGACACAAACAATTCTTTCCGCTGTGAGTAACATGATTCATCATGCCATATTTCACCTTCTAATTTTGTGCCGCTGAAATTCAGCTGTGTGCAGAGTAACAAATCTATTTTCAGTTGCTAATACTGTGCTCCTAGCATACTATCCAAGCAACATGACTGAGAAAAGGCGAGGTCGTGGTGGAAGGGGGATTAGGCTTGGTGTTCGAGGTGTATGTGGGGTAGGCGTTAATGTTTCTCAAAGCACTAATGAACCACCAACGTCACGTCCTATCCAAAGACAACTGACAACTTCTGTTTCTGGATGTTGAACTTTTTAGTGTGCTGCATGGTTCTTGCATAATTGCAGTCTCTGAAATCTTTAGTGGGGCTTATGTGCCTGCTGCTGCTGCTGCTGGATATGCTAACACTAATTTGTGGAAATGTGAACAGTCCTGGTTGGGTGTAGTGAAAGACCTATCGGTCCCTCTTACACTATCTCTACTGTGGTAACATTGATGCCACTTTGTTGGTGTCTGCCACTAATTTATTGAAGACACAAAAGAGAATAGTAAAACCAAAAACACTCAGTTTGAAAAAAATCGCAGTAATCCGCAAGTGCTAGTAAAAGATGTAAAAAACAGGGTATTTGGTTGATACGTTTTTTGCAAAAAATGTATACTAAGCTGCTCTACCAAACTTCACGGTATACCCATATCAGAGCAGTCCTAACTAATGTATGCAATCCCTATCTGATGTATTTAAAAACCTGATCATCTGTATATTACCTGTGTGAACAGGGTTCAGAGAGGAAAAATCCATGTGTGCATACAGGGTAGAACAGCTTTTGTGCAGATAGCCCAAGAGGAGTGGTGGAACTCCCCAGTCTTGTAGACACAAGAGAACAATTATGCAAACAGGAACACATGGGCTACTTGCACAGTGAACAAGTCTGTATGATCATGTTCACACACCACCAAGAAACCTGAAGACACAAAAGAGAATAGTAAAACCAAAAACACTCAGTTTGAAAAAAATCGCAGTAATCCGCAAGTGCTAGTAAAAGCTGTTCTACTCTGTATGCACACATGGATTTTTCCTCTTTGAACCCTGTTCACACAGGTAATATACAGATGATCAGGTTTTTAAATACATCAGATAGGGATTGCATACATTAGTTAGGACTGCTCTGATAAGGGTATACCGTGAAGATTGGTAGAGCAGCTTAGTATACATTTTTTGCAAAAAACGTATCAACCAAATACCCTGTTTTTTACATCTTTTACTAGCACTTGCGGATTACTGCGATTTTTTTCAAACTGAGTGTTTTTGGTTTTACTATTCTCTTTTGTGTCTTCAGGTTTCTTGGTGGTGTGTGAACATGTTCCTACAGACTTGTTCACTGTGCAAGTAGCCCATGTGTTCCTGTTTCCACTAATTTATTGAAATGTGAACAGTCCTGGTTGGGCGTCCATCTGCTGGGTTGGGTGTAGTGAAAGATCGGTCGGTCCTAATTATACTATTTCTACTGTGGTAAAATTGATGGCACTTTGCTAATGTCTGATAATAATTTTTGGAAATGCGAACCTTCTTGTTTGGGTGTCCATCTGCTGGGCTGGGTGTAGTGGAAGACCTGTCGGTCAACATTAGACTATTTCTATTGTGTTGAAATTTATGTCACTTTGTTGGTGTGTGCAAATAATTTTTTAGAAATGTGTAGATTCCGCGTTGGGTCTCCTTCACGTGTGTTGCCTGTAACTATTGTTACATTTTTCAGACAATAGTAATATACGAAACTGATATGTGTGCCACCTGAGGGTGGCAGAGCATCACTTTCAATTTTTTTTTTTATTTTTTTTTTGGGGGGGGTTTATCACTTATATAGCGCCAATAATTCAACATTCGCTTTAGAGACATTACTAGCACTGTCATCATTGAGACTCACAATCTACATTTACTGTCTGTATGTCTTTGTAGTGTTGGTAAAAAAATAATTACTGGGAGTGAACCCTCGTAAACGCGGGACACACCCATTTTTGGGATTTCTTGGGTTTTTCTGAGGATTTTGTTTATGTCTTCTCTTTCACATCCCCTCTTTTTGTCCCTTAGGATTTCTGAAACTTGGGCTCATTATAAATAATAATAATAAAAAACAATTATTCACGGTGTTATCTTGGTCACATATAGTTTCTGGAGTCCTTTATTCTATTAAAAAAAAATTCTCTCTCTCCGGTGAAGTTTATTCAGCCACAATTTCTTGGTTAAAAAGTTTTTGCATACGCAAGTTATATAAATCATTTATTTTTGTCTTGTTATTGTAGACGACCTTGAAAAAGGCAATGTATGCCGACACGTTGGAGTGTTGATGTCTGTTATATTTTTTTCTGCTGGCTGCCTAAATAAATTCATATTTGAGAGCAAAGAATTGTGGACTTGTTGAGTGCCGAAGGTTTCCCTCATCATATCAGTGTCTTTCATGAGGTCCAACTCCACAGTGTGTTGGTGGTGGTAAAACACTCAAGCTTTCTTCCTCCATGTCCTCCTGACAACTACAAACAACATAGAGGGAATCATTATTGTCTTCATCTCCTAACTGTTGGGCGTCCATCACCTCTTCCTCCTCGTCCTTTTCATGGTCCTTCTCCATTTGTTCCGCCCCTTGGCAAATGTCTGTGAGGTGACAGACCTGCACTTATAGATATCGTTAACCCTAAAGGTATCCTCCTCTGCTTCCTCCTCTTCCCTCAGGACCACCACCACCTGCTCACCCACACTATTTAAAGTGTGCTCCAGCATGTAGATGACAGTAATAGGGATGTTGATGACGGCATCATCACCGCTAACCATCTTAGTAGCCATCTTTGTATCCAGTACACAAGTGCGAATTGCACCACGTCCGTTGTACCAGGCTACGAAAAATATCATCCTGCACCAGGTCTCGGAGCTGCTGCCACAGTCGCTGCACCTAGAAATCAAGAACCTCATCCACCCCAGAACCTGCAAGCGGCCCCAGCCTATATCTTAGGAGAGCGCAAGGTCAGAACTAAGGTACGATGACTCCAGAAAGGACTGAAAAAAAACAACTGAAGCCTCCCCGATCCACGAGAAACAATCCCCATTATCTCTCAAAAGGAAAGGAAGAACATTCTTGTGGATCCGAGGAGCCTCCAACCTGCTCAATTTTGCTAATCAAACTCGCTGACAGCCCAAACAAGCCGTCTAACACGGATAATTAAGAGAAACTGCGGAGGAGGGGGCGGCAGGAGGATGGGGGGCTGCGATTGTGAGAAGGATCCCGAGGTTCTCGCTTCATAACTATCAGCTGTATATAAATTTGTACTTAGACCAAAATGCAAGATGATGATTTCTGCTGGAAAGAAAATGTCACAGAAGCAGTTGCGGCTTGAAGGAACTCGATTCATAATGCATTTTATAAATAGTTAATGTCTCCCATACATAAGCCGGGGCTGCAAATCAAAAAATTGTCAACATTTTTAGTCCTAGTTGTCAGTTTTTGCTGTCGACTGGAGCTTTGTGTGTGTTTCTGAAGCCGGGAGGAGGCTTGTAATTCCAGGCATTTTCTCTATATGGCTTTAAGAGCTTCTCCAGCCAACTTTCTTCCCCCTGCTAGGATTGTGTCAGATGTAAAGGATGGAGGACGAGGGGGGAGAAAAGTTTTCAGCTACATTGTTAAGACTTTGTTATCATTGTTATTCACCGCTGAGTAGGTGGTATATAGAGGGGGTGGTCTGCGCAGGGAAGATGACAGCCCTCATCATGGTGAAGTGGTCGCTGACAATCATGGTGAAGTGGTCAGTGGTCGCTGACAGTACGAGAGTGCGGAGCTCCACAATGCGGGCCATTATCAGAGAAGGAAAGAAACATAGTGTGTGAATGCGAAGCCCCCCCCGAGCTGCGATAATAATGTGTGGACAGACGTAAGGGTGGGCACATATCACAAACCTCACAAACAATCATCCTGTCCAAAATGGATGTGTGACAAAACTGATGTGGGTGGAAGCAGAGGGGTCCCGTGGTCTTTTATAGGGCTTCATTCTAAGAAGCGACACTTATCCAGCAGAGGAACTGTGCAGAACAGGAAAGGGGTAAGATGACCCCCATACTAGTCACTGGGGCCCCTCTGCTTCTTTTACATCAGTTATGCGACAGATCCATTTTCGATACAAACTCCCTTTATTCCTAAAGTACAATTCCTAATGGCAGGTGTGAACACAGACTAAAATATATACAACAGGGGAAGAGTCCGACACAGCGTGAGTGTCCTGTGCAGAGGAAAAAAGCAACCACAGAGGATCTCCTGGGGATGAGGCGATGCCCAGTCCAGGTTTAGTATCTGACAAGGGGGAGTGCTTGGTGCAGGTGAAATCTCTGGTCAAGAAATGTGCAGAACATGGAAAGAGTGAGTGCAGAAGAACTCTCCAACACAGGGTGCCTATCCCAGGGAAAGAATCTGGCACAGGGGAAGTCTGCAGTGAAGGAAACTGGTCAAGAATAGTAGAAATCTCTGGTGCAGGAAATGTTTTATGTGAGGGAGAACTGTGCAGCACAGGGGAAATCTCCAGCACACAGGATGGTTTTGGTGAGGGAGAACTGTGCAGCACAGGGGAAATCTCCAGCACACAGGATGGTTTTGGTGAGGGAGAACTGTGCAGCACAGGGGAAATCTCCAGCACACAGGATGGTTTTGGTGAGGGAAAACTGTGCAGCACAGGGGAAATCTCCAGCACACAGGATGGTTTTGGTGAGGGAGAACTGTGCAGCACAGGGGAAATCTCCAGCACACAGGATGGTTTTGGTGAGGGAAAACTGTGCAGCACAGGGGAAATCTCCAGCACACAGAAGGCTTTGGTGAGGGAAAACTGTGCAGCACAGGGGAAATCTCCAGCACACAAGAAGGTTTTGGTGAGGGAGAACTGTGCAGCACAGGGGAAATCTCCAGCACACAGAAGGCTTTGGTGAGGGAAAACTGTGCAGCACAGGGGAAATCTCCAGCACACAAGAAGGTTTTGGTGAGGGAGAACTGTGCAGCACAGGGGAAATCTCCAGCATATAAGAAGGTTTTGATGAGGGAGAACTGTGCAGCACAGGGTAAATCTCCAGCACATGTGAAGGTTTTGGAACTGTTTTTAATGTTGCTTTTTCATTTCAGGATTATTGGGGGTAAATGTCAGTTCCCCCACCTCCCCCCCCGCTGGCATTCTGGTGTAAATGCAGTGCTGTTGGGTCAGCTGATGTGATGCTGACCTCTCCCATCATCCGTTAAATGGTCACCTGATGCATCAGCTGACCGTAGGTAATATGGGTTTCTCTGGAGACCAGCTGTGCAGGAGCAGCTCTCTTGTGTCGGCCACTTCGGGTGTTTTGGAGTCCAGTTGCTGTGCAATCTGCGGTGTGGAGCTTGGCAGCGTTGTCTGCAAGCTAAGTGTGGTGTTTTCTCCTCGTCCCTTTTGTGTTTATCACTGACCCCTGTGTGTTACGATCTGCAGTGGTGAGGCTAGCGCTCCTTGCTGGCCAGTGCACTAGCCAGGGCAGTGCTAGGTGTTAGTGAGGGATGAGGTTCCTGATGGTGGCGGGGGGGAAGGACCCATATAGGGGGTTAGGGGAGTGCAGGGACAGGCTCAGGTTTGAGCAGGAGGTGACCATGCCTTCATTTCCTTATTGATAGGGCCTTCCTCCCCCCTTTTCCATCCCGTTGTTTGTTGTGACATCCTCTACCGACCCCCGTTGGGTCGCTATATGTATTGTGACAGCCATGTAAACCTGACGTCCATACACTGCAGATAAAGATAGCACTGCTCATGAGCTCATAGTAATCAGGCACTAAGCAATGCAGAGGAGTAGATGAGAGCTGCTGGATGGCACATATGCTCTACAATTAGAAAAGAAAACCCTCATGCTGCATTTGCTCCACGTGCTGTAAAAATGAAGTCCACTTATGGTGTTATTTGTTATAAAAGTTTCTTGATTATCTGATGAATACATTTAGTCCTGCGGCCATTAATCGGCTGTGATCGGTGAGGGAACATGGCAGTAAGTGATCAGTTCTGCTACACTGCCACCACAGGTGAAATAAAGAATTACACACTGACCATTAAAATCAGTCTGTCCACATAATGCACAGACACGTTGGGTCCTCCAGAGCAAGAAACTCCTAACAGTCACTCTTACTAAATTTACTTTCTCAAAATAGACTGCCCCCTTTAATTGTGACAATGCAATGCACCTAATGAGATATTAGCAATTAGCAGGGTGAGCCAGGAAATCTCTGCCTTACCTACCTATGACACCACTGCTCTCACAAAACAGAGGGCGGCCTATGGGATGCCAAGGTCCATGTCTGTGCCGGTGAATTTATTTATTCTCCTACATATAAAGAGTGACGGCTTGTTACCCCCAAGATCTGCCCTAAACTGAGCACTTCTCCCTATACACAGAGAGCACGCCTATACGCGACTCATCTGTCATACTGTAACTAACTTTCCTTAAAAAGCCGTGACAATGCTTGTGAGCAAAAATCATCACAAACTTAGTAAAAAAAATAAAAATAAATAAATAAATAACAAAAGCTGCAGAAAAAAAAAGGAAATAAATGTATAAAGCCGAGGAAGACTCTGCTGCTGCTGATAATGGAATCAGCCAGAAATTGCCACCAAGGTATAAAATGAGACACGCTGCCCCCGGTGGCCACAGAAAAAACCACAACTGCTATCTCTGCAGGTCGTATTACTGCGCATTAACTCATAACAAAGGATCTCTGCTCGTTAACTATTTTTTTTTTTTTTTAATTAATCTGCGTGCACCCTCCGCTGTACAGTAACTCAGGTGCTGATAACTCCTGAGATAAGCACGGGGCAGGTGCCCAATATTTCTCTGATTAAAATGTAATTAACTTGTTAACCCCGCTCTGAAGAAATGTCTTGCCATTTAATTGAGTTTCAATGATCTCGCTCAAAAGCTTGATTTACTCTCAAAAAGCGAGGGCCGACATCCAATCCTTACTGTTAATTAACTGCGGAGGGGGCGCACAATGGATTTTATGGCGAATGTGAAACACGAAATAAAAAAAAATAACACAAAACAATAATGATGGGAAAAAGTTACAACAGCCGAGGAGACGGAGAAAGTTCTGTTAACCCTAGAGCGCCTGCGGGGCAGCGTGGCGGAGTCCTTGATGCCGGCGTCCGTATACAGCGCCGTCCTCTGTAGGGAATAATGCAGCAAATCGCATTTCCCACAAAGACGGTGCGTCGCTGTATAGCAGACCGACGGGGGGCAGCGGACCCTCACACTGGGTGACTGGGGGATATCCTCCAGTGATAAATACCACCCCTCACCCCCATAGTCTGCAGACTGCAGATGTTCCCCGTTTATTGCTATAAATGCATTTTCTCGCTCCCTGCTGCTGAGCTTCTTCCTGGTGTGATGTCAGAGCTGTTTCCTCTGGACCAATCAGACGTCTAGTTCTGCAGCCCCTCCCAATGTTTCACTGTAAGACCCAGGAAGAAGCTGCAGCTGCATCTCCCTCCTCTCCCTCCAGCCGGTCTCTTATTTACTGTATTACAATCCTTGGATTTTTAGGTAACTGAGGAGGGTCCTGAGCACCTGCAGACAGAAAAAAGGAAACTCAAGGAGGCGACAAAAACTATGACACAATCTCCCAGGAACATATATTTAAAGCTCCGTGCGCGCAGCTGACGAGCACAAAACAAATATTATAGTAAAGTCCAATTTAAACGTTGCACTAAAAAAAGTCATTTTTATATCTAAAAAAAATTCCCTGGATTAAAATATTTAAAAAATTACCAATAGAGGGAGGTCCTTGTATACGGCTACTTATTCACTAAAGGGGGATTTTAAATTGTTTAGTTATACAGTATGAAATAAGCAAGTTTGCAATCGAGTAGCTTTTTCTATCTGTTGTCATTCCTCCAGCCTTTACCTTGCATGAAGTACAGCTAGTGTCCCTGGCCCAGTGTGCACAGTAGTTACGTTTCAGGAGAGACTTTAACGCCTAACATCCCGGCCTCCTCGGTGCAACCCATTGATTTCTATACAGCGGTTAGATGCTCACCTCCATTGCTCTCAGCTCCTGACAAGCTGCTGTTATAAATCCTGCAAAATCACCAGCCCCACCGTTGGCAGCTTCCAGAGCAGTTCTCCTAATCGTAGGTCTCACTGTCCTAAGCTGTGTGCATGGTCAAATGCCCAGTGATAGACAAACCACTGATAGCGGAATGTGTTACAGCAGAACTTGTGCTGGGCTTTATAGTTCTGCTAATACTATACTTCTGATACTCAACAAAACGGTCACCAAAGGGGAAGAATGTTTATGGGAAAACAGCATCACCAATGAGACGGACACAGCACTCCTGGAACCCTACAAAATTCCGCCCACTCCGGACTGCCTCTCTACTTAGCGCACTCTACCTCTCACTAAAAGTGTGGTTTTGACAAAGACCAGCCTTGGTCGAAACGTTAACCATAACTTAAAGTGTCCGCCAGTTTTTCTTACGCTAATGAGCTCTTGGTGATGACTTTACTAATAATAAAAAGTGTAATTTTTGCATAAAACCTTCAAGCTTCATGTGTGCGGCTGTCTTCCCATAAACATTGTGACTTTTTGTTCAGCCTGCACCTTTTCGCTCTTTAAATACAGAGTGCACCACATTTCTTGGACTACCCAAGGGGAAGAGACCGCCCCAGAAAAAGGGAGGATGGAGACTGCAGAGCTGTGAAGTGCTCAAGAGACATTATTTTAAACTCTTTATGTATTATGATGAACATTTTTAAAATACTGCATATCTCAATCATTCTCTCATTGATCCGCTGCTGTCGCTTATAGGAGACGTGATGCTTGGTCCCTCTAACACTAACTTGCCAAAAAAAAAGTGCACGATTTACTATTTTTATCCTTTCCCCCAATGTAGGTTTCATTAGATGTGAAGTTACATTTGTGGAAGTGCTGGAGCGGACTCTCTCAGCGTAAAAGAACGGTGTGAAAAGCCCAAGATTTGTGAGGATGTTGCAGTGTACGGTCGTCAACCTCACATCATATCCTAATACCCAAATAGCTATAAAGAAATATGGAGTACAAATGTGCATAAGAGAACGATCGCAGGCGGACCACCGTGCAATGTGACGAAAGTACAAAACGCTTCGATTCAGGAAACTCTTCTACCAATTACTGCAGTAAATGTGCAGAAGAGAACGATCACAGGCGGACCACCGTGCAATGTGACGAAAGTACAAAACGCTTCGATTCAGGAAACTCCTCTACCAATTACTGCAGTAAATCTGCAGAAGAGAACGATCACAGGCGGACCACCGTGCAACGTAACGAAAGTACAAAACACTTCGATTCAGGAAACTCCTCTACCAATAACTGCAGTAAATGTGCAGAAGAGAACGATCGCAGGCGGACCACCGTGCAACGTAATGAAAGTACAAAACGCTTCGATTCAGGAAACTCCTTTACCAATAACTGCAGTAAATGTGCAGAAGAGAACGATCACAGGCGGACCACCGTGCAACGTAACGAAAGTACAAAACGCTTCGATTCAGGAAACTCCTCTACCAATAACTGCAGTAAATGTGCAGAAGAGAACGATCGCAGGCGGACCACCGTGCAACGTAACGAAAGTACAAAACGCTTCGATTCAGGAAACTCCTCTACCAATAACTGCAGTAAATGTGCAGAAGAGAACGATCGCAGGCGGACCACCGTGCAACGTGACGAAAGTACAAAACGCTTCGATTCAGAAACTCCTCTACCAATAACTGCAGTAAATGTGCACAAGAGAACGATCGCAGGCGGACCACCGTGCAATGTAACGAAAGTACAAAACGCTTCGATTCAGGAAACTCCTCTACCAATAACTGCAGTAAATGTGCAGAAGAGAACGATCGCAGGCGGACCACCGTGCAATGTGACGAAAGTACAAAACGCTTCGATTCAGGAAACTCCTCTACCAATAACTGCAGTAAATGTGCAGAAGAAAACGATCGCAGGCGGACCACCGTGCAACGTAACGAAAGTACAAAACGCTTCGATTCAGGAAACTCCTCTACCAATTACTGCAGTAAATGTGCAGAAGAGAACGATCGCAGGCGGACCACCGTGCAACGTAACGAAAGTACAAAACACTTCGATTCAGGAAACTCCTCTACCAATTACTGCAGTAAATGTGCAGAAGAGAACGATCGCAGGCGGACCACCGTGCAACGTAACGAAAGTACAAAACACTTCGATTCAGGAAACTCCTCTACCAATTACTGCAGTAAATGTGCAGAAGAGAACGATCGCAGGCGGACCACCGTGCAATGTAACGAAACTACAAAATGCTTCGATTCAGGAAACTCCTGTACCAATAACTGCAGTAAATGTGCAGAAGAGAACGATCGCAGGCAGACCACCGTGCAACGTAACGAAAGTACAAAACACTTCGATTCAGGAAACTCCTCTACCAATTACTGCAGTAAATGTGCAGAAGAGAACGATCGCAGGCGGACCACCGTGCAACGTAACGAAAGTACAAAATGCTTCGATTCAGGAAACTCCTCTACCAATAACTGCAGTAAATGTGCAGAAGAGAAAGATCGCAGGCAGACCACCGTGCAACGTAACGAAAGTACAAAACGCTTCGATTCAGGAAACTCCTCTACCAATAACTGCAGTAAATGTGCAGAAGAGAACGATCGCAGGCGGACCACCGTGCAACGTAACGAAAGTACAAAACACTTCGATTCAGGAAACTCCTCTACCAATAACTGCAGTAAATGTGCAGAAGAGAACGATCGCAGGCGGACCACCGTGCAACGTAACGAAAGTACAAAACGCTTCGATTCAGGAAACTCCTCTACCAATAACTGCAGTAAATGTGCAGAAGAGAACGATCGCAGGCGGACCACCGTGCAACGTAACGAAAGTACAAAACGCTTCGATTCAGGAAACTCCTCTACCAATAACTGCAGTAAATGTGCAGAAGAGAACGATCGCAGGCGGACCACCGTGCAATGTGACGAAAGTACAAAACGCTTCGATTCAGGAAACTCCTCTACCAATAACTGCAGTAAATGTGCAGAAGAGAACGATCGCAGGCGGACCACCGTGCAATGTGACGAAAGTACAAAACGCTTCGATTCAGGAAACTCCTCTACCAATAACTGCAGTAAATGTGCAGAAGAGAACGATCGCAGGCAGACCACCGTGCAACGTGACAAAAGTACAAAACGCTTCGATTCAGGAAACTCCTCTACCAATAACTGCAGTAAATGAACAGAAGAGAACGATCGCAGGCAGACCACCGTGCAACGTGACAAAAGTACAAAATCGCAATGGTGGCAACGCAAAATTCAAGTGTGAACAGAATCTTAGATCTGTTCACTGAAATAAACAAAACCCTGTATGTCCGAGATTAAACTCCTATGTAAAGAATGAAAACAAATAAAGGAAGAGAAGCGGCCGCAGCTCCGACACCAGCGAGAAAGTAGAATTAAATGTATTAACAAGTCAGCTGTGCGGCCAGTGGTGCATGAGCGGACTGTGCTCGGCTTCGCCGTGGATTCCGCTGAGTATCACCACTTAATCTCCGCCAGTAACAAAGACGTGAATCCTGAACACGCAAGATGTTCAATTCAGCAGCCGACAACATGGCGAAGTGATTGTCTAAGCAGCGACGCTGGGGAATTAGATACAATGTTATCACTGTAAATAGATTTATAATGTCTTCCTTCTGTCAGCTAGTGAATTAAGGAATGATCTGCTATTCTAATAGGGGGGCAAGCCTCGACTCCGGGTGTCCGCCAAATTACCGCAGATACCTCGCAAATAAACCGGGAAGGAAAGTGACGATGGGACAAAGTTTGCATATTTATTGCCGAATAAAGAGATCCAGCAAACAGATCCGCAATCGTCCGAACACGGTGGCATTTGTCAGGGAGCGTTATCTCCGCCACACATTTAATTACATGTTCTTTATCACGTCCCCATCCTCAGAGAGGCGCACAAGCCAATGGCCGCCGACTCCCCCCGCCGCTTACTGCCATTTATTATATCTGCGCCAAACAAAGGACCCAACAGATAAACAAGAGGAAGACGTTCCAGCTGGACGCTGCGCGGGGACCGCTCCGAGGATCCACCAATCAGACGACAGCGGCCAGAACTAAGAAATACAACGGCTGCAACAAAGTATAATACTGGAGGGCGCAAAATGGCTGGTAGAACATAGGCATAGTCTACAGCAGCATATAGTGCTCAATATACATACAGAGCATGCTGGTATAACCTGGGCTTCTCCTGTATAGAATTATATATGTACAGCTGTATAACCTGAGCATCTCCTGTATATAATTATATGTGTACAGCTGGTATAACCTGAGCATCTCCTGTATATAATTATATGTGTACAGCTGGTATAACCTGAGCATCTCCTGTATATAATTATATGTGTACAGCTGGTATAACCTGAGCATCTCCTGTATATAATTATATGTGTACAGCTGGTATAACCTGAGCATCTCCTGTATATAATTATATATGTACAGCTGGTATAACCTGGGCATCTCCTGCATATAATTATATATGTACAGCTGTATAACCTGAGCATCTCCTGTATATAATTATATATGTACAGCTGTATAACCCGGACATCTCCTGTATATAATTATATATGTACAGCTGGTATAACCTGGGCATTTCCTGTATATAATTATATGTGTACAGCTGGTATAACCTGGGTATCTCCTGTATATAATTATATATGTACAGCTGGTATAACCTGGGCATCTCCTGTATATAATTATATATGTACAGCTGGTATAACCCGGACATCTCCTGTATATAATTATATATGTACAGCTGTATAACCTGAGCATCTCCTGTATATAATTATATGTGTACAGCTGTATAACCTGAGCATCTCCTGTATATAATTATATATGTACAGCTGGTATAACCTGGGCATCTCCTGCATATAATTATATATGTACAGCTGTATAACCTGAGCATCTCCTGTATATAATTATATATGTACAGCTGTATAACCTGAGCATCTCCTGTATATAATTATATGTGTACAGCTGGTATAACCTGGGCATCTCCTGTATATAATTATATATGTACAGCCGGTATAACCTGGGTATCTCCTGTATATAATTATATATGTACTGCTGGTATAACCTGGGCATTTCCTGTATATAATTATATGTGTACAGCTGGTATAACCTGGGTATCTCCTGTATATAATTATATATGCACTGCTGGTATAACCTGGGCATCTCCTGTATATAATTATATATGTACAGCTGTATAACCTGAGCATCTCCTGTATATAATTATATATGTACAGCTGGTATAACCTGGGCATCTCCTGTATAGAATTATATATGTACTGTACAGCTAGTATAACCTGGGCATCTCCTGTATATAATGATATATGTACAGCTGTATAACCTGAGCATCTCCTGTATATAATTATATGTGTACAGCTGGTATAACCTGGGTATCTCCTGTATATAATTATATATGTACAGATGGTATAACCTGGACATTTCCTGTATATAATTATATGTGTACAGCTGGTATAACCTGGGTATCTCCTGTATATAATTATATATGTACAGCTGGTATAATTATATACAGGAGATACCCAGGTTATACCAGCTGTACACATATAATTATATACAGGAGATGCCCAGGTTATATGTGTACAGCTGGTATAACCTGGGTATCTCCTGTATATAATTATATATGTACAGCTGTATAACCTGGGCATCTCCTGTATATAATTATATATGTACAGCCGGTATAACCTGGGTATCTCCTGTATATAATTATATATGTACTGCTGGTATAACCTGGGCATTTCCTGTATATAATTATATATGTACAGCCGGTATAGCCTGGGCATCTCCTGTATATAATTATATGTGTACAGCTGGTATAACCTGAGCATCTCCTGTATATAATTATATGTGTACAGCTGGTATAACCTGAGCATCTCCTGTATATAATTATATATGTACAGCTGGTATAACCTGGGCATCTCCTGCATATAATTATATATGTACAGCTGTATAACCTGAGCATCTCCTGTATATAATTATATATGTACAGCTGTATAACCCGGACATCTCCTGTATATAATTATATATGTACAGCTGGTATAACCTGGGCATTTCCTGTATATAATTATATGTGTACAGCTGGTATAACCTGGGTATCTCCTGTATATAATTATATATGTACAGCTGGTATAACCTGAGCATCTCCTGTATATAATTATATATGTACAGCTGGTATAACCCGGACATCTCCTGTATATAATTATATATGTACAGCTGTATAACCTGAGCATCTCCTGTATATAATTATATGTGTACAGCTGTATAACCTGAGCATCTCCTGTATATAATTATATATGTACAGCTGGTATAACCTGGGCATCTCCTGCATATAATTATATATGTACAGCTGTATAACCTGAGCATCTCCTGTATATAATTATATATGTACAGCTGTATAACCTGAGCATCTCCTGTATATAATTATATGTGTACAGCTGGTATAACCTGGGCATCTCCTGTATATAATTATATATGTACAGCCGGTATAACCTGGGTATCTCCTGTATATAATTATATATGTACTGCTGGTATAACCTGGGCATTTCCTGTATATAATTATATGTGTACAGCTGGTATAACCTGGGTATCTCCTGTATATAATTATATATGCACTGCTGGTATAACCTGGGCATCTCCTGTATATAATTATATATGTACAGCTGTATAACCTGAGCATCTCCTGTATATAATTATATATGTACAGCTGGTATAACCTGGGCATCTCCTGTATAGAATTATATATGTACTGTACAGCTAGTATAGCCTGGGCATCTCCTGTATATAATGATATATGTACAGCTGTATAACCTGAGCATCTCCTGTATATAATTATATGTGTACAGCTGGTATAACCTGGGTATCTCCTGTATATAATTATATATGTACAGATGGTATAACCTGGACATTTCCTGTATATAATTATATGTGTACAGCTGGTATAACCTGGGTATCTCCTGTATATAATTATATATGTACAGCTGGTATAATTATATACAGGAGATACCCAGGTTATACCAGCTGTACACATATAATTATATACAGGAGATGCCCAGGTTATATGTGTACAGCTGGTATAACCTGGGTATCTCCTGTATATAATTATATATGTACAGCTGTATAACCTGGGCATCTCCTGTATATAATTATATATGTACAGCCGGTATAACCTGGGTATCTCCTGTATATAATTATATATGTACTGCTGGTATAACCTGGGCATTTCCTGTATATAATTATATATGTACAGCCGGTATAGCCTGGGCATCTCCTGTATATAATTATATATGTACAGCTGGTATAACCTGGGTATCTCCTGTATATAATTATATGTGTACAGCTGGTATAACCTGGGTATCTCCTGTATATAATTATATATGCACTGCTGGTATAACCTGGGCATCTCCTGTATATAATTATATATGTACAGCTGTATAACCTGAGCATCTCCTGTATATAATTATATATGTACAGCTGGTATAACCTGGGCATCTCCTGTATAGAATTATATATGTACTGTACAGCTAGTATAACCTGGGCATCTCCTGTATATAATGATATATGTACAGCTGTATAACCTGAGCATCTCCTGTATATAATTATATGTGTACAGCTGGTATAACCTGGGTATCTCCTGTATATAATTATATATGTACAGATGGTATAACCTGGACATTTCCTGTATATAATTATATGTGTACAGCTGGTATAACCTGGGTATCTCCTGTATATAATTATATATGTACAGCTGGTATAATTATATACAGGAGATACCCAGGTTATACCAGCTGTACACATATAATTATATACAGGAGATGCCCAGGTTATATGTGTACAGCTGGTATAACCTGGGTATCTCCTGTATATAATTATATATGTACAGCTGTATAACCTGGGCATCTCCTGTATATAATTATATGTGTACAGCTGGTATAACCTGGGCATCTCCTGTATATAATTATATGTGTACAGCTGGTATAACCTGGGTATCTCCTGTATATAATTATATATGTACAGATGGTATAACCTGGGCATTTCCTGTATATAATTATATGTGTACAGCTGGTATAACCTGGGTATCTCCTGTATATAATTATATACGTACAGCTGGTATAACCTGGGCATCTCCTGTATATAATTATATGTGTACAGCTGGTATAACCTGGGTATCTCCTGTATATAATTATATATGTACAGCTGGTATAACCTGGGCATCTCCTGTATATAATTATATGTGTACAGCTGGTATGACCTGGGTATCTCCTGTATATAATTATATATGTACAGCTGGTATAACCTGGCCATCCCCTGTATATAATTATATATGTACAGCTGGTATAACCTGGGCATCTCCTGTATATAATTATATATGTACAGCTGGTATAACCTGGGCATCTCCTGTATATAATTATATATGTACAGCCGGTATAACCTGGGTGTCTCCTGTATATAATTATATATGTACAGTCGGTGTAACCTGGGAATCTCCTGTATATAATTATATATGCACAGCTGGTATAACCTGGGCATCTCCTGTATATAATTATATATGTACAGCTGGTATAACCTGGGCATCTCCTGTATATAATTATATATGTACAGCCGGTATAACCTGGATGTCTCCTGTATATAATTATATATGTACAGTCGGTATAACCTGGCCATCCCCTGTATATAATTATATATGTACAGCTAATATAACCTGAACTTCTCCTGTATATAATTATATATGTACAGCTGGTATAACCTGGGTATCTCCTGTATATAATTATATATGTACAGCTGGTATAACCTGGGCTTCTCCTGTATATAATTATATATGTACAGCTGGTATAACTATCTCCTGTATATAATTATATATGTACAGCTGGTATAACCTGGGTATCTCCTGTATATAATTATATATGTACAGCTGGTATAACCTGGCCATCCCCTGTATATAATTACCGTATATATGTACAGCTGGTATAACCTGGGCATCTCCTGTATATAATTATATATGTACAGCTGATATAACCTGAACCTCTCCTGTATATAATTATATATGTACAGCTGCTATAACCTGGGCGTCTCCTGTATATAATTATATATGTACAGCCGGTATAACCTGGGCATCTAATGTATATAATTATATATGTACAGCCGGTATAACCTGGGCATCTAATGTATATAATTATATATGTACAGCTGGTATAACCTGGGCATCTCCTGTATATAATTATATATATATACAGCTGGTATAACCTGGGCATCTCCTGTATATAATTATATCTGTACAGCTGGTATAACCTGGGCATCTCCTGTATATAATTATATATGTACAGCTGGTATAACCTGGGCATCTCCTGTATATAATTATATCTGTACAGCTGGTATAACCTGGGCATCTCCTGTATATAATTATATATATATACAGCTGGTATAACCTGGGCATCTCCTGTATATAAATATATATGTACAGCCGGTATAACCTGGGCATCTAATGTATATAATTATATATGTACAGCTGGTATAACCTGGGCATCTCCTGTATATAATTATATATATATACAGCTGGTATAACCTGGGCATCTCCTGTATATAATTATATCTGTACAGCTGGTATAACCTGGGCATCTCCTACACATAATTATATATGTACAGCTGATATAACCTGAACCTCTCCTGTATATAATTATATATGTACAGATGGTATAGCCTGGGTGTCTCCTGTAAATAATTATATATGTACAGCTGGTATAACCTGGGCATGTCAGGTATGGGTTTTATTGCCCCCAGGGCAGGAAAGTCTACAGCTGGGGCACAGAGGGTAACAATATTTTCTTGCCGGTCTCTTTTCCGCTTTTTTGCCTCAAACAGCTGAGGATACAAAACAGAGAACCATCATTGAGCTGCACATCGTCACAGTGTGTCAGTGCAGACAACCTGATGTCGCTGTGATCACAATCTCTCACCAGTCCTAAAACTATCGATACTGAGAGCAGGATCCAGCTTTTTACTAAAAATAAATTGTATTCACTGACAACAAGCGGAGATCTGGAAAACTGTGAAACATCTGTAAATGGCAGCCGGCGAGTTACAACAGCTGGAGTTGCTGCAGGTTGCTGCCCCCCTGCTCCATAATGTTGTCAGATCATGTGACTGACACATGACCTCATAAAAACGTCGCTGCGGCCGTCACCCGCGATCGTACCGTCCTGGATGTGTAGCGGCTGTCAGTCACCGCCCGCAGCCAATGGGCAGCACGTCAGTAATGCTGCCGACACATCCTAGTGCTGCCCGGGAAAACAACACGCAGCATCGAGAGGGGCAACAAAGTAATTACAAAAAATAAATAAAGACGAGTAAAGTTTTTATACCTATTATGATTAGTTTTCTGAAAATGTATTGGAAACACGAAGTAAAAGGGAAACAAGAAGGAGATGATCAGAGAAGATCACGTTGTATCTGGATCAGGAGTCAAGGAGAAAAGCAAGTCACCACCGGAGGGTGCGCAGAGCCGGGCCCCCGCAGAGCCGTCAGGCCGTCCTCCCTCCCTGCAGTAACGGCCCCCCTAATGAATTCATTCGGAATTATGATGCCTGTGATCTGCCCTCGGTTGTAGTAAATGAAAGTAATTAGGAATTCTTTACTGAAGTCACTATATTCCCAAGGCTGGTCATCAAAACGGAGGCGCGCGCCGTCCCCAGAGCCGCGGACATTAAACGCTCCGTATAGGATGGCGTTACCGCCGCTTCTGAAGCCTCCCTGCTGGTAATATATATTTAATATACCTGTAAGATCCCCGTCGCCCTCCGCTGCCGCCATTACACAGAACACAGCGCTTTGGTTTCCCAAGTTTCCGAGACAAAAGTTCTGGAGGTTTTGTTTCCCCCTTTTGTCGTTTATGAAAGATGTTTAGTTAAAAAAAAAAAGCTCAAGATGGAAATTATTATAATAAAGTGCAGCATGGAAATGAGAAAGAGACTGGAAGGGGAACCTCAGCTGGGGGCAACGGTTCTCCTGCAAGACCCCAGGAATCCAGAGCGCTGACGTGTAGGAAATCTGGCAGTTATAGGAGCGGTGGCGGCTCCGTGGCATTAACGTCCGTTTTCTTCCTTATACATGAAAAGAAAAAAAAAACATTGATCTTTACGAATCAACTTTAACGGATCAGTGTTTGGTCAGCTTTTATCGTCAGTGATTGTGACGGGGCGCACCGACTGCTCAGTGACGGGGCGCACCGACTGCTCAGTGACGGCGCGCCGACTGCTCAGTGACGGCGCATCGACTGCTCAGTGACGGGGCGCACCGACTGCTCAGTGACGGGGCGCACCGACTGCTCAGTGACAGCGCACCGACTGCTCAGTGACAGCGCACCGACTGCTCAGTGACGGCGCGCACCGACTGCTCACTGACGGCGCCACGACTGCTCAGTGACGGGGCGCACCGACTGCTCAGTGACGGCGCGCCGACTGCTCAGTGACGGCGCGCACCGACTGCTCAGTGACGGCGCCACGACTGCTCAGTGACGGGGCGCACCGACTGCTCAGTGACGGGGCGCACCGACTGCTCAGTGACGGCGCGCACCGACTGCTCACTGACGGCGCCACGACTGCTCGGTGACGGCGCGCACCGACTGCTCGGTGACGGCGCGCACCGACAGCTCCGTGACGGCGCGCACCGACTGCTCAGTGACGGCGCGCACCGACTGCTCAGTGACGGCGCGCACCGACTGCTCAGTGACGGCGCGCACCGACTGCTCACTGACGGCGCCACGACTGCTCACTGACGGCGCCACGACTGCTCAGTGACGGCGCGCACCGACTGCTCAGTGACGGGGCGCACCGATTGCTCAGTGACGGCGCACCTACTGCTCAGTGACGGCGCGCACCTACTGCTCAGTGACGGCGCGCACCGACAGCTCAGTGACGGCGCGCACCGACCGCTCAGTGACGGCACGCACCGACCGCTCAGTGACGGCGCACCTACTGCTCAGTGACGGCGCGCACCTACTGCTCAGTGACGGCGCGCACCTACGGCTCAGTGAAGGCGCGCACCGACCGCTCAGTGACGGCGCGCACCGACCGCTCAGTGACGGCACGCACCGACCGCTCAGTGACGGCGCGCACCGACCGCTCAGTGACGGCGCGCACCGAATGCTCAGTGACGGCGCGCACCGAATGCTCAGTGACGGCGCGCACCGCATGCTCAGTGACGGCGCCGACTGCTCAGTGACGGCGCCCTGATTGCTCAGTGACGGTGCACTCTGACTGCTCAGTGACAATGCACAGACTGCAGTCCGTGATTTTCACACACCTGTAGACTTGTGAGGGTGACTCGAGCGACCAATAACAGATGTCGCTAAGTTTTTATGAATTTTTTTCTTGCACACAAGATCCGCAAAAAATCCCAGAAAACTATAATGGATAATGGGGGATGTGAAGGCCAGGTCCAGAAAAGTCTATGAAAAATCATCCAGGAAAAAAAAAAAGAGAGAGAACAGTTCTTCATCTATTTTTTCATTATTATTTTTTGTTTTTATTTTTATTTTTAACTGCGATGGATCCATAAAGACAAACCGATTCCATACAGATGAGCCGACATATCATCCGCACTGACTGATGGGTCAGACTGGTGCGTGCCGCGGTTTACTGATCCACCGCTCGTGTGAACTACGCCACAGAAGTGTATTGCTGCGTTTTGCATTCACACGGCACAAGTGCGTTTAATACGCCTGTGTGAACGAGCCCTAAACCTGCAGTGCTAGAGGTGGGCACAGTGGTCTTCAGAAGATGGGGGGTCCTCCATGGTCATCTACTGCAGTAAGACATCACCGTGCTGCCAAGGTCAGGAAGGGTTATTCTTTTTTCGTCTTATAAAAAAAGGCTTCAGAAATTATATTAACTGTCTAATATTTGGATTAGTGGGGGTCCCAGCACCCCTCACAGATCCATGATGAAAGGGACTATGCTGTAGTACTGGGCACAACCACTATGGCGCTGTGTCTGATAACCCATGAAGGAGATGCTGAAGTCTGACAGGTGGCGCCAGAAGCTCCATTCACACTGAGGACCCCCAATCTTGTCATCAATGGTGGTCCCAGCAGTCACTATTCCTAAGCAGTACCTGTTTCCATAACAGCAGGGTGACAACCAAGATGGCCACAATTCAGCTCGCCTACAAATTCTGATCCAGCTTTCCTGAACCCCTAAATTACACGATCTGTCCTACAGCTCCGATTTATCAGTCCAGCAGGCACGACTGACATGCAGAAGCCTGGTAAAGTCAGGTGATTATAGATAAGGCCGCTGTAATGATGCTCTATGGTTAGTATCAAGCATCTATCTGCTCAGAGGAAAGCTGGGTGACCATGCTAACCACGTTCCCACAATACAGGAAAGCTGGGTAACCATGCTAACCATATTTCCACAATACAGGAAAGCTGGGTGAGTATGCTAACCACATTCCCACAATACAGGAAAGCTGGGTAACCATGCTAACCATATTCCCACAATACAGGAAAGCTGGGTGAGTATGCTAACCACATTCCCACAATACAGGAAAGCTGGGTGGCAGAATGGCAGTGCACCAGTCACCCCAATTTCTGGTCCTGTGATGCTGTCACACAAGGATGCCTCCAGACCCCTCTTTTAGGAGTGAATGAAGGGCCCGGGTCAGGTTGGAGGAGCCACCACTGATCCTGCTCTGCTCCCTGTGACTGTACAGCCCAGGTCCAGGCAGCAGCACTCGTTCAGCAGAGCTCTGCTGCCACCTAGTAGCAGCACAGCATATTGCAGCCGGCTCCCATCCCCACAATTAGGCTTTATTACTCTGAATTGCCTTTGATGATTATCTGGAGAATTACAATGCAATTAAGAGCAGATATCAGTGGTAAATATTATAATTTATCTGATCAAAACGCCGCGGACCTCTATCTGCTTTATCTTAATGGTACGGCAGGCAGGGAAGACAAAAATGATTTCTGGATCTCAGGACATCCGTAGTTTCCAAACTCGGAAGTGAACACTTTACATTTACAAGATGATTCAGTCATAAAAAAAAAAAAGCTTATTACCTGAAATAAAAATCTGAGGAAATAACAGTCTGCAGTCATCGATAAACACTCAGCAAGGTTGTTCTTTGTCCTATAGGAAAACCTTTCCCCTAAATACAAAGTGACGCAGCACCAGATCCCACAGCGCTCCAGAGCAAGCCCAGCCAGCCATACAGGGGTCTGGAAAAGCTGGGTGATCACCATTAGACCCACCGCCACTCAGCTTTCCCAGGAACATAGGGCTCCGCACACAGAGGGCTCCGCACACAGAGGCCTCCGCACACACAGGGCTCCGCACAGAGGGCTCCGCACAGAGGGCTCCGCACACAGAGGCCTCCGCACACAGAGGGCTCCGCACACAGAGGGCTCCGCACACAGAGGACTCCGCACACAGAGGGCTCCGCACACAGAGGGCTCCGCACACAGAGGGCTCCGCACACACAGGGCTCCGCACACAGAGGGCTCCGCACACAGGGCTCCGCACACAGGGCTCCGCACACAGAGGGCTCCGTACACAGAGGGCTCCGTACACAGAGGGCTCCGTACACAGAGGGCTCCCCACACAGAGGGCTCCGCACACAGAGGGCTCCGCACACAGAGGCCTCCGCACACAGAGGGCTCCGCACACAGAGGGCTCCGCACACACAGGGCTCCGCACAGAGGGCTACGCACACAGAGGGCTCCGCACACAGAGGCCTCCGCACACAGAGGGCTCCGTACACAGAGGGCTCCGCACACAGAGGGCTCCGCACACACAGGGCTCCGCACACAGAGGGCTCCGCACACACAGGGCTCCGCACAGAGGGCTCCGCACACAGAGGGCTCCGTACACAGAGGGCTCCGCACACAGAGGGCTCCGCACACAGGGCTCCGCACACAGGGCTCCGCACACAGAGGCCTCCGCACACAGAGGCCTCCGCACACAGAGGGCTCCGTACACAGAGGGCTCCGCACACAGAGGCCTCCGCACACACAGGGCTCCGCACAGAGGGCTCCGCACACAGAGGCCTCCGCACACAGAGGGCTCCGCACACAGAGGGCTCCGCACACAGAGGGCTCCGTACACACAGGGCTCCGCACAGAGGGCTCCGCACACAGAGGGCTCCGCACACAGAGGGCTCCGCACACAGAGGGCTCCGCACACAGAGGGCTCCGCACACAGAGGGCTCCGCACACAGAGGGCTCCACACACAGGGCTCCGCACACAGAGGCCTCCGCACACAGAGGCCTCCGCACACACAGGGCTCCGCACACACAGGGCTCCGCACACAGAGGGCTCCGCACACAGAGGGCTCTGCACACAGAGGGCTCCGCACACAGGGCTCCGCACACAGAGGCCTCCGCACACAGAGGGCTCCGTACACAGAGGGCTCCGTACACAGAGGGCTCCGCACACAGAGGGCTCCGCACACAGACAGCTCCGTACACAGAGGGCTCCGTACACAGAGGGCTCCGCACACAGAGGGCTCCGTACACAGAGGGCTCCGTACACAGAGGGCTCCGTACACAGAGGCCTCCGCACACAGAGGCCTCCGCACACAGAGGCCTCCGCACACAGAGGCCTCCGCACACAGAGGCCTCCGCACACAGAGGGCTCCGTACACATTGGCAGAACGATAACGGCTTTCACAAATATGAAAGGTGCCTGAAGGATCCTACTGAACTACAGGGATCAGCATAAATGAGTACACCCCCTGTGAAAAGTAAGATCTTAATATTTCTCAAAGTTTCACAAGACGGAGATTCATAAAACATTTTCCCCCATAACACGACAGTGAGGTTATAATATACAGTTATATGAAAAAGTTTGGGCACCCCTATTAATCTTAAGCTTAATGTTTTATAAAAATTGTTTTTTTGCAACAGCTATTTCAGTCTCATATATCTAATAACTGTTGGACACAGTAATGTTTCTGCCTTGAAATGAGGTTTATTGTACTAACGGAAAATGTGCAATCTGCATTCAAAAATTTGACAGGTGCATAAGTATGGGCACCCTTATCATTTTCTTGTTTTAAATACTCCTACCTACTTTTTACTGACTTACTAAAGCACTTTTTTTGGTTTTCGAACCTCATTGAGCTTTGAACTTCATAGCCAGGTGTATGCAATCATGAGAAAAGCTACTTAAAGTGGCCACTTGCAAGTTGTTCTCCTGTTTGAATCTCCTCTGAAGAGTGGCGTCATGGGCTCCTCAAAACAACTGTCTAATGACCTGAAAACAAAGATTATTCAACATAGTTGTTCAGGGGAAGGATTCAAAAAGCTGTCTCGGAGATTTAACCTGTCAATTTCCACTGTGAGGAACATAGTAAGGAAATGGAAGAACACAGGTACAGTTCTTGTGAAGGCCAGAAGTGGCAGGCCAAGAAAAACATCAGAAAGGCAGAGAAGAAAAATGATGAGATCAGTCAAGGACAATCCTCAGACCACCTCCAGAGAGCGGCAGCATCAACTTGCTGCAGATGGTGTCACTGTGCATCGGTCAACTATACAACGCACTTTGCACAAGGAGAAGCTGTATGGCAGAGTGATGCGAAAGAAGCAGTTTCTGCGAGCACGCCACAAACAGAGTCGGCTGAGGATGCAAAAGCACATTTGGAGAAGCCAATTTCGTTTTGGAAGAAGGTCCTGTGGACTGATGAAACCAAGATTGAGTTGTTTGGTCATACAAAAAGGCGTTATGCATGACGGCCAAAAAACACAGCATTCCAAGAAAAACACTTGCTACCCACAGTAAAATTTGGTGGAGGTTCCATCATGCTTTGTGGCTGTGTGGCCAATGCCGGCACCGGGAATCTTGTTAAAGTTGAGGGACGCATGGATTCCTCTCAGTATCAGCAGATTCTTGACAATAATGTTCATGAATCAGTGACAAAGTTGAAGTTACGCAGGGGATGGATCTTTCAGCAAGACAATGATCCAAAACACCGCTCCAAATCTACTCAGGCATTCATACAGAGGAACAATTACACTGTTCTGGAATGGCCATCCCAGTCCTCAGACCTGAATATCATTGAACATCTGTGGGATCATTTGAAGAGGGCTGTCCATGCTCAGCGACCATCAAACTTAACTGAACTGGAATTGTTTTGTAAAGAGTAATGGTCAAAAATATCTTCATCCAGAAACACATTAAAAGCTACAGGAAGCGACTAGAGGCTGTTATTTTTGCAAAAGGAGGATGTAATAAATATTAATGTCACTTTTCTGGTGGGGTGCCCATACTTATGCACCTGTCAAATTTTGTTTGAATGCAGATTGCACATTTTCTGTTAGTGCAATAAAACTTATTTCAATGCAGAAACATTACTGTGTCCAACAGTTATTAGATATATGAAACTGAAATAGCTGTTGCAAAAAAAACAATTTTTATAAAACATTAAGCTTAAGATTAATAGGGGTGCCCAAACTTTTTCATATAACTGTAACTCATTACACAATCTTCATTTTTACTCAGATTAGTTGATGTAAAAATAAGTACACCCCCTGCATTTAGTGTTGTGTGTGACCTTCATGATGTGCGAGGAGGCTTCTAGGCTCAGACTCAGAAGAAACAAGGTGGCGACATATTACAGCGTCCATCTTCCTCCATCTCCAGAACGAGCTCTAGAGCCGGGATGCCGGAGGGAGAGCGGTGACAACTTGTCTCCAGACCGGTTGTCAGATCAGGACACACTTGGCCACCGAGCCATCGTCAACTGTTGTTCTTCAGAAATGCAGCAGATGTGAGTGTTGTGTCATTGTCATGTGAAGAAGTCCCGTCTACCGAGGGCCGGAGTGATGGCGGCATCTTCTCTGTCACTATACATCAGCACATTTGACTTCATGATCCCATCAAAGACATGTCCCCCAACACTAGATCATGTCCGCCCCATCCACCCGACACAAGCGGCTCATGTGCCCCCCGTCACCAGCAGCTCTTGTGCACCCGACACTAGGGTTTCATGTGCCCTCACCATGTCTTACTGGAAGCTCCATGCAGTTTTCTTTGTCCTCCTCACCTCTGTGATTTCATGTCTCTTGGTCTTATCCATCCTCACTCCCAGTTTCTCCATATTCCTCACCCTAGGCACTGGCACACTGTAGGCGACTTCTTTATTCCTGGGCTTTAGGAGCGGTTCTTCTGGGGATGCCCCCTCTGCAGTGTGCACTGGATTGTGTCACCCAGTTTGGCTTTCTACTTCTTTAGATAACAGAAGAGAACTTTAATGTGGATTTTCTTCCTCCTTCTTTAGTGGTGACTTCTGTGGTCGCTGGACGTCGCTGTGAGATGCTGCAGCTCCATCTTTGTATCACTTCTGTGCAAGTATCTGACTGATAAGTAAAGATTTGCTAATCTTCTTGTATCCAAGACCTTACTTAGGTCTTGTGACATTTCTCTTCCATGTGGTGCCATTGCTAACAGCATGAAATGGGAAAGGGTTTACCTTTGTTAGGCATCTCTCTTTTACAGCACCCTATCTGTTGGACACCGTGGGTAAATTCTTGTTAATTAGACTTTTGTACTCTCAACTCTAACTTTATTCTGAAGACTAGTTGGCCCGTGCGAAATTTTCGCACATTGGTTGTCAGGGCTGCAGTCACTGTGTACATACATTACATTATTGATCCTGAGTTACATCCTGTATTATACCCCAGAGCTGCACTCACTATTCTGCTGGTGCAGTCACTGTGTACATACATTACATTATTGATCCTGAGTTACATCCTGTATTATACCCCAGAGCTGCACTCACTATTCTGCTGGTGCAGTCACTGTGTACATACATTACTGATCCTGAGTTACCTCCTGTATTATACTCCAGAGCTGCACTCACTATTCTGCTGTTGCAGTTGCTGTGTACATACATTACATTACTGATCCTGAGCTACATCCTGTATTATACCCCAGAGCTGCACTCACTATTCTGCTGGTGCAGTCACTGTGTACATACATTACATTACTGATCCTGAGTTACATCCTGTATTATACCCCAGAGCTGCACTCACTATTCTGCTGGTGCAGTCACTATGTACATACATTACTGATCCTGAGTTACATCCTGTAATATACTCCAGAGCTGCACTCACTATTCTGCTGGTGCAGTCACTGTGTACATACATTACATTACTGATCCTGAGTTACCTCCTGTATTATACCCCAGAGCTGCACTCACTATTCTGCTGGTGCAGTCACTGTGTACATACATTACATTACTGATCCTGAGTTACCTCCTGTATTATACCCCAGAGCTGCACTCACTATTCTGCTGGTGCAGTCACTATGTACATACATTACTGATCCTGAGTTACCTCCTGTATTATACCCCAGAGCTGCACTCACTATTCTGCTGGTGCAGTCACTATGTACATACATTACTGATCCTGAGTTACATCCTGTATTATACTCCAGAGCTGCACTCACTATTCTGCTGGTGCAGTCACTGTGTACATACATTACTGATCCGGAGTTACATCCTGTATTATACCCCAGAGCTGCGCTCACCATTCTGCTGGTGCAGTCACTGTGTACATACATTACTGATCCTGAGTTACCTCCTGTATTATACTCCAGAGCTGCACTCACTATTCTGCTGGTGCAGTCACTGTGTACATACATTACTGATCCTGAGTTACATCCGGTATTATACTCCAGAGCTGCACTCACTATTCTGCTGGTGCAGTCACTGTGTACATACATTACTGATCCAGAGTTACATCCTGTATTATACCCCAGAGCTGCGCTCACCATTCTGCTGGTGCAGTCACTGTGTACATACATTACTGATCCTGAGTTACCTCCTGTATTATACTCCAGAGCTGCACTCACTATTCTGCTGGTGCAGTCACTGTGTACATACATTACATTACTGATCCTGAGTTACATCCTGTATTATACCCCAGAGCTGCACTCACTATACTGCTGGTGCACTCACTGTGTACATACATTACATTACTGATCCTGAGTTACCTCCTGTATTATACTCCAGAGCTGCACTCACTATTCTGCTGGTGCACTCACTGTGTACATACATTACATTACTGATCCTGAGTTACCTCCTGTATTATACCCCAGAGCTGCACTCACTATTCTGCTGGTGCAGTCACTGTGTACATACATTACATTACTGATCCTGAGTTACCTCCTGTATTATACCCCAGAGCTGCGCTCACCATTCTGCTGGTGCAGTCACTGTGTACATACATTACATTACTGATCCTGAGTTACGTCCTGTATTATTATTATTATTATTATTATTATTATTTATTATTATAGCGCCATTTATTCCATGGCGCTTTACATGTGAGGAGGGGTATACATAATAAAACAAGTACAATAATCTTGAAAAATACAAGTCACAACTGGTACAGGAGGAGAGAGGACCCTGCCCGCGAGGGCTCACAATCTACAAGGGATGGGTGAGGATACAGTAGGTAGGGTAGAGCTGGCCGTGCAGCGGTTTGGTCAATCGGTGGTTACTGCAGGTTGTAGGCTTGTCGGAAGAGGTGGGTCTTCAGGTTCTTTTTGAAGGTTTCGATGGTAGGCGAGAGTCTGATATGTTGTGGTAGAGCATTCCAGAGTAGGGGGGATGCACGAGAGAAATCTTGTATGCGATTGTGGGAAGAGGAGATAATAGGGGAGTAGAGTAGGAGATCTTGTGAGGATCGAAGGTTGCGTGCAGGAAAGTACCGGGAGACGAGGTCACAGATGTATGGAGGAGACAGGTTGTGGATGGCTTTATATGTCATGGTTAGGCTTTTGTACTGGAGTCTCTGGGTGATGGGGAGCCAGTGCAGGGATTGACAGAGGGGAGAGGCCGGGGAATAGCGGGGGGACAGGTGGATTAGTCGGGCAGCAGAGTTTAGAATAGATTGGAGGGGTGCAAGAGTGTTAGAAGGGAGGCCACAGAGCAGGAGGTTACAGTAGTCAAGGCGGGAGATGATGAGGGCATGGACTAGGGTTTTTGCAGATTCTTGGTTTAGGAATGTGCGGATCCGTGAAATATTTTTGAGTTGGAGGCGGCAGGAAGTGGAAAGGGTTTGGATATGTGGTTTAAAGGAGAGATCAGTGTCAAGGATTACCCCAAGACAGCGGGCTTGTGGGACTGGGGAGAGTGGGCAGCCGTTTACTGTAATGGATAGGTTCGTTGGGGAGATCGCGTGAGATGGGGGAAAGATGATGAATTCTGTTTTGTCCATGTTAAGTTTTAGAAATCTAGTGGAGAAGAAGGATGAAATAGTGGACAGACATTGAGGGATTCTGGTTAGTAGGGAGGTGATATCTGGTCCAGAGATGTAGATCTGTGTGTCATCAGCATAGAGATGATACTGAAAGCCGTGAGATTCTATGAGCTGTCCCAGGCCAAAGGTGTAGATGGAGAAGAGCAGGGGTCCTAGAACTGAACCTTGCGGGACTCCGACAGATAGGGGGCGAGGTGAGGAGGTGGTGTGTGAGTGGGAGACGCTGAATGTCCGGTCTGTTAGGTATGACGAGATCCAGGATAGGGCCAAGTCTGTGATGCCAAGGGATGAGAGGGTCTGCAGCAGCAGGGAATGGTCCACTGTGTCAAAGGCAGAGGACAGGTCCAGGAGGAGGAGGACAGAGTAGTGTCGCTTGCTCTTGGCGGTTAATAGGTCATTGGTGACCTTAGTTAGGGCAGTTTCAGTGGAGTGGTGTGACCGGAAGCCTGATTGAAAGCGGTCGAAGAAGGAGCAGGAAGATAGATGGGAGGACAGTTCAATATGTAGTATTATACCCCAGAGCTGCACTCACTATTCTGCTGGTGCAGTCACTGTGTACATACATTACATTACTGATCCTGAGTTACCTCCTGTATTATACTCCAGAGCTGCGCTCACCATTCTGCTGGTGCACTCACTGTGTACATACATTACATTACTGATCCTGAGTTACCTCCTGTATTATCCTCTAGAGCTGCACTCACCATTCTGCTGGTGCAGTCACTGTGTACATACATTACATTACTGATCCTGAGTTACCTCCTGTATTATACCCCAGAGCTGCACTCACTATTCTGCTGGTGCAGTCACTGTGTACATACATTACATTACTGATCCTGAGTCACATCCTGTATTATACCCCAGAGCTGCACTCACTATTCTGCTGGTGCAGTCACTGTGTACATACATTACATTACTGATCCGGAGTCACATCCTGTATTATACCCCAGAGCTGCACTCACTATTCTGCTGGTGCAGTCACTGTGTACATACATTACATTACTGATCCTGAGTTACTTCCTGTATTATACTCCAGAGCTGCACTCACTATTCTGCTGGTGCAGTCACTGTGTACATACATTACATTACTGATCCTGAGTTACCTCCTGTATTATACCCCAGAGCTGCACTCACCATTCTGCTGGTGCAGTCACTGTGTACATACATTACATTACTGATCCTGAGTTACATCCTGTATTATACCCCAGAGCTGCGCTCACCATTCTGCTGGTGCACTCACTGTGTACATACATTACATTACTGATCCTGAGTTACCTCCTGTATTATACCCCAGAGCTGCACTCACTATTCTGCTGGTGCAGTCACTGTGTACATACATTACATTACTGATCCTGAGTTACATCCTGTATTATACCCCAGAGCTGCGCTCACCATTCTGCTGGTGCACTCACTGTGTACATACATTACATTACTGATCCTGAGTTACATCCTGTATTATACCCCAGAGCTGCGCTCACCATTCTGCTGCTGCAGTCACTGTGTACATACATTACATTACTGATCCTGAGTTACATCCTGTATTATCCTCCAGAGCTGCGCTCACCATTCTGCTGCTGCAGTCACTGTGTACATACATTACATTACTGATCCTGAGTTACCTCCTGTATTATCCTCCAGAGCTGCACTCACTATTCTGCTGGTGCAGTCACTGTGTACATACATTACTGATCCTGAGTTACATCCTGTATTATACTACAGAGCTGCGCTCACCATTCTGCTGGTGCACTCACTGTGTACATACATTACATTACTGATCCTGAGTTACCTCCTGTATTATCCTCCAGAGCTGCACTCACCATTCTGCTGGTGCAGTCACTGATCCGGGGTTACACCTGGTGGTAGACTCCAGGGTGGTCTCTATATCTGTCTGGTTTTGTGGGGGCAGCTGTGGATCGCGGCTCTGCAGTGAATCTCCAGCACTTGTCACATTAGTTATTACACAACTTTCCCAGGATATAACCGCCTGATGCCTTCTATTTACTCCGCACTTCAGTAACACTGACACATAGTAACAGAACGTCACCGATCATCGGGAGCGGCCATGTTTCTATAGTAAATAGTGAAATCTGTTTTTTGGTGTCTTCCCTGTAATCCGCCGCAGATCCTGGACTCGCTCTCATTACCGCCAGATAGGTTTGATCAGGCCCTTATTGCTTCCGCTGATTACTGATCGTCGTCCGGGACATTTTCTGCAGAGATTTATTCGCCGCCGGCTCCTGTAATAGACACTCATCCATCTTCTTGTAGCTTCCGCTATATAACGGAGCAGCGGCTGACGGGGATTATAATGAATGGCGGTGCGACACTATAAGGTCAATAATGGCGGCCCGAGCGCTACAAACACTGCGCGGGCGCCTGGTTAATATGCAGATGTATTCGGCTGAACTTTGCATGGCAGAGAGCGGTAATTGCTTCATACATGCAGAATAAAATGGCGCGGCCGACCTCTCCACTCCGCAGCCTGCTGCGCGGCACATGATTGATTTAGCGTGTGACATGCAATTTATTCACATTACAATTGAAACCTTCATAGGACACAAATCCTGGTGTTTTGTAACCGCTAACAAGTCTAGAGGAGGACGAGGTCCCCGGGCAGCAAAGGTCGGAGGCGAGGACATGAGGCACGGGACGCACGGAAGGAAGGTGCTCCGAGGGCTTCGAGGGGGTCTCCAGCAGGAATTGACACATTCTACACTTTCAACACAGAATTTGTGCAATCAAACAAAATTATAAACTTCACCTACTATCAGTGAATGTGGACACTTATCTATATAAAGAAGCAGCCGCCCTGCACAGACCTAAGACTTCATTTCACAGCTGAGGGTTTGTTACAATTGTACCCAATCAAGACGCTCCGCAGCTCCCTACATCATATATGTAATGTGGATTAAAAGCAGCACGATATCAATGAGGCCGTGTTAGACTACACATTAGGGGGCGTTCACATTGTGCTTATCTTCACGTTTATGGGGGCAATAGGGTCTTGTGTCTGAATCCCCCCATAAAACGAGATTCGGATGTATGAGCCAACAGGGCCATCTACTATATAACTGTCTAAGGGTCACTTCCGTCTTTCTGTCTGTCCTTCTGTCACGGATATTCATTGGTCGCGGCCTCTGTCTGTCATGGAATCCAAGTCGCTGATTGGTCGTGGCAAAACGCCCACGACCATTGCCACGACCAATCAGCGACGCCCGCAGACCGGCGGCAATATGGCCGCTCTTTCCTCCCCGCAGTCAGTGCCCGCTCCATACTCCCCTCCAGTCAGCGCTCACACAGGGTTAATGCCAGCGTTACCGGACCGCGGTGTAACGCACTTCATTAATGCAGCTATTAACCCTGTGTGACCAACATTTTACTATCGATGCTACGTATGCAGCATCAATAGTAAAACGATCTAATGTTAAAAATAATAATAATAAAAAAAATAAAACGTTATACTCACGCTCCGCCGTCGCGTCCTCTCCTCGGCAGTGCAAGCGGCAGATTCCGCTTCCAAAGATGCTATGGGAGAAGGACCTCCCATGACATCACGGTCATGTAACCGCGAGGTCATCACAGGTCCTGCGCTCATACCAATCCTGGGACCAGAAGCTGCCGCCTGCACCGCACACAAGTGCCGGAACTACAACGGGCTCTTTGGATGGTGAGTATATGTTTTTTTAACCTTTTACATACGAAGCTGGTCAATATACTACGTGGCTGGCCAATATAGTACGTGGCTGGGCAATATACTACGTGGCTGGGCAATATACGTGATGGGCAATATACTACGTGACTGGCCAATATAGTACGTGATGGGCAATATACTACATGACTGGGCAATATACGTGATGGGCAATATACTACGTGACTGGCCAATATACTATGTGACTGGGCAATATACTACGTGACTGGGCAATATACTACGTCGCTGTGCAATATACTACGTGGCTGGGCAATATACTACGTGCCTGGGCAATATACTACGTGGCTGGGCAATATACTACGTGACTGGCCAATATACTATGTGACTGGGCAATATACTACGTGACTGGGCAATATACTACGTCGCTGTGCAATATACTACGTGGCTGGGCAATATACTACGTGCCTGGGCAATATACTACGTGACTGGGCAATATACTATGTGACTGGGCAATATACTACGTGACTGGGCAATATACTACGTCGCTGTGCAATATACTACGTGGCTGGGCAATATACTACGTGCCTGGGCAATATACTACGTGGCTGGGCAATATACTACGTGGCTGGACAATATACTACGTGATGGGCAATATACTACGTGACTGGGCAATATACTACGTGGCTGGGAAATATACTACGTGATGGGCAATATACTACGTGGCTCTGTGCTGTATACTACGTCGCTGTGCAAAATACTACGTGGCTGGGCAATATACTACGTGACTGGGCAATATACTACGTGGCTGGGCAATATACTACGTCGCTGTGCAATATACTACGTGGCTGGGCAATATACTACGTGCCTGGGCAATATACTACGTGGCTGGGCAATATACTACGTGACTGGGCAATATACTACGTGATGGGCAATATACTACGTGACTGGGCAATATACTACGTGGCTGGGAAATATACTACGTGATGGGCAATATACTACGTGCCTGGGCAATATACTACGTGGCTGGGCAATATACTACGTGACTGGGCAATATACTACGTGATGGGCAATATACTACGTGACTGGGCAATATACTACGTGGTTGGCAATATACTACGTGGCTGGGCAATATACTACGTGGCTGGACAATATACTACGTGATGGGCAATATACTACGTGACTGGGCAATATACTACGTGGCTGGGAAATATACTACGTGATGGGCAATATACTACGTGGCTCTGTGCTGTATACTACGTCGCTGTGCAAAATACTACGTGGCTGGGCAATATACTACGTGACTGGGCAATATACTACGTGGCTGGGCAATATACTACGTCGCTGTGCAATATACTACGTGGCTGGGCAATATACTACGTGACTGGGCAATATACTACGTTACTGGGCAATATACTACGTGGCTGGGCAATATACTACGTGACTGGGCAATATACTACGTGGCTGGGCAATATACTACGTGCCTGGGCAATATACTACGTGACTGGGCAATATACTACGTGGCTGGGAAATATACTACGTGATGGGCAATATACTACGTGGCTCTGTGCTGTATACTACGTCGCTGTGCAATATACTACGTCGCTGGGCAATATACTACGTCGCTGTGCAATATACTACGTCGCTGTGCAATATACTACGTCGCTGGGCAATATACTACATGATGGGCAATATACTACGTCGCTGGGCAATATACTACGTGATGGGCAATATACTACGTGGCTGGGCAATATACTACGTGGCTCTGTGCTGTATACTACGTCGCTGTGCAATATACTACGTGATGGGCAATATACTACGTGGCTGGGCAATATACTACGTGGCTCTGTGCTGTATACTACGTCGCTGTGCAATATACTACGTCGCTGGGCAATATACTACATGATGGGCAATATACTACGTCGCTGGGCAATATACTACGTGATGGGCAATATACTACGTGGCTGGGCAATATACTACGTGGCTGGGCAATATACTACGTGGCTGGGCAATATACTACGTGGCTGGGCAATATACTACGTGGCTGGGCAATATACTACGTGGCTGGGCAATATACTACGTGGCTGGGCAATATACTACGTGGCTCTGTGCTGTATACTACGTCGCTGTGCAATATACTACGTCGCTGGGCAATATACTACGTCGCTGGGCAATATACTACGTGACTGGGCAATATACTACGTGACTGGGCAATATACTACGTGGCTGGGCAATATACTACGTGGCTGGGCAATATACTACGTGGCTGGGCAATATACTACGTGGCTGGGCAATATACTACGTGACTGGGCAATACACTACGTGGCTGGGCAATATACTACGTGGCTGGGCAATATACTACGTGGCTGGGCAATATACTACGTGGCTGGGCAATATACTACGTGGCTCTGTGCTGTATACTACGTCGCTGTGCAATATACTACGTCGCTGGGCAATATACTACGTGGCTGGCCAATATACTACGTGGCTGGCCAATATACTACGTGGCTGGCCAATATACTACGTGGCTAGGCAATATACTACGTGGCTGGCCAATATACTACGTGGCTGGCCAATATACTACGTGGCTGGCAAATATACTACGTGGCTGGCCAATATACTACGTGGACATGCATATTCTAGAATACCCGATGCGTTAGAATCGGGCCACCATCTAGTAGACTATAATGGCGCTGGCAGAGCGAAAGTGAGCTCTACCGCGCATCATTGTCGGACATTTATGCCAGATGTAGACTACTAAAATATTTCAGTGTAAGTCCAATAGTACAACCACTATAAGGCTGGAGTCAGACTAAACGTATAAAAACAATAAACAATCAGTCCGAGTCTCCCTGCCGAGAGTCACACGAGTGTTCTCAATATGGTGGTCCGCGTGTAATGTAATGATGCGATTTCTCTCAGCCATGTGCCCATAGGACATCCGCATGGAGTTACACTTCCCACAGATCCTCCCATTCTACCGTCCTATTATATTAACTGGCTCAATGGTCTGAAATAAATAAAAACCTGATCAAGATGTCATAGAATCATAGAATGGTAGAGTTGGAAGGGACCACCTGGGTCGTCTGGTCCAACCCCCTGCTGAATGCAGGATCACTAAATCATCTCAGACAGATGTCTGTCCAGCCTCTGTGTGAAAACTTCCATTGAAGGAGAACTCACCACCTCTCGTGGCCGCCTGTTCCACTCATTGATCACCCTCACTGTAAAAAGTTTTTTCTAATATCTAATCTGTGTCTCCTCCCATTGCTTCTAGTCTTTCCTTTTGCAAATGAGAATAATGATGATCCTTCTACAATGTGACAGCCCCTCAGATATTTGTAGACAGCTATTAAGTCTCCTTTTTTGCTGCTAAACAATAAAAGACCTGACAAATTTCAGTTGGTGGATAATGAATCTATAATATATGAAAGTTTAATTGTAATCATTGCAGTTGCTTAGCCATATTCCTCCCATTCTGTATATGCTTTTTTCATTTTTAATGCCCAGATGTAGTACTTTGCATTTTTCCCTGTTAAAAACCATTCTGCCCACTCCTCCAGTTTATTTATATCTTTTTGAATCCTCACTCTCTCTTCTCTAATATTAGCTATCCCTCCTAGCTTTGTGTCATCAGCAAATATAATCAGTTCACCCTCAATTCCTTCATCTAAATAACTGATTAAGATATTGAACAATACAGGGCCCAGGACAGAGCCTGTGGTACCCCACTTGAGACATTCTTCCAACTGGATGTGCAGCCATTTAAGACCACTCTTTGGGTCTGATCACAAAGCCAGTTATGAATCCATTGTCCATTCCTTGTCATTTTTTCAATAAGGATGGTGTGAGATACTTTCTCAAATGCTTTGCTGAAGTCAAGATATACTATATCAACAGCATTTCCCTGATCCACCCAGTCAGTGATTCTGTCATAGAAGGAAATTAAGTTAGTCTGACATGACTTATTAGTTACAAACCCATGCTCACTCTGTTTAATCACTTCATTCTTATCCAGGTACTTACATACATGTTGTTTAATAATTTGTTCAAAGATCTTTCCTTGTATAGAAGCCAGACTCGCCGGCCTATATTTCCCTGGTTCCACCTTCTTTCCCTTTTTGAAGATAGGAACAACACTTGCTCTTCTCCAGTCTTCTGGGACTTATCCTGTTCTCCAAGAATTTTCAAAGATTATGGATAGTGGTGCCAAAATTTATTCTGCTATCTCCTTCAGTACTCTGGGGTGTAATTCATCTGGACATGGAGATTTGAATTAATTTATGCTAGCTAAGTGTTTCCTCACTATCTTTCTATTTATAGCTAGTCCAGATATTGGGTCCATAGGAAATTCAGTCCTCAAATCTTTCACATAGAGGCACTGCTGGAATTTATCCTGGTTTGTGAACAACATATGTGACAGGCTGACCTAAACCAACTGAGAAGGGTTCTGTTACATTGTGTCTTGTCTCAATGTTTTGGGGAGACTTACCCCACGGATTATTGATTCATGTTCCTGGATTTTTTATAGGTTGCCAGGTCAATCTGCATGCCAAGCTTCCTGTTCTTGGCTGATGCAATTTCCTTGCTTCAGAAAAACGTGAACGTATTTGTCGCACGCTATACGGATGGTTCGTATGGTGTTAGTTTTTATTGCACAAATATACAAGAATATAACTACTATAATACTGCTCCTATGTACAAGAATATAACTATTATAATACTGCTCCTATGTACAAGAATATAACTACTATAATACTGCTCCTATGTACAAGAATATAACTACTATAATACTGTCCCCTATGTACAAGAATATAACAACTATAATACTGCCCCATGTACTAGAATATAACTACTATACTACAGCTCCTATGTACAAGGATATAACTACTATAATACTACCCTATGTACAAGAATATAACTACTATAATACTGCCCCTATGTACAAGAATATAACTACTATAATACTGCCCCTATGTACAAGAATATAACTACTATAATACTGCTCCTCTGTACAAGAATATAACTACTATAATACTGCTCCTATGTACAAGAATATAACAACTATAATACTGCTCCTATGTACAGGAATATAACTACTATAATACTGCTCCTATGTACAGGAATATAACTACTATAATACTGCTCCTATGTACAAGAATATAACTACTATAATACTGCCCCTATGTACAAGAATATAACTACTATAATACTGCTCCTATGTACAAGAATATAACTACTATAATACTGCCCCCTATGTACAGGAATATAACTACTATAATACTGCTCCTATGTACAAGAATATAACTACTATAATACTGCTCCTATGTACAGGAATATAACTACTATAATACTGCTCCTATGTACAGGAATATAACTACTATAATACTGCCCCTATGTACAAGAATATAACTACTATAATACTGCTCCTATGTACAAGAATATAACTACTATACTACTGCCCCTATGTACAAGAATATAACTACTATACTACTGCCCCTATGTACAAGAATATAACTATTATAATACTGCCCCTATGTATAAGAATATAACTACTAGAATACTGCCCCTATGTACAAGAATATAACTAATATAATACTGCCCCCTATGTACAAGAATATAACTATTGTAATACTGCTCCTACGTACAAGAATATAACTACTATAATACTGCCCCTATATACAAGAATATAACTACTACTAGATGGTAGCCCGATTCTAACGCATCGAGTATTCTAGAATATGTATGTAGTTTATTTATGAAGATTTTAGAATAATACATTGAATACACAGGATTCGGCTGGCCAGGCGCGACCAATTAGCTAAGCGTGGTTCAAATCCCGCACCAATTCGCAGCCGAACTGCGCCTGTCACTGATTGTTCGCGGCCGGCCATGTAGTATATAGCACAGCCACGTAATATATAACAGCCCACGTAGCAAATAGCACAGCCATGTAGTACATAGCACAGCCCACGGACTGTATAACAGCCCACATAGCATATAACACAGCTCACATAGTATATAACAGCCCACGCACGCAGTATATAACACAGTCCACGTAGTGTATAACAAAGCCCACGTAGTATATTGCAGAGCCCACGTAGTATATTGCAGAGCCCACGTAGTATATTGCAGAGCCCACGTAGTATATTGCAGAGCCCACGTAGTATATTGCAGAGCCCACGTAGTATATTGCAGAGCCCACGTAGTATATTGCAGAGCCCACGTAGTATATTGCAGAGCCCACGCAGTATATTGCACAGTCATGAAGTATATTGCAGAGCCCACGAAGTATATTGCACAGCCACGTAGTATATTGCACAGCCCACGTAGTATATTGCACAGCGACGTAGTATATAGCAATGTGGGCATCATATCCCTGTTAAAAAAAAAAGAATTAAAATAAAAAATTGTTATATACTCACCTTCCGTCGGCCCCCCGGACCCAGAACAGGCCTTTCCCCTCGCGACGCTCCGGTGACTGCTCCATGCATTGCGGTCTTGCGAGATGATGACGTAGCGGTCTCGCAAAATCGCAATGCATGGAGCGGTCACCGGAGCGTCGCGAGGGGAAAGGCCTGTTCTGGATCCGGGGGGCCGACGGAAGGTGAGTATATAACAATTTTTTATTTTAATTCTTTTTTTAACTTTAGATCTTTTTACTATTGATGCTGCATAGGCAGCATCAATAGTAAAAAGTTGGGTCACACAGGGTTAACAGCAGCGTTAACGGACTGCGTTACACCGCGGCATAACGCGGTCCGTTAACGTTGCCATTAACCCTGTGTGACCGCTGACTGGAGGGGAGTATGGAGCGGGCACTGACGGCTGGGGAGTAGGAAGGAACTAATTATCGGCCAGACTGTGCATGTCGCTGATTGGGCACGGCCTGGCGACCGCGACCAACCAGCGACGCGGGATTTCCAGGACAGACAGATTGAAGTGACCCTTAGACAATAATATAGTAGATAATACTGCTCTTTTGTACAAGAATATAACTACTATAATACTGCCTCTAAGTACAAGAATATAACTACTATAATACCACTCCTATGTACAAGAATATAACTACTATAATACTGCTCCTATGTACAAGGATATAACTACTATAATACTGCCCCTATGTACAAGAATATAACTACTATAATACTGCGCCTATGTACAAGAATATAACTACTATAATACTGCCCCTATGTACAAGAATATAACTACTATAATACTGCCTCTAAGTACAAGAATATAACTACTATAATACCACTCCTATGTACAAGAATATAACTACCATAATACTGCTCCTATGTACAAGGATATAACTACTATAATACTGCTCCTATGTACAAGAATATAACTACTATAATACTGCTCCTATGTACAAGAATATATCTACTATAATACTGCGCCTATGTACAAGAATATAACTACTATAATACTGTCCCTATGTACAAGAGTATAACTACTATAATACTTCCCCTATGTACAAGAATATAACTACTATAATACTGCCCCTATGTACAAGAATATAACTACTATAATACTGCCCCTATGTACAAGAATATAACTACTATAATACTGCCCCTAAGTACAAGAATATAACTACTATAATACTGCTCCTATGTACAGGAATATAACTACTATAATACTGCCCCTATGTACAAGAATATAACTACTATAATACTGCACCTATATACAAGAATATAACTACTATAATACTGCTCCTATGTACAGGAATATAACTACTATAATACTGTCCCTATATACAAGAATATAACTACTAAAATACTGCCCCTATATACAAGAATATAACTACTATAATACTGCCCCTATGTACAAGAATATAACTACTATAATACTGCTCCTATGTACAAGAATATAACTACTATAATACTGCCCCTATGTACAAGAATATAACTACTATTATACTGCCCCTAAGTACAAGAATATAACTACTATAATACTGCACCTATATACAAGAATATAACTACTATAATACTGCTCCTATGTACAGGAATATAACTACTATAATACTGCCCCTATATACAAGAATATAACTACTATAATACTGCCCCTATATACAAGAATATAACTACTATAATACTGCCCCTATGTACAAGAATATAACTACTATAATACTGCTCCTATGTACAAGAATATAACTACTATAATACTGCTCCTATGTACAAGAATATGACTACTATAATACTGCCCCTATGTATAGGAATATAACTACTATAATACTGCTCCTATGTAAAGGAATATAACTACTATAATACTGCCCCCTATGTACAAGAATATAACTACTATAATACTGCCACTAAGTACAAGAATATAACTACTATAATACTGCACCTATATACAAAAATATAACTACTATAATACTGCTCCTATGTACAAGAATATAACTACTATAATACTGCCCCTATATACAAGAATATAACTACTATAATACTGCTCCTATGTACAAGAATATAACTACTATAATACTGCTCCTATGTACAGGAATATAACTACTATAATACTGTCCACTATGTACAAGAATATAACTACTATAATACTGCTCCTATGTACAAGAATATAACTACTATAATACTGCTCCTATGTACAAGAATATAACTACTATAATACTGCCCCTATATACAAGAATATAACTACTATAATACTGCCCCTATATACAAGAATATAACTACTATAATACTGCTCCTATGTACAAGAATATAACTACTATAATACTGCTCCTATGTACAGGAATATAACTACTATAATACTGCTCCTATGTATAAGAATATAACTACTATAATACTGCCCCTATGTACAGGAATATAACTACTGTAATACTGCTCCTATGTACAGGAATATAACTACTATAATACTGCTCCTATGTATAAGAATATAACTACTATAATACTGCCCCTATGTACAGGAATATAACTACTATAATACTGCTCCTATGTACAGGAATATAACTACTATAATACTGCTCCTATGTACAAGAATATAACTACTATAATACTGCGCCTATGTACAAGAATATAACTACTATAATACTGCCCCTATGTACAGGAATATAACTACTATAATACTGCTCCTATGTACAGGAATATAACTACTATAATACTGCTCCTATGTACAGGAATATAACTACTATAATACTGCCCCTATGTACAGGAATATAACTACTATAATACTGCTCCTATGTACAGGAATATAACTACTATAATACTGCCAATACGCTAATAGCACTTTTCTAAGATCATTAAATGCCGAGTTGTCCACTAATACGACAACACTGTATCACCCCTATTTGGGGGTCTGGCAGGCATTTTATTCCTATAGTCCAGACCAGCATGTTTTCTGAGTGTTGGGACCTGGCACCGCTACGACTGCTCGCATTGTACAACCTGCAGCGGTGGCGAGAACACAAGTGAGGATTTCAGATTCCACTTTGTAAGGGTCGGATAGATGTCAGAGGACAATAGACTGTAATACTGGAGTAAAATGGGGAAAAAATAAAAAGTGAAAATCAGGGGAAGGTAATGGAAGAAAATCCATGAAAACAATACTCTGTGTTCCTATTTAAAGTGCCTCTCTGGATGCTATATGCATACAGCTAGAGGCAAGCTGGAAACCAGCCAGGTCCTGGCTGCCAGCAAAAATGTTGTCACCTCCTTTGAACATCTGAAGTATGTTTACCCAATAGATTTCATTAAATTACACTTCCATTAGGAAGCATACAATGTTGATACTCATCTCAGAGATAAAAGGGATCGCTAAGAGGCATGTCATCCGGCTACCCAGCTGATTGCTATTTCTAGGCCAATCAAGGATATACGCCAGAACAATACCGGGCTGAAAAAAATAAATAAAATAAATCATCTCCCAAAGGGAGCCCACACTCCGAGGCTACAGTCCCATTATCGAAATGAGCTTATCATTAATGACAGTGCTTATACAGCGCCTTATATTAATACAACCGCCGCGCCAACACAACAGCCCCGGATTTGGGTCATTAGCTCGATTTTTCTCAGCGTCTAGAAAAACCTGCAATTTCAGGGGAACGACTTTCAAGGAGGCACCGCAGCGACAGATTCCTCGCCATATGTTCAGCTTGTCCGCCGACGAGAGAACAAGAGCAAAAAAAAAAATAAAATAGAAAAGTGTTTACGAGGCAGAAATTAACAGGAAGATATTAGCGGCAGGACGGAGAGGGGAAATAACATTACAATACAGAGGCGTCCATCGTCCCCGCCGCGGGTACAGCGGCGCACAAGTTTGGGAGATTACGGATATTTGGAGATTTCCAGCATTTGGAGCGGATCTTACTGGGGTTAAGACACTGAAGTGCCATGAAAGAATACAATTAAAAATGACCGCAGCTCCGTAATCACATAATCCCTCTGCTGGGAGCCGAGCACCGAGATGGGAAAAGTGGAGAAAATTACACATTTGTAGAAAAAAAATACATCTTAAAATCCACCTCGAGGGGATACGGTGCGAGCCGTCCCTGCAATGGCAATGCCTGGATAATTTGTCATAAACGCCCCGTCCTCATATAGATGGATTAGGGTGAAAGCTGCAGGTCTGCTCACCTGTCAGCAGGTAAAAAAGTAATATCAGGCCAACGGGGGAGGAAAGTGTAACATGGAGGTAGCCCACTGCACATAGACACAACACCGACAGAAAGGACTAGCCCCATCCCAGCGAATGCATGAGAAAGTGTTCACCCCCCATCCCAGCGACTGCATGAGAAAGTATTCACCCCCATCCCAGCGACTGCATGAGAAAGTATTCACCCCCATCCCAGCAACTGCATGAGAAAGTGTTCACCCCCCATCCCAGCAACTGCATGAGAAAGTGTTCACCCCCCATCCCAGCAACTGCATGAGAAAGTATTCACCCCATCCCAGCGACTGCATGAGAAAGTATTCACCCCCATCCCAGCGACTGCATGAGAAAGTGTTCACCCCCCATCCCAGCGACTGCATGAGAAAGTATTCACCCCCATCCCAGCGACTGCATGAGAAAGTATTCACCCCCCCATCCCAGCAACTGCATGAGAAAGTATTCACCCCCCATCCCAGCGACTGCATGAGAAAGTATTCACCCCCCATCCCAGCGACTGCATGAGAAAGTATTCACCCCCCATCCCAGCAACTGCATGAGAAAGTATTCACCCCCATCCCAGCGACTGCATGAGAAAGTATTCACCCCCATCCCAGCAACTGCATGAGAAAGTATTCACCCCCATCCCAGCAACTGCATGAGAAAGTGTTCACCCCCCATCCCAGCGACTGCATGAGAAAGTATTCACCCCCCATCCCAGCAACTGCATGAGAAAGTATTCACCCCCATCCCAGCGACTGCATGAGAAAGTATTCACCCCCATCCCAGCGACTGCATGAGAAAGTATTCACCCCCCATCCCAGCGACTGCATGAGAAAGTGTTCACCCCCCATCCCAGCGACTGCATGAGAAAGTATTCACCCCCCATCCCAGCAACTGCATGAGAAAGTATTCACCCCCCATCCCAGCAACTGCATGAGAAAGTATTCACCCCCCATCCCAGCAACTGCATGAGAAAGTATTCACCCCCCATCCCAGCGACTGCATGAGAAAGTATTCACCCCCCATCCCAGCGACTGCATGAGAAAGTATTCACCCCCCATCCCAGCGACTGCATGAGAAAGTATTCACCCCCCATCCCAGCAACTGCATGAGAAAGTATTCACCCCCATCCCAGCGACTGCATGAGAAAGTGTTCACCCCCCATCCCAGCGAATGCATGAGAAAGTATTCACCCCCCATCCCAGCGACTGCATGAGAAAGTATTCACCCCCATCCCAGCAACTGCATGAGAAAGTATTCACCCCCCATCCCAGCGACTGCATGAGAAAGTATTCACCCCCCATCCCAGCAACTGCATGAGAAAGTATTCACCCCCCATCCCAGCAACTGCATGAGAAAGTATTCACCCCCCATCCCAGCGACTGCATGAGAAAGTGTTCACCCCCCATCCCAGCGAATGCATGAGAAAGTATTCACCCCCCATCCCAGCGACTGCATGAGAAAGTATTCACCCCCATCCCAGCAACTGCATGAGAAAGTGTTCACCCCCCATCCCAGCGACTGCATGAGAAAGTATTCACCCCCCATCCCAGCGACTGCATGAGAAAGTATTCACCCCCCCATCCCAGCGACTGCATGAGAAAGTATTCACCCCCCATCCCAGCGACTGCATGAGAAAGTATTCACCCCCCATCCCAGCAACTGCATGAGAAAGTGTTCACCCCCCATCCCAGCGACTGCATGAGAAAGTATTCACCCCCCATCCCAGCGACTGCATGAGAAAGTGTTCACCCCCATCCCAGCGACTGCATGAGAAAGTATTCACCCCCCCATCCCAGCGACTGCATGAGAAAGTGTTCACCCCCATCCCAGCAACTGCATGAGAAAGTATTCACCCCCCATCCCAGCAACTGCATGAGAAAGTATTCACCCCCATCCCAGCGACTGCATGAGAAAGTATTCACCCCCCATCCCAGCGACTGCATGAGAAAGTATTCACCCCCCATCCCAGCGACTGCATGAGAAAGTGTTCACCCCCCATCCCAGCGAATGCATGAGAAAGTATTCACCCCCCATCCCAGCGACTGCATGAGAAAGTATTCACCCCCATCCCAGCAACTGCATGAGAAAGTGTTCACCCCCCATCCCAGCGACTGCATGAGAAAGTATTCACCCCCCATCCCAGCGACTGCATGAGAAAGTATTCACCCCCCCATCCCAGCGACTGCATGAGAAAGTATTCACCCCCCATCCCAGCGACTGCATGAGAAAGTATTCACCCCCCATCCCAGCAACTGCATGAGAAAGTGTTCACCCCCCATCCCAGCGACTGCATGAGAAAGTATTCACCCCCCATCCCAGCGACTGCATGAGAAAGTGTTCACCCCCATCCCAGCGACTGCATGAGAAAGTATTCACCCCCCCATCCCAGCGACTGCATGAGAAAGTGTTCACCCCCATCCCAGCAACTGCATGAGAAAGTATTCACCCCCCATCCCAGCAACTGCATGAGAAAGTATTCACCCCCATCCCAGCGACTGCATGAGAAAGTATTCACCCCCCATCCCAGCGACTGCATGAGAAAGTATTCACCCCCCATCCCAGCGAATGCATGAGAAAGTATTCACCCCCATCCCAGCAACTGCATGAGAAAGTATTCACCCCCCCATCCCAGCAACTGCATGAGAAAGTATTCACCCCCATCCCAGCAACTGCATGAGAAAGTATTCACCCCCCCATCCCAGGGACTGCATGAGAAAGTATTCACCCCCCCATCCCAGCGACTGCATGAGAAAGTGTTCACCCCCCATCCCAGCGACTGCATGAGAAAGTATTCACCCCCCCATCCCAGCGACTGCATGAGAAAGTATTCACCCCCCATCCCAGCAACTGCATGAGAAAGTATTCACCCCCCATCCCAGCAACTGCATGAGAAAGTATTCACCCCCATCCCAGCGACTGCATGAGAAAGTATTCACCCCCCCCATCCCAGGGACTGCATGAGAAAGTATTCACCCCCATCCCAGCAACTGCATGAGAAAGTGTTCACCCCCCATCCCAGCAACTGCATGAGAAAGTATTCACCCCCCCATCCCAGCAACTGCATGAGAAAGTGTTCACCCCCATCCCAGCAACTGCATGAGAAAGTATTCACCCCCATCCCAGCAACTGCATGAGAAAGTATTCACCCCCCATCCCAACGACTGCATGAGAAAGGATTCACCCCCCCATCCCAGCAACTGCATGAGAAAGTGTTCACCCCCATCCCAGCAACTGCATGAGAAAGTAATCACCCCCCATCCCAGCAACTGCATGAGAAAGTATTCACCCCCATCCCACCAACTGCATGAGAAAGTATTCACCCCCATCCCAGCAACTGCATGAGAAAGTGTTCACCCCCCATCCCAGCGACTGCATGAGAAAGTATTCACCCCCCATCCCAGCGACTGCATGAGAAAGTATTCACCCCCCATCCCAGCGACTGCATGAGAAAGTATTCACCCCCCATCCCAGCGACTGCATGAGAAAGTATTCACCCCCCATCCCAGCGACTGCATGAGAAAGTATTCACCCCCCATCCCAGCGACTGCATGAGAAAGTATTCACCCCCCATCCCAGCGACTGCATGAGAAAGTATTCACCCCCCATCCCAGCAACTGCATGAGAAAGTGTTCACCCCCCATCCCAGCAACTGCATGAGAAAGTGTTCACCCCCCATCCCAGCGACTGCATGAGAAAGTATTCACCCCCCATCCCAGCGACTGCATGAGAAAGTATTCACCCCCCCATCCCAGCGACTGCATGAGAAAGTATTCACCCCCCATCCCAGCGACTGCATGAGAAAGTATTCACCCCCCATCCCAGCAACTGCATGAGAAAGTGTTCACCCCCCATCCCAGCGACTGCATGAGAAAGTATTCACCCCCCATCCCAGCGACTGCATGAGAAAGTGTTCACCCCCATCCCAGCGACTGCATGAGAAAGTATTCACCCCCCCATCCCAGCGACTGCATGAGAAAGTGTTCACCCCCATCCCAGCAACTGCATGAGAAAGTATTCACCCCCCATCCCAGCGACTGCATGAGAAAGTGTTCACCCCCATCCCAGCGACTGCATGAGAAAGTATTCACCCCCCCATCCCAGCGACTGCATGAGAAAGTGTTCACCCCCATCCCAGCAACTGCATGAGAAAGTATTCACCCCCCATCCCAGCAACTGCATGAGAAAGTATTCACCCCCATCCCAGCGACTGCATGAGAAAGTATTCACCCCCCATCCCAGCGACTGCATGAGAAAGTATTCACCCCCCATCCCAGCGAATGCATGAGAAAGTATTCACCCCCATCCCAGCAACTGCATGAGAAAGTATTCACCCCCCCCATCTGCATGAGAAAGTATTCACCCCCATCCCAGCAACTGCATGAGAAAGTATTCACCCCCCATCCCAGCAACTGCATGAGAAAGTATTCACCCCCCATCCCAGCAACTGCATGAGAAAGTATTCACCCCCATCCCAGCGACTGCATGAGAAAGTATTCACCCCCCCCATCCCAGGGACTGCATGAGAAAGTATTCACCCCCATCCCAGCAACTGCATGAGAAAGTATTCACCCCCATCCCAGCAACTGCATGAGAAAGTGTTCACCCCCCATCCCAGCAACTGCATGAGAAAGTATTCACCCCCCCATCCCAGCAACTGCATGAGAAAGTGTTCACCCCCATCCCAGCAACTGCATGAGAAAGTATTCACCCCCATCCCAGCAACTGCATGAGAAAGTGTTCACCCCCATCCCAGCAACTGCATGAGAAAGTAATCACCCCCCATCCCAGCAACTGCATGAGAAAGTATTCACCCCCATCCCACCAACTGCATGAGAAAGTATTCACCCCCATCCCAGCAACTGCATGAGAAAGTATTCACCCCCATCCCAGCGACTGCATGAGAAAGTATTCACCCCCCATCCCAGCAACTGCATGAGAAAGTATTCACCCCCCATCCCAGCAACTGCATGAGAAAGTATTCACCCCCATCCCAGCGACTGCATGATAAAGTATTCACCCCCCATCCCAGCAACTGCATGAGAAAGTGTTCACCCCCATCCCACCAACTGCATGAGAAAGTATTCACCCCCCATCCCAGCAACTGAATGAGAAAGTATTCACCCCCATCCCAGGGACTGCATGAGAAAGTATTCACCCCCATCCCAGCAACTGCATGAGAAAGTGTTCACCCCCCATCCCAGCGACTGCATGAGAAAGTATTCACCCCCATCCCAGGGACTGCATGAGAAAGTATTCACCCCCCCCCATCCCAGCGACTGCATGAGAAAGTGTTCACCCCCATCCCAGCGACTGCATGAGAAAGTAATCACCCCCCATCCCAGCGACTGCATGAGAAAGTATTCACCCCCATCCCAGCGACTGCATGAGAAAGTAATCACCCCCCATCCCAGCAACTGCATGAGAAAGTATTCACCCCCATCCCAGCAACTGCATGAGAAAGTGTTCACCCCCCCATCCCAACGACTGCATGAGAAAGTATTCACCCCCATCCCAGCGACTGCATGAGAAAGTGTTCACCCCCCCATCCCAGCGACTGCATGAGAAAGTATTCACCCCCCCATCCCAGCGACTGCATGAGAAAGTATTCACCCCCCCCATCCCAGCGACTGCATGAGAAAGTATTCACCCCCACCCCAGCAACTGCATGAGAATGTATTCACCCCCATCCCAGCGACTGCATGAGAAAGTATTCACCCCCATCCCAGCAACTGCATGAGAAAGTATTCACCCCCCCATCTGCATGAGAAAGTATTCACCCCCATCCCAGCAACTGCATGAGAAAGTATTCACCCCCCCATCTGCATGAGAAAATATTCACCCCCATCCCAGCGACTGCATGAGAAAGTATTCACCCCCCCATCTGCATGAGAAAATATTCACCCCCATCCCAGCGACTTGCATGAGAAAGTATTCACCCCCCCATCCCAGCGACTGCATGAGAAAGTATTCACCCCCCATCCCAGCGACTGTATGAGAAAGTATTCACCCCCCATCCCAGCAACTGCATGAGAAAGTGTTCACCCCCATCCCAGCGACTGCATGAGAAAGTATTCACCCCCATCCCAGCAACTGCATGAGAAAGTATTCCCCCCCCATCCCAGCGACTGCATGAGAAAGTATTCACCCCCCCATCCCAGTGACTGCATGAGAAAGTATTCACCCCCATCCCAACGACTGCATGAGAAAGTATTCACCCCCATCCCAGCGACTGCATGAGAAAGTATTCACCCCCATCCCAGCAACTGCATGAGAAAGTATTCACCCCCCCATCCCAGCGACTGCATGAGAAAGTATTCACCCCCCATCCCAGCGACTGTATGAGAAAGTATTCACCCCCCATCCCAGCAACTGCATGAGAAAGTGTTCACCCCCATCCCAGCGACTGCATGAGAAAGTATTCACCCCCATCCCAGCAACTGCATGAGAAAGTATTCACCCCCCCATCCCAGGGACTGCATGAGAAAGTATTCACCCCCCCATCCCAGCGACTGCATGAGAAAGTATTCACCCCCCCATCTGCATGAGAAAATATTCACCCCCATCCCAGCGACTGCATGAGAAAGTATTCACCCCCCCATCTGCATGAGAAAATATTCACCCCCATCCCAGCGACTGCATGAGAAAGTATTCACCCCCCCATCCCAGCGACTGCATGAGAAAGTATTCACCCACCATCCCAGCGACTGTATGAGAAAGTATTCACCCCCCATCCCAGCAACTGCATGAGAAAGTGTTCACCCCCATCCCAGCGACTGCATGAGAAAGTATTCACCCCCATCCCAGCAACTGCATGAGAAAGTATTCCCCCCCCCATCCCAGCGACTGCATGAGAAAGTATTCACCCCCCCATCCCAGCGACTGCATGAGAAAGTATTCACCCCCCCATCCCAGGGACTGCATGAGAAAGTATTCACCCCCATCCCAACGACTGCATGAGAAAGTATTCACCCCCATCCCAGCGACTGCATGAGAAAGTATTCACCCCCATCCCAGCAACTGCATGAGAAAGTATTCACCCCCCCATCCCAGCGACTGCATGAGAAAGTATTCACCCCCCATCCCAGCGACTGTATGAGAAAGTATTCACCCCCCATCCCAGCAACTGCATGAGAAAGTGTTCACCCCCATCCCAGCGACTGCATGAGAAAGTATTCACACCCATCCCAGCAACTGCATGAGAAAGTATTCACCCCCCCATCCCAGGGACTGCATGAGAAAGTATTCACCCCCCCATCCCAGCGACTGCATGAGAAAGTGTTCACCCCCCATCCCAGCGACTGCATGAGAAAGTATTCACCCCCATCCCAGCGACTGCATGAGAAAGTATTCACCCCCATCCAAGCGACTGCATGAGAAAGTATTCACCCCCATCCCAACGACTGCATGAGAAAGTATTCACCCCCATCCCAGCAACTGCATGAGAAAGTATTCCCCCCCCATCCCAGCGACTGCATGAGAAAGTATTCCCCCCCCATCCCAGCGACTGCATGAGAAAGTATTCACCCCCATCCCAGCAACTGCATGAGAAAGTATTCACCCCCCATCCCAGCGACTGCATGAGAAAGTATTCACCCCCCATCCCAGCGACTGTATGAGAAAGTATTCACCCCCCATCCCAGCAACTGCATGAGAAAGTGTTCACCCCCATCCCAGCGACTGCATGAGAAAGTATTCACCCCCATCCCAGCAACTGCATGAGAAAGTATTCACCCCCCCATCCCAGGGACTGCATGAGAAAGTATTCACCCCCCCATCCCAGCGACTGCATGAGAAAGTGGTCACCCCCCATCCCAGCGACTGCATGAGAAAGTGTTCACCCCCATCCCAACGACTGCATGAGAAAGTATTCACCCCCATCCCAGCGACTGCATGAGAAAGTATTCACCCCCATCCCAGCGACTGCATGAGAAAGTGTTCACCCCCATCCCAACGACTGCATGAGAAAGTATTCACCCCAATCCCAGCAACTGCATGAGAAAGTATTCCCCCCCATCCCAGCGACTGCATGAGAAAGTATTCCCCCCCCATCCCAGCGACTGCATGAGAAAGTATTCACCCCCCCATCTGCATGAGAAAATATTCACCCCCATCCCAGCGACTGCATGAGAAAGTATTCACCCCCCCCATCTGCATGAGAAAATATTCACCCCCATCCCAGCGACTGCATGAGAAAGTATTCACCCCCCCATCCCAGCGACTGCATGAGAAAGTATTCACCCACCATCCCAGCGACTGTATGAGAAAGTATTCACCCCCCATCCCAGCAACTGCATGAGAAAGTGTTCACCCCCATCCCAGCGACTGCATGAGAAAGTATTCACCCCCATCCCAGCAACTGCATGAGAAAGTATTCCCCCCCCATCCCAGCGACTGCATGAGAAAGTATTCACCCCCCCATCCCAGCGACTGCATGAGAAAGTATTCACCCCCCCATCCCAGGGACTGCATGAGAAAGTATTCACCCCCATCCCAACGACTGCATGAGAAAGTATTCACCCCCATCCCAGCGACTGCATGAGAAAGTATTCACCCCCATCCCAGCAACTGCATGAGAAAGTATTCACCCCCCCATCCCAGCGACTGCATGAGAAAGTATTCACCCCCCATCCCAGCGACTGTATGAGAAAGTATTCACCCCCCATCCCAGCAACTGCATGAGAAAGTGTTCACCCCCATCCCAGCGACTGCATGAGAAAGTATTCACACCCATCCCAGCAACTGCATGAGAAAGTATTCACCCCCCCATCCCAGGGACTGCATGAGAAAGTATTCACCCCCCCATCCCAGCGACTGCATGAGAAAGTGTTCACCCCCCATCCCAGCGACTGCATGAGAAAGTATTCACCCCCATCCCAGCGACTGCATGAGAAAGTATTCACCCCCATCCCAGCGACTGCATGAGAAAGTGTTCACCCCCATCCCAACGACTGCATGAGAAAGTATTCACCCCCATCCCAGCAACTGCATGAGAAAGTATTCCCCCCCCATCCCAGCGACTGCATGAGAAAGTATTCACCCCCATCCCAGCAACTGCATGAGAAAGTATTCACCCCCATCCCAGCGACTGCATGAGAAAGTATTCACCCCCATCCCAACGACTGCATGAGAAAGTATTCACCCCCATCCCAGCGACTGCATGAGAAAGTATTCACCCCCATCCCAGCAACTGCATGAGAAAGTATTCACCCCCCCATCCCAGCGACTGCATGAGAAAGTATTCACCCCCCATCCCAGCGACTGTATGAGAAAGTATTCACCCCCCATCCCAGCAACTGCATGAGGAAGTGTTCACCCCCATCCCAGCGACTGCATGAGAAAGTATTCACCCCCATCCCAGCAACTGCATGAGAAAGTATTCACCCCCCCATCCCAGGGACTGCATGAGAAAGTATTCACCCCCATCCCAGCGACTGCATGAGAAAGTATTCACCCCCCATCCCAGCGACTGCATGAGAAAGTATTCACCCCCCATCCCAGCGACTGCATGAGAAAGTGTTCACCCCCCATCCCAGCGACTGCATGAGAAAGTGTTCACCCCCATCCCAACGACTGCATGAGAAAGTATTCACCCCCATCCCAGCGACTGCATGAGAAAGTATTCACCCCCATCCCAGCGACTGCATGAGAAAGTATTCACCCCCATCCCAGCGACTGCATGAGAAAGTATTCACCCCCATCCCAGCGACTGCATGAGAAAGTATTCACCCCCATCCCAACGACTGCATGAGAAAGTATTCACCCCCATCCCAGCAACTGCATGAGAAAGTGTTCACCCGCATCCCAGCGACTGCATGAGAAAGTGTTCACCCGCATCCCAGCGACTGCATGAGAAAGTATTCACCCCCATCCCAGCAACTGCATGAGAAAGTGTTCACCCCCATCCCAGCGACTGCATGAGAAAGTGTTCACCCCCATCCCAACGACTGCATGAGAAAGTATTCACCCCCATCCCAGCAACTGCATGAGAAAGTATTCACCCCCATCCCAGCAACTGCATGAGAAAGTATTCACCCCCATCCCAGCAACTGCATGAGAAAGTATTCACCCTCATACTTCATACACAGAGGTAATGAACTCTGCAAACAGACAGTGGGTACAAATGACGCCATTACATCGTAAGGTTCGGATAGAGGAAACTTGCGGATTGCTGGAGGTTCAACCACTGGGGATCACGAGACGAAGATCTGGTACCCCGAGAACAGGCCGAGGAGGTGCTCGACCTCCACCCAATTCATGCTCTATGGGGCTGCCAGAAGTAGCCGGGTGCTGTACTCAGCAGCGCCACATATTGGATGGAGAGGAGCCCGCACATGTCAGCCAGGGGGTGCACACGTGCCATGCCAGTCTGGTAAGTGTATCCGTGCCATGCCAGCCAGGGGAGCGCACATGTGCCAGCCAGGGGAGTCACACACACCCAGGATCTGTCTGTACAGGGATCACCCACACCCAGGATCTGTCTGTACAGGGATCACACACACCCAGGATCTGTCTGTACAGGGATCACACACACCCAGGATCTGTCTGCACAGGGATCACCCACACCCAGGATCTGCCTGCACAGGGATCACCCACACCCAGGATCTGCCTGCACAGGGATCACCCACACCCAGAATCTGTCTGCACAGGGATCACCCACACCCAGGATCTGCCTGCACAGGGATCACCCACACCCAGGATCTGCCTGCACAGGGATCACCCACACCCAGGATCTGCCTGCACAGGGATCACCCACACCCAGGATCTGCCTGCACAGGGATCACCCACACCCAGGATCTGCCTGCACAGGGATCACCCACACCCAGGATCTGCCTGCACAGGGATCACCCACACCCAGGATCTGCCTGCACAGGGATCACCCACACCCAGGATCTGCCTGCACAGGGATCACCCACACCCAGGATCTGCCTGCACAGGGATCACCCACACCCAGGATCTGCCTGCACAGGGATCACCCACACCCAGGATCTGCCTGCACAGGGATCACCCACACCCAGGATCTGCCTGTAAAATGCTTCATTTTACTTTGGAAAGACCAAGTTTGAGGTAAAGAAATATAAAAACCTGACGCTGCAGTCACAATGGCCGCCAACATATCCCCCCTCTCAGGAGAGAAGCTGCAGGTGTTTAATGCCCCTGCACTGATACATTGTCGCAAACCCTCAGCTGTGAGAAGTGTTAAATCTGAATGATTATTTTTTCCCCGGATAGAACAGAAATTGATCCATTTGTTGTCACCAAGCTGTGATTGTGAAAATAGTGAGAAACTTCAACACGAAGTACTTTAGAACGTCGCATAGAAGTCGCTGAAGCTTCATTTATACATATAAAAAATGTAACATTCTGCACAGAGCTTGTAAAATTCTGCGCTGAGAATGCAAAGTTGTGTGCGGAGCTTGTAAAATTCAGAGCGGGGCTTGTAAAATTCTGCACAGAGCTCGGCTCCCGACTGCTGAATCAATAGGTGTTTGGAGATAAGGCGACCCCCGGAGAGCCATCCCGTAATTCGGCAGCCTGCAGGAGGACGGCCAGTGCACGTTCCCCTCTGTTCCGCCTGCGGTTTGCAGGTGTTTGCTCTGCTCAGACTGACACCTCAATTTGCTCTGTCGGAGCCTATATGGCGCTGTCACCGGGGCGTTTCTGGCCCCGTCAGTCCTCCTTAGCGGCTTTCATCGGCTTATAAATGCGCCAGGTTTCATTTATGAGGCCGCTCTAATAGTGAGAAGTGACAATCACACGTCAGTGTCACCCAGCGTCCCTCGCTCCTTATTACCCCGCGCCTGTCAGCCGCGATCTCCACACATTTCTTCTCCGATCAATGTCACTTCTCCGGATCCAGCGCAATTTACAAAGATTTTACCTGCAAGAAAACAAATATCACAAAACCCCTCATCTCTAATCAGAGGCTTCCATCACCCCGCGTCTGATGCACCCCAGAACCTTTACATTATCAGACTATTGGGAACAAGGAAGATTTGATTTTTATAATTTTAGAAAGGGAAAAAAATCATTACTTTAACCCCTTCAATCCTGGAGGGATTTTGTCTTTGGCAAGTTTCACCTTTCACAAGTTTTTCTACCTTTGTTTTCTTTTGGTACCAATGTAAAGGGGGTGACTTATCTTTCCTCCACCCTATCAGGGTCTTTGAGCTGATAGAGGGGGTCCTCTGCTCGGGATCCTCATCTCTTGCCCAGAGCGGATACAGAGCATCTGCTTCTAGGGGACCCGCCTGTCCTCACACACGCACGGGGCGACGATTCATCTAAGGGTTTTCACTAGTAAACTGGGGCAAAGTTTTTTTGGAGTTGTGCAAAAATGTAGTGACTTTTGGCTCCATAAAAATAGGAGGTGATGAGGAGGGATCAGGAGGGACAGGGCGAGGACAGCAGGCAGAGTCAGGGCGGGGACAGCAGGCAGAGTCAGGGCGGGGACAGCAGGCAGAGTCAGGGCGGGGACAGCAGGCAGAGTCAGGGCGGGGACAGCAGGCAGAGTCAGGGCGGGGACAGCAGGCAGAGTCAGGGCGGGGACAGCAGGGAGAGTCAGGGCGGGGACAGCAGGGAGAGTCAGGGCGGGGACAGCAGGGAGAGTCAGGGCGGGGACAGCAGGCAGAGTCAGGGCGGGGACAGCAAGCAGAGTCAGGGCGGGGACAGCAGGCAGAGTCAGGGCGGGGACAGCAGGCAGAGTCAGGGCGGGGACAGCAGGCAGAGTCAGGGCGGGGACAGCAGGCAGAGTCAGGGCGGGGACAGCAGGCAGAGTCAGGGCGGGGACAGCAGGCAGAGTCAGGGCGGGGACAGCAGGGAGAGTCAGGGCGGGGACAGCAGGGAGAGTCTGGGCGGGGACAGCAGGGAGAGTCAGGGCGGGGACAGCAGGGAGAGTCAGGGCGGGGACAGCAGGCAGAGTCAGGGCGGGGACAGCAGGCAGAGTCAGGGCGGGGACAGCAGGGAGAGTCAGGGCGGGGACAGGCCGAGTCAGGGCGGGGACAGCAGGGAGAGTCAGGGCGGAGACAGCAGGGAGAGTCAGGGCGGGGACAGCAGGGAGAGTCAGGGCGGGGACAGCAGGGAGAATCAGGGCGGGACAGCAGGGAGAGTCAGGGCGGAGACAGCAGGGAGAGTCAGGGCGGGGACAGCAGGGAGAGTCAGGGCGGGGACAGCAGGGAGAGTCAGGGCGGGGACAGCAGGGAGAGTCAGGGCGGGGACAGCAGGGAGAGACAGGGCGGGGACAGCAGGGAGAGTCAGGGCGGGGACAGCAGGCAGAGTCAGGGCGGGGACAGCAGGCAGAGTCAGGGCGGGGACAGCAGGCAGAGTCAGGGCGGGGACAGCAGGCAGAGTCAGGGCGGGGACAGCAGGCAGAGTCAGGGCGGGGACAGCAGGCAGAGTCAGGGCGGGGACAGCAGGCAGAGTCAGGGCGGGGACAGCAGGCAGAGTCAGGGCGGGGACAGCAGGCAGAGTCAGGGCGGGGACAGCAGGCAGAGTCAGGGCGGGGACAGGGCAAGGGCAGGGCGGGGACAGGGCAAGGGCAGGGCGGGGACAGGGCAAGGGCAGGGCGGGAACAGGGCAAGGACAGGGCGGGGACAGGGCAAGGACAGGGCGGGGACAGGGCAAGGACAGGGCGAGTCAGGCCGGCGTCACACACAGCGTAAAACAATACGGTCCGTATATTACGGCCGTAATACGCTGAAAAGTCCCCAAAATAGTGGTTCGTAGCTCCTCCGTAGGCAGGGTGTGTCAGCGTTTTTTGCGCATGGCATCCTCCGTATGTAATCCATATGGCATCCATACTGCGTGTTTTTCTCGCAGGCTTGCAAAACCAACATACCGCTATAGAAGGGATCCATGTGTCACAAAAAAAAAAAAAAATTATATATATATATACTAGATTGTGGCCCGATTCTAACGCATCGGGTATTCTAGAATATGCATGTCCCCGTAGTATATGGACAATGATGATTCCAGAATTCGCGGCAGACTGTGCCCGTCGCTGATTGGTCGAGGCAACCTTTAGGACATCATCGTCGCCATGGCAACCATTATGTCATCTACGTCGATACTGTGCCCGTCGCTGAATCAGAAACGTGAGATGTCTACGTCCTTTATGACATCATCGTCGCTGTGCCCGTTGCTGATTGGTCGAGGCCTGGCGGCCTCGACCAATCAGAGACGCGGGATTTCTACGTCGATGCTGTGCCGGTCTCTGATTGGTCGAGGCCTGGCGGCCTCGACCAATCAGAGAGCCGGGATTTCCAGGACAGACAGAAAGACAGACAGACAGACAGAAAGACAGACAGACAGACGGAAAAACCCTTAGACAATTATATATATAGAGATATATATATATATATATATATATATATATATATATATATATATACATACATACACACTGTATCTATATATATAATTGTCTAAGGGTTTTTCCGTCTGTCTGTCTGTCCTGGAAATCCCACGTCCCTGATTGGTCGATGCCGCCAGGCCTCGACCAATCAGCGACGGGCACAGTATCGACGTAGAAATCCCGCGTCTCTGATTGGTCGAAGCCGCCAGGCCTTGACCAATCAGCGACGGGCACAGCGACGATGATGTCATAAAGGACGTAGACATCCCGCGTCTCTGATTGGTCAAGGCCTCCAGGCCTCGACCAATCAGCAACGGGCACAGCGACGATGATGTCATAATGGTTGCCATGGCGACGATGATGTCATAAAGGTTGCCTCGATCAATCAGCGACGGACACAGTCTGCCGCGAATTCTGGAATCATCATTGTCCATATACTACGGGGACATGCATATTCTAGAATACCCGATGCGTTAGAATCGGGCCACGACCAATCAGCGGCCTCGACCAATCAGCGACGGGCACAGCGACGATGATGTCATAAAGGACGTAGACATCCCGCGTCTCTGATTGGTCGAGGCCTCCAGGCCTCGACCAATCAGCAACGGGCACAGCGACGATGATGTCATAATAGTTGCCATGGCGACGATGATGTCATGTCATGACGACCAATCAGCGGCCTCGACCAATCAGCAACGGGCACAGTGACGATGATGTCATAAAGGATGTGGAAATCCCACGTTTCTGATTCAGCGACGGGCACAGTATCGACGTAGATGTCATAATGGTGGCCATGGCGACGATGATGTCATAAAGGTTGCCTCGACCAATCAGCGACGGGCACAATCTGCCGCAAATTCTGGAATCATCATTGTCCATATACTACAGGCACATGCATATTCTAGAATACCCGATGCGTTAGAGGACAACCAGCAGAGGGCGCCCTCTTATGAACTCGAGCCTGGGAGCTTTCTAGGAAAGTTCCCACGATCTAGGAACAACCAGCTGAGGGCGCCTCACCGCAAATGAATGTAAATATAGGTCATTGACCTACTTTACCTTCATTCCCCGGGGTTTTGCAGCCACGAACAACGTTGCATTAGCAAAGCTCGTGGCTGCAAAATATTTTAACCCCTTCAGATGGATTTACATCGTTGGACCTTACAGATCTGCGGAAGGTAAGGATATTGTTGGTTTATTATGTCATTTTTGTTACAGAACGAGGGTCTTCAGTGATTGGATTGGGCATTGAATAAAATATTACAACAACCTTTGTTTTTATTTCATTAAAATAATTTTTAACAATGTGTTTGTGTATTTTTTTAACCCTTTACTAGTATTGGATTAATAATGGATAGGTGTCATAATTGACGCCTCTCCATTATTAATTTGGCTTAATGTCACCTTACAATAGCAAGGTGGCATTAACCCTTCATTACCCCATATCCCACCACTACACGGGAATGGGAAGAGAGTGGCCAAGTGCCAGAATAGGCGCATCTTCCAGATGTGCCTGTTCTGGGGTGGCTGGGGGCAGGTGTTTTTAGCCGGGAGGGGGGGGGGCAATAACCATGGACCCTCTCCAGGCTATTAATATCTGCCCTCAGTCACTGGCTTTACTACTCTGGCGGAGAAAAATGCGCGGGAGCCCACGCCAATTTTTTCCGCCATTTAACCCTTTAATTTAGTAGATAGAACGGCCAAATTTTGCACATACACACTACTAACATTAGTAGTGTGGAATATGCAAAAAAAAGGGGGATATGAGATGGTTTACTGTATGTAAACCATGTCTCATATCATGTCGGGTTTAGGAAGGAGAAAGAAAAAGCCGGTAATTGAATTACCGGCTTTAAAGCTATCTAGCGCTGTATGAAGTAATTATATATATATATATATATATATATATATATATATATATATATATATATATATATATATATATATATATATATATATATCTATATCTATATGTGTACACATTTATTCTACCTATTCTTCTGTAAGCTGTCAGTGTGATTTTACTGTACACCGCACTGAATTACCGGCTTTTCTATAGGACACCGCTGCGTATTTCTCGCAAGTCACACTGCTGGTCCGTGTGTAATCCGTATTTTTCAGGCTTCCATAGACTTTCATTGGCGTATTTCTTGCGCAGTACGGTGACAAACGCAGCATGCTGCGATTTTCTACGGCCGTGGAAAGCCGTATAGTACGGATCAGTAAAATACGGCAGATAGGAGCAGGGGCATAGAGAATAATTGTGCCGTTTGTTTTGCGAGTTTTACGGACGTATTTTCTGCGCTCATACGTCCGTAAAACTCACAAGTGTGACGGCGGCCTCAGGACGGGGAAAGGGTGAGTAAGGGTGTGGCTACAGCCGCCCATCAAATTCAGCAAAAGTGCCGATCGGTGAGAAATGTTACTCAAGTCCCAGAATGGAGTAACATTTCTGGCGAGGTGCACGGAGGCGCCCCCCACTGATAAGATGGCCCCAATTTGTTAACCACCTTTTAAAGAATCCAGCAGATTTTATTCCTGCCCATGTGTAGGCGAGATGTGGCCACGAGCGTGATTCCGAATCCTCCTAAAGTTAGTTTTATTCAGAAAAAAACTCTACAAAAATACCTGGTTGCATTTCTCATCGATTTCTATAGGTGAAAAAAGTAGCAAAATCATTGAAAGCATTGATGCTGCAGATTAATGCGTCGAAGCATTGATGCAGGTTGTTTGCAGGATGCGTTTTTGCCCCATAGATTAACATTAGCGACGCATTGACACACGTTGCAACCGTCGTGCGACGGTTGCGCCGTATTGTGGCGGACCGCCGGGAGCAAAAAACGTTACATGTAACGTTTTTTGCTGCCGACGGACCGCTTTTTCCGACCGCGCATGCGCGGCCGGAACTCCGCCCCCACCTCCCCGCACCTTACAATGGGGTAGCGGATGCGCTAGGACGACGCTAGTGTGAAAGTAGCCTAAGTGATTATTTTCCCTGCAGCGCCACCACAGGTGAAGGGAAGTAGTACACCATGTCCATTCACATCAATAAACTATGGTCCCAATTCCTTCGTTAGCCTTAAAGAGCGGCCCCACACCACGGATCAGAAGACTATGGGGCCACGGCACATTCATCGGCCTCCATTTTTAAAGGTTTTATATCAGGCGATTTTTTTAGTTATAGAGTTTTTGTGAATGTATCTGGGAAAGCTTTATGGTCCGTCAATACGGGGGGGCCATAATGGTGGAAAATGTGAGAGAGAAGGAAAGTGGTTAACAAGGAATGAGGCCGGATGGGAGAGTGGAAAGTATGTGCCCCCCTCCCACACATACGCCTGCCTCACGTGTGGCTGGCGAGGTCCGCGCTGGAACGCCGCGCCGCAGATTACACCGTTATCGCTCGAGAGCAGAACACAATGAGGGAAATCAATTCATTGCATTCACCTCCACCAAATCCAATCCGCTCACAATGAGACGTTTCATCTTCCTAAATGCCACAATTCTAATCTGACCGTAATTTAGAAATGGCCGCAGATTTAGCTTAAAATAAAACCCCCTCAACAAAAAAAATAAAAATCAGCGTCGGCGGCAAAGCAACAAACAACGGAGAAGACAATTTGACGAAATGGATGTATTCTGGCTTATCCCTCCACGCAGGGTCCACTGGATCTCTTTAATAGGCTGACAGTTGCATTGGGATGGTTAATAAAACATTCAACACCATGTCTTCAGCCAATATAGGAATGCAAATCCCAGCAGAAATCTATAATTCATCAGACAGTAATATGGAGTCATAGCCAAATAATAAGCCGCACATGAAACGGGGGCGACGAGGAAAGCAGCAAGAGTGCCACCCAGAGGCCAGCAATCGGCACTGCGGGGCTTATCACCGCCGCGCAGACAGTGTGCGCCCAGATGATTACTGTGCGGCAGGCGACTGCAGGAACGCTCTATTCCAGCCAAAGCAAAGAAATAAACTGTAATAATTTTACTTCGCAAGAAAACGGACAGGAGCGCCAGATCCCTCTTCTCGTACAGCCCATCGCTCCTTATTTTACAGAATCTCGATTATTAAAGAAACTCCTGGAAAATCCTGGACTCTGCGGTGAAGTTTTCTGCATTGTTTTCAGGCGTTTGATTCGGTGAAATCCGATGCTGGGGACAACCCTCGTCTACCTCTAAGGTGCACAAAGCAAGTCAGCAGCGCGAAGATCAGCATCCGAGGGGGCACACTCCTCCGCATCCGAGGGGGCACACTCCTCCGCATCCGAGGGGGCACACTCCTCCGCATCCGAGGGGGGCACACTCCTCCGCATCCGAGGGGGGCACACTCCTCCGCATCCGAGGGGGGCACACTCCTCCGCATCCGAGGGGGCACACTCCTCCGCATCCGAGGGGGCACACTCCTCCGCATCCGAGGGGGGCACACTCCTCCGCATCCGAGGGGGGCACACTCCTCCGCATCCGAGGGGGGCACACTCCTCCGCATCCGAGGGGGGCACACTCCTCCGCATCCGAGGGGGCACACTCCTCCGCATCCGAGGGGGCACACTCCTCCGCATCCGAGGGGGAACACTCCTCCGCATCCGAGGGGGCACACTCCTCCGCATCCGAGGGGGCACACTCCTCCGCATCCGAGGGGGCACACTCCTCCGCATCCGAGGGGGCACACTCCTCCGCATCCGAGGGGGCACACTCCTCCGCATCCGAGGGGGCACACTCCTCCGCATCCGAGGGGGCACACTCCTCCGCATCCGAGGGGGCACACTCCTCCGCATCCGAGGGGGCACACTCCTCCGCATCCGAGGGGGCACACTCCTCCGCATCCGAGGGGGCACACTCCTCCGCATCCGAGGGGGCACACTCCTCCGCATCCGAGGGGGCACACTCCTCCGCATCCGAGGGGGGCACACTCCTCCGCATCCGAGGGGGGCACACTCCTCCGCATCCGAGGGGGGCACACTCCTCCGCATCCGAGGGGGCACACTCCTCCGCATCCGAGGGGGCACACTCCTCCGCATCCGAGGGGGCACACTCCTCCGCATCCGAGGGGGCACACTCCTCCGCATCCGAGGGGGCACACTCCTCCGCATCCGAGGGGGCACACTCCTCCGCATCCGAGGGGGCACACTCCTCCGCATCCGAGGGGGCACACTCCTCCGCATCCGAGGGGGCACACTCCTCCGCATCCGAGGGGGCACACTCCTCCGCATCCGAGGGGGCACACTCCTCCGCATCCGAGGGGGCACACTCCTCCGCATCCGAGGGGGCACACTCCTCCGCATCCGAGGGGGCACACTCCTCCGCATCCGAGGGGGCACACTCCTCCGCATCCGAGGGGGCACACTCCTCCGCATCCGAGGGGGCACACTCCTCCGCATCCGAGGGGGCACACTCCTCCGCATCCGAGGGGGCACACTCCTCCGCATCCGAGGGGGCACACTCCTCCGCATCCGAGGGGGCACACTCCTCCGCATCCGAGGGGGCACACTCCTCCGCATCCGAGGGGGCACACTCCTCCGCATCCGAGGGGGCACACTCCTCCGCATCCGAGGGGGCACACTCCTCCGCATCCGAGGGGGCACACTCCTCCGCATCCGAGGGGGCACACTCCTCCGCATCCGAGGGGGCACACTCCTCCGCATCCGAGGGGGCACACTCCTCCGCATCCGAGGGGGCACACTCCTCCGCATCCGAGGGGGCACACTCCTCCGCATCCGAGGGGGCACACTCCTCCGCATCCGAGGGGGCACACTCCTCCGCATCCGAGGGGGCACACTCCTCCGCATCCGAGGGGGCACACTCCTCCGCATCCGAGGGGGCACACTCCTCCGCATCCGAGGGGGCACACTCCTCCGCATCCGAGGGGGCACACTCCTCCGCATCCGAGGGGGCACACTCCTCCGCATCCGAGGGGGCACACTCCTCCGCATCCGAGGGGGCACACTCCTCCGCATCCGAGGGGGCACACTCCTCCGCATCCGAGGGGGCACACTCCTCCGCATCCGAGGGGGCACACTCCTCCGCATCCGAGGGGGCACACTCCTCCGCATCCGAGGGGCACACTCCTCCGCATCCGAGGGGGCACACTCCTCCGCATCCGAGGGGGCACACTCCTCCGCATCCGAGGGGGCACACTCCTCCGCATCCGAGGGGGCACACTCCTCCGCATCCGAGGGGGCACACTCCTCAGCATCCGGTGGGGCAGATTCAGCACAGACAGCTGCTCCATAAAGCGGCAGATGTGCAGCTGCAATCATGAAATCCGCTGTGCTGCCTAATATATAGTGCAGACTGTGTATCCGACCCGCGTGATAAAACCCTGAGCATAGGAAAGTCACAGGAGAGGGTTCCACAGACACCCCCCACCCTGGAGGACACCGTGCGACCAAAGACTATAACATTGCATGTCCACTACCTTGTAACACAGAGGGTCCGTAGCCAAGGACACATATTACCTTCATGAATTGTGATCTGCTTCTCCGGAAATCTTTGGGACTTTTTTCTGTGCAGCCCCATGTCAATCACTCCCACCATGCGGCCCCATGTCAATCACTCCCACCATGCGGCCCCATGTCAATCACTCCCACCATGCGGCCCCATGTCAATCACTCCCACCATGCGGCCCCATGTCAATCACTCCCACCATGCGGCCCCATGTCAATCACTCCCACCATGCGGCACCGTGTCAATCACCCATTTAATGCATCTTACACGTGGGTATACAAATAATTCATGGTCGGCAAACCATCTCCAGGTGTAAATATGCTGCAGACAACACTGCACACTGTAGTGGGACAATTGTAGTAGTCAGGATCGTCGGTAACAACAAGGCAGGGGCTACACGGCGACTCAACACGACAGGTGGTGCGGCCATAGACACCGCTGCTACATCACAGCTCCATGCAGGTCAATGGTGCCATATTGTGACTGGAGGGTTCTGCCACAAGAAAAATCCAAAAAGTGGGAAAAATTGGCACAGAGCGACCGTTGCCCACGAGATGTGTCACGGCCAAAGTCGCCATCGCCCCAGACTGAAGTCTGCAGAAGATTGGTTTGAGCAGATGGACTTAAATGAGTGCAGATCCATAAGTTTTTTGGTCAATCAATGCTCTTTTTCTGCAGGACGGTGACTTATGTAAAAATATCCTCTGACGACCATTTATCCAGAAGGACAGAGGAGATCAGAACTTCTGCATCAGGCGCTGAGCTCTCCACGTACACGATGCACATGATGCAGATTGCTGGGGATTTTGTGTGGTGTCCGCAGCAGAATCTGCAGTTGTTACACGGGTTTTATGTCCGGGATTTCACTCCCTGCATTTTAACGGGAGCGATCTGCAAGAAGCTCAGATCATGGAAGCTGCAGACACAAAAATGTGCACCGCAGGTCAATCAATGCATTACACAAGATCGCCAGCAGCACCAGAGCGGAGCCGCCATGTGACGAACACAGAGATCCGCCTTGAATACGACGCATCGAATGGACGTACAGGTGTGGAAACCGGGCTGCAAAGTAAGGCCGGGTTCACAATCATCACGCTTTACGACACATCATATCCGTGGACAGGAACACTGACTTTAATGAAGCAGACGGAGGCACTCGGTGATCATTTTCTGCATGACTGTCTTTTTTTTGGTGCCTGCCTAAAAACTTTTGACAGTAATTTACATCCTCCAAAACTGCATTATATTCCCAGCTGCTGCCCCAAAACGGAGCCCAGAGACACAGGAGGCCGAGAATGACACATGAGTTCAATGTTATGGATTTTACGTAAAATAAAAAAATAAAAACCAGCAACAATGTGACCTAAAAAAGCAAAGACATCGTCAATCTAATTCCCTCGGAACTCCACTAGGAGGCGCTGTGCACCGAGCCCTTCATAAGGTGCTGCCTGGTTCACAATAATAATAATAATCAGTTTATTTCTATAGCGCCGACATATTCCGCAGCACTTTACATCTTAGAGGGGATTTGTACAGACAATAGACATTACAGCATAATAATAATAATCATGTAAATCCACAGATACCAAGATGAGTGAGGGTCCGGCTGCTCGCAGCTACAATCTATGAGGAAATAGGGGAGACACGAGAGGGGGATGGTAACAATTGCTTTCATGGTTCGGACCGGCCATAGTGTAAGGATCGGGTGTTCATGTAAAGCTGCAGTAACCGGTAAAAATGTATAAAAGTGCAGACACAGAGGGCTATTAACTGCATAAAGCGTGTGAGAACATGATACGAGGAACCTGGTTTTGAAGAAAATTTTGATTGGGCCACACAGGGATCGTTAGGTTAATGCGTTGAGGCGGTAGGCCAATCTGAACAAATGAGTTTTTAGGGTACGCTTAAAACTGTGGGGATTGGGGATTAATCGTATTATCCTGGGTAGTGCATTCCAAAGAATCGGCGCAGCACGTGTAAAGTCTTGGAGATGGGAGTGGGAGGTTCTGATTATTGAGGATGCTAACCTGAGGTCATTAGCAGAGCGGAGGGCACGGGTAGGGTGGTAGACGGAGACCAGGGAGGAGATGTAGGGTGGTGCTGAGCCATGGAGTGCTTTGTGGGCGAGAGTGATAAGTTTATATTGATGGGTAACCAGTGTAATGACTGGCACAGGGTAGAGGCATCGGTGTAACGGTTGGTGAGGAATATGATCCTGGCTGCAGCATTCAGGACAGATTGGAGCGGGGAGAGTTTGGTAAGAGGGAGGCCGATTAGTAGAGAGTTACAATAGTCCAGACGAGAGTGAATAAGAGAAACAGAGAGAGTTATTGCAGAGTTATCTGTGCCGTGTTGTTCTATGTGTAGGAGGTGCAGCTTCATCCAGGGAATGTTGCAGGGTTTCATTATAATGTTTCAGTGCAGAGTCAGGACATGAGATGGAGGAGATTGGCGCCAATGATGACTGCAAATTCTTCATAATGGCCTGTATTTCTCTATAAGTGTGGAAAGTGGGGGAGACCTGAGCGGGATGGCAGTTCTTGACAGAGAATGATAGAAGGTTGTGGTCAGAGAGTGGGAGAGGGAAGCTGGTAAAATCATGCACTGAGCAAAGCCGGGAGAAGACCAAGTTAGGAGTATTTATGTCTTCATGTGTAGGAGAGTTAGTAAGCTGTGAAAGGCCGAAGGAGGAGGTCAAAGATAAAAGGTGAGTGGCAGATGGGGAAAGGGGAAAAGCAATGGGGATGTTCTCCCATAATGAGGGTGGGGATGTCACAGGTTAGAAAATATGGAAGCCAGGTGGCAAAGTGATCCAGGAACTGACAGGAGGAGGTCGGAGGGCGACAACTGCTACTCATAGGGAGAAGGGGATGTCGAGTCTGATAGCGCAGAATTCAAAACAAGGGGCGATAAGTGAGGGCACCTGGTACAAAATCTGTTTAGTCTCATTAGCCCAACTGAGACTATCGCGCGACATTTTAAAAGGACAGTAAGTTTCCACTGTAAAAAAAAGTGCAAAAATGTAGAAAAAGAAGGAAAAAAAAGAGAATCTTTGATTTTGCCCCAAACTCATCAAGTGACAATATGAAGAGTTTGAAAAAAAAAAAAAGGGAACAAAAACAACAAGAGAAATAAAAGCAAATAGATGCGTGATCCATTAATATGTGGCACGTTTTGCTTTCAACTGCGCAAACATAAGATTAGACGGGCGATGTACTCCACTATGGCACTGAAGGACAACTGCAAAATAAAGTTTTCAAAACGTCGCAAATCATGAAATAGGTGAAAACATCCGGATAAAGAAACCCAAGGCCATAAGATCGAACACAGAAAAAGAAAGAAAAGTGACAACACCAAGCACAGGTAATAAAAATTAAATAATGAATAAGGCACAAATAAGAAGTTATTATTGGAATCATTTTTGCTCCAAGTAAAGGCGGAAAGACAATGATGAACCGAGGCCACAGCGCTTATATACAGGCGGGGCTCGCTTCTGTAGGTGCTGGTCCATAAATTAATTCTCTTACCAACAGTCCTGAATGCTGTTTGTAGGTAATTTGCGGTGTTATAGAATGAAAATAATGACACTTTTAATATGGCTTTCATTATTTTTAGCAGCTGAGGCAGAACTGACTGGACGGAATCAGTCTCCTTCCCCCTCTGGCAGCTACGAATCTAGCTGCTGCTTATTTGTCGGGTACAAGGAGTCCACTGCTATACTGCCATGTACAACAAGCAGGCAGACAGCTATATATATTGGCTGCAGTAAAGGATGGCTCAGTATGTGTAGACCCAGCTGTGACTGAGGCAGTGTGCACCGGGCTACGGTGGAGAGGATTCTGCCTACAGAGCCGCTTACCGCATGGACGTCACTCACCGTGCATGTAGAGGGGTCATTCATCATATATACACAGGACAGGTAGTTCCTGCTGGGTGGGGTCCAGTGCCTGGTATGAGGGGCCGCTCATATACTGCGCACATCACAGTGCGAGATCTGGACTTGGCGGCAGAAGTTAAGCGCAGAATACATTTAAAGGGGACAAACCACTCAGGACTCTGGGGGGTCACAGACTGGGTGACCCTTTAAAACATTTACTGAAAGGGTTCCCCCTATGCTCTTCTAAAATAAAATGAGTGAAGTGTAAACGTCCATTTCTGTGTGTGCAGCTCCTATACGATCCTCGACCCCAGGAGACTGTAAGCCCATGAGGTCAGGGTCCTCTCCCCTCTGCACCCGTCTGTTAGTTTTATATATGTATTATAAGTATGTGACCCCCTTCACACATAATAAATATGCGGACCCAAGTGCCTCCGCGGGTGACATAACCTCTTCATATCTGTCTTTTCTAAGCTCTGCAGGTTACATGAAGCACAAGAAAATAAGACTGCAAGATCAGACCTCATGGTATTTGTATTCGGTCTCCATGGAGACACATTGGTCTGTATAGGAGCTGCAGACACAAAACGACTCCTTCAAACTAAGGCAGGACTTTAGTATTGAGGGCCATGGCGCTATTTCAGTATTGTGGTAACTCACAAAGTCGGCCTCCAGCTTGCCCATCTCCTGCTTGTAGCTCCTCATGCGGTTGCTGTACATGGCTCTGCTCTGAGCCGGGATCTCCCGAACCTCCAGGTCCATTTGCTCCAGCTGTGGGGACAGAAAGGACATCGTACATCACTCACATGTGACCACACAACACTCTGCACTGACCGCGTGTCCTCCGGCCCCTGCCGAGGTCATCATCCTCCCTGTACCCCCAACATACGCTAATTGTAGGGGCTACAGCAACAGGTGACCCCACTACCATACACCCCATATGGGCTGCTCTTCTGCCGGGCCACTGCATTAAATTAAAGGGGTTGTCCGAGATTAGGGGCAATCAGAAAACACAACCCTATCCTATACTGTGGGCCCCCCAGCTCTGGACAGCTGCTTCCTTACAAGGCAGTGAACCTGGAATTCTCTGGGACAGGATCTAACGCTCAACTCAAAGACAGCAAGACGTAAAGAAGGCAAGTGTAAAGAAAAGGCTGCACAGCGAGGAGGGTCTAAGACATTGAGGAGTTAATACTTTATTTTTATCAATTAACCAGTCGTCTCCATCATCAGTGCCCGGCGACGGCCCGTCCACTCCGCCATCAGTGCCCGGCGACGGCCCGTCCACTCCGCCATCAGTGCCCGGCGACGGCCCGTCCACTCCGCCATCAGTGCCCGGCGAGGGCCCGTCCACTCCGCCATCAGTGCCCGGCGAGGGCCCATCCACTCCGCCATCAGTGCCCGGCGAGGGCCCGGCGACTCCGCCATCAGTGCCCAGTCAGGACCCGTCCACTCCGCCATCAGTGCCCGGCGAGGACCCGTCCACTCCGCCATCAGTGCCCGGCGAGGGCCCGTCCACTCCGCCATCAGTGCCCGGCGAGGGCCCGTCCACTCCGCCATCAGTGCCCGGCGAGGGCCCGGTGACTCCGCCATCAGTGCCCGGCGAGGGCCCGTCCACTCCGCCATCAGTGCCCGTCCACTCCATCACCCCCTCCATCATCAGTATCTAGTTGCCTCCATCACTTCTTCTGTCACTTGTGCAGTCAGGGAGGTTGTAGGATTATAGTTGGTTGTAGCAGTGACCAATTATACCAGATAGGAGATAATGATCATACGGAGATGGACACTCAGGCACTAACTGACACAGAAACACCCATGTAAGAGGAAAGACTCTTCTACAGAGGTGAGGAATTGGAAGACAGTCATACACCATAAAAGACAGAGCGCAGCAACAAGACACAATGGAGGAGACGGGCGGTCACCAGATACTGATGATGGAGGTGACGGACGGTCACCAGATACTGATGATGGAGGAGACGGGCAATCACCAGATACTGATGATGGAGGAGACGGGCGGTCACCAGATACTGATGATGGAGGCGACGGACGGTCACCAGATACTGATGATGGAGGCGACGGGCGGTCACCAGATACTGATGGTGGAGGTGACAGGCGGTCACCAGATACTGATGATGGAGGTGACGGGTGATCACCAGATACTGATGATGGAGGTGACGGGCGATCACCAGATACTGAAAATGGAGGAGACGGGCAGTCACCAGATACTGATGATGGAGGTGACGGGCGATCACCAGATACTGATGATGGAGGAGACGGGCGGTCACCAGATACTGATGATGGAGGTGACGGGCACTCACCAGATACTGATGATGGAGGAGACGGGCGGTCACCAGATACTGATGATGGAGGAGACGGGCGGTCACCAGATACTGATGATGGAGGTGACGGGCGGTCACCAGATACTGATGATGGAGGAGACGGGCGGTCACCAGATACTGATGATGGAGGAGACGGGCGGTCACCAGATACTGATGATGGAGGTGACGGGCGATCACCAGATACTGATGATGGAGGAGACGGGCGGTCACCAGATACTGATGATGGAGGTGACGGGCACTCACCAGATACTGATGATGGAGGAGACGGGCGGTCACCAGATACTGATGATGGAGGAGACGGGCGGTCACCAGATACTGATGATGGAGGTGACGGGCGGTCACCAGATACTGATGATGGAGGAGACGGGCGGTCACCAGATACTGATGATGGAGGAGACGGGCGGTCACCAGATACTGATGATGGAGGTGACGGGCGATCACCAGATACTGATGATGGAGGAGATGGGCGGTCACCAGATACTAATGATGGAGGTGACGGGCGATCACCAGATACTGATGATGGAGGAGACGGGCGGTCACCAGATACTGATGATGGAGGTGACGGGTGATCACCAGATACTGATGATGGAGGTGACGGGCGATCACCAGATACTGATGATGGAGGAGACGGGCGGTCACCAGATACTGATGATGGAGGAGACGGGCGGTCACCAGATACTGATGATGGAGGAGACGGGCGGTCACCAGATACTGATGATGGAGGTGACGGGTGATCACCAGATACTGATGATGGAGGTGACGGGCGATCACCAGATACTGATGATGGAGGAGACGGGCGGTCACCAGATACTGATGATGGAGGAGACGGGCGGTCACCAGATACTGATGATGGAGGAGACGGGCGGTCACCAGATACTGATGATGGAGGTGACGGGCGGTCACCAGATACTGATGGGATTTACATTATCTTTTGTTCATTCACTTTGTATATTAATTGATAAAAATAAACTATTATTTTTTTAAAAGCAATCTAATGTGGCAGCATTTTGTCCCATCTGCCTAAACCTTGTGCACAGAACTATATATACTGTATATATTATATATATATTTCTATTAAACTAGTAATGGTCAGAGGTGATATTTGCCGACTGCCATACTGTGTGTAACGTGACTGTCCCTCCTGACTCGTGGCCGCAGGTTATCCCTGTCTGCACACATTATGACCCTTCTCTGCTGCAGAGGAGCCGCCGGCCGATCTTGCTGACATCGTGTCGCTCCCATACACCTGGATACTCCCTGGTCATAATGTCAGCCAAGAACAGTAGCTGTGCAGAGACTACAGCCCACACAGTACGCAGCTACCCTGCTGGACTGGTGGGAGCTCTGTGGACCAACTTATACCCACTGTGGAGCTCTTTGCACCCATTTATACCCCCTGCACAGCTCTGTGTACCCACTTATACCCACTGCAGAGCTCTGTGTACCCACTTATACCCCCTGCACAGCTCTGTGTACCCACTTATACCCTCTGCGGAGCTCTGTGTACCCACTTATACCCACTGTGGAGCTCTTTGTGCCCATTTATACCCTCTGCAGATCTCTGTGTACCCACTTATACCTCCTGCACAGCTCTGTGTATTCACTTATACTCACTGAGGAGCTCTGTGTACCCACTGCAGAGCTCTATGTACCCACTTATACCAACTGCAGAGCTCTTGTGTACCCACTTATACCCACTGTGGAGCTATTTGTACCCATTTATACCCTCTGCAGAGATCTGTGTACCCACTTATAACCCCTGCACAGCTCTGTGTACCCACTTATACCAACTACGGAGCTCTGTGTACCCACTTATACTCCCTGCACAGCTCTGTGCACCCACTTATACTCACTGAGGAGCTCTGTGTACCCACTGCAGAGCTCTATGTACCCATTTATACCCTCTGCACAGCTCTGTGTACCCACTTTTACCCACTACGGAGCTCTGTGTACCCACTTATACCCACTACTGAGCTCTGTGTACTCACTTACACCCACTGCAGAGCTCTGTGTATCCACTTATACCCTCTACAGAGCTCTGTGTATCCACTTATACCCAATGCGGAGCTCTGTGTACCCACTTATACCCTCTGCAGAGCTTTGTGTACCCACTTATACCCTCTGCGGAGCTCTGTGCACCCACTTATATCCAATAGTTAAAAATGTAAAAAAAAATTAAAAAAGCATAAAAATAAAAAAGTTTTGCCTCTAGGAAGAAGAGGAGGAAAAAAATTAAAACACAAAACATAAACCATCCGTGTTATGAAAGGGATAAAGAATGAAAGGAGCGGTGGTTAAGACATCAATTATTTATATCTGGTGATGGAAAACTTACATAATCCCATTCACACAGGTGCAGCTTGTGGCAACATATCAGTGCAGGTAGCAGCTACAAGTCAGGAGTTCAGGCCTGGAGAACGGGGCTGCTCATTAACCCAAACGGGGTCTCCACCAGTGATCTGTAAAGCGGATCAGTCACCAGATTTCCCAATAAAAACTGCAGACATTAGATCTCTTGTACTTACTGGAATTCCAAGTCAGAATGGCTGTTTGGTGCTTTGAAAACGTTTTCCTGCTCCATGTTATAAGGAGTCCCAGCTCTGGTTGGACTCACAACATGCTCATTTTAATGGGATGATTGTATTGCCATCCTGACATTGATTATCACAATAAGTACACCAGCCTCAGCAGGTCTAATATATCTATGGAATAATGTATGCAGTTTGTATTGTGAAATCTGGTGACAGATCGGCTTTAACCTTAGATGAAACTACAACTCCCCCAGTGTAATGACAGCAGCCGCCTTTGTGACATACAGGGATATACTTTTGCACTAAGACTACCTGAATAGAAAAGATGCTGGACACTGGTTCAGTATTCCCAGGCTGCCGGACGAGAGCCCTGTGAACTGACTCCTACTTGCTAACACCCCCACCAATAAGAAGTTTTCAGCTCCTATTGAAGTGAATGATCAGAGCTGCAGTACCAAGAACAGCCACTGCATGGTGTACGGCGCTCTGTGCAAAGCTGATTGGTGGAAGTGACGGGTGTCGGACCCCCCACGATCTCATATTAATGACCGATTGTAAGAACACGTCAGGAATATATCAGTCCTGGACAACCCCTTTAATGTAATACAACTGGAAACCCATCTAGGTGTACAGAAGTCCTGGTACAAGGTAACACTGGCACAGAGCCCGTCCGGCTTACAGCGGCCATGTGTCACAGTGTGTGCTGTGCAATCTGCGGGGGCTGGGAGTTTTTCTTTAGGTTAAAAACCGCCCGTTTGTCATCAGCAAAAAAGAGCAGAAGCCCAAATCCGGCTCCTGTCCTGGACCCCGGGCTGGCCGCTCTCACCTGCACCGATACACTGGAACACGCCAGCTGTGTGAGCGGAGATGGTCAGGATCTGAGGTCCGTCTCCTAGGGTCGGACATTACTGCATCCAGGGATTATTTATAGCAAACCAAAATAAAACCGTAAAATACTCCTAGCATTTCACCACTGCTAGCTGGCAGGAGATACTGAGAGTTGTAATTGGAAGAGGCCCATTATGTGCAGCGTCTGTAAGGGTTCACAAACTAATACATGTGCACAATCGGAATCACATTAGAGACAACACTCCAGCAGTTTGACATCCAGTTTGGCTCCTGAGCAGATGGGGGCGCTATGTGAGAAGCTCTCGGTTACACACTCACCAGCTCCTTGGCCTCCTCCAGCTGCTTCTCCACATTCATCACCATCTGCTTCTTCTCCTCTGTAACAATAAAGGTGAAGATCACTGGGCGGTCAACCCATGCCCCGTCCCCTGGCGCTCAGTCCGTCCAATGTCGCTCAGCCCGTCCCGTCCCCAGGCGCTCAGCCCGTCCAATGTCGCTCAGCCCGTCCCCTGTCCCCGGGTGCTCAGCCCGTCCAATGTCGCTCAGCCCGTCCCCTGTCCCCGGGTGCTCAGCCCGTCCCGTCCCCAGGCGCTCAGCCCGTCCAATGTCGCTCAGCCCGTCCCCTATCCCCGGGTGCTCAGCCCGTCCCGTCCCCGGGCGCTCAGCCCGTCCAATGTCGCTCAGCCCGTCCCGTCCCCAGGCGCTCAGCCCGTCCAATGTCGCTCAGCCCGTCCCCTGTCCCTCAGCCCTACCCCTGTCCCCGGGCGCTCAGCCCGTCCCCTGTCCCTCAGCCCTACCCGTCCCCGGGCGCTCAGCCCGTCCCCTGTCCCCGGGTGCTCAGCCCGTCCAATGTCGCTCAGCCCGTCCCCTGTCCCCGGGTGCTCAGCCCGTCCCGTCCCCAGGCGCTCAGCCCGTCCAATGTCGCTCAGCCCGTTCCGTCCCCAGGCGCTCAGCCCGTCCAATGTCGCTCAGCCCGTCCCATGTCCCCAGGCGCTCAGCCCATCCAATGTCGCTCAGCCCGTCCCCTGTCCCTCAGCCCGTCCCCTGTCCCCGGGCGCTCAGCCCGTCCCTGGTCCCTGGGCGCTCAGCCCGTCCCCTGTCCCCGGGCGCTCAGCCCGTCCAATGTCGCTCAGCCCGTCCCCTGTCCCCGGGCGCTCAGCCCGTCCAATGTCGCTCAGCCCGTCCCCTGTCCCCGGGCGCTCAGCCCGTCCAATGTCGCTCAGCCCGTCCCCTGTCCCCGGGCGCTCAGCCCTTCCAATGTCGCTCAGCCCGTCCAATGTCTCTTCCTGGTATATGGGGGTTTCTCCCTTCTCCCCAGCGCTCTCCTCTTGTATATGGGGGTCTCTCCACATCTCTGGGGGTCTCTCTTTAGTCCCCAGCAGTCTCGCCTCATATATGGGGGTCTCTTCCTTGTATATGGGGGTTTCTCCCTTCTCCCCAGCGCTCTCCCCTTGTATATGGGGGTCTCTGGGGTGTCCCTCTAATCCCCAGGAGTCTCTTCTCGTATATATGGGGGTCTCTCCATTCTCCCCAGCGCTCTCCCCTCGTATATGGGGGTCTCTCCCTTCTCCCCAGCACTCTCCCCTCGTATATGGGGGTCTCTCCCTTCTCCCCAGCACTCTCCCCTTGTATATGGGGGTCTCTCCCTTCTCCCCAGCACTCTCCCCCTGTATATGGTGGTCTCTCCACATCTTTGGGGTCCTTCCCTTCTCCCCAGAAATCTCCCCTCGTATATGGGGGTCTCTCCCTTCTCCTCAGCAGTCTCCCCTTGTATATGGGGGTCTCTCCCTTCTCCCCAGCACTCTCCTTCTGTGTATGGGGGTCTCTCCCTTATTTCCCCAGCAGTCTCCCGTTGTATAAGAGGGTCTCTCCCTTCTCCCCAGCACTCTCCTATTGTATATGGGGGTATCTCCACATCTCTGGGGTCTCTTCCTTGTCCCCAGCTATCTCCTCTCGTATATGAGGGTCTCTCTACATCTCTGGGGGTCTCTCTCTTCTCCCCAGCAGTATCCTCTCGTATATGGGGGTCTCTCCACGTCTGTGGGGGTCTTTCTCTTCTCCCCAGCAGTCTCCCTTCGCATATGGGGGTCTCTCCCTTCTCCCCAGCACTCTCCCCTGTATATGGGGGTCTCTCCCTTGTCCCCAGCAGTCTCCCCTCGTATATGGGGGTCTCTCCACGTCTGTGGGGGTCTTTCTCTTCTCCCCAGCAGTCTCCCTTCGCATATGGGGGTCTCTCCCTTCTCCCCAGCACTCTCCCCTGTATATGGGGGTCTCTCCCTTGTCCCCAGCAGTCTCCCCTCGTATATGGGGGTCTCTCCACATCTCTGGGGGTCTCTCTCTTCTCCCCAGCAGTCTCCCCTGTATATGGGGGTCTCTCTTTTCTCCCCAGCAGTCTCTCCTGTATATGGGGGTCTCTCCCTTCTCCCCAGCACTCTCCCCTGTATACGGGGGTCTCTCCCTTGTCCCCAGCAGTCTCCCCTCATATATGGGGGTCTCTCCACATCTCTGGGGGTCTATCTCTTCTCCCCAGCAGTCTCCCCTGTATATGGGGGTCTTTCTCTTCTCCCCAGCAGTCTCCCCTCATATATGGGTGTCTCTCCACATCTCTGGGGGTCTCTCTCTTCTCCCAGCACTCTCCCCTGTATATGGGGGTCTCTCCCTTGTCCCCAGCAGTCTCCCCTCATATATGGGGGTCTCTCCCTTCTCCCCAGCACTCTCCCCTGTATATAGGGGTCTCTCTTTTCTCCCCAGCAGTCTCCCCTGTATATGGGGGTCTCTCCCTTCTCCCCAGCAGGCTCCCCTCATATATGGGTGTCTCTCCACATCTCTGGGGGTCTCTCTCTTCTCCACAGCACTCTCCCCTGTACATGGGGGTCTCTCCCTTGTCCCCAGCAGTCTCCCCTCATATATGGGGGTCTCTCCACAACTCTAGGGGTCTCTCCCTTCTCCCCAGCACTCTCCCCTGTGTATGGGGGGTCTCTCCACATTTCTGGGGGTCTCTCACTTCTCCCCAGCACTCTCCCCTGTGTATGGGGGTCTCTCCACATTTCTGGGGGTCTCTCCCTTCTCCCCAGCACTCTCCCAAGTATATGGGGGTCTCTCTCTTCCCCCAGCAGTCTCCCCTCGTATACGGGGGGTCTCTCCACATCTCTGGGGGTCTCTCCCTTCTCCCCAGCACTCTCCCCTGCATATGGGAGTATCTCTCTTCTCCCCAGCACTCTCCCCTCATATATGGGGGTCTCTCCACATCTCTGGGGGTCTCTCTCCTCCTCAGCAGTCTCCCCTCATATATAGGGGTCTCTCCCTTCTCCCCAGCACTCTCCCCTGTATATGGGGGTCTCTCTCTTCTCCCCAGCACTCTCCCCTGCATATGGGGGTCTCTCTCTTCTCCCCAGCACTCTCCCCTGTATATAGGGGTCTCTCTCTTCTCCCCAGCAGTCTCCCCTGAATATGGGGGTCTCTCCCTTCTCCCCAGCACTCTCCCCTGTATATGGGGGTCTCTCCCTTCTCCCTAGCACTCTCTCCTGTATATGGGGGGTCTCTCTCTTCTCCCCAGCAGTCTCCCCTGTATATGGGGGGTCTCTCCCTTCTCCCCAGCACTCTCCCCTGTATATGGGGGTCTCTCCCTTCTCCCCAGCACTCTCCCCTGTATATGGGGGGTCTCTCCCTTCTCCCCAGCACTCTCCCCTGTATATGGGGGGTCTCTCCCTTCTCCCCAGCACTCTCCCCTGTATATGGGGGGTCTCTCCCTTCTCCCCAGCAGTCTCCCCTCATATATGGGTGTCTCTCCACATCTCTGGGGGTCTCTCTCTTCTCCACAGCACTCTCCCCTGTATATGGGGGTCTCTCCCTTGTCCCCAGCAGTCTCCCCTCATATATGGGGGTCTCTCCACATCTCTAGGGGTCTCTCCCTTCTCCCCAGCACTCTCCCCTGTGTATGGGGGTCTCTCCAGATTTCTGGGGGTCTCTCCCTTCTCCCCAGCAGTCTCCCCTGTGTATGGGGGTCTCTCCACATCTCTGGGGGTCTCTCTTCTCCTCAGCAGTCTCCCCTCATATATAGGGGTCTCTCCCTTCTCCCCAGCACTCTCCCCTGTATATGGGGGTCTCTCTCTTCTCCCCAGCACTCTCCCCTGTATATAGGGGTCTCTCTCTTCTCCCCAGCAGTCTCCCCTGTATATGGGGGTCTCTCCCTTCTCCCCAGCAGTCTCCCCTGTATATGGGGGTCTCTCCCTTCTCCACAGCACTCGCCCCTGTATATGGGGGGTCTCTCTCTTCTCCCCAGCAGTCTCCCCTGTATATGGGGGTCTCTCCACATCTCTGGGGGTTTATCTCTTCTCCCCAGCAGTCTCCCCTGTATATGGGGGTCTCTCACTTCTCCCCAGCACTCTCCGCTGTATATGGGGGTCTCTCCCTTCTCCCCAGCACTCTCCCCTGTATATGGGGGGTCTCTCCCTTCTCCCCAGCAGTCTCCCCTCATATATGGGGGTCTTTCCACATCTCTGGGGGTCTCTCTCTTCTCCCCAGCACTCTCCCCTGTATATGGGGGTCTCTCTCTTCTCCCCAGCAGTCTCCCCTGTATATGGGGGTCTCTCTCTTCTCCCCAGCACTCTCCCCTGTATATGGGGGTCTCTGCCTTCTCCCCAGCACATGGGGGGGTCTCTCCCTTCTCCCCAGCACTCTCCCCTCATATATGGGGGTCTCTCTCTTCTCCCCAGCACTCTCCCCTGTATATGGGGGTCTCTCTCTTCTCCCCAGCACTCTCCCCTGTATATGGGGGTCTCTTCCTTCTCCCCAGCACTCTCCCCTGTATATGGGGGTCTCTCTCTTCTCCCCAGCACTCTCCCCTGTATATGGGGGTCTCTCTCTTCTCCCCAGCAGTCTCCCCTGTATATGGGGGTCTCTCCCTTCTCCCCAGCACTCTCCCCTGTATATGGGGGTCTCTCTCTTCTCCCCAGCACTCTCCCCTGTATATGGGGGTCTCTCCCTTCTCCCCAGCACTCTCCCCTGTATATGGGGGTCTCTCTCTTCTCCCCAGCAGTCTCCCCTGTATATGGGGGTCTCTCCCTTCTCCTCAGCAGTCTCTCTTGTATATGGGGGGGGGTCTCTCCACATCTCTGGGGGTCTCTCTCTTCCCCCAGCAGTCTCCCCTCGTATATGGGGGTCTCTCCACATCTCTGGGGGTCTCTCCCTTCTCCCCAGCAGTCTCCCCTGTATATGGGGGTCTCTCCCTTCTCCACAGCACTCGCCCCTGTATATGGGGGGTCTCTCTCTTCTCCCCAGCAGTCTCCCCTGTATATGGGGGTCTCTCCACATCTCTGGGGGTTTCTCTCTTCTCCCCAGCAGTCTCCCCTGTATATGGGGGTCTCTCCCTTCTCCCCAGCACTCTCCGCTGTATATGGGGGTCTCTCCCTTCTCCCCAGCACTCTCCCCTGTATATGGGGGGTCTCTCCCTTCTCCCCAGCAGTCTCCCCTCATATATGGGGGTCTTTCCACATCTCTGGGGGTCTCTCTCTTCTCCCCAGCACTCTCCCCTGTATATGGGGGTCTCTCTCTTCTCCCCAGCAGTCTCCCCTGTATATGGGGGTCTCTCTCTTCTCCCCAGCACTCTCCCCTGTATATGGGGGTCTCTGCCTTCTCCCCAGCACATGGGGGGGTCTCTCCCTTCTCCCCAGCACTCTCCCCTCATATATGGGGGTCTCTCTCTTCTCCCCAGCACTCTCCCCTGTATATGGGGGTCTCTCTTCTCCCCAGCACTCTCCCCTGTATATGGGGGTCTCTTCCTTCTCCCCAGCACTCTCCCCTGTATATGGGGGTCTCTCTCTTCTCCCCAGCACTCTCCCCTGTATATGGGGGTCTCTCTTCTCCCCAGCACTCTCCCCTGTATATGGGGGTCTCTTCCTTCTCCCCAGCACTCTCCCCTGTATATGGGGGTCTCTCTCTTCTCCCCAGCACTCTCCCCTGTATATGGGGGTCTCTCTCTTCTCCCCAGCAGTCTCCCCTGTATATGGGGGTCTCTCCCTTCTCCCCAGCACTCTCCCCTGTATATGGGGGTCTCTCTCTTCTCCCCAGCACTCTCCCCTGTATATGGGGGTCTCTCCCTTCTCCCCAGCACTCTCCCCTGTATATGGGGGTCTCTCTCTTCTCCCCAGCAGTCTCCCCTGTATATGGGGGTCTCTCCCTTCTCCTCAGCAGTCTCTCTTGTATATGGGGGGGGGTCTCTCCACATCTCTGGGGGTCTCTCTCTTCCCCCAGCAGTCTCCCCTCGTATATGGGGGTCTCTCCACATCTCTGGGGGTCTCTCTCTTCTCCCCAGCACTCTCCCCTGTATATGGGGGTCTCTCCCTTCTCCCCAGCAGTCTCCCCTGTATATGGGGGGGTCTCTCCACATCTCTGGGGGTCTCTCTCTTCCCTCAGCAGTCTCCCCTCGTATATGGGGGTCTCTCCACATCTCTGGGGGTCTCTCTCTTCTCCCCAGCAGTCTCCCCTGTATATGTCTCTCCCTCGTCTCCTCTGCCTCTCTCCCGGCCTCACCTCCTGACAGTTTGGGGATCTTCCCGATCCTGCTGGTGATCTCGGCAGTGAGGACGCCATAGTCCTGTTCATAACCCTGGAACTCGGCAGACATGTTTATCCAGACAGCAGAGAGCAGTGACAACCGGAAGTCTCCTCTCCAACCACTTCCGCCGGTCCGCTCTCTCAGCGCTCCGCGGCGCCCTTAGCAACCAGTTCTTCCTTAGCAACCGGCAGCTGCCGTCACCGAGCTACTGACAGTGGAGATGGAGGAGGAACGTCACGCACGGCTCTCGGTTCTGTGACACTGCCATCATGAATAAACGATGAGGCCGCGTCCTACAGGAGAGCGTGCAGCCCGAAGCAACCAATCAGCCCTCAGCTCTCCTCCTCCAACCCGAGTGTCAAAATGAGAGCTGTAATTTGATTGGTTGTGCTGGATGAGAGCTATACTGTGATTGGGCGTTCTAGATGAGAGCTGCAATATGATTGGTTGTTCCAGATAAGAGCAGTAATGTGATTGCTTATTTTAGTAGAGAGCTGTAATATGATTGGCTGCTCTAATCAATACCCCTAGCAAGCACTTTCTAGAGCAACCAATCAGTACCAGATTCAATTTTTATTTTTTTGCAACCTGGATGTGGAAAATGAAAGCTGCAATTTGATTGGTTTCTTTATTGCATACGCCTAGTAACCAATACCATAGTAACCGATCAGCTATAAATAACAATAACGATAACAATAAATAATAATAATCAGCTGGAGAGCCTCCATATGGCCCCTCTATAGTGACTGACACCTATAATCAATGTGCTGCACAAGATGAGGCCCCGCGAGCACACAGATGGCCGCAGACATTGCCCACTCCGTCTGCTCAGTGGGCCTCGTAGTGAGCAGCCATAGGGCCAGTACTGACCGCACCAGAGACAGCCGGAGCGCCCATGACGGGGGTCCAGGGAAGGAGCCCCTCATAATAAACCTTCCCTCCTCATCCCGGTGCCCCGCAGTGATAGAAGTGAGCGGTCGCACGCGTCCGTAGGGCCGGGATCACACGGAGATTATTTTACTGTTCCGGGTACAATTTTCGTGTAACTTCTTACAATCCGAGCGGCAACGACTCTATTCACAGATTTACTCACATTCATCCTCAAATCGGATAAAAACCGATCCAGGTTCTGACGTCCGCCTGAAATATCGCCATCCGCCTGTGAGACGCCCATGTGACCCGCGGCAGCACTGCTCTGCTGTGTCCGGCACACGGACGTATCATGCGGCGTCTGTACGAGGACGCGGCTGCGGTTTAGGCAGGACGACGCGTGAAGTGAATGCGTCCCTGAGAAACTGATGCGAAATCCGGCGTCCCAGGGCTCGCTGTGTGCAGAACGGACTCAACGTTGACCGCACTCGGCGGCGCGTGGACGGAGCAAGTCAGGGACCGTTCACATGGAGGGTTTACACCCGAGCGATGGCCGACGTGTCAGACCACAGCACGCAGCGGGGTCACAATGTCCCAGTAAACTCAACGGTAAAGAACGTGTCACCCAGACGCCATCAGACTGCCGCACTGATTAACGGAGAAAACGGGATTTGGACCAATATTTATATACGTATCAGGATATGTGCCTGTCCCAGAATCTGCTCCAAAACAAGAGGCTAAAAATACGCCCGGGTGTAAAATGGAAAAATCAATGAAAAACACAAAAAATGCTTTAGGGGAAAAAACGCCAGCATGAGGGCCTCCTACCTAGAAAACGCACCATGTAGAGGCGTCGTGTGCACATACCCTAACGCCACTCTCACAAATTCATTTTTTTTGCCACTTGTGCATTATAAATAACTAGATGGAGGCCCGATGCTATCACATCGGGAGGGCGGTAATAATGTCATGATGGGGGCTGGCTTTGCAGAATTGAGAACCTTTCCCCCCATGTGCTCCTCACCCACCTGTCCACTCTTTTTCCCCAGGTGCTGACCTCTCCCGTCTGTGCTCTCTTCTTTGACCTGTCTACCCCATGTGCTATGCGCTCCTCCTGTACAAAGACGGCGGCGGTCAGTGAATCATTCAGCTGATCCCGGTGGCGGCGTGGTCACGACGATGTTGCGCTGGTGGTACCGCGCAAGAGGCTGCGTACGGCGTATACAGTGTGTGTGTGTGTGGTGCGTATGGCGTATACAGTGTGTGTGTCTGTGGTGCGTATGGCGTATAGTGTGTGTGTGGTGCGTACGGCATATACAGTGTGTGTGTCTGTGGTGCGTACGGCGTATACAGTGTGTGTGTGTGTGGTGCGTATAGTGTGCGTGTGGTGCGTACGGCATATATTGTGTGTGTGTGGTGCGTATGGCGTATAGTGTGTGTGTGGTGTGTATTGCATATACAGTGTGTGTGTGTGTGTGTGGTGCGTACGGCGTATACAGTGTGTGTGATGTGTACGGCATATAGAGTGTATATGCGGTCAGTGAATCATTTGGCTGATCCCAGCGGCGGTGTGTTCGCGACGATGTTCCGCTGGTGGTACCACGCAAAAGGCTGCGTACGGCATAGACAGTGTGTGTGTGTGGTACGTATGGCGTATACAGTGTGTGTGCAGAGCTGTGGAGTCGGTAACCCACAGTTGCGACTCCGACTCCTGGATTTTATCAGACTCCGGCTCCTTCATAAATGGCCAATTCGTAACAATAAATTTACTGTTGTCAAATATTAACATCGTGCTTATTCAGTTTCTCACCATCATGTAAGTAATCAGACCACCTAGAGCAAAAACTCTATTTATTAGAGTCTCCTCCGGTGTGAGGCTTTGCAGCAATGACGGCCTGAAGTCTGGAGGCCATGGACGTCACCATCGCTGGTCTCCTCCGGTGTGAGGCTTTGTAGTAATGACAGCCTGAAGTCAGGAGGCCATGAATGTCACCATCACTGGTCTCCTTCAGTGTCAGGCTTTGCAGCAATGACGGCCTGAAGTCAGGAGGCCATGAATGTCACCATCACTGGTCTCCTCCGGTGTGAGGCTTTGTAGTAATGACGGCCTGAAGTCTGGAGGCCATGAATGTCACCATCACTGGTCTCCTCCGGTGTGAGGCTTTGCAGCAATGACGGCCTGAAGTCTGGAGGCCATGGCCATCACCATCGCTGGTCTCCTCCAGTGTGAGGCTTTGCAGCAATGACGGCCTGAAGTCAAGAGGCCATGAATGTCACCATCACTGGTCTCCTCCGGTGTGAGGCTTTACAGCAATGACGGCCTGAAGTCTGGAGGCCATGAATGTCACCATCACTGGTCTCCTCCGGTGTGAGGCTTTGCAGCAATGACGGCCTGAAGTCTGGAGGCCATGGCCATCACCATCGCTGGTCTCCTCCAGTGTGAGGCTTTGCAGCAATGACGGCCTGAAGTCAGGAGGCCATGGCCATCACCATCGCTGGTCTCCTCCGGTGTAAGGCTTTGCAGCAATGACGGCCTGAAGTCTGGAGGCCATGGACATCACCATCGCTAGTCTCCTCTGGTGTGAGGCTTTGGAGCAACGACAGCCTGAAGTCTGGAGGCCATGGACGTCACCATCGGTGCTCTCTTCTGGTGTGAGGCTTTGCAGCAACGACAGCCTGAAGTCTGGAGGCCATGGACGTCACCATCGCTAGTCTCCTCTGGTGTGAGGCTTTGGAGCAACGACAGCCTGAAGTCTGGAGGCCATGGACGTCACCATCGCTGGTCTCCTCCAGTGTGAGGCTTTGCAGCAACGACAGCCTGAAGTCTGGAGGCCATGGCCATCACCATCGCTGGTCTCCTCCAGTGTGAGGCTTTGCAACAATGACGGCCTGAAGTCTGGAGGCCATGGCCATCACCATCGCTGGTCTCCTCCGGTGTGAGGCTTTGCAGCAATGACGGCCTGAAGTCTGGAGGCCATGGACGTCACCATCGCTGGTCTCCTCCAGTGTGAGGCTTTGCAGCAACGACAGCCTGAAGTCTGGAGGCCATGGACGTCACCATCGCTGGTCTCCTCCAGTGTGAGGCTTTGCAGCAACGACAGCCTGAAGTCTGGAGGCCATGGACGTCACCATCGCTGGTCTCCTCCGGGGTGAGGCTTTGCAGCAATGACGGCCTGAAGTCAGGAGGCCATGGACATCACCATCGCTGGTCTCCTCCGGGGTGAGGCTTTGCAGCAACGACAGCCTGAAGTCTGGAGGCCATGGACATCACCATCGCTGGTCTCGGGTGTGAGGCTTTACTGCCTTTACTGCAGTCAGTGACTTCAGTTCTCACTTGTTTGTGTCTCTTTCTGCCTTAAGTTTTGTCTTCAGCCGGTGAAATGTGGCTCGATGGGGAGAGATCTGGTGAGGACTCGGCCATTGCAGAATATTCTTTGCTTTCACAGGATGTTTTGGGTTATTGTCCGTCTGTCTGTGTCACGTCGTCCAATTAACCTCCCTGCATGTGGTTGAATCTGAGCAGAAGGTCTCGCCCTGTGCACAGGATTCATCCGGCTGCTTCTGTCACATCATCAATAACCACTAGTGACTCGGTGCCATTGGCTGCCATGTATGCCCGCGCCATCACACCACGTCCGCCATGTGTTACACAGGATGTGCCGAGGATCAGGAGCCGCTCCAAGCCTTCTCCAGACTTTCTTCTTCCCCTCATCCCATAATGATGACTCCCTTAATCACGTGCCTCCATAATGACCCCCCATAATTGTGTGCCCCTATAATGACCTCTGTAATCGCGTGCCCCTATAATGATGACCTCATAATCATGTGCCCCCATAATGATGACGCCCTTAATCGCGTGCCCTTATAATGACCCCCCCTTAATCGCGTGCCCCCATAATGATGACCCCCCTTAATCGCGTGCCCCCATAATGATGACCCCCCCTTAATCGCGTGCCCCCATAATGATGACCCCCCCTTAATCGCGTGCCCCCATAATGATGACCCCCCCTTAATCGCGTGCCCCCATAATGATGACCCCCCTTAATCGCGTGCCCCCATAATGATGACCCCCCCTTAATCGCGTGCCCCCATAATGATGACCCCCCCTTAATCGCGTGCCCCCATAATGATGACCCCCCCTTAATCGTGTGCCCCCATAATGATGACCCCCCTTAATCGTGTGCCCCCATAATGATGACCCCCCCTTAATCGCGTGCCCCCATAATGATGACCCCCCCTTAATCGCGTGCCCCCATAATGATGACCCCCCCTTAATCGCGTGCCCCCATAATGATGACCCCCCTTAATCGTGTGCCCCAATAATGATGACCCCCCTTAATCGTGTGCCCCCATAATGATGACCCCCTTTAATCGCGTGTCCCCATAATGATGATCCCCTTAATTACGTGCCCCATAATGACGACCCCCCTTAATCGCGTGCCCCCATAATGATGACCCCCCTTAATCGTGTGCCCCCATAATGATGATCCCCTTAATTACGTGCCCCATAATGACGACCCCCATAGTCAGTGACAGCACACCATCTACAGGTTTTGTGGGTGCAGAGGACATGCAGCTGCCCCAGGAGCGGATTCACTTCTGTACTTTTCGTTATCACTGCGGAGCGGAGTGCGGGGACATTTGTGGGCGGAACCAGTCACCGCGGGGCCGGAGCTGCCGGATCTCTGTTCCGGGCGGTGCAGTATTAGAGGAGACACAACCCGGAAGTGTGTTTCTTACTCATACGGAGGGCAGAGGAGCGGGGAGGAGGATGGGAGTAGTCGTCCGCTCCGTGGAATGAGGTATAGTGGGGGTTATACTTCTTCTCGGTGCAGGGGGAGGAAGGTTATTGTCTTGGGTGGGGTTGTCTTCATTGCCTCACAATGACCTTCCTGGTAAAAGCTCAGCCCGTGTCAGTCACTTCCAGATGCAAAATTCCCAGTCAATAAAACTGCTTGCTTTATCCTGTGATTATTGGCGGGCACCCAGCTTTCCTGCAGTCCTGAGCAGCAGCTACCCCCAGTAATACATGATGGTGGTGTTATCCATGTCTGGGCTGGTTTCACTGCAGGACCCACGAATATGTGGGTGACCCCTGGAAGAGACTGCAATGGGTGCAGTGCGCAGAATAGGGAAACGTCGCAGTAACATTATAGATTCGGCAGCGCCGGGTCTCCCCCCCCCCTCCGTCCTCCCTGGCAGTGCGGGGTCTCTTCCCCCCCCCCCCTTTGTCCTCCCTGGCAGTGCGGGGTCTCTTCCCCCCCCCCCCCTCTGTCCTCCCTGGCAGTGCGGGGTCTCTTCCCCCCCCCCCCCTCTGTCCTCCCTGGCAGTGCGGGGTCTCTTCCCCCCCCCCCCCCCTCTGTCCTCCCTGGCAGTGCGGGGTCTCTTCCCCCCCCCCCCCCCTCTGTCCTCCCTGGCAGTGCGGGGTCTCTTTCCCCCCCCCCCCTTTGTCCTCCCTGGCAGTGTGGGGTCTCTCCCCCCCCCCCCCCCCCTTTGTCCTCCCTGGCAGTGCGGGGTCTCTTCCCCCCCCCCCTTGTCCTCCCTGGCAGTGCGGGGTCTCTTCCCCCCCCCCTCTGTCCTCCCTGGCAGTGAGGGGTCTCTTTCCCCCCCCCCCCCCCCCTTGGCCTCCCTGGCAGTGCGGGGTCTCTTTCCCCCCCCCCCCCCCTCTGTCCTCCCTGGCAGTGCGGGGTCTCTTCCCCCCCCCCCCTCTGTCCTCCCTGGCAGTGCGGGGTCTCTTTCCCCCCCCCCCCCCCTGTCCTCCCTGGCAGTGCGGGGTCTCTTCCCCCCAACCCCCCCCCCCCCTCTGTCCTCCCTGGCAGTGCGGGGCTCTTTCCCCCCCCCCTGTCCTCCCTGGCAGTGCGGGGCTCTTCCCCCCCCCCCCCCCGTCCTCCCTGGCAGTGCGGGGTCTCTTCCCCCCCCCCCCCCCTTGTCCTCCCTGGCAGTGCGGGGTCTCTTCCCCCCCCTCTGTCCTCCCTGGCAGTGCGGGGTCTCTTTCTCCCCCCCCCCCCCGTCCTCCCTGGCAGTGCAGGGTCTCTCCCCCCCCCCCCCCTCCTCTGTCCTCCCTGGCAGTGCGGGGCTCTTCCCCCCCCCCCCCCCCCCCGTCCTCCCTGGCAGTGCGGGGCTCTTCCCCCACCCCCCTGTCCTCACTGGCAGTGCGGGGTCTCTCCCCCTCCGTCCTCCCCGGCGGCACCAGGTCTCCGCCCTCCATTCTCCACAACAGAAATTGACATGCTGCAGCATATACCCGCACCATGGGGTAGTTTAAGCAGCATCAGATAGAAGCAGGGTGGGCACATGGTTTCTATAAATCACTCGCACTGTGTACGCAGCGTTTTGGACACAGTATAGGTGAGCTGCATCCAGAACGCAGCTATTCTGGATCGTCGTACCCTATGTGGCCAATTTCGCACGGCTCCGATTCCGCTCTAAGTTCAGTTGCATTGCAATACAAGTAAAAAGAAAAAAAATGTATGGAAATGAAAGCCTGGCGGGGATATAAAGCCTGCAGCATGCTCGTTGTTGTGCTGATGTTCATTGCGGATTTCCCCTTATTCAATGCTTTGTGATGGAGTGGGGTAAGATCTGCAGATCACTCTGAGTTCTGTCTAGATTTGTGACCAAATGCGCAGTGGAAATTTTGCGCAACATATGAATGTGACCTTCAAGGGTTTCAGATGTTTTTATCCTGTAATGATGCTGTACAGACCGCACTCTGGAGGGTACAATGTATAATTGTGGTGTGATGGTTCATGGCTGGGGCAGATCACTGTGGTAAGTTATGGGGATGATAATTGTTGATTTTTATTTTTTTTTATTTTTTTTCCTTACTTTCCTTCTTTTCTCATGTCATGCCCTGGTTCCTTTGACCTGGGCATAATCTGGAGTTTGGGTGTGAATATTTCTACTTGTGTTCATAGCTTGTCGGCTGCGCCTCTGCTGCTGTCTAATTGGTGTTTACTGTCGGTACAGATCATTCTTGGGTTGTTTTACTGCACTGAAACTGGAGTGATGACATTCACCACTCCATGGAAGGAAATGATGCAAAAAAAAAAAAAGTTTTTGATGTAAATCACTTTTGATTCCACTTAACCTTACTCAGACTTGAAATGTTTTGATCAATGAGGAAACCGTCATTTGTCGTGGTTGCTTTTCTTCTTGTCATATTGGCCATTAATTGTTACAATTGCTTGCAAAGAAGCAAATGGCGTCACGTTCTTGTATGTAAGAGGGCCTTAAAGGGGAATTTCTGCGTCAGCAAATAGATAGATATTACATTTACTCATATAGAATGACTATGTCCAAAACCATCATGCAATTGATAAAGAAACCCACATTTAAATTAGTTATTTTATAAAGACTGTCCCTTTCCATCTGTGCTATTAGGGTAACGGGACATGATTTAGAGGGGCCCTTGTCTCCAGTCCTCCCTCTATAGGTTGTGCATTGAGGGCCTTAGTAAAAGCTCCAAATTTATTTCATTGGTTCATAATTAAAACTAAAGCAGAATATCTCTGCTTTGCAGAGACTTATTCCATTATCTGTTTCTATTACACACACACACCTGTCAGTCAGTGAGAGCAGGAAGAAGCTAAAATGTAACCTGCAATTTGGAGCAGTTATGAGCCTTCAGTTACATCCTGTATTATACTCCAGAGCTGCACTCACTATTCTGCTGTGTACATACATTGCATTACTGATCATGAGTTACATCCTGTATTATACCACGGCTCTGGAGGATAATACAGGATGTAACTCGGGATCGGTAATGTATGTACACAGTGACTACAGCAGCAGAATAGTGAGTGCAGCTCTGGGGTATAATACAGGATGTAACTCAGGATCAGTAATGTATGTACACGGTGACTGCACCAGCAGAATAGTGAGTGCAGCTCTGGAGTATAATACAGGGCGTAACTCAGGATCAGTAATGTAATGTATGTACACAGTGACTGCACCAGCAGAATAGTGAGTGCAGCTCTGGGGTATAATACAGGATGTAACTCCGGATCAATAATGTAATGTATGTACACAGTGACTGCACCAGCAGAATAGCGAGTGCAGCTCTGGGGTATAATACAGGAGGTAACTCAGGATCAGTAATGTATGTACACAGTGACTGCACCAGCAGAATAGTGAGTGCAGCTCTGGGGTTTAATACAGGAGGTAACTCAGGATCAGTAATGTATGTACACAGTGACTGCACCAGCAGAATAGTGAGTGCAGCTCTGGGGTATAATACAGGAGGTAACTCAGGATCAGTAATGTATGTACACAGTGACTGCACCAGCAGAATGGTGAGCGCAGCTCTGGGGTATAATACAGGAGGTAACTCAGGATCAGTAATGTAATGTATGTACACAGTGACTGCACCAGCAGAATAGTGAGTGCAGCTCTGGAGTATAATACAGGATGCAACTCAGGATCAGTAATGTATGTACACAGTGACTGCACCAGCAGAATAGTGAGTGCAGCTCTGGAGTATAATACAGGATGTAACTCAGGATCAGTAATGTATGTACACAGTGACTCCACCAGCAGAATAGTGAGTGAAGCTCTGGAGTATAATACAGGATGTAACTCAGGATCAGTAATGTATGTACACAGTGACTGCACCAGCAGAATAGTGAGTGCAGCTCTGGGGTATAATACAGGAGGTAACTCAGGATCAGTAATGTAATGTATGTAGACAGTGACTGCACCAGCAGAATAGTGAGCGCAGCTCTGGAGTATAATACAGGATGCAACTCAGGATCAGTAATGTATGTACACAGTGACTGCACCAGCAGAATAGTGAGTGCAGCTCTGGAGTATAATACAGGATGTAACTCAGGATCAGTAATGTATGTACACAGTGACTCCACCAGCAGAATAGTGAGTGAAGCTCTGGAGTATAATACAGGATGTAACTCAGGATCAGTAATGTATGTACACAGTGACTCCACCAGCAGAATAGTGAGCGCAGCTCTGGAGTATAGTACAGGAGGTAACTCTGGATCGGTACAGCTCAGTAATGTAATGACTACGGTGCTGATTGGAGGTGAGCACCTTTTATAGGGTCTGTGCTCGCTCTCCTCCCCGGTGGGCAGGGTGGATGAGGTCCTGTGTACACCGGTCTGTCAGGTTTATGTAGATGCGGCCTCATGGTTGCTGATGTGAAGTGCTCGGTGTCGGACAAGCCCTGTGAGTTCCTTTACGATGGTCTTCTCTAATCCTCTGGTTCTTCTCCAGCAGGTGGGCGCTCGCTCCTGTAGTGATGGAAGCACAGTCTGATGATCTGAGGACGGTAGGACGTGGACGGCGTTTCTCGGAGTAGGAGTCTGCACCTCAGGCATTATGGCCATGCTGGACTGGTTCATCAGTTTTGAGAACCTGAGGGAGCTGCGGAGACTGTGTCATTGGGGGCCCCTCATCGCTCTGGGGGTCATTATCATCTGTTCCATCGTAGCCGTCCTGGACTCCATCTTGTGGTATTGGCCCCTCGATTTGCCGGGGTCCAGCCTCAATTTCCTCACACTTATAAACTGGACTGTTATGATTCTTTACAATTACTTCAATGCCATGTTCATCGGCCCCGGCTTTGTTCCCTTGGGATGGAAACCGGTAAGAAAGATTGATGTGAGACCGTTTCTCAGAATGATGGGGTCTTCACCCAGTGCTTTGTATCGTCTGCTCAGAAGTTCCTCGCTCGCTGATAAATCCTGTCTGGCCATTTCTTCACGTCATTTCCAGTAGTTTTTCTGTTCAGTTTGCACCGATGTTCCCCTGTTTGTGCTGCGTCTTTTTCAGCTGCGAAGCCTTGGACTTTTGTCTGCAGATGTCTCCCATATGTGAACCATTCCTTTGCATCAGATTCTCTAAAGATGGAAACGTACCTTTAGTGTGGAGATCAGAGGAGCCGATCATGTATAAATAAAGGGTTATTCCCATCTTAAGATGTCAGCCGTCCACAGGATAGGTGACAACGTGCTGGATCCCATCGTTCCCGAGGTTTCATTATTTGAGTCTTCCCGGAGTACAGTTCATACAATATATGCGATTTTTCTAGTCTGAACTCTTTATCGGTGCGGATCCCAGCGGATGGGAATAACCATTTAAAGATTTCCAAAATAGAATTTATTGGTACATTGTATATCGTGTCCTCGGCGCGGTCATACAGCCGGCACCTGCCTGTAACAGCATCGACCGGAGCCATCTCTGATCACTGCTGTTTAACCATCTAAATGCCATTATTTTTCTTAGTACATTCTAAAGTAAAGTGAATGTCCTTGCAAACTACAACTAGTCTGACCAAAGATCAAGGCGACCTATGTCGATGTTGGAAGAAAAATAAAAATTGTCTATAGTGGGAAGATGTTAAAGGTAATATTCACTCCTAGGAGCAATCCGTGGGAAAAGTCCAATAATATTAGGTCGGTGGCAGCGTCTGGATATAAAACGTGCGTGTAGCTGATAATTGCCTCTCCGTGTAATGCAGGGCGCAATCCTTTAAGTAGGCGCAGGTCTGCAGTACCTGGGTCAGCCTCTCCTCGGGGTGTGGCGCCGTGCTGCTGTAATAGAGATCGGTCACTGCTTGGGCGCAGGGAGACACAGGGTGGAGACCGACATCCTGATTTCTGTCTGTTTTGTGTCTACAAAATGTGCTGAAATTCTCCTTTTTCTCTGGTGGTCCTTGAGGTCCTTCACTTGTCCTGCAGTGATGACGTAGTGCCGCTGCACATGAGACTGCTGCAGACAGTCGCTCTGCTCAGTGGCTTCGTGCTGACCATGGTATTACCCCTGCTGAGGACATCACTGGTCGCACCCAGGCTTGTGCCTTTAGGACTCTCTTACTAACCATCTAACAGTTGGCGCGTTGTGTTCTTTTTGTCTGTGTCTACAGGAGAACGCTCAGGACTGTGATTTTCTTCAGTATTGCAAGGTGTGCGAGGGGTACAAAGTGCCGCGCTCCCACCACTGCCGCAAGTGTAACAGGTATGGTCAGGACGGAGGCGGCGGGCCGTGGGGGCACGTGACCTGCGCGTGCTACATGTCAATGATTTCTTGTGTGCAGATGTGTGATGAAGATGGATCACCACTGCCCCTGGATCAACAACTGCTGCGGCCACCGCAACCACTCGTCCTTCACGCTGTTCCTGCTGCTGGCGCCGCTCGGCTGCATCCATGCCTCCTACATTTTCATCATGACCATGTACACGCAGCTGTACAACAGGGTGAGGCCACTAGTCTGGATCATACACTGGTTTCTGTGGTATCTGTTTCTGGGCAGCAACCAAAGAGTTAAACGAGCTTATAATTGGGGCAATTTGATGTGTTTATGGCGCCATTTTAAACCTTTTTGTTTCCTTTTCCTTTCAGGTCTCCTTCGGGTGGAATTCCGTGAAGATCGACATGAGTGTGATGCGTCGGGAGCCGGCTCCCATCGTCCCTTTTGGTATTTCTGCCTTTGCTGTTACCCTGTTTGCCTTAGGACTGGCCCTCGGGACGACCATCGCGGTGGGGATGCTCTTCTGTATTCAGGTGTGCTGCAGGTCATGGTCGATGCGTCATATTATTTATTGTTCCACTAAATCCCTTTAACATCATTGACCGTCATTAGTTATTCCCATATTGTGCCGTAGGGGTAGGCAGGTGTTACAATGAGCCAGTGTGCAGTTAATTTGCTTCATCTATCGGCCTCCATTCTCCTGTTATCTGCTATTCAGTGTTTTCATTATTTACTGCTCGTTGCCAAAGGGACCGACCACCACTGCAGCCTTGGGTGGAGGCGGAACATGCGCACATAGCAGCCAGGCTTGGTGGTACAGGAGGCGGCCTGTTGTGCTCCTTCTTCTTCACCTGCCCCTCTGGTGATGGTGATCCGTATACTGTTTGTAATCCTCGCACAGCGGCATCGGGCGTGCACAAGGTTATGCCGGCAGCACGACAAAGCTCGCTCATTCTTTTCCTGAACCTTCTTCCAAGAGCTGTAACATTTTCTCATTCTTCCCTCCACATGACCGTATTAAGGCTTCTTTTTTGCGAGATCGGTTGTAGTTTTGTGCGACCGCATTCATTTACCACATATTGTTCTGAAAAACGGGGAAAGAAAACTCAAGTGCGGTGCAGTAGTGGGGAAAAAAAACAAAATGCATTTATGCCATTGGTTTTTTTTTGTTTGTCTGTTTTATTTTTGTATAACGGATTCTGCATTAAAAAATGACCGGACAATACGATTCTTCAGGTCGGGACGACTGTGGCGGCGCCGGTGCCTAACTTGTGCAGCGCGGTGGTTTTACTTATTTATTCTGAATTTACTCACTTTAAAAAAAAAAAAAAAAACTTGCTTTGTGTCTTCATTTTCTGAAACTTGTAACTGTCTGTATTTTGCCATCAATGGATCTGTGTGAGAGTTCGTTCTTTGTGTGGCGAGTTGTCGTGTTTGGCACCAATTTGGGATAGATAAAATGTTTGGTTTTTTTTTGTTTTTTTTCCCCTGTACTTTTCTATTCCTTGCTCTTGTCATTCTCTGTTTGCTGTCAGTGAGTTGTAACATTGTAGTTTTCATTCAGAGCCTGATTTCTGATAGATGCGCCTTTTCTTTCCTCTGCTCCTCGCCTGTTGTGGGCCCCGGTGACCGGGCCCCAGTGTGCATCTGGCCGGGGCCGTATTCGTGGAGCAGCCCTCTACATCGCGGCTGTTTGGGGTTGATTCTGGGACATGTCGCCGCCCCGTACACCTGATTCCTGATACATGCGCCTTTTCTTTCCTCCGCTCTTCGCCTGTTGTGGGCTCCGGTGACCGGGCCCTGGTGTGTATACTATTCGTGCATCTCTCGGCTGTACTCGTGGAGCAGCCCTCTACATCGCGGCTGTTTGGGGTTGATTCTGGGACCTGTCGCCTCCCCGTACACCTGATTCCTGATACATGCGCCTTTTCTTTCCTCCGCTCTTCGCCTGTTGTGGGCTCCGGTGACCGGGCCCTGGTGTGTATACTATTCGTGCATCTCTCGGCTGTACTCGTGGAGCAGCCCTCTACATCGCGGCTGTTTGGGGTTGATTCTGGGACCTGTCGCCTCCCCGTACACCTGATTCCTGATACATGCGCCTTTTCTTTCCTCTTCTCGCCTGTTGTGGGCCCCGGTATCCGGGCCCTGGTGTGTATAATAAGCGTGCATCTGGCCGGGGCCGTACTGGTGGAGCAGCCCTCTACATCCCGGCTGTTTGGGGTTGATTCTGCGCCCTGTCGCCTCCTCGTACACCTGATTCCTGATACATGCGCCTTTTCTTTCCTTTTCTCCTCGCCTGTTGTGGGCCCCAGTATCCGGGCCCTGGTGTGTATAATAAGCGTGCATCTGGCCGGGGCCGTACTGGTGGAGCAGCCCTCTACATCCCGGCTGTTTGGGGTTGATTCTGCGACTTGTCGCCTCCCCGTACACCTGATTCCTGATACATGCGCCTTTTCTTTCCTCCTGTCCTCGCCTGTTGTGGGCCCCGGTGTATGTAATAAGCGTGCATCTGGCCGGGTCTGTACTGGTGGAGCAGCCCTCTACATCCCGGCTGTTTGGGGTTGATTCTGCGACCTGTCGCCGCCCCGTACACCTGATTCCTGATACATGCGCCTTTTCTTTCCTCCTGTCCTCGCCTGTTGTGGGCCCCGGTGTATGTAATAAGCGTGCATCTGGCCGGGTCTGTACTGGTGGAGCAGCCCTCTACATCCCGGCTGTTTGGGGTTGATTCTGCGACCTGTCGCCGCCCCGTACATCTGATTCCTGATACATGCGCCTTTTCTTTCCTCCTGTCCTCGCCTGTTGTGGGCCCCGGTGTATGTAATAAGCGTGCATCTGGCCGGGTCTGTACTCGTGGAGCAGCCCTCTACATCCCGGCTGTTTGGGGTTGATTCTGCGACCTGTCGCCTCCTCGTACACCTGATTCCTGATACATGCGCCTTTTCTTTCCTCCTGTCCTCACCTGTTGTGGGCCCCGGTGACCGGGCCCCAGTGTGCATCGCTCGGCTGTACTGGTGGAGCAGCCCTCTACATCCCGGCTGTTTGGGGTTGATTTTGCGACCTGTCGCCTCCTCGTACACCTGATTCCTGATACATGCGCCTTTTCTTTCCTCCGCTCGTCGCCTGTTGTTGAAGCAGTTTACACAATGGCAGCACAGGGCCTGTCCCATCAGATCTCATTACCGTGAGCCAGCAGGATCCCGCCGCCACCACGGCCCTTATTATATAACGATGCTGTTTTGTGGACGGCCATTGATGCTTTTATTACAGAGTAATTGATTTCAGCTAAATGATATACAAAAGAGCGGGGCGCACACTGAGAGGATCACGCAGAAAGCTCCCCGCACTCACCGGAGGAAGCGCACTCGCCCATTGTGTAACGGCCGGTGATTGACGCCCGATCAAAACACTCATTGTACAGTCAAATAAAGAAGGAAATAAATGAAATGCCGCTGCTCGCCGCGCCCGCCGTACTGATGCATTATTTCTTGTGTGTTTTTAAGATGAAAGTGATCCTGCGGAATAAAACCTCCATTGAATCGTGGATCGAAGAGAAGGTACGTCCATCATGAACACGCTGCCCACCCCTCCACAACGGCTCTCACACCGCGGCGGCCATTGTTGCAAGGTTTGGGGGGGTGGGGGGCATTTTGAAGAAGATGAAAGATAACAATGACCGAAAGTGATTAATGCCGGGGCCGTGTGGGGCTGGATAGTTCTCGGGTTTGCAAGTTTTTGCGGTTGCCTGGCAGGATGAAGGGGTTAATGTTGATCATAAAGGTTCATTTCATCCAGGACAACCCAATATGTCCGTCCTTGTCTGCAGTATGACATCCCCCCCTATCAGAGCTGCAGTGTAAAGCATGGACAACGGATGTTACATTTACTCCCCTCTTCTTCCAGGCTAAGGACCGGATTCAATATTACCAGACTGGCGAAACGTTCGTTTTCCCCTACGACTTGGGCAGCAGGTGGCGAAACTTTCGTCAGGTGTTCACTGGATCCGGCTCACCGGAGGGAGATGGAATAGAGTGGCGATTGCGGGAAGGATGCCGTAGGTACACGCTGACGGTAAGTGCCGGCCACGTACCGCAGCTTCAGACCTGGCTGCCGTCACCGTGATCCGACCACGGCAGTGAGATAAAATCAGCAGCCATATCCAGAGATCCAGGCTGTCCCGTGCCCATCGCTGGACCGTGGCAGTGTCTGCTTCTTGCTACTTATCATCTTCGTTGTTTATTATATGTTGTGCTATATCCGTTTTCCTCTCACCCCTTGGTGCACAATTTCAGCAATGGTGGTTGAAGTGGTGTCTAATCCTCAGGGTGGTCTCCTGTGTAACCATTACTCTATTCACCTCTGAGACTGATGGTGATGGCCGCTCCATCCTGCACCAGTCACACGGGACTTTGGGGTCCCTGTTCTCCTGATGGACTTGATTCCATCAGTTAAACCCCCTTTCCCAGCAGTCAACATATGTTACCTATCCTGAAGGTTTAGTGGCCAAACCATGTGTTATGGCAATAAGACCCTACCCCTATATATCCTAAAAATGCTAGTGAATATGCCTATATATAGATATTTGCTATGTTTTCTCAACAGCTGGTGGGTGTTTCAAAATCATTGCAGTTTAATACTTAAAAGCCAATTTCTGATATTGTATTTATATTATATTTTAAACAGAGCTCCAAATCCGATGCTTTCCTTGGCAAATTTCTAGATGTCTGCAGCCACCACTAGGGGGAGCTCCCTGTATACAGAGATACATAAGATCCTGTCTGCAGTCACCACTAGGGGGAGCTCCCTGTATACAGAGATACATAAGATCCTGTCTGCAGTCACCACTAGGGGGAGCTCCCTGTATACAGAGATACATGATAAGATCCTGTCTGCAGTCACCACTAGGGGAAGCTCCCTGTATACAGAGATACATAAGATCCTGTCTGCAGTCACCACTAGGGGGAGCTCCCTGTATACAGAGATACATGGTAAGATCCTGTCTGCAGCCACCACTAGGGGGAGCTCCCTGTATACAGAGATACATGGTAAGATCCTGTCTGCAGCCACCACTAGGGGGAGCTCCCTGTATACAGAGATACATGGTAAGATCCTGTCTGCAGCCACCACTAGGGGGAGCTCCTTGCATACAGAGATACATGATAAGATCCTGTCTGTAGCCACCACTAGGGGGAGCTCCCTGTATACAGAGATACATAAGATCCTGTCTGCAGCCACCACTAGGGGGAGCTCCCTGTATACAGAGATACATAAGATCCTGTCTGCAGCCACCACTAAGGGGAGCTCCCTGTATACAGAGATACATGGTAAGATCCTGTCTGCAGCCACCACTAGGGGGAGCTCCCTGTATACAGAGATACATGGTAAGATTCTGTCTGCAGTCACCACTAGGGGGAGCTCCCTGTATACAGAGATACATAAGATCCTGTCTGCAGCCACCACTAAGGGGAGCTCCCTGTATACAGAGATACATGATAAGATTCTGTCTGCAGTCACCACTAGGGGGAGCTCCCTGTATACAGAGATGCATAAGATCCTGTCTGCAGCCACCACTAGGGGGAGCTCCCTGTATACAGAGATACATAAGATCCTGTCTGCAGCCACCACTAGGGGGAGCTCCCTGTATACAGAGATACATAAGATCCTGTCTGCAGCCACCACTAAGGGGAGCTCCCTGTATACAGAGATACATGGTAAGATCCTGTCTGCAGCCACCACTAGGGGGAGCTCCCTGTATACAGAGATACATGGTAAGATTCTGTCTGCAGTCACCACTAGGGGGAGCTCCCTGTATACAGAGATACATAAGATCCTGTCTGCAGCCACCACTAGGGGGAGCTCCCTGTATACAGAGATACATAAGATCCTGTCTGCAGCCACCACTAAGGGGAGCTCCCTGTATACAGAGATACATGATAAGATTCTGTCTGCAGTCACCACTAGGGGGAGCTCCCTGTATACAGAGATACATAAGATCCTGTCTGCAGCCACCACTAGGGGGAGCTCCCTGTATACAGAGATACATAAGATCCTGTCTGCAGCCACCACTAGGGGGAGCTCCCTGTATACAGAGATACATAAGATCCTGTCTGCAGCCACGACTAGGGGGAGCTCCCTGTATACAGAGATACATAAGATCCTGTCTGCAGCCACCACTAGGGGGAGCTCCCTGTATACAGAGATACATAAGATCCTGTCTGCAGCCACCACTAGGGGGAGCTCCCTGTATACAGAGATACACGATAAGATCCTGTCTGTAGCCACCACTAGGGGGAGCTCCCTGTATACAGAGATACATAAGATCCTGTTTGCAGCCACCACTAGGGGGAGCTCCCTGTATACAGAGATACATGGTAAGATCCTGTCTGCAGCCACCACTAGGGGGAGCTCCCTGTATACAGAGATACATGATAAGATCCTGTCTGCAGTCACCAATAGGGGGAGCTCCCTGTATACAGAGATCCATGGTAAGATCCTGTCTGCACCCCACAAGGGGGAACTCCTTGTGTACAGAGATACATAAGATCCTGTCTGCAGTCACCACTAGGCGGAGCTCCCTGTATACAGAGATACATGATAAGATCCTGTCTGCAGCCACCACTAGGGGGAGCTCCCTGTATACAGAGATACATAAGATTCTGTCTGCAGCCACCACTAGGGGGAGCTCCCTGTATACAGAGATACATGATAAGATCCTGTCTGCAGTCACCAATAGGGGGAGCTCCCTGTATACAGAGATACATGGTAAGATCCTGTCTGCAGTCACCACTAGGGGGAGCTCCCTGTATACAGAGATACATAAGATCCTGTCTGCAGCCACCACTAGGGGGAGCTCCCTGTATACAGAGATACATAAGATCCTGTCTGCAGCCACCACTAGGGGGAGCTCCCTGTATACAGAGATACATAAGATCCTGTCTGCAGCCACCACTAGGGGGAGCTCCCTGTATACAGAGATACATAAGATCCTGTCTGCAGCCACCACTAGGGGGAGCTCCCTGTATACAGAGATACACGATAAGATCCTGTCTGCAGCCACCACTAGGGGGAGCTCCCTGTATACAGAGATACATAAGATCCTGTTTGCAGCCACCACTAGGGGGAGCTCCCTGTATACAGAGATACATAAGATCCTGTTTGCAGCCACCACTAGGGGGAGCTCCCTGTATACAGAGATACATGGTAAGATCCTGTCTGCAGCCACCACTAGGGGGAGCTCCCTGTATACAGAGATACATGATAAGATCCTGTCTGCAGTCACCAATAGGGGGAGCTCCCTGTGTACAGAGATACATGGTAAGATCCTGTCTGCAGCCACCACTAGGGGGAGCTCCTTGTGTACAGAGATACATAAGATCCTGTCTGCAGCCACCACTAGGGGGAGCTCCCTGTATACAGAGATACATAAGATCCTGTCTGCAGCCACCACTAGGGGGAGCTCCCTGTATACAGAGATACATAAGATCCTGTCTGCAGCCACCACTAGGGGGAGCTCCCTGTATACAGAGATACATAAGATCCTGTCTGCAGCCACCACTAGGGGGAGCTCCCTGTATACAGAGATACACGATAAGATCCTGTCTGCAGCCACCACTAGGGGGAGCTCCCTGTATACAGAGATACATAAGATCCTGTTTGCAGCCACCACTAGGGGGAGCTCCCTGTATACAGAGATACATAAGATCCTGTCTGCAGTCACCAATAGGGGGAGCTCCCTGTATACAGAGATACATGGTAAGATCCTGTCTGCAGCCACCACTAGGGGGAGCTCCTTGTGTACAGAGATACATAAGATCCTGTCTGCAGTCACCACTAGGCGGAGCTCCCTGTATACAGAGATACATGATAAGATCCTGTCTGCAGCCACCACTAGGGGGAGCTCCCTGTATACAGAGATACATGGTAAGATCCTGTCTGCAGCCACCACTAGGGGGAGCTCCCTGTATACAGAGATACATGATAAGATCCTGTCTGCAGTCACCACTAGGGGGAGCTCACTGTATACAGAGATACATGATAAGATCCTGTCTGCAGCCACCACTAGGGGGAGCTCCCTGTATACAGAGATACATGATAAGATCCTGTCTGCAGCCACCACTAGGGGGAGCTCCCTGTGTACAGAGATACATGATAAGATCCTGTCTGCAGCCACCACTAGGGGGAGCTCCCTGTATACAGAGATACATGATAAGATCCTGTCTGCAGTCACCACTAGGGGGAGCTCACTGTATACAGAGATACATGATAAGATCCTGTCTGCAGCCACCACTAGGGGGAGCTCCCTGTATACAGAGATACATAAGATTCTGTCTGCAGCCACCACTAGGGGGAGCTCCCTGTATACAGAGATACATAATAATATCCTGTCTGCAGCCACCACTAGGGAGAGCTCCCTGTATACAGACATACATAAGATCCTGTCTGTAGCCACCACTAGGGGGAGCTCCCTGTATACAGAGATACATAAGATCCTGTCTGCAGCCACCACTAGGGGGAGCTCCCTGTATACAGAGATACATGATAAGATCCTGTCTGCAGTCACCAATTGGGGGAGCTCCCTGTATACAGAGATACATGGTAAGATCCTGTCTGCAGTCACCAATAGGGGGAGCTCCCTGTATACAGAGATACATGATAAGATCCTGTCTGCAGTCACCACTAGGCGGAGCTCCCTGTATACAGAGATACATGATAAGATCCTGTCTGCAGTCACCAATAGGGGGAGCTCCCTGTATACAGAGATACATGATAAGATCCTGTCTGCAGTCACCACTAGGGGGAGCTCCCTGTATACAGAGATACATGATAAGATCCTGTCAGCAGTCACCACTAGGGGGAGCTCCCTGTATACAGAGATACATGATAGGATCCTGTCTGCAGTCACCACTAGGGGGAGCTCCCTGTATACAGAGATACATGATAAGATCCTGTCTGCAGCCACCACTAGGGGGAGCTCCCTGTATACAGAGATACATGATAAGATCCTGTCTGCAGTCACCACTAGGGGGAGCTCCCTGTATACAGAGACACATGATAAGATCCTGTCTGCAGTCACCACTAGGGGGAGCTCCCTGTATACAGAGATACATAAGATCCTGTCTGCAGCCACCACTAGGGGGAGCTCCCTGTATACAGAGATACTTGGTAAGATCCTGTCTGCAGTCACCACTAGGGGGAGCTCCCTGTATACAGAGATACATGATAAGATCCTGTCTGCAGTCACCACTAGGGGGAGCTCCCTGTACACAGAGATACATGGTAAGATCCTGTCTGCAGCCACCACTAGGGGGAGCTCCCTGTATACAGAGATGCATGATAAGATCCTGTCTGCAGTCACCACTAGGGGGAGCTCCCTGTATACAGAGATACATGATAAGATCCTGTCTGCAGCCACCACTAGGGGGAGCTCCCTCTCTATACAGAGATACATAAGATCCTGTCTGCAGCCACCACTAGGGGGAGCTCCCTCTCTATACAGAGATACATAAGATCCTGTCTGCAGTCACCACTAGGGGGAGCTCCCTGTGTACAGAGATACATGATAAGATCCTGTCTGCAGTCACCACTAGGGGGAGCTCCCTGTATACAGAGATACATGATAAGATCCTGTCTGCAGTCACCACTAGGGGGAGCTCCCTGTATACAGAGATACATGATAAGATCCTGTCTGCAGCCACCACTAGGGGGAGCTCCCTCTCTATACAGAGATACATGATAAGATCCTGTCTGCAGCCACCACTAGGGGGAGCTCCCTGTATACAGAGATACATGATAAGATCCTGTCTGCAGTCACCACTAGGGGGAGCTCCCTGTATACAGAGATACATGATAAGATCCTGTCTGCAGCCACCACTAGGGGGAGCTCCCTGTATAGAGATACATAAGATCCTGTCTGCAGCCACCACTAGGGGGAGCTCCCTGTATACAGAGATACATGATAAGATCCTGTCTGCAGTCACCACTAGGGGGAGCTCCCTGTATACAGAGATGCATGATAAGATCCTGTCTGCAGTCACCACTAGGGGGAGCTCCCTGTATACAGAGATACATAAGATCCTGTCTGCAGCCACCACTAGGGGGAGCTCCCTGTATACAGAGATACATGATAAGATCCTGTCTGCAGCCACCACTAGGGGGAGCTCCCTGTATACAGAGATACATGATAAGATCCTGTCTGCAGTCACCACTAGGGGGAGCTCCCTGTATACAGAGATACATGATAAGATCCTGTCTGCAGTCACCACTAGGGGGAGCTCCCTGTATACAGAGATACATGATAAGATCCTGTCTGCAGCCACCACTAGGGGGAGCTCCCTGTATACAGAGATACATAAGATCCTGTCTGCAGCCACCACTAGGGGGAGCTCCCTGTATACAGAGATACATGATAAGATCCTGTCTGCAGCCACCACTAGGGGAAGCTCCCTGTATACAGAGATACATAAGACCCTGTCTGCAGTCACCACTAGGGGGAGCTCCCTGTATACAGAGATACATGATAAGATCCTGTCTGCAGCCACCACTAGGGGGAGCTCCCTGTATACAGAGATACATGATAAGATCCTGTCTACAGTCACCACTAGGGGGAGCTCCCTCTCTATACAGAGATACATGGTAAAAATGAACATTCTAATAAATAGCATTGTCAGCATTTCTCTTACAATATGTATTTTTTGTGGATTTATCATTCCTGTGAATCACTGACCTAATATTTAGTTATCTGCAGTTTTTTTAGAACGGCTTTACATCTATGTTGCATAGAGACGACCAACTTCTGCCCCAGTCACCTTTTATTCCAGCCCAGGATGCTCAGACGACATCCCACAATTTTTTGGCATTTGTTGGCTTTTCCTCAGAAACTGCATTTTTTGATGTCACCCCACAAGTGTCCTATAGGATTAAGGTCCGGGGATTGGGCCGGCCGCTCTATAACCTCAATTTTGTTAGACTGGAATCAAGATTTTGCTTGTTTCCTGGGGTGTTTAGAGTCGTGGTGAAATCACCATTTCAAGGGCAAGTGCTGTAGTGTAAGGGCAGGTTTCCACGGTCAGGATTGGATGCATGTAAAATCTGCATCTGAGGTCACTGGCAGGTCACCTGCGTTTTTTATGCATTTTCTACATGTATTTTTTATGCTTTTCTTTTTTTTTTGGTCACTTGAAATAAAGCTTATTGAAAGTTGACCTCCTGGAAGGAAAAAAAAACATATTTTCTGTTTGCAGATAGGGTACTTTCACACAGTCAGTAAACACTGCCGCGTCCAGATGTTACAGCGTAGTGGAGAGGAGTTCAAGAAATCCCATCTCCACTATGCGTTCAAAGACGCAGGCGGCAGACCCGCGTAAACTGACCTGTGGCGCGTCTTTCCAGGCCGCAGCATGTCTTATTACGATACGGAGACGCTCAGTCCCAGCAGCGTAAATTTCCCATAGACTATCATTACATGTGGTAAAACCGGATCTAATTATTAGTCACATGCGTAATAACTGCGGAAACGCAGCTTACTACGCATGTTCTGATTTACATATGTTGACTCTGGTGTCACATCCGGAAGTTTGTGACGGGCCGGTGTCACTCCTGTGAGTGATGTGAGAAACTCGCATCAACACCTGGCGCTGCCGCCGGCACTCAGACCGATGTGGGCGGCTGCATAGAAATACATGCAGCCGCACACTGTGGTCCCGAGTGGCGGGTGTTGTGAGACACTCTCATCACACTCGCAGGTGTGACCCCGGCCACACAGGAATATGTAATGTCCTTGCCTTTTTTTTTTTTTTTTTTAAATGGGCTCCCACGCAATTTTCCAAAGCAGAAGAGGGAAAGCCAGCAACTGGGGGCCGATGTTTATAGCCTGGGAAAGAGTTAATACCCATGGAGCTTCCCAGGCTATTTAATATCCGCTCACAGCTGTATACTTAGCCTTTACTGACTATTAAAATAGGGGGACCCCAAAAATTAATGATCTGGGGTCCCACTATCTACTATATAATTGTCTAAGGGTCACTTCCGTCTGTCTGTCGCGGATATTCATTGGTCGCGGCCTCTGTCTGTCATGGAAATCCAAGTCGCTGATTGGTCGTGGCAAAACGCCCACGAACATTGCCACGACCAATCAGCGACGGGCACAGTCCGGGGGCAAAAGTGCCCGCTCCATACTCCCTCCAGTCAGCCCTCACACAGGGTTTATGCCAGCGTTAATGGACCATGGTGTAACGCACTCCATTAACGCAGCTATTAACCCTGTGTGACCAACTTTTTACTATTAATCCTCTCCTCGGCAGTGCAAGCGGCAGGTTCCGGTGTCAAGGATGCTATGTGAGAAGGACCTTCCATGACGTCACGGTCATGTGACCGCGACGTCATCACAGGTCCTGCGCTCATACCAACCCTGGGACCGGAAGCTGCCGCGTGCACCGCACACAGGCAACAGGACTACAAGGGGTCCTCGGAAGGTGAGAATATGTTTTATTTTTTTATTTTGTCTTTTTTAACCACGCATATAGTGCCCACATTGCTATATACTACGTGGGCTACGTTACATACTGCGTTGGCTGTGTTATATACTACATGGCTGCTATGTACTACGTAGGCAGTGTTATATACTGCGTGGGCTGCGTTATATACTGCATGGCTGCTATATACTACGTGGCCAGTGTTATATAGTGCGTGGGCTGTGTTGTATACTGCGTGGGCTGCATTATATGCTACATGGCTGCTATATACTATGTGGGCAGTGTTATGTACTATGTGGGCAGTGTTATGTACTATGTGGGCAGTGTTATGTACTATGTGGGCAGTGTTATATACTGTGTGGGCTGCGTTATATACTACATGGCTGCTATATACTGTACATACATATTCTAGAATACCCGATGCGTTAGAATCGGGCCACCATCTAGTAATTAATAACCAGAAAAGGCTATGCAGACAGCTGCGGACTGATAGTAATAGCCTAGGAAGGGACCGTGGATATTGACACACCAACCACCCCCTCCCCCCACCCCATTTCGGCTAAAAACATCAGCACTCAGCTGCCCCAGAAGAGGCGCCAATTCCGGCACTTAGCCTCGCTCTTCCCTCTTGCATTGTAGCTGTGGCAAGTGGGGTGATAGTTTGGAGGTTAATGTCACCTTTGTATTGTAAGGTGACATTATGCCCATTATTAATGGAGAGGTGTTAATAAGACGCCTATCCATTACTAATCCTATAGTTGTTACATGGTAAATAAAGGCACAGCCAGAATAAAGTCTGTTAATGAAATAAAACACCACACAGTTTTCCCATCTTTATTGTTCTGCTAATTCCCCAAATCCCTCGATCTCATGCAAAAAAAAAGTAAAATCATAAACCAACACATACTCCCTGCTCCGACACAGTCCTTAATAACGAGTGTCCCGCAACGAGTCCAGCTCTGCTATGTCTGGATGCCTGTCATCCAGATGTAGCAGAGCCTGTAGATGACCGCCGGAGATAACTCTGCAGGGATCACCTACACAATCGGCTGACCGTGAGAACCAGCCTAATGACTGGAGGTAACCCCGGCGGTCATGTGCACAGCTGTTCTCGCGGTGAGCTCAGCGGACTTCTGGCGGTCACCAGGTAATAGATTATTTAAATTAGTTTTCATGCGGAGTCTGGCGGTGCTCTTCTGCTGGTATTGTGAACACTGCTGTACATCCAGCCTGTGTATTATTATTTATTATTATTATTATTCCTCGTTCTGCAGGTGGAGCAACTGAAGCAGAAGGCTGACAAGCGCGTGCGCAGTGTGAGTATTGGCCTATGGTGCCCAGGGGGTGATCTGAGGGTCTGCGCATAGTGCCGTGGGGGGCTGCACTGAATGTCGAGGTGTGTAGTGACACTATTGTTGCATTGTCGCTATTTTCTGCATCCCTTGCGTTGCTGATTTTGCTTTCCATAGCCGTAAGTCCATCCAGAGATGGAAGCGTAAGAGGTAACGCAGACTGCGGCCGGCCCAGGCGGCTCCTCACAGCAATGCAATTGATCTATGAAAGTGGTAATGGCGCACACCCCCCGGGGTGACGGTCTGTGCTCCAGTGCCGCAGATACCCCCCCAGATGCAGCAGGTGGCGCTCTAACCTTTGTTCCTCCCCGTAGGTGAGGTACAGGGCGGTGCAGGACTACAGCGGTGCCTGCTGTCCCCTCACCAAAGGCGTCCGCACCTTCTTTACCACGCCGTGCACCGAGGAGCCGCGGATGATGCTGCAGAGAGGAGACCTGGTATTGGCGACACGAGGCCTGAAGTAAGTACCTCTGCTGCCCGCCACAGTCTGCACAACGGGTGGCACAACCAGGGGCAGTGTAGTGAACGTCTGCTCTGTCTCCTGCAGGCACTGGATGTACGGAGACAAGATTATTGAGGGCGATCTGCCTCCAGGTAAGTGATGGATTGTGGTTAGCGCATGTAATCCAGAGCCACATGCAGTGCGGTGGTTTTATTCCATCCCTCGCCATGCCTTGTTCTCTAGTCACATCTAGAGCTGCATGCTAAGGCTGCATAATTCTATCATGTCCTGCTGTCTGTCGCTGCTCCAGTTCCCTTCGTGTGAGCCCCGCACTGTATGTAGGGGAGATTTAGTGTTTGTCAATGTATAGTAGTTTAGGAAATAGAAATGTTACTGGATCGGCTAAGCTGACCGTGTCACTTACAGCTCTGGATGTGACTGGAGGAGATGATTTGATGAGATATATATATATAATTTTTTTTTTTTTTTTTTTTTTTTTTCCCTCCTACTGCAGATGGAATCCGAGTCAGGGGCTGGTTCCCCAGAAGATGTGTAGTGAAATACGTATCTGACACGGGCTCCGACCAGTCAGATGACGAGAAGAAGACAAGATAGCAAAAAACCAAGACCGCCTGGCATTACTAGTTATCACAGGTTTTAAAGGGGAACTACCGAAACATCACTAGCTGCAGTTACTGACCCATCCATAAATGTAACCTACCTCTTCCATGACCATACTGTGTCTTCAGGCTGCACCCACATAGTGTCGTCTTGGGCTTTATACCTCCAGCTGGTTTCTTATTTTTGCATATTTTCTCATGGTAGTGACCTGGCCGACCCTGCACCCCTGTAAGAGTCTGCATTGCTCCCTATGAAGTGAATGGGAGTCATCGTCCTTGTTCCTGGCAGGACGGGACGCACTGGTCATTCACCAATAAGAAGGTTATGGAGGTTAATCATCGTCTGATGAGAAGTTTTGCAACTTTCCAAAAGACTATTGTGTTTTTTTTTTTTTTTTATTCAATGTTACCATCTCTGCTTGCTGTCATTGAATGGAAACATTGTGCACACTGGCTTGTTCCAGTATGGCTTGTCTTACCCTTCGGGGTGGCCGCTCTTACATGGGTCTCATATGGCAGAACCATGCGCAGGAGTCAGTCCGACACCACGTGTTTTTACGATCAATATTTCCATTCACTGAATGTTAACTAAAAATATATTAAGATGCAGTTGGACATTTTCCTAAACCAGCGATGTAGCAGAGCAGAAAGCTGCCGCTGCCGGCAGGCGATGTCCGTGGCATCGCCAGTGTTATCAGGGCCGTGACCACGCGGGATGTATTGGTGGCCATATTGATATATCTGACCTCATCCTCAAGTGTTTTTAGATTGACCTGTTTTTCGTGCCCCCACATTAGCGGGGAGTCCTGTGACCAGACAGCGATGTCTCCGATCCTGCGCACATTCCAGTATTCTTTAAAGGGTTGTCTGTGACCGGTCCCCGGCGATCCTTACATGCTGCCTACAATCTGTATTTCCCTTTGCATCTCCTGTAACCTGGGTGGGGTGCGGTTGGGTGGGGTGCGGTTGGGGGCGTCTTCACTGCCGCTAGTAAAATCATCATATTGCACTATGATATGGGAAATCATGAGGAGGGGGCGGGTGTGGGGGTCTTCTTTTGGGGGGAGGGTACGTTGGCCAGCAGGTAAACGCACCACAACAGGAAATCATCCATGTCCTCAAACCTCTGTTCTCTTCCCCTCCAACGTCGGGGTCATGCTTTGCTGTTGTGTTTTTTTTTTTTTTTTTTAATAAACTTAAGTGCATGGTTAGCCCAAGATATGAACCCGCTTTAAAGGGGATGTCCATTTTTTTTTCTAAGTGGCGCTAACCTGCTGCTGAACGCCACGAGTTCAGCCAGGAAATATGAATTGCCTTGAGTTTATATGATGTGAATCAATTGAGCCCCCTCTATTATTAAATCCCATTTATTCTGCTCTGAGGTTTCCCAGCCCTGAAGCAGAGTAACCAGATGGGCTGGGAAGGGGATAAAAAAAAACTAACATATACACCCCTTACTTGTAACCACGGCTCCCTGCCGGCCCTCCGATCACTTATTAGAGCTCCAGCTCTGGTGTCCGGCTCTCCACATGGTCATGAGATGGCGCACGTCATGACATCATAGTGTGTGTGTGTGTCTCACGTGGTCATGAAACAGCGCACGTCATGACATCATAGTGTGTGTGTCTCACGTGGTCATGAAACGGCGTTTGTGATGATATCCTAGTGTGTGTGTCTCACGTGGTCATGCAAGAGCGCACCTCATGACATCGGTATGTGTCTCACATGGTCATGAGACGGCGCATGTCATGATATCATAGTGTGTGTGTGTCTCACGTGGTCATGAAATAGCGCACGTCATGACATCATAGTGTGTGCGTGTCTCAGGTGCACCTCGTGACATCGGTATGTGCGTCCCTCCATGTGGTCATGAAACAGCGCACGTCATGACATCATTGTGTGCATCTCTCCACGTGGTCACGAGACGGCGCACGTCATGACATCATAGTGTGTGCGTGTGTGTCTCAGGTGCACGTCATGACATCATAGTGTGTGCGTGTGTGTCTCAGGTGCACGTCATGACATCATAGTGTGTGTGTGTCTCACATGGTCATGCAACAGTGCACGTCATGACCTCATTGTGTGCATCTCTCCACGTGGTCACGAGACGGCGCACGTCATGACATCATTGTGTGTGTGTCTCAAGTGCACGTCATGACATCAGCATGTGCTTCGAGCCCCGCTCCGCTCTAGAGCCGCTGGCGTAGTCCGCAGAGGAGCGCAGCGCTGCACGGCCAGGAGCTGTGCTGGTCAGAACATTGGTGAGAGCGACGTAGTTGATATTTCATTGTTTTTCTCCCTCCCCCTATGATTTCATCCTGCAGGCCGCCTTATTGCTGATTCACCAGTTCAGATCCCACACTTTGCAGCTTCCTCCGATTTCGGGAATTGAGGTTCATAGTCTAGGGCGGATTTTCTCTTTTAAGTTTCCCCTTCTTTCCTCCCGGTAACTCGGGTGTCGGCCTCAGGGGCCGTTAATGGCCTTCGCCCTGTGACCACACTATTCCAGGTCCTCGGTGGATTCAGAGGGGAAGCTGCATCAGCGAGACAATGGCGCAGCGGACGTCTGATCATTCTCATTACTGTTTCTTTTCTGTTTCATGCCAAAAATTGCTGTCTCGTGCCGTTCCTCCGTCTCCTGTGCTGGACGACGCCTGTTATTTTATCTTCTAGAGCAGTTGTCTCCAGCTGCAGCGAAACTACATCTCTCACCGTGCGAGGAGTAGTGGCGGAATGGACGCCGGCTCCAGGCATTTTTTTCTTTTTTAATCCAGTACTGTTCAAATCGAGATGTGATTTTTACAAACCTGTATGTCGCTTGTTAATAAAAGACCAGAAAAAGATCTGACTTGTAGTGTCACTTGTGGCCAGAGGTGGCGCTGGTCCCGGAGGCCATGGATCAGCAGCCATTTATTCATCCGTCCTATTTCTTCAGTGTAAATCTGCATCTTTTATAAAGTAGCCGCAGGGGAACACACGGGGTTAACGATGCATACGGTCACTGTATATGGAGAAGTTCTGCCCCCCACCATACCGTCCCGGAGGAGCAGCGCGCCCCCCAAACATCGCACCACACAGGCCTATTCCTAGTAAAGTTTATTTGTTCAGTATATACAGCACAGGACCCCCCACAATCATTACCGGTCTGCAGCATGTGACTCTCCAGGAGCTGCAGGACTACAAATCCCAGCTGCCAGGCCTTGTAGTGCTGAAGAGTCGCAGGATGCAGATCACTTGTATAAAAGACGTTATCTAAAATGTACAAGCCCCGTTCTCCCGCGGAGCTGCGTGCAGCGGCCGGGGTACATGGCCATAGGGCTGACCGTGGACACGGACCCCCAGTACAACTGTAGGGGGGGAGGAGAAGAGCCGTCCGCTCGGCCGTCAGTTGTACATTGCTGCTCCGTCCGGCAGGACAGCGAGGATCCGGCTCATCCAGACGTGGCGCTCGTGGGTCATCTCTGCGGCACCAGGGTGGGCGCTCGGGATTCCGGATGTTCCTGGAGCGCCACTTTAATCTTGGATCTTGCTGTACAAATCGTCAATCTGACTCTTAAAGTATTTGGCCACATCCGCTCTCTTGGCTTTTAGGGTCGGCGTCAATAAACCATTTTCAACGGTCAACATTTCAGAGTGAACGTAGATGTCCTTCACCTAAAGAATAAAAAAAAAAACTCAAAATGCTGGAGAATACAATGTGACCGCACCAGCAGAATAGTGAGTGCAGCTCTGGAGTATAATACAGGAGGTAACTCAGGATCAGTAATGTAATGTATGTACACAGTGACTGCACCAGCAGAATAGTGAGTGCAGCTCTGGAGTATAATACAGGAGGTAACTCAGGATCAGTAATGTAATGTATGTACACAGTGCACCAGCAGAATAGTGAGTGTAGCTCTGGAGTATAATACAGAAGGTAACTCAGGATCAGTAATGTATGTACACAGTGACTGCACCAGCAGAATAGTGAGTGCAGCTCTGGGGTATAATACAGGATGTAACTCAGGATCAGTAATGTAATGTATGTACACAGTGACTGCACCAGCAGAATAGTGAGTGTAGCTCTGGAGTATAATACAGGATGTAACTCAGGATCAGTAATGTATGTACACAGTGACTGCACCAGCAGAATAGTGAGTGCAGCTCTGGGGTATAATACAGGATGTAACTCCGGATCAGTAATGTATGTACACAGTGACTGCACCAGCAGAATAGTGAGTGTAGCTCTGGGGTATAATACAGGATGTAACTCAGGATCAGTAGTGTAATGTATGTACACAGTGACTGCACCAGCAGAATAGTGAGTGCAGCACTGGGGTATAATACAGGAGGTAACTCAGGATCAGTAATGTAATGTATGTACACAGTGACTGCACCAGCAGAATAGTGAGTGCAGCTCTGGAGTATAATACAGGAGGTAACTCAGGATCAGTAATGTATGTACACATTGACTGCACCAGCAGAATAGTGAGTGCAGCTCTGGGGTATAATACAGGATGTAACTCAGGATCAGTAATGTATGTACACAGTGACTGCACCAGCAGAATAGTGAGTGCAGCTCAGGAGTATAATACAGGATGTAACTCAGGATCAGTAATGTAATGTATATACACAGTGACTGCACCAGCAGAATAGTGAGTGCAGCTCTGGAGTATAATACAGGATGTAACTCAGGATCAGTAATGTAATGTATGTACACAGTGAGTGCAGCTCTGGAGTATAATGCCGGGTGTTTTCCCTTCTCTGCCCGTTTTGATTGACAGCTCCAGCTTTATCGAGCCCGAGAAGGCTGGAGCTAGATGGAAACATGCAGTTGGGACTGTTGTAAATGTTTGGCCGCCGTGGAGCGTCTGTGCTTGGTTTGAGCAGTCATTCTGTGCTGACGGTCCTTTTATTTTGCCTCCAGGCTCTTGCTCTCGGGGTCTCCACGTCCTGTGTGAACGCTCTGTGCTTGGTTGTGTGATAAGGATTTCCCTGGAATCATTGTACTTTTTTCCCAGACGTGAGATCCTGCCGGTATTATTACATTATTATTCACCTGCTCAAAAGACTTCAGTCCGGCCTGTTTCCCAGTTTTAATCACGTCCTCCAGTATTGCTTTCTTCACGGCCTGAGGGGCGATATAATGATAATGTCACTATAACCGTATCGCACATTGTGGGATTAGATACATATAATTAGCTCAGTAAACCGTGTCGCACATGGTCGGCTTATATACAGCCGTTATTGTCACACACGATACGCTCAATACTCACTGCATGTTTGCAGAGTTCTTCAAACGAACATCTGACACCAAACTTTGCTGCAAAATCTGGTAATGTCTCTGGATCCGGGACAACAACTCCCACCAGACAGGACTAGAAACAAATGACAAGTTACAGGGAGAGATGGAAGATGTGATAATTGTGCAGCTCTCTCTGTGACCACTGGGTGGCAGCGCTGTTCTGGTCAGATGGCGCACAGGACCTCCCGCTGTTCTGCACATTATGGGGTGGAGGGTTTTCTGGGTCATGATCGTTATGGCAGTGAATAAATGAGTGATTCTGTGACACTGACACGTCCTAGACCCCCCTGCTGGTCGTGTGTCTGACCCTGATACATCCTGTGACAGAAGAATGAGGGGCAAATATCTAACGTCAAGCATTACTGATCTGAAATCCCAAAGATGAGCGCACGTCCCTGAGTGGTTATGACTATGTGGAGGGGTCTCCAGCCTTCTGGAAGTAAGTCGGATCGTAGGAGGATGTTCCTCAACTTTCTAATAGATTCATCATCGTCTTTGCGCCTTTTTTTTTTTCCCTTCTCCCATGACTGCACCACCTGAGAGAGGGGATCCGCCCACGAGGACAGGAAACCTACTGAATAAGAAGGTGGCACCTCTCCTCCACATCGGTTCGGTTTCCAGTCCTCGTGGGAACCTGCAGAGGAAAGCGGGAACTAAGCAATGGAGGACGGATGAGGACTTATTTGTGTCATCCCAGGGCGTCAGGAAGGGGTATGGTGTTACAAGGGAGACGCCATTAGCTTAGCCTACACCTCTAGCAGTACACCAGTTCCTGGAAATCTAAAAGCCCATTCCACCAGGGCTGTGGTGACCTCCATAGACAAAATATGTACGTAAGGCGGCCACATGGTCTTCCCCTGCCACCTTCTATAGACACTATCGCCTCAAACTGTCCTCTTTTGACTTGTCGTTTGGGAGGAAAGTATTGTAAGAGGTGATCCTTCCCTAGGGTGCTTTGATCTATAGACATCTCTCAGGTGGTGCTGTCATGGGAGAAGGGACAAAATCTTAGCTACTTACCGGTAACGGGATTTTACAGAGCCCATGACAGCACCCTTATCTTCCCTCCCTGCTTTGTCACTTGTGGTTTGCACTATCAAAGGTGTTAAAAGAAATGTATTTGGTGACGGTTATGCTACTGTCTGGAAGTCCTCTCCTGCTCTGACACCAAACTGATGCGGAGGAGAAGTGCTGCCTTTTTATTCGGTAGGTTTCCTGTCCTGGTGGGCGGATCCCCTCTCTCTGGTGTTGCTGTCATGGGCTCTGTAAAATCCTGTTACCGGTAAGTAACTAAGATTTTTCAGCAGTAACATTTCTTCTTAGTGTCTTTTATGTTTGCACCTTATTATTTCATATTCTCTTCTCTGTAACTTTCCTTTCCTCGGTTTTGTCTTGTTTTTTGCTCACCCTTATGGTCTCAGATTTTCATATCTGGATGTTTCACCTAATTCCTCCTTTTTGACTCTTTGAATTGCCATGAAATTTGCTCCTATTTTTTTGTCTGAATTCCTTTTCCGCTGGTTTTTATTGTATTTTCCAGCTGTTCATCTTTTTCTCCCTCTTCACAATTGTGGGCGCAGTTTTTGTAATTCAGATCTTTGTGGCAGACACATTTGTGCACACTGCCGTCCGTCATTACGCGTTATCTTCTATTTTAGATATTTTTATATGTTACATTTCAATACGACAGCTCTAAAAACGTGCAAATGGGATAAACAACAAAAATAATGAACGCTTTTCATTTTACACAAAATTACCGATCCCACGTGCTACACTTGAAGAATTTGGCACAAAATAGAATAACGAAACCCAAAAGAAAAGAGGATTAAAAAGACACAAATGGTTAATTCCGACCTTGGAGTATAAATTCTGTCTAGTTTTATGCAGCTGAAGACTAATATAAGGAAAATGTGACTTTTTGCTGCAAAAAGGAGTAAACTTGTAAAAGACAAAAGAATCTTTCTGCAAAAAAAATTAATAAAACCGTAAATGCCGTAACGAAAAGAAAAATCAGTCACCGCAGTAACTCAGAATGCAAGAAAAGGCAAAATGGCGTCAATACAGCTACAGCTTACAACGAAATAAACCCCCTCCCAAAACTCCGCTGACGGAAGATTAAACTTGTATAAATCTAGGAAAATGGTGACACAAAGTAAATCTAAAAAAGACCAGACGTTTGTTGTCGCCATAATCTGACCGGCCCAAGCATCGTGACGCTATTACCGCACAAAGGGAGCCTGTCGAAAAAAAACCCCTAAAAACGAGGCGGAAATTTTTTTTTTTTTCACCATTCTATCAGATGGAGAATTTTGTTTTTCTTGTTTTTTTTTCCTATATATTATTTGATTAAGTTAATTGTGCCATAAACTACAGGTGATCCCTCCGACAAACAATGATCAGCGATGTGGACGGAAGAAGACCAAAGTCCTGATTCTCAGAAAACTGATCCCTCCATTTATCCTGCACATTGACCTGCTAGGAGTATGATTGCTAACGAGCGGCCCCTGGGGGCCACAGTCTGCTGTCAGATCTATGGCAGCACGTGACGTTCTGATGGCCGGCTTTGCTCTGACCAGGGCGGTGGTGGATGTGGCCAGTTCTGATTTACCCCGTGTGTGGACATTCATGGTCTGATGACTGGATGTGTTGTGCCTGTACTTGCACCTCCAGCTCTCGGGCAACGCGCCGCTCCCCAGAGGCTTATTCACAAGTTGTCTGAACTTTAATTGGATTTTTTCTTCTGATCTCAGTCTCCTCATTAACCTCATCCAAGTGGTTCATTTGATGCCCATAGTGTCACGGAAATACCTACCCGCAGGCTGTCGCCATGCACGAAGACCTGAGCTACCGGAGCGCTGTGCACGTACACGTTCTCAATCTTTTCTGGGGCGATGTACTCTCCCTGCGCCAACTTAAAGATGTTCTTCTTCCTATCAATGATCTTCAGCGTCCCATTCTGGAAGAGAAAAAATGTATTAACAGTATAGCACCTTCCTGCTACCATGCATCCATCCTTATCGTCCAGTCACCTCCAGAGCTGCAGTCAGTACTCTGGTGTTCCATTATGTCTCATCCTCCAGAGCTGCACTCCCAATTCTGCTGTTACATCAGGACTTATCCTCCAGTTACCTCCAGAGCTGCAGTCAGTACTCTGGTGTTCCATCATGTCTCATCCTCCAGAGCTGCACTCCCAATTCTGCTGTTACATCAGGACTTATCCTCCAGTTACCTCCAGAGCTGCAGTCAGTACTCTGGTGTTCCATCATGTCTCATCCTCCAGAGCTGCACTCCCAATTCTGCTGTTACATCAGGACTTACCCTCCAGTTACCTCCAGAGCTGCAGTCAGTACTCTGGTGTTCCATCATGTCTCATCCTCCAGAGCTGCACTCCCAATTCTGCTGTTACATCAGGACTTATCCTCCAGTCACCTCCAGAGCTGCAGTCAGTACTCTGGTGTTCCATCATGTCTCATCCTCCAAAGCTGCACTCCCTATTCTGCTGTTACATCAGGTCTTATACTCCAGTCACCTCCAGAGCTGCAGTCACAATCCTGCTGTTGCTGATTTCGGAGAGGATCATAGCCAACAAGATCTCAGATTTAAAGGATGTGGTGCATTCTATTTGTGACTGCAGCTCTGGAAGTGACTGGAGAATAATACCAAATGGAACAGCAAAATAGTGACTGTAGCTCTAGAGGTAACTGGATGATAAGACCTTATGTTAGAGCAGAATAGTGACTGCAGCTTTGGAGGTGACTGGAAGATAAGACATAATGTTAAAGCAGAATAGTGTTGGCAGCTCTGGAGGATAACGCATGATGTTATAATGGAATAGTGATTGCAGCTCTGGAGGTGACTGGATGATAAAACATGTTACATCAGAATAGTGACTGCAGCTCTGGAGGATAAGGTATGATGTTACAGCAGAACAGTGAGTGCAGCTCTGGAGGTGACTGGAGGATAAGACACGATGTAACAGCAGAATAGTGACTGCAGCTCCGGAGGTGACTGGGGGATAAGACACGATGTTAAAGCTGAATAGTGCCGGCAGCTCTGGAGGATAAGACATGATGTTAGAACGGAATAGTGACTGCAGCTCTGGAGGTGACTGGAGGATAAGACACGATGTAACAGCAGCATAGTGATTGCAGCTCTGGAGGTGACTGGATGATAAAACATGATGTTACAGCAGAATAGTGAGTGCAGCTCTGGAGGATAAGACACGAGGACTGCAATGTGGACAGAGCCTTTCTGCTGTAGAGCAGCTCTGTGATGCAGTTTCTGGCATTTTCCTAGAAATCCCTTAATGATTGTTGCTCGCACTGACGACGCATCGACCAAGACGAGAAATCCGTTACCAGAATCCAAGATGGTCAATTTTTCCTGGTACCGGAGCTGCAGCGTCAGAGAGACCTGCGGGAGTTTCTGTGATCGGCCCTCAATCCGCCGATTAGTCCTAGGACGGCTCCAGATGCAGAAACGTCTCATCCTGGGGGGCAGAGAATCGCCGCAGACCCGAGCCCGGAGCGGCCGATCTGCCCCTCCTTAGTCCCCGGGGTGAGGGTGGCTGAATCCCATAAACCCATCTACACCCATGAGCAATGCTGGACTGCCGCTGTCTAAATATCCACAACTGTCAGAGGTGGCAAAAAAGAAAGGGCTAGAAAACGGGAATCTTGGTGGCATTAAACTCCAAATCACTATCCTGCAGGTAACAATACATGAGCCGAGCAACGCGGCAGGGACCGAGGTCAGGAAGGAAATATGGAATGACCCACAGTAAACTGTTCACAAAGAAGGCGCTGATCACACGGCCAGCAATCGTCCGCTACAAGGATCCAGCACAAAAAGGGTCTGCTCAACTTTAACAGATTGCTGCTGATCCGTTCTAACTGATGATTACTGCACATGTGAACATCGCCTTAGTCCGTTATTCACTAACTCATCTCTAACGGATCCGTTAGAAATAGACCACAATGGATGCCTCATTAATAGATCCATTGACTCCAATAATAATAATTAAAAAAAACTGGTTTGGCGGAGATCATTAATTTCTGCTGAATCCGTTTTAATGGATCATCACTGGACATATGAACATAGACTTCCAAGAAACTGACAAAGCCACTGGGACATTGATACATGACATGGAACTGGGCGTGATACATTGTATCCTCCCTCTGTCCAGGCTGCTCTGCTGCTGGGGCCACCTGATGGCACAGTGGTAGGGGGTGCAGCCACACACTAGACCCCTGGGCCCTCCTATAAGATGATTGAGGGCCCATGATACTAATTCATCACAAACAATATTAAGTCAGAATCCTGTATACTTACTGGAAGCCACTTCCCGATATCCCCCGTGTGCAGCCATCCCTCCTCATCTATGGCTTCTGCCGTCTTCTCAGGGTCCTTAAGATATCCTTTAAACACATTAGTGCCTTTAATGCAGACCTAAGGACATAAAAACAAACAGAGACTGAAGTGGCTGACAACAGGGAAGAATAGATTGCACCCCTGTCCTGCAGTCTCCTCCCCCAGTAATGGCTGATAACAGGGAGTAATAGATTGTGGTCTCTTCTACAGTCTCCTTCCCCAGTAATGGCTGATAACAGGGAGTAATAGATTGTAGTCTCCTGTCCTACAGTCCCCTCCCCCAGTAATGGCTGATAACAGGGAGTAATAGATTGTGGTCTCTTCTACAGTCTCCTTCCCCAGTAATGGCTGATAACAGGGAGTAATAGATTGTAGTCTCCTGTCCTACAGTCCCCTCCCCCAGTAATGGCTGATAACAGGGAGTAATAGATTGTGGTCTCTTCTACAGTCTCCTTCCCCAGTAATGGCTGATAACAGGGAGTAATAGATTGTGGTCTCCTGTCCTACAGTCACCTCCCCCAGTAATGGCTGATAACAGGGAGTAATAGATTGTGGTCTCCTGTCCTACAGTCACCTCCCCCAGTAATGGCTGATAACAGGGAGTAATAGATTGTGGTCTCCTGTCCTACAGTCTCCTCCCCAGTAATGGCTGATAACAGGGAGTAATAGATTGTGGTCTCCTGTCCTACAGTCACCTCCCCCAGTAATGGCTGATAACAGGGAGTAATAGATTGTGGTCTCCTGTCCTACAGTCACCTCCCCCAGTAATGGCTGATAACAGGGAGTAATAGATTGTGGTCTCCTGTCCTACAGTCTCCTCCCCCAGTAATGGCTGATAACAGGGAGTAATAGATTGTGGTCTCCTGTCCTACAGTCTCCTCCCCCAGTAATGGCTGATAACAGGGAGTAATAGATTGTGGTCTCCTGTCCTACAGTCCCCTCCCCCAGTAATGGCTGATAACAGGGAGTAATAGATTGTGGTCTCCTGTCCTACAGTCCCCTCCCCCAGTAATGGCTGATAACAGGGAGTAATAGATTGTGGTCTCCTCCCCCAGTAATGGCTGATAACAGGGAGTAATAGATTGCAGTCTCCTCCCCAGTAATGGCTGATAACAGGGAGTAATAGATTGTGGTCTCCTCCCCCAGTAATGGCTGATAACAGGGAGTAATAGATTGCAGTCTCCTCCCCAGTAATGGCTGATAACAGGGAGTAATAGATTGTGGTCTCCTCCCCCAGTAATGGCTGATAACAGGGAGCAGTAGATGCTGTGCACTGTCCTGTACTCGGCCTCCATTGTTCTTACCTCTCCTTCTCCATTCGATGAGAAATAATTCATATCCGTCACGTCCTCGAGCTTCAGCAGATTACACGGCAGCGGGGCCCCTACGTGTCCTAGAAGACATGTCGCACACATATACTGAGGCGCAGTACAGCCCAGGCTCCCGCTTATCACTTGTTACATCCGCCACTTTATCTCTCAGGTTGTCACCAGGCCCAGACTAGTAAAACTGCTACAAGGTAACATCTCGAGCCGCTCATGACCCAGTAGGTGGCCGATGTTCCCTGTAGCAGCCATGATGGCAGCCATATTGGTTGTCACTCAACCGATCCCGATAATTGTTCACTTGTCAGAAGACGATGAATCAGTCCAGAGCTTCCATCTCTCACCTGCCGTCCAGTCTCCGGGGGTGGAAAATGAGCAGCCGGCGCCACATTCCGTCTGACCATACGCCTCGAAAATCTAAAATCAGATTAGGTCCTTGTCAATACGGAGAAATCAATGAAATGTCACAGGAAAATGAGTCACTGTTCCTTTAAGACCATTACTAATTCTCATCCGACACATCTTCTTTGGGGGCAGGAAAAAGAGAAGCTGGACACTTCCATAGGGATGTGTAATTAAAGGGAAGCGCCAGCTCAAATGTGGCACCATACTGGACTGGTGACTCAGAAATAAGCAGCACGCTACAGGAATGAGGGGTTATGGACTTCCCCTTTAAGCCTCACAGTGCTATGATTGAATGTAGCGTACCTGACTGCCCAGGGCGGCTCTCAGGAAGGACAGGACGTTCTCAGATATTGGGGCTGCCGCTGTTACCATCACCCGGACACGTCCACCCATTGTTTCCTAGGCAGAAAGCAATAAAATATACAATTATTTATAAGACGAAACATCAAGAAACAAGATACAAAAGTGATTATTACAGGTAGATAGAATGGAGAAGTCACTAGGAGGGTGTATCTGATCATTCAATCCACTGGGAATGTTGTAAATGCACCACTGGACCACCAGGAATATTCTTTCTGAATTATTGGACCAACAGGGATGTTATTTTTTTTATTCCCTTGACTACCAATCATTATTAATTAACCACCTGACCAACAGGGATGTTAGTACTGAACAACTGGAGATCTGCAGATATTATTGTTATTGTGGAAACACATGGCCAACAGGGCTGCGAGTACTGGGCCACCAGGGCCGCTGTTATTCTGCTGCTGAACTACTGGACCAACAGGATATAACTGAGCCACAGGGCCAGTATGGATGTTAGTACCGAACCACCAGGTCTGCCATTACTAGAACACTGGATGATCACAGAAGCTACTGAACCAACAGAGATTACAGAGGACCTTAAAGGGAACCTGTCACCTGAATTTGGCGGGACCGGTTTTCGGTCATATGGGCGGAGTTTTCAGGTGTTCGATTCACCCTTTCCTTACCCGCTGGCCGCAATATTGGATTGAAGCTCATTCTCTGTCCTCCGTAGTACACGCCTGCGCAAGGCAATCTTGCCTTGACTAGTCCCGCCAAATTCAGGTGACCGGTTCCCTTTAAACCAATTTTTTCATGTTGAACTGGACACAGGATTTAATCTTGGCTGCAGAGCGGAATAAAACCTTTTTTCCAGGAGGTTAGACCAGGAGATCGGATCTGTATCCTTGCATTTCGCACACTGAGAAACCAGCTCAGGTATGATGGGAGGAGTTTTTTTTTTCCTGCTGTGTTTCTGCCTGCTTATGATTGGTCAGCATCATACAGGGAGAAGAAGGACACGCCCCCAGTGAAAACTGCCTTATAATGCCCACTGAACCGCCATTAATCCTGCTACTAACTACACAAACAACGTGCGGGGGCGGTGATTGCTGAGCGTCTGGACTATGATGTAAGTTCTCAGCTGCTGGATCACTGCGGATGCTTCTACTAAACAGACACTAGAACCACAGCTTATTAGGGACGCACCAGAAGTAGTATCACTGTACCACTAGACTACCAGGGATGTTATCAATTCCATGGCCGATCGTGGATCACCAGATATAGCTATAAATCTACTAGATCACGGAAGCTCCTGCTTAGTTATATAACTTTCCTTATAATTCTTAGCTCCTGTTTATTTTCACTCACCTGAACCCTCTTGAATATTAGTTTATCCCAAATGCTGTCGTTTCGGATAATTCCTTTCTTCACCTCGGCAGACTTGCAGGTTATAGCCAAGTCTAGCAGGAACTTCTTGGTCGGGGTCTGGGCCCCGCTTTGTATCTGGGGGAAATAACGTTCCATTTATTACAAATACCAGACTTATAATACCAATCTATGGGAGATCGCCCCCTCCTGGTACCTTGTCGTAAATACGGTTCAGCAGTCGGGGGACACTGGGGAAAACTGTCGGCCTCAGTGTTTTCATATCATCGGTCAATAGTCGGATATCACCTTGAAAAAAGCCCACTTTGGCGCCAGAGCAGAAGACCACTGTCTGCCAGAGGAAACCCAAATAATAGGATTATGTAGTTCTAATCATAAGAAAAGATGATCTAAAACCAGAGAATTCTCATATTGTATGGTACGAGGCCACCAGGGACATTATGCTTGACATGCTAGAATTAATATTAATATAAAACTTTATAACCAGCAGTTATAGCAAGAACAATCTCTTATTATATTAATATTAACTCATAGACAATCAGATATAATATTACTGATTTCTTGACCATCAGAGATATTACCAACTTACAGAATATCAGATATAATATTACTAACTTCTAAACCATCATAGATAATATTACTAACATCACCAGAGATAATATTACTAACTTCTAGGATATCAGATATTATATGACTAACTTCTAGAATATCAGATATTATATGACTAACTTCTAGAATATCAGATATTATATGACTAACTTCTAGAATATCAGATATTATATGACTAACTTCTAGACCATCAGATATTATATGACTAACTTCTAGACCATCAGATATTATATGACTAACTTCTAGAATATCAGATATTATATGACTAACTTCTAGAATATCAGATATTAGATGACTAACTTCTAGACCATCAGATATTATATGACTAACTTCTAGACCATCAGATATTATATGACTAACTTCTAGACCATCAGATATTGGATGACTAACTTCTAGACCATCAGATATTATATCATTAACTTCTAGACCATCAGCTATTAGATGACTAACTTCTAGAATATCAGATATTATATGACTAACTTCTAGAATATCAGATATATTATATGACTAACTTCTAGACCATCAGATATCATATGACTAACTTCTAGACCATCAGCTATTAGATGACTAACTTCTAGAATATCAGATATTATATGACTAACTTCTAGAATATCAGATATATTATATGACTAACTTCTAGACCATCAGATATCATATGACTAACTTCTAGAATATCAGATATTTTATGACTAACTTCTAGACCATCAGATATTATATGACTAACTTCTAGACCATCAGATATTATATGACTAACTTCTAGACCATCAGATATTATATGACTAACTTCTAGACCATCAGATATTAATGACTAACTTCTAGACCATCAGATATTAGATGACTAACTTCTAGACCATCAGATATTAGATGACTAACTTCTAGAATATCAGATATTATATGACTAACTTCTAGACCATCAGATATTATATGACTAACTTCTAGACCATCAGATATTAGATGACTAACTTCTAGACCACCAGATATTATATGACTAACTTCTAGACCATCAGATATTAGATGACTAACTTCTAGACCATCAGATATTAGATGACTAACTTCTAGACCATCAGATATCATATGACTTACTTCTAGAATATCAGATATATTATATGACTAACTTCTAGACCATCAGATATCATATGACTAACTTCTAGAATATCAGATATTATATGACTAACTTCTAGACCATCAGATATTAGATGACTAACTTCTACCGTCTTTAATAATGGGCTTCTGTAATACCGGAAAGAGGGAGGTAATTCCTTGTACCTATGTTTGCATGTTAATATACTAATGTTGAAAATGTTTAATTGAAAATGTTTAATAAAAACAGTTTGGAAAAAAAAAAAAGATGACTAACTTCTAGACCATCAGATATTAGATGACTAACTTCTAGAATATCAGATATATTATATGACTAACTTCTAGACCATCAGATATCATATGACTAACTTCTAGAATATCAGATATTATATGACTAACTTCTAGACCATCAGATATTAGATGACTAACTTCTAGAATATCAAATATTATATGACTAACTTCTAGACCATCAGAGATAATATTACTGACTTCTAGAATATCAGATATTACTGTATATCTGATGGTCTAGAAGTTAGTAATATTATATACCATGCATATATATAATTACTTCTAATTCCTGAACTGTCAGGGATATAATTGCCAATTCATAGAACATCAGAGATATTATCACAAACTTCTTGACCACCAGGGATATTGGGATTTCCCAGACAATCACCCTTATCTAATACAGTGATCTTTAAACAGACGTACAATAATAATTATTATCAAAGGGGATCAAAAAGCCTCTGCTGTGACCTCAAACACCTATTACATTCCCTCCCGGATCCACCAGAACAGCTCCTCGTTTTGGCTCATAGACAGCAGTTCATATATTGTATTAATATATAAATATAGACCATAAATATAGTGTGACGCAATGTTGTTGCGGTGGTCGCAGGTTACACAGTGTCTTACACAATGACGCCCTGAGCCCTGGCCCCGAGCACAGTCCTTACCTGAACCACCCGCTCAAACACGTGCGCCATCGGCAGATAAGATATTGCAATGTCCGAGGTCATTGGGACGAAGGTGCTCTGTACAGTACAACAAAGGTAAAGGGTCCGTGAAAAGTGGAAAAGGGAACACAACTGAAGCTGCTGATTATATCTGACCACACAACCCTGGGCTATAATAAAGGTACATGGCCGGAATAGAAACACATCTAACGCCTCTCCAGTCCTATGTAATCCTGCTGGTCAGGACAATAGGAAAGCTGGGTGACATCCCACATGCCGACAGCGCTGGTTGCAGTATGGGCTGCCATGATCAATAGATGATAGATAGATGGATACATAATAGACAGATGATAGATAGATAGATATAGATAACATAGATAGATAGTAGATAATTAGATAATAGATTGATGATAGATAATAGATAAATAACATAGATAGATGATAGATAATAGATAAATATTAGATAATAGATAGATGATAGATAATAGATAAATAATAGATAGATAGATAGATAGATAGATAATAGATAGATAATACATAGATGATAGATGATATATAAATAATAGATAATTAGATAATAGATAGATGATAGATAGATAATTAGATAATAGATTGATGATAGATAATAGATAGATAACATAGATAGATGATAGATAATAGATAAATATTAGATAATAGATAGATGATAGATAATAGATAAATAATAGATAATAGATGATAGATAGATAATAGATCGATGATAGATAATACATAGATGATAGATAGATGATATATAAATAATAGATAATTAGATAATAGATAGATGATAGATAGATAATTAGATAATAGATCGATAATAGATATAGATGATAGATAGATAAGGCTACGTTCACATTAGCGTTTTGCGTGTTTGCGTCGTGCGACACAGCGGCGACGCATGCGTCATGCGCCCCTATATTTAACATGGAGGACGCATGGACATGCGTTGTGCTGCGTTGTGCAACGCATGCGTTTTTTTTTCCGCACGCGTCGGGCGCAGAAAACGCAACAAGTGGCATTTTTCTTGCGTCCAAATTTCGGCAAAAAACGACGCATGCATCGCAAAACGCAGCGTTTTTGCGTGCGTTTTGGTGCGTTTTTATTTGCATTGTGCGTTGCGTCGCCGATGCAGCGGCGCACAACGCAAATGTGAACGTAGCCTAATAGATAGATAAATAGATGTCAGACCCTTTTGCCCGGATTCCCTGAGTAGTTCCTGTAAGCTTTCTGGTGTAGAACTGTTGGAAATGTCGCCATTAATTGACGCTTTCCTCTGCTCACTATTCTCTTAGGATCTGGCGGCTCTCCTCCACTCTTGCTCCGGCCGCCGCCGCCGCTGTACAGGAGGTCGCTCTTGATGAATTGGAGCCTCTATCGCCTCCATTATGACAGTCACTAACCTCTGTGGCTTTAACGAAGCTGCTGGCATCGGCTACGACGTTCTTGTGGGTGAGCATCGCCCCTTTGGGGTCACCTGGTGGAAGGGATTAGTATAAGGAGGGTGCGGCACACAGGTCTCATTACAGTTTGGGATCATCCACTTAATCTTTAATGTAAAACAATGTAGCAACATAAAGACACAAACCCCGTCGTTCCCAGTGTCGGCCCCCTCCGGATCAGCCCTGGGATTTAGGTCACAGGATTTCTGTTGGTTTCACTGGGACATGAGGAAGAGGCTGCAGCAATAAGGTGGCACCTGCTTTTTTCCCAATAATTATACTATATACATGTAATCGTCTAAGGTCCACTTCTGTCCGTCTGTCTGTCGTGGAAATCCCGGGTCGCTAATTGGTCGCGGCCGGCTGGGCGTGACCAATCAGCGACAGGCACAGTCCGGCCATCGAATTAGCCCCTCCCTACTCCCCTCCAGTCAGTGCCCCCATAGCGGTTTAGCAGGCCGTTCAACGGACTGCTAAACACTGCGGCATAAGGCGGTGTAACGCAGTCCGTTAACGCTGCCATTAACCCTGTTACCGGGTGCATTGCCAACGCATGCCATATAAAGAACATATAATGGTAAAAATAATGATTAAAAAAAATTGTGATATTCTCACCTTCTGGCGTCCCCGGCAGCTTTTCCCGCTCCTTGCAATGCTCCGGTCCCAGTAATGCATTGCGGTAATGACCCCAGATGACGTAGCGGTCTCGCGAGACCACTACATCATCACGGGTTATTGCCGCAAAGCATCACTGGAAACGGACCTGGCGGGAGCATCGCTAAAGGCCTGGCATGGATCCGGGGACCGCCAGAAGGTGAGTATATAACCATTTCTTATTTTAATTCTTTTTTTAACAGTGATATGGTGCTGTACACTGCTATATACTACGTGGCTGTGTTATATACTACGTGGGCTGTGTTATACACTACGTGGGCTGTGTTATATGCTACGTGGGCTGTGTTATATGCTACGTGGGCTGTGTTATATGCTACGTGGCTGTGTTATATACTATGTGGCTGTGCTATATGCTATGTGGGCTGTGCAATATACTACGTGACTGTTATATACTACGTGGCTGTGTTATATGCTATGTGGCTGTGCTATATGCTACGTGGGCTGTGTTATATGCTATGTGGCTGTGCTATATGCTACGTGGGCTGTGCTATATGCTACGTGGCTGTGCTATATTTCTCTGCTGTATCTGTGCATCATGAATCATGGTATGTGTTAAAGGGGGGGCCCACTGAGACTCTTTCACCTCCCCCGGGTCGCTGATTGGTCGCGGCCGGCTGGGCATGACAAATCAGCGACAGGCACAGTCCGGCCATCGAATTGGCCCCTCCCTACTCCCCTCCAGTCAGTGCCCCCATAGCAGTTTAGCAGGCCGTTCAACAGACTGCTAAACACTGCGGCATAAGGCGGTGTAACGCAGTCCGTTAACGCTGCCATTAACCCTGTTACCGGGTGCATTGCCAATGCATGCCATATAAAGAACATATAATGTTAAAAATAATGATAAAAAAAAAATTTGGATATTCTCACCTTCCGGCGTCCCCGGCAGCTTTTCCCGCTCCTTGCAATGCTCCTGTCCCAGTAATGCATTGCGGTAATGACCCCAGATGACGTAGCGGTCTCGCGAGACCACTACATCATCACGGTTTATTGCCGCAAAGCATCACTGGGAACGGACCTGGCGTGAGCATCGCTAAAGGCTTGGCATGGATCCGGGGGCCGCCGGAAGGTGAGCATATAACCATTTTTTATTGTAATTCTTTTTTTTAACAGGGGTATGGTGCTATACACTGTTATATACTACGTGGCTGTGTTATATACTACGTGGCTGTGTTATAAACTACGTCGCTTTGCTATATACTGCGTAGGCTGTGCGATATACTAAGAAAAAAAGAGAGAAAAGTGTTCCAACTTCTTGATAAAATGTAAAACTTTAATCCATCATCAATGCCATAGCACATGTGAAGAGAGCTACGCGTTTTGACCAGACGGTCTTTGTCTCAGCTGTGACAAAGACCATCTGGTCGAAACGCGTAGCTCTCTTCACATGTGCTATGGCATTGTCCCAGGAGTGTGTCCTTTACAATTTTAATATGATGGATTAAAGTTTTACATTTTATCAAGAAGCTGGAACACTTTTCTCTCTTTTTTTCTTGGAATTCCACTACGTCGAGTCAGGACGAAGTTCCGTGCCTCTTGTATCTATCGGTGAGCTGGCTTTTTTCTCTTTCTTGTTTGAATCTCAATGTGTGATATACTACGTGGGATGTGCTATATACTACGTGGGATGTGCTATATACTACGTGGGCTGTGCTATATACTACGTGGGCTGTGTTATATACTACGTGGGCTGTGCTGTATACTACGTGGGCTGTGCTGTATACTACGTGGGCTGTGCTATATACTACGTGGGCTGTGCTATATACTATGTGGCTGTGCAATATACTTCGTGACTGTGCTATATTGTTATGAACAGGTAATTCAGAACCACAATGGACATTGAAGTTCAGAGCACACAAAGTGACCTGACAATTACCAAAAAACATAGGACGAGCTCTGAGACATGGGAACTCTGCTGACCGCAATCCCTAATCCTATCCAACCACACTAGAGGTAGCCGTGGAGCGCTCCTGACCAGTCCTATGCGCCTCGAGCACAGCCTGAGAAACTAGCTAGCCCTGAAGATAGAAAAATAAGCCTACCTTGCCTCAGAGAAATACCCCAAAGGAAAAAGCAGCCCCACACATATAATGACTGTGAGTTGAGATGAAAATACAAACGCAGAGATGAAATAGATTTAGCAAAGTGAGGCCCGACTTACTGAACAGACCGAGAATAGGAAAGATTGCTTTGCGGTCAACACAAAACCCTACAAACAACCACGCAGAGGGGGCAAAAAGACCCTCCGCACCGACTAACGGTACGGAGGTACTCCCTCTGCGTCCCAGAGCTTCCAGCAAGCAAGAAAAACCAATAAAGCAAGCTGGACAGAAAATATAGCAAACAAAAATAACACAAGCAAAACTTAGCTTATGCAGAGCAGACAGGCCACAGGAACGATCCAGGAGGAAGCAAGACCAATACTAGAACATTGACTGGAGGCCAGGAGCAAAGCACTAGGTGGAGTTAAATAGAGCAGCACCTAACGACTTAACCTCAACACCTGAGGAAGGAAACTCAGAAGCCGCAGTACCACTCACATCCACCAAAGGAAGCTCATAGACAGAACCAGTCGAAGTACCACTCATGACCACAGGAGGGAGCTTGGCCACAGAATTCACAACAGTACCTTCCCCTTGAGGAGGGGTCACCGAACCCTCACCAGAGCCCCCAGGCCGACCAGGATGAGCCACATGAAAGGCACGAACCAGATCGGCAGCATGGACATCAGAGGCAAAGACCCAGGAATTATCTTCCTGACCATAACCTTTCCACTTAACCAGATACTGGAGTTTCCGTCTCGAAACACGAGAATCCAAAATCTTCTCCACTATATACTCCAACTCCCCTTCAACCAAAACCGGAGCAGGAGGATCAATAGATGGAACCACAGGTGCCACGTATCTCTGCAACAATGACCTATGGAACACGTTATGGATGGAAAAAGAAGCTGGAAGAGTCAAACGAAAAGACACAAGATTAAGAACCTCAGAAATCCTATACGGACCAATGAAACAAGGCTTAAACTTAGGAGAGGAAACCTTCATAGGAATATAACGAGATGACAACCAAACCAAATCCCCAACACGAAGTCGGGGACCCACACAGCGCCTGCGGTTAGCGAAACGTTGAGCCTTCTCCTGGGACAAGGTCAAATTGTCCACCACATGAGTCCAAATCTGCTGCAACCTATCCACCACAGTATCCACACCAGGACAGTCCGAAGACTCAACCTGCCCTGAAGAGAAACGAGGGTGGAACCCAGAATTGCAGAAAAACGGCGAAACCAAAGTAGCCGAGCTGGCCCGATTATTAAGGGCGAACTCAGCCAAAGGCAAAAAGGACACCCAATCATCCTGATCAGCAGAAACAAAACATCTCAGATATGTTTCCAAGGTCTGATTGGTTCGTTCAGTCTGGCCATTTGTCTGAGGATGGAAAGCCGAGGAAAAAGACAAATCAATGCCCATCCTAGCACAAAAGGATCGCCAAAATCTCGAAACAAACTGGGAACCTCTGTCAGAAACGATGTTCTCTGGAATGCCATGTAAACGAACCACATGCTGGAAAAACAATGGCACCAAAACAGAGGAGGAAGGCAATTTAGACAAGGGCACCAAATGGACCATCTTAGAGAAGCGATCACAAACCACCCAAATAACCGACATTCTTTGAGAGACGGGGAGATCCGAAATAAAATCCATAGAGATATGTGTCCAAGGCCTCTTCGGGACCGGCAAGGGCAAAAGCAACCCACTGGCACGAGAACAGCAGGGCTTAGCCCGAGCACAAATCCCACAGGACTGCACAAAAGAACGCACATCCCGCGACAGAGACGGCCACCAAAAGGATCTCGCCACCAAATCTCTGGTATCAAAGATTCCAGGATGACCAGCCAACACCGAACAATGAACCTCAGAGATAACTTTATTCGTCCACCTATCAGGGACAAACAGTTTCTCCGCTGGGCAACGGTCAGGTCTATTAGCCTGAAATCTTTGCAGCACCCGCCGCAAATCAGGGGAGATGGCAGACAAAATTACCCCCTCTTTGAGAATACCCGCCGGCTCAGACAAACCAGGAGAATCGGGCACAAAACTCCTAGACAGGGCATCCGCCTTCACATTTTTAGAGCCCAGAAGGTACGAAACCACAAAGTCAAAACGGGAGAAAAACAGCGACCAACGAGCCTGTCTAGGATTCAACCGTTTGGCAGACTCGAGATAAGTCAAGTTCTTGTGATCAGTCAAGACCACCACGCGATGCTTAGCTCCTTCAAGCCAATGACGCCACTCCTCAAATGCCCACTTCATGGCTAGCAACTCTCGATTGCCAACATCATAATTTCGCTCAGCAGGCGAAAATTTCCTGGAAAAGAAGGCGCATGGTTTCATCACCGAGCAATCAGAACTTCTCTGCGACAAAACAGCCCCTGCTCCAATCTCAGAAGCATCAACCTCGACCTGGAACGGAAGCGAAACATCTGGTTGACACAACACAGGGGCAGAAGAAAAACGACGCTTCAACTCTTGAAAAGCTTCCACAGCAGCAGAAGACCAATTGACCACATCAGCACCCTTCTTGGTAAAATCAGTCAACGGTTTAGCAATACTAGAAAAACCACTGATGAAGCGACGATAAAAATTAGCAAAGCCCAGGAACTTCTGCAGACTCTTCAGAGATGTAGGCTGAGTCCAATCATAAATGGCCTGAACTTTAACAGGGTCCATCTCGATAGTAGAAGGAGAAAAAAATGAACCCCAAAAATGAAACCTTCTGAACACCAAAGAGACACTTTGACCCCTTCACAAACAAAGAATTAGCACGCAGGACCTGGAACACCATTCTGACCTGCTTCACGTGAGACTCCCAATCATCCGAGAAGACCAAAATATCATCCAAGTATACAATCAGGAATTTATCCAGGTACTCTCGGAAGATGTCATGCATAAAGGACTGAAACACTGATGGAGCATTAGAAAGCCCGAATGGCATAACCAGGTACTCAAAATGGCCTTCGGGCGTATTAAATGCTGTTTTCCATTCATCGCCCCGTTTAATACGCACAAGATTATATGCACCACGAATATCTATCTTGGTGAACCAACTAGCCCCCTTAATCAGAGCAAACAAATTAGACAGCAGCGGCAAGGGGTACTGAAATTTGACCGTAATTTTATTTAGAAGGGCGTAATCAATACAAGGTCTCAGCGAACCATCCTTCTTGGCCACAAAAAAGAACCCCGCTCCCAATGGCGACGATGATGGGCGAATATGACCCTTCTCCAAAGACTCCTTCACGTAACTCCGCATAGCGGCGTGCTCAGGTACAGATAAATTAAACAGTCGACCTTTAGGAAACTTACTACCAGGAATCAAATCGATAGCACAATCACAATCCCTATGCGGAGGTAGGGCATTGGACTTGGGCTCATCAAATACATCCCGGTAATCAGACAAGAACTCTGGGACCTCAGAAGGGGTGGATGACGAGATAGACAGAAATGGAACATCACCATGTACCTCCTGACAACCCCAGCTGGACACAGACATTGATTTCCAATCTAATACTGGGTTATGGACTTGTAGCCATGGCAACCCCAACATGACCACATCATGCAGATTATGCAACACCAGAAAGCGAATATCCTCCTGGTGCGCAGGAGCCATGCACATGGTCAGCTGGGTCCAGTATTGAGGCTTATTCTTGGCCAAAGGCGTAGCATCCATTCCTCTCAATGGGATAGGACACTGCAAGGGCTCCAAGACAAACCCACAACGCCTAGCAAACTCCAAGTCCATCAAATTCAGGGCAGCGCCTGAATCCACAAATGCCATGACAGAATAGGAAGACAAAGAACAGATCAAGGTAACGGACAAAAGAAATTTCGACTGTACCGTACCAATGGTGGCGGACCTAGCGAACCGCTTAGTGCGCTTAGGACAATCGGAGATAGCATGAGTGGAATCACCACAGTAAAAACACAGCCCATTCTGTTGTCTGTGTTCTTGCCTTTCAGCTCTGGTCAAAGTCCTATCGCACTGCATAGGCTCAGGCCCATGCTCAGATAGTACCGCCAAATGGTGCACAGATTTACGCTCACGCAAGCGTCGACCGATCTGAATGGCCAAAGACATAGACTCATTCAGACCAGCAGGCATAGGAAATCCCACCATGACATCCTTAAGGGCTTCAGAGAGACCCTTTCTGAAAATAGCTGCCAGCGCACCTTCATTCCATTGAGTGAGCACAGACCACTTTCTAAACTTCTGACAATAAATCTCTATCTCATCCTGACCCTGACACAGAGCCAGCAAATTTTTCTCTGCCTGATCCACCGAATTAGGTTCATCGTACAGCAATCCGAGCGCCAGGAAAAACGCATCAATATTACATAATGCAGGATCTCCTGGCGCAAGGGAAAATGCCCAGTCTTGAGGGTCGCCACGTAATAAAGAAATAATAATCCTAACTTGTTGAACTGGGTCACCAGAGGAGCGGGGTTTCAAAGCCAGAAATAGTTTACAATTATTTTTAAAATTCAAAAACTTAGCTCTATCTCCAGAAAATAACTCAGGAATAGGAATTTTAGGCTCTAACATAGGATTCTGAACCACAAAATCTTGAATATTTTCTACATTTATAGCGAGATTATCCATCAAAGAGAACAGAGCCTGAATTTCCATGTCCACACCTGTGTTCTGAACCACCCTGATGTAAAGGGGAAAAGAAAGACAGAACACAGTGCAAAGAAAAAAAAATGGTCTCAGAATTTCTCTTTTCCCTCTATTGAGGAGCATTAGTACTTTGGGCTTCCTGTACTGTTATGAAAGGCAATTCAGAACCACAATGGACATTAAAGTTCAGAGCACACAAAGTGACCTGACAATTACCAAAAAACATAGGACGAGCTCTGAGACGTGGGAACTCTGCTGACCGCAATCCCTAATCCTATCCAACCACACTAGAGGTAGCCGTGGAGCGCTCCTGACCAGTCCTATGCGCCTCGAGTACAACCTGAGAAACTAGCTAGCCCTGAAGATAGAAAAATAAGCCTACCTTGCCTCAGAGAAATACCCCAAATGAGAAGGCAGCCCCCCACATATAATGACTGTGAGTTAAGATGAAAATACAAACGCAGAGATGAAATAGATTTAGCAAAGTGAGGCCCGACTTTCTGAACAGAGCGAGGATAGGAAAGGTAACTTTGCGGTCAACACAAAACCCTACAAACAACCACACAAAGGGGGCAAAAAGACCCTCCGTACCGAACTAACGGCACGGAGGTACACCCTCTGCGTCCCAGAGCTTCCAGCAAGCAAGAGAAAACAAATACGCAAGCTGGACAGGAAAAAACAGCAAACAAAATAACAAAAGCGGAACTTAGCTATGCAGAGCAGCAGGCCACAGGAACGATCCAGGAGGAAGCAAGACCAATACTAGAACATTGACTGGAGGCCAGGATCAGAGCACCAGGTGAAGTTAAATAGAGCAGCACCTAACGACTTCACCACATCACCTGAGGAAGGAAACTCAGAAGCCGCAGTACCACTCACATCCACCAACGGAAGCTCATAGACAGAACCAGCCGAAGTACCACTCACGACCACAGGAGGGAGCTTGGCCACAGAATTCACAACACTATATACTACGTGGACTGTGTTATATACTACGTGGGCTGTGCTATATACTACGTGGGCTGTGCTATATACTACGTGGGCTGTGCTATATACTACGTGGGCTGTGCTATATACTACGTGGGCTGTGCTTTATACTATGTGGCTGTGCAATATACTTTGTGGCTGTGTTATATACTACGTGGGCTGTGTTATATATTACGTGACTGTTATATACTACGTGGCTGTGTTATATGCTATGTGGGCTGTGTTATATACTACATGGGCTGTGTTATATGCTACGTGGCTGTGCTATATGCTACGTGGCTGTGCTAGATTTCTATGCTGTATGTGTGCATCATGAATCGTGGTATGTGTTAAAGGGGCGGCCCGCTGAGACTCTGTCGCCCGGGGCCCTCAAAAACCTGGAGCTGGCCCTGGCTTCACTGATTGATTGGTCGCGACCAATCAGCGACAGGCGCAGTCCGGCCGTAAATTGGTGTGGGATTTGAACCACGCTTCGCTGATTGGTCGCGCCCGGCATTATACTTAAATCTTCACCCGATGCGTTAGAATCGGGCCACGATCTAGTATATATATAATATTACCTGTGGTTCCGCTAGTGAAGCAGATCAGACACAAATCCTCAGGACTGGGGGGCTAAAAAGAATGAAAGATGAATGAGCGGACAGTAACTATCATCTGTCTATCACATCTCTCTAATAATCATGAGATCTTACACTGCACGTTACACAATAGACTTGTACATTTTAGAATATAGATTATAACTTCAAATAATGTTTTGGTTTCAGCAAATCAATGTTATTCTCTCTTTTACAATATAAATAAAAATGAAAGAACGTGTTATTCCAATGAAAGTTCAATAGGAACGTTCACTGTTTGGCCTCATTCACACGGTGAATATTTGGTCGGTATTTTACATCAGTATTAGTAAGGATAATTGATACAGATAGAATATTGGAACATTGAATATCATTTTATATGATACAAAGAATAACATTTATTTGCTGTCCCTGGATTTTTCCTTTAGATCATATCGTTCACTTACTGCAGGTTTCTTGAAGTTTTCTTTTCCTAAATACTGAGAAAAACAGAACATGTTACTGATCCCATTTATGTTTTTTTTTTTTTTTTTTTATAATCTTCTCAATATTTTAGTCAGTTGACTGAAAGTCACTAAATGTATGTTTCTACGTCCTATTCCATCTAGGCTCATCTCTTGCTTTACACTGAGGTCTGCTTTGATGAGCTGCATATAAGCATCAGCCCAGCAGAAAGTCAATACAAGGAAAGATGATGACTTTACAGCCAGGACGGGAGATTATAATTACAGGTACCTAAACCCGGTTATCAGAAAACCACAGCACAGAGGGGAGGAGCAAAAATAGAGGGGAGGAGTCTAGAGTGTAACTTGTATTATAATACTAAAATGCAGTTGTTCCCATATTTATCAAAATAATCTTCTTGCCTTTTAGTGCATTGTACATAACTTGTCAGTGACACGGCTCCTGTTATCTCTATGCTACTGCTGATTTCTACTCAGTGTTTAGTTCACTTCAGAGCTGGATTCTGAGCTACGCTGCTCAGTCCTGCTGTATAATTTCCTCCATGCAGCTTTGTAGTAAGTGTTTATTTCACCCCTGAGCTGGATTCACAGCTACGCCTTTAAGTTTTGCTGTATAATGTCCCCCATGCTGCTGCTTTGTAGTAAGTGTTTAGCTCACTTCAGAGCTGGATTCCGAGCTACGCTGCTCATTCCTGCTGTATAAGTTCCTCCATGCTGCTTTGTAGTAAGTGTTTATTTCACCCCTGAGCTGGATTCGCACCTACGCTGTTCAGTCTTGCTATATAATGTCCCCAATGCTGCTACTTTATAGTGTTTATCTCACCCCCTGATCTGGATTCACAGCTACACTGCTCAGTCCTACTGTATAATGTTATCTGTGCTGTTATCTGCTGGGGTTTTGCAGAGGTGAGCTGTGTTTTGGAGTGATGTCACATACCTCCACATCGCTCATCAGCAGCAGCTCCACTCCGCACTTTGCAGCTTGTTCCTTCAGGTCGTTGCCACATTCTTCCATCAGGATGATGATTTTCAGGCTGGGCATGAGTCCCTTCTCAGCGTTATGGAGCAAAATTGCAGCTTTGTCATGTTTATCGCAGACAATGAGGGATAAATCGGCTGTAGGACAGAGTATTTATAATGTTATACGGTTAGGGAGGACATAATCTACAGGCCTCTCCCAGAGATTAAGGAGTGCTGTGGAGTAAGGGATCGGGGACGACTCGCATGTAAATGGATGCCTTGCTCTCTTTTATACTTTGTAGTACAATTTCTCACTATCTTCAAGAGTCCTGCTTGCCGTCAGGGAGTATTAACATTTTTTTATTACAGCCAGATAATAAAATCCATTTGCAGACCTTGCAATTCTCACTGCTGAAATGGTCATTATCGCTTCAACAAACTTTGCATAAAACAGTTGCAAAAGCAATATAAGAAACTTTGTATTATGTATTATCAAGGAGATCTGCTTCTTTCTCCTCTTATGAGCCCCCTCTCTTGCCCCTACCTCCTCAATTCATCACCCACTATGAAAATCAGAAATTCAGCTCAAGACAAGACAGACTGCCAGCTCACTGAGGGATCAGATTACAGCTGCTGAATATATATATAGAGAGAAGACGGAGTAGTGAGAGGGAGAAGCAGAGAGACTCGCTGACCGCGCTACTTTACTCCCATTGACTATCGCAGATTGCGCCTGGGATCCATTTATTATAATGGAAAAGAAAGTTCTGCACACATACTTCATTCTAAAAAGCAGTCAGCCCCTAAAATAATCAATATGTCCTCTGATCCATCTGCATAACTAATGCAACTGATCACTTACAACCTTTCTCTGTTTCATAAAAAGAACAGACAAATGGACTGTCTGAACCGACATGTGGATGGAGCTAAATGATTTATCTCACCCCCGATCTGGATTCACAGCTAAAATATTGTGCACTGCTGTACAATGTCCTCCATGCTTCTGCTTTCTGCTAAATGTTTGTCACCCAGAGCTGAAATCACAGCTATGCCACTGAATACTGCAGTAGAATATCTTCCAAGCTGATGCTTTCTAGTAAAATTTTTGTCACCCCAGAGCTGGATTCACAGCTATGCTGCTGAATACAGGTGCTCCAAGTTCCTGCTTTCTATTAAGTGTTTATCTTATTTTATGCCAGAGCTGGATTATAGAGGTTGACCGTTGTTTTTTTCAGGATTCAGGATTTTCAGCAGGATTCCCTATTTTTATTTTTGCTGCAGGCTTGGACCTTTGAGTCACTCACCTCGGTTAACAATGAATACGATGGCTTCTGCTCCTAAAGTGTCATAAAGAGGAACCACCACCATAGAATAGGAGAAGCAGGCGAGCTCCGCAATCACCACCTGTCGGGGAGGTGAGGGGTTAAAAGGTCTTATCCATTTCTCTTTTTTTATAGTTGCTTTTAATTTGTATCAGTAACAATGTATCAATTTGTCTTACAGGGCCACTACAGTCACCTTCTCCCTGGCCTGAAATGGCTGATAAAAGGGAGTAATAGATTGTGGTCTCCTGTCCTACAGTCACCTCCCCCAGTAATGGCTGATAACAGGGAGTAATAGATTGTAGTCTCCTGTCCTACAGTCTCCTCCCCCAGTAATGGCTGATAACAGGGAGTAATAGATTGTAGTCACCCGTCCTACAGTCGCCTCCCCCAGTAATGGCTGATAACAGGGAGTAATAGATTGTGGTCTCCTGTCCTACAGTCACCTCCCCCAGTAATGGCTGATAACAGGGAGTAATAGATTGTAGTCACCCGTCCTACAGTCGCCTCCCCCAGTAATGGCTGATAACAGGGAGTAATAGATTGTGGTCTCCTGTCCTACAGTCACCTCCCCCAGTAATGGCTGATAACAGGGAGTAATAGATTGTAGTCACCCGTCCTACAGTCGCCTCCCCCAGTAATGGCTGATAACAGGGAGTAATAGATTGTGGTCTCCTGTCCTACAGTCTCCTCCCCCAGTAATGGCTGATAACAGGGAGTAATAGATTGTAGGCTCCTGTCCTACAGTCTCCTCCCCAGTAATGGCTCATAACAGGGAGTAATAGATTGTAGGCTCCTGTCCTACAGTCACCTTCTCCCTGGCCTGCAATGGCTGATAAAAGGGAGTAATAGATTGTGGTCTGCTGTCCTACAGTCACCTCCCCCAGTAATGGCTGATAACAGGGAGTAATAGATTGTAGTCACCCGTCCTACAGTCGCCTCTCCATAGTAATGGCTGATAACGGAGAGCAATAATAGATTGTAGGCTCCTGTCCTACAGTCGCCTCTCGATAGTAATGGCTGATAACAGAGAGCAATAATAGATTGTAGTCTCCTGTCCTACGGTCTCCTCCCCCAGTAATGGCTGATAACAGAGAGCAATAATAGATTGTAGGCTCCTGTCCTACAGTCGCCTCTCCATAGTAATGGCTGATAACAGAGAGCAATAATAGATTGTGGTCTCCTGTCCTACGGTCTCCTCCCCCAGTAATGGCTGATAACAGAGAGCAATAATAGATTGTAGGCTCCTGTCCTACAGTCGCCTCTCCATAGTAATGGCTGATAACTGAGAGCAATTGCTTGCTTCTAGTACTGAAGCTCAGTTCCATGGGCGTGAATATCTCTGAACTGCAGTACCAGACACAACCTGTGGTCAGGGGGGGTGCTACAGCGTGCTACTTTATTTGTTGGTTACCGGTGGATGCTGCCATGTTTTTTAACTCTGGTTAACCCCTGCTTGGCTGATTAATGATTCCTATTGGTGGAGTGGAAGAGCTTTTGCCTCTCCTGATTGGCTGATTTACCTCTGGGCGGTTCTGGGAGAAGACTCCGATGAACTGGTCCGGTGACGCTTTACATCCCTTCTGAATTAAACCTGAACCCAAATTTTCGGCTCTGTCTGCCACCTGCAAGGTATAAATTCTCAAGAATTAGTGTCAGCAAACTGGAGAAACATTTCCCCCCAGACCTAAAACTCCCGGTCTTGGGTGATCACTAGAGATCTCTACCGGGTGTAAGCCACGACAGGACGGTCTCAATGCCAAATATTCATTATAATCTTGTGCTATTCCCAGAGCCCATTAATGTTTCTTATCCTGTGATCTAATAGTCTGTGTATTATGCAGTAATGTGTGGCTGTGTCAGTATTTACTGCTGTGCTATAATTCTGTTCCTCCAGGACACACATAATCAGCCATCCTCCTCCCTCACTACATGGTCCTGATCTCACCTGCTGGTAGGTGATCCATTGATACGGCTGATTAGGTTTTCGGTATCCGAGACAATCTCCATTCCCTGCAGAATAAAAATGAGGAGCAGGAAACTTAACGTTAATTTATAATTCCCCGAAGAGACAGGAGCACAAATTTATAAGAAAATAAACAGTCTAGAATCCAAATCTCCCAACGAATAAACGTTACAATTATTTACTCAGCTTCTTTAGCATTTTTATTGCTACAATGTGTAAAAAAAAAAGAAGCAATTTTGCAAGTAGCGATATGTGTTTTCAGAACTATCCATCTCCATGGCAACAGACTACAAACAATCTTGGTGTAGTCTGACTCCGGTCTGTCACTTTTCTATTCCAGCATGCACTGGGCAGGGGACAAGAAATCAGGGACTTTTTGGTGGAGTATGACGTCCGTCTCTCCTTACAGGAGAAGAATAAATCTGTTTGGCTCTGACACCTGCAGTGGCGCAGTAGCAGCGCTATTCCGAATATCAGACCGCATCTCACCTGACACTCGGATCCCCCTCTTGAAGACTTCATACAAGGTCTTGGCGTCTTCATAGTAGTAAGACATGAGGCTGTCATCCTTCAGTAACGCACATCTCCGAGCTCCACCCTGCAGAACCGCCAGGAGATTACTGACCCATACAGACTTAGGAACGTCAACTTGGTAATTAAAGGGGTTATGACAAGGAACAGGAAATCCTCAGGACCGATGACGCCCCAAACTTAACACAGTATAACCAAACTGAGGACCCCCATTCCAGTGACCCTGCACGATAACCCCTTATTAAAGGAGAAATGCAGCTTTCTTGGCGCCTCTCGGAGAACTGGAACATTGTAAGCAGAGCCCCACTGATCTGAAGGATGTTCCATCAAGAAATGTGAGGTGAATGGGTTTTTGGGATCTAAATTTGGAAACCTGTGAAGGATGATGCGCACAGATTCTGTCTAAGAAGGACTTGAACACTTTGATGCTTTTTTGTTTGGAAGTTTCAAGTATTGTATCACATTTGTATCCAAAGAAGCAATGTTAAAGAATTTCCATGTAATGAAAATCTAATAAAGGTTCAGATCGTTTCCCAATAACGATTACAACCCCCTTCCTCATTGGTGCCCTACACAGCTGCCTGCTGAGCCCACCCCTTGTCCAACCCCTCGTGCCAACTCATGGTCTTCACTAATATTTTCTTTCGACATGTCTCTATTCTAGGTCTTGGGGATCTACTTGTGCTAATGATTTCTCCATGAGGTGATTGTTCTATTCTTGGTAAATAGAGGATATCTTCTGAATTCAACACGTGAAATTCCTGACAAATTGATGACAAGGAACCTATAAAAATCTAAAGAGGGTCCGAGGGCCAATCATTCAGTCACTATAGATGGAGGTGTCAGCTCTCGCAAATTGTCTCTTCAGAGGAGTAGAACTCTAGTGTCACCTATTGGAAGTAGAGATCCAAAAATTAAATATTGGCTCTTACGAGCCTTGTCACATGACTTAGGATTAAAGCCAAAATCTTATTTTGCAGACACTGTGTTTCAGGGTACTGCCCCTCGTCAGTGCAAAGTGTGAGATCTGGCTTGGCTGGGTGAGAGGACTCTGACAGGGATCCAAGGGGTAACGTTTCTCCTGGCAGAGACTGACATGCCAAGGTGAGGAGACATTTAAGACTTGCAACGCTCCTCTGGGAAATATGTAAATCTTGGTTTCATCAGTTAAAATATCTACATGTATTGGAAGAATCTTAACTCAAGTGTTATCTCTTCCATGGTCACCTTAGATCAGAATGCTGAAGTCCAGGTCCAACCTGAGGGTTTTATTGACTTTAGTTCCTAATAGGGGTTATCACTACCTGATCACTATGGGCAAGGCCAGACTATATATTAAGTGAGATGGGAAAACTATTGACACCTTTGAACCATGATGAAAATTTTGAGGCTGACAAGGAACATAAACTTTGTACTGAAGGCACAGGGGCCAACTTACGTCCTCTCATTCTGGACTCCATATATATATAATTATGAAGGAACATGAAGAAGAGGACGTCTAAGAACAACGAGATCATCACAGATAACACGACTGCTACAATGAGAAGCCTGAAAACCCAAACACAAGGCTGGACGTTCTGGGAGCTGAGGGATATTTCTATAGATTTAGTAAAATGTATCCTTCTCTTCAGAATAAGCTTTAAAGAAGACATCAATGGTTAGAGGAGCTGAAGACCCACGAGGAAAAGGATAACCAGCAATGAAAAGGAGCCAATGCCAGAAATCCAAAAGATTCAGACACAAGACAGGAACAACTGAGAACCAGGATGCAAAATGGACCTGAGGGGACATATGTCTGAAGTCTCTGATACTGGACTCCTAGAAGAAGGAGATCAGCAACAAGCTGGATAAAGAGTAACCATCACAGGACAGGACATTTGGGAACAGAATCTTTCAGATGGGAACTAGGAGCCAAACTGGACGCGAAGGCAAAATGATACCAGACTGAATCATTATCTTATTCCAGATGTATGAAAAGATAATTATCAAAGAAAAGATGAACAAGGAGTCCAGAAAAAAAAGGATGGAGACAATCACAAAATCATAAACCCTTCACTGAGAAACCTGAGAACACAAAATAAGACATTCTGAAGAATCGGCATTTATCTGGGAATTGGAACAAACGACCCGACTGAAGCTTTATCTTATTAGTTCTAGGATTATGAAGAGAAGAAACAGTTCGTTAAAAAGATAATTGTAGAGAATGAGATGAAGAGTTGAGAGGAAGAGGAACTGATGGAAAGCGATGGATGGACAGAACTAACAGAAACAAAAAGTTATCTTATTCTGGAAGTAATAGAATGTCCTGCTCATTGGAGGTTCTAGTTATAGAGGAAGAGATGAAGAGGGAGAACAGCAACAATCACAGAACTCAGGAAATCAGACGACCAAGAACAAGACGTTCTGGAGAAACTATCGGAAGTCACACCTGAAGGCAAATGTGACCTGACTGAGGTGTTATCTTATTGTGGCTTTATAAAAAGTCCCAGCTCATTAGGCCGGTGCCCACGATCCGGAAGTGGCTGCGCTTTGGACGCAGTGTATGTCCGCTGCCGTCTACTGAGTGCAGATGAATCGTCTGTGATCACTGAACCGTGTGGATTCGTCCAATACATTGTATTCGCGGCTCTGGAAGATAAATAGACATGCTGCGGTCTGGAGAGACGCGCCGCATGTTTGTCTCCTCAGGTGAGCTGCGGGCATCTGTGGACACATTGTGGGCATGGGATTTCTAGAAATCCATACACTATGCTGTAACATCTGGCCGCTGCGGGGTGGACACAGCACAAGTACGCAGCATCCAACCCTCAGCGTTAACTGACTGTGGGCACCTACTCTCCGAGAAGACAGTTCTGGCTGGTGGTGAGCGCAAGTGCTCGCTATTCATGTCTGCATCGGCTGCTCGGGTACTCAGAGTATCACGGCTGCTCGAGTGACAGGTTCGAGTCCCCGTCCCGCTTGTTTTGCGGCTGTTGCCCGTGTCTGTCAGCACTCGAACATGTCAGTGGAGCACCCGCGATACTCGATGTACCCGAGCAGCTGATGCAGACAAAGGTAGTGAGCGCTTGTGCTTAACACCAAGGATGACATGAGGGAGACCGGAAACAAGGATGGAGACAGTCAGAAGAGTCATGGACAAGACCAGACACAAAAAATGACATTATGGAAAAGCATCGGCCATAAGAGGAAAACAAGCCGCATAATAATAATAATAATAATAATCTAGTGCCAGATGAGATCAGGCGCCGGCCCTTACCTGAGTCCCTATGGACTGCCTGCTCAGATCTATGGGCGGATGCACCGGCCGGGGCTTGGTGAGAACATAGTAGAAAGCGGTCAGTCCGATGGCTATGAGCGTGACAATGGCCGGTGTCGACAGCGGGGTGAACAGGAGACTCAGGCAGCAGCACATCTCACCGGCCTAGATACCTGAGCATGAGAGGCAAAGAGATGAGAAACCCAAAAGTACCGCGCATCACAGCACTGCAAGGAAGGGTGGGGTACTCCCAGATGGTATCACACACGGGAAGCTTAGGTACAGTGCTGGCTCAGCAGTCAGTATCACACAGGAGAGGATTAGATACACGGCTCAGCAGAGAGTATCACACAGGATAGGATTAGATACATGGCTCAGCAGACAGTATCACACACGAGAGGATTAGATACACGGCTCAGCAGACAGTATCACACAGGAGAGGATTAGATACACTGCTCAGCAGACAGTATCACACAGGATAGGATTAGATAAACGGCTCAGCAGACAGTATCACACAGGATAGGATTAGATACACGGCTCAGTAGACAGTATCACACACGAGAGGATTAGATACACGGCTCAGCAGTCAGTATCACACAGGAGAGGATTAGATACATGGCTCAGCAGTCAGTATCACACAGGAGAGGATTAGATACACGGCTCAGCAGTCAGTATCACACAGGAGAGGATAAGATACACGGCTCAGCAGTCAGTATCACACAGGAGAGGATTAGATACATGGCTCAGCAGTCAGTATCACACAGGAGAGGATTAGATACATGGCTCAGCAGTCAGTATCACACAGGATAGGATTAGATACACGGCTCAGCAGTCAGTATCACACAGGAGAGGATTAGATACACGGCTCAGTAGACAGTATCACACAGGAGAGGATTAGATACATGGCTCAGCAGTCAGTATCACACAGGATAGGATTAGATACACGGCTCAGCAGTCAGTTTCACACAGGAGAGGATTAGATACACGGCTCAGTAGACAGTATCACACAGGAGAGGATTAGATACATGGCTCAGCAGTCAGTATCACACAGGAGAGGATTAGATACACGGCTCAGCAGACAGTATCACACAGGATAGGATTAGATACACGGCTCAGTAGACAGTATCACACAGGAGAGGATAAGATACACGGCTCAGCAGTCAGTATCACATAGGATAGGATTAGATACACGGCTCAGTAGACAGTATCACACAGGAGAGGATAAGATACACGGCTCAGCAGTCAGCATCACACAGGAGAGGATTAGATACATGGCTCAGCAGTCAGTATCACACAGGAGAGGATTAGATACATGGCTCAGCAGTCAGTATCACACAGGATAGGATTAGATACACGGCTCAGCAGTCAGTATCACACAGGAGAGGATTAGATACACGGCTCAGTAGACAGTATCACACAGGAGAGGATTAGATACATGGCTCAGCAGTCAGTATCACACAGGATAGGATTAGATACACGGCTCAGCAGTCAGTATCACACAGGAGAGTATTAGCTACAAGGCTCAGCAGTCAGTATCACATAGGATAGGATTAGATACACAGCTCAGCAGACAGTATCACACAGGATAGGATTAGATACACGGCTCAGTAGACAGTATCACACAGGAGAGGATAAGATACACGGCTCAGCAGTCAGTATCACACAGGATAGGATTAGATACACGGCTCAGCAGACAGTATCACACAGGATAGGATTAGATACACAGCTCAGCAGACAGTATCACACAGGAGAGAAATAGATACATGGCTCAGCAGTCAGTATCACACAGGATAGGATTAGATACAGAGCTCAGCAGTCAGTATCACACAGGAGAGGATTAGATACACGGCTCAGCAGTCAGTATCACATAGGATAGGATTAGATACACGGCTCAGCAGTCAGTATCACACAGGATAGGATTAGATACACGGCTCAGCAGACAGTATCACACAGGAGAGGATAAGATACACAGCTCAGCAGTCAGTATCACACAGGATAGGATTAGATACACGGCTCCGCAGACAGTATCACACAGGATGGTATTAGATACACGGCTCAGCAGTCAGTATCACACAGGATAGGATTAGATACACGGCTCAGCAGACAGTATCACACAGGATAGGATTAGATACACGGCTCAGCAGTCAGTATCACACAGGAGAGGATTAGATACACAGCTCAGCGGACAGTATCACACAGGAGAGGATTAGCTACAGGCTCAGCACACAGTATCACATAGGATAGGATTAGATACACGGCTCAGCAGTCAGTATCACACAGGATGGGATTAGATACACGGCTCAGCAGTCAGTATCACACAGGAGAGGATTAGATACACGGCTCAGCAGACAGTATCACACAGGAGAGGATAAGGTACACGTCTCAGAAGACAGTATCACACAGGGGAGGATAAGGTGCACGTCTCAGAAGACAGTATCACACAGGATGGGATTAGATACACGGCTCAGCAGTCAGTATCACACAGGATAGGATTAGATACACGGCTCAGCAGACAGTATCACACAGGATAGGATTAGATACACAGCTCAGCAGACAGTATCACACAGGAGAGAAATAGATACACGGCTCAGCAGACAGTATCACACAGGATAGGATTAGATACACGGCTCAGCAGTCAGTATCACACAGGATAGGATTAGATACACGGCTCAGCAGACAGTATCACACAGGAGAGGATAAGGTACACGTCTCAGCAGACAGTATCACACAGGAGAGGATAAGGTACACGTCTCAGAAGACAGTATCACACAGGATGGGATTAGATACACGGCTCAGCAGTCAGTATCACACAGGATAGGATTAGATACACGGCTCAGCAGACAGTATCACACAGGAGAGAAATAGATACACGGCTCAGCAGACAGTATCACACAGGATAGGATTAGATACACGGCTCAGCAGTCAGTATCACACAGGATAGGATTAGATACACAGCTCAGCAGTCAGTATCACACAGGATAGGGTTAGATACACGGCTCAGCAGTCAGTATCACACAGGATAGGGTTAGATACATGGCTCAGCAGTCAGTATCACACAGGAGAGGATTAGATACACAGCTCAGACCTCAGTATCACACAGGATAGGATTAGGTACACGGCTCAGCAGACAGTATCACACAGGATAGGATTAGATACTCGGCTCGGCACTCAGCATCAGACAGGGGAGGATTAGATACACGGCTCAGCAGACAGTATCACACAGGATAGGATTAGATACACCACTCAGCAGTCAGTATCACACAGGATAGGATTAGATACACGGCTCAGCAGTCAGTATCACACAGGAGAGGATTAGATACTCGGCTCGGCACTCAGCATCAGACAGGGGAGGATTAGCTGCACGGCTCAGCAGACAGTATCACACAGGATAGTATTAGATACCCGGCTCAGCAGACAGTATCACACAGGATAGGATTAGATACACGGCTCAGCAGTCAGTATCACACAGGAGAGGATTAGATACTCGGCTCGGCACTCAGCATCAGGCAGGGGAGGATTAGATACACAGCTCAGTAGACAGTATCACACAGGAGAGGATTAGATACTCGGCTCAGCAGACAGTATCACACAGGATAGGATTAGATACACAGCTCAGCAGACAGTATCACACAGGATAGGATTAGATACTCGGCTCGGCACTCAGCATCAGACAGGGGAGGATTAGATACTCGGCTCAGCAGACAGTATCACACAGGATAGGATTAGATACACAGCTCAGCAGACAGTATCACACAGGATAGGATTAGATACTCGGCTCGGCACTCAGCATCAGACAGGGGAGGATTAGATACACAGCTCAGTAGACAGTATCACACAGGATAGGATTAGATACTCGGCTCGGCACTCAGCATCAGACAGGGGAGGATTAGATACACGGCTCAGCAGACAGTATAACACGGGAGGATTAGATACACGGCTCAGCTGTCCCTGCAGGTTGTGCTATGCTGACATTACCTGGTGGGGTAGTACTGATATGGGCCCATGTGATCGGGGGGCAGCAGTTTTTGGCCTCCGCACAGCTGCATTACACCTCCGTATCAGGCAGATGTTTGCACCTTCCATGTGCTGGTGACGGCGTGGATGCGGCGTGTGTGGACTTGCTGGATGGACGCTCGGAGCCAATTACAATGTGAAATTCCACAATGCTATTAATTTAATGAACGATGTATAAAGAATGATGAGGGCACTACATCCCGCTCCTCCTGCGCAGACTGCAGCAATGAAAACGTTATCAGCTGCCTTCATGTCCAGCTGTGGTCAGGATGGACAGTAGTTTACCTACAACTTAAGGGTCCAACAACACCAAGCAGGACACCAAGGGTTAATATCAATCTTACACAAGAAAAGTCAGTATCTGATCAGAGAAATCTGCTGCCTTCTCCTCCTGGGTGGATGTTTTCCTCTGAAATTGGTGCTAAAAGCTGGAAAGTCTGTAATCAGGGACGACGTAGTTCCCATTACAGAGGTGACAGATGGTGAAGCGACTGGGGAGGAGCTATAAGCAGAGGGGAGGAGCTAGAGGAGGGAGGAGCTAGATGCAGAGAGGAGGAGCTGGAGGCAGACAGAAGGGAGGGGCTAGAGGCAGAAAAAGGGGAGGAGTTAGAGTCAGGGGAGGGGTTAGAGGCAGACACAGTCAGAGGGGAGGAGCTAGAGGCAGACACAGTCAGAGGGGAGGAGCTAGAGGCAGGCAGAGGGGAGGAGCTAGCGGCAGACATAGAAGGGAGGAGCTAGAGGCAGACACAGGGGAAAAGCCAGAGGCAGACCTACAAAGGGGAGGAGCTAGAAGCAGACAGACAGAGGGGAGGAGCTAGAGGCAGACACAGACAGAGGGGAGGAGCTGCAGGCAGAGGGGAGGAGCTAGCGGCAGACATAGAAGGGAGGAGCTAGAGGCAGACACAGAGAGGAGGAGCCAGAGGTAGACCTACAAAGGGGAGGAGCTAGAAGCAGACACAGACAGAGGGGAGGAGCTAGAGGCAGACACAGACAGAGGAGAGGAGCTAGAGGCAGACAGACAGAGGGGAGGAACTAGAGGCAACAGAGGGGAGGAACTAGAGGCAGACAGAGGGGAGGAGTTAGAGGCAGACACACAGAGGGGAGGAGCTAGAGGAGGACACAGACAGCGGGGATGAGCTAGAAGCAGACAGATGGGAGGAGCTAGAGGCAGAAAGAGGGGAGGAGCTAGAGGCAGACAGAGGGGAGGAGCTAGAGGTAGAAAGCGGGGAGGAGCTAGAGGCAGACAGAGGGGAGGAGCTAGAGGCAGACACAGACAGAGGGGGGTGTTATGACCTGGTGGTCAGGACTATAATGGACCTGGTGGTTAAGAGCACACGGAATGACCTGATAGTTACTGATAATAAAGGACGAGCTCTGGGACGTGGGAACTCTGCTGACCGCAATCCCTAATCCTATCACACACACTAGAAATAGCCGTGGATTGCGCCTAACGCTCCCTATGCAACTCGGCACAGCCTAAGGAACTAGCTAGCCCTGAAGATAGAAAAATAAAGCCTACCTTGCCTCAGAGAAATTCCCCAAAGGAAAAGGCAGCCCCCCACATATAATGACTGTGAGTAATGATGAAAATACAAACACAGAGATGAAATAGATTTAGCAAAGTGAGGCCCGACTTACTGAACAGACCGAGAATAGGAAAGGTTACTTTGCGGTCAGCACAAAAACCTAAAAAAGACCACGCAGAGGGCGCAAAAAAGACCCTCCGCACCGACTCACGGTGCGGAGGCGCTTCCTCTGCGTCCCAGAGCTTCCAGCAAGCAAGACAACAATAAAAATAGCAAGCTGGACAGAAAAATAGCAAACCAAAGAAATACAAGGTGGAACTTAGCTTCTGCTGGGAAGACAGGTCACAAGAACGATCCAGGAGTGAACTAGACCAATACTGGAACATTGACAGGTGGCATGGAGCAAAGATCTAAGTGGAGTTAAATAGAGCAGCAGCTAACGAATTAACCTCGTCACCTGTGGAAGGAAACTCAGAAACACCCACCAGAGGAAGTCCATGGACAGAACCAGCCGAAGTACCATTCATGACCACAGGAGGGAGCCCGACAACAGAACTCACAACAGGGGGGAGCAAGAGGCAGACAGAGGAGAGGAGCTAGAGGCAGACATGGACAGAGGGGAGGAGCTAGAGGCAGACAGAGGAGAGGAGCTAGAGGCAGACATGGACAGAGGGGAGGAGCTAGAGGCAGACAGACAGGGGAGGAGCTAGAGGGGGAAACAGAGGGAAGGAGCTAGAAGCAAACAGAGGAGAGGAGCTAGAGGCAGACACAAGACAGAGGGGAGGAGCAAGAGGCGGACACCCGACAGAGGGGAGGAGCAAGAGGCGGGCACAGACAGCGGGGAGGAGATAGAGGCAGGCACAGACAGAGGGGAGGAACTAGAGGCAGACACAAACAGAGGGGAGGAGCTAGAGGCAGACACAGGGGAGGAGCTAGAGGCTGACACAGAGGGGAGGAGCTAGAGGCAGACACAGGGGAGGAGCTAGAGGCAGACATAGAGGGGAGGAGCTAGAGGCAGACACAGACAGGGGAGGAGCTAAAGGCAGACACAGATGGGAGGAGCTAGAGGCAGACACCGAGGGAAGGAGCTAGAGGCAGACACAGAGGGCAGGAGCTAGAAGCAGACACAGATGGGAGGAGCTAGAGGCAGACCCAGAGGGGAGGAGCTAGAGGCATACACAGAGGGGAGGAGCTAGAGGCAGACACAAAGGGGAGGAGCTAGAAGCAGACCCAGACAGAGGAGAGGAGCTAGAGGCAGACATAGAGGGGAGGAGCTAGAGGCAGACACAGACAGGGGAGGAGCTAAAGGCAGACACAGATGGGAGGAGCTAGAGGCAGACACAGAGGGGAGGAGCTAGAGGCAGACACAGAGGGGAGGAGCTAGAGGCAGACACAGAGGGTAGGAGCTAGAGGCCGACACAGACATTCTGCTGTAACTTCTCCTGAAGCAATGGTTACAGTTCTCCATAGAACTATATCAGCACCAATTGTCATCTCCTTTCCCAGTAATTTAACATTCTGTCTACACTGAATTGAGAATTGAATAAATATCTAAATGACGGCGACTCTTTCTATGGGGATAAATAATGGTTTCTGGTATGTGAGCTCTAAATCTTCTCTCCGTTATTTCATTCATGTGTGATACCGTCTGCTGAGCTGTATCTCATCCTCTCCTGTGTGATACTGCCTGCTGAGCTGTATCTCATCCTCTCCTGTGTGATACTGCCTGCTGAGCTGTATCTCATCCTCTCCTGTGTGATACTGCCTGCTGAGCTGTATCTCATCCTCTCCTGTGTGATACTGCCTGCTGAGCTGTATCTCATCTTCTACTGTGTGATACTGCCTGCTGAGCTGTATCTCATCCTATCCTGTGTGATACTGACTGCTGAGCTGTGTATCTAATCCTATCCTGTGTGATACTGCCTGCTGAGCTGTATCTCATCCTCTCCTGTGTGATACTGTCTGCTGAGCTGTGTATCTATGATTCAATATATTTTTATTGAAGTTGTAATTAACAATTGATATTTCCACATACATCAAAATCAAAGTCATGTTGCACAACAGGTACAAGTATGGCTACGTTCACATTAGCGTTGCGCCGCTGTTGCGTCGGCGACGCAGCGGCGACGCAGCGGCGACGCGCCCCTATGTTTAACATAGGGGACGCGTGCGTTTTTTGGGTGGCGTTTTTCGCCACGTGCGTCGTTTCCGACGCTAGCGTCGGACGCAAGAAAATGCAACAAGTTGCATTTTCTGTGCGTCCGATTTTTGTCAAAAACGACGCACGCGTCGCAAAACGCGCGCGTTTTTGCGCGCGTTTGCGCGCGTTTTAACATGCGTCGCGCGTTGCGTCGCCGACGCAGGGCGGCGCAACGCTAATGTGAACGTAGCCTAAAGTAGCCAGCATATATTATTTGGAAAGGGAACGTATAGTGCCACAATTAGTATTGAAACTTTGTATCATGTTATGTGAATAAATTGTATTCAAATGACGAGACACGATAGGGAAGAATCGGGGGAACACAAAGGTCAACACAGGAGGGAGGTATGGGGGGGAATTTTGCATATTCTGAGTGTGATATTAATGGCTCATCATCACTAGAATGGCGATGTTAGCCACGTTCTAAATTCAGATGAATTTCTGAATGATGTCCAGGGAAACCGAGCTCTCATACTGTATGAGTCCAAGTTCAGCCAACGGTCAGAGACTATGAGGTCTTCCATGAGCCGTGTATCTAATCCTCTCCTGTGTGATACTGACTGCTGAGCTGTGTATCTAATCCTATCATGTGTGATACTGACTGCTGAGCCGTGTATCTAATCCTATCCTGTGTGATACTGACTGCTGAGCTGTGTATCTAATCCTCTCCTGTGTGATACTGTCTGCTGAGCCGCGTATCTAATCCTATCCTGTATGATACTGTCTGCTGAGCCGCGTATCTAATCCTATCCTGTGTGATACTGTCTGCTGAGCTGTGTATCTAATCCTATCCTGTATGATACTGTCTGCTGAGCTGTGTATCTAATCCTATCCTGTGTGATACTGACTGCTGAGCCATGTATCTAATCCTGTCATGTGTGATACTGACTGCTGAGCCGTGTATCTAATCCTATCCTGTGTGATACAGTCTGCTGAGCTGTGTATCTAATCCTATCGTGTGTGATACTGACTGCTGAGCCGTGTATCTAATCCTATCCTGTGTGATACTGACTGCTGAGCTGTGTATCTAATCCTCTCCTGTGTGATACTGACTGCTGAGCCGTGTATCTAATCCTCTCCTGTGTGATACTGTCTGCTGAGCCGTGTATCTAATCCTATCCTGTGATACTGTCTGCTGAGCTGTGTATCTAATCCTCTCCTGTGTGATGCTGTCTGCTGAGCTGTGTATCTAATCCTCTCCTGTGTGATATTGTCTGCTGAGCTGTGTATCTAATCCTGTCCTGTGTGATACCAACTGCTGAGCTGAGTATCTAATCCTATCCTGTGTGATACTGACTGCTGAGCCGTGTATCTAATGCTATCCTGTGTGATACTGTCTGCTGAGCTGTGTATCTAATCCTATCCTGTGTTATACTGTCTGCTGAGCTGTGTATCTAATCCTATCCTGTGTGATACTGTCTGCTGAGCTGTGTATCTAATCCTGTCCTGTGTGATACCAACTGCTGAGCTGAGTATCTAATCCTCTCCTGTGTGATACTGGCTGCTGAGCCGTGTATCTAATCCAATACCTGTATGATACTGTCTGCTGAGCCGTGTATCTAATGCTATCCTGTGTGATAATGACTGCTGAGCTGTGTATCTAATCCTATCCTGTGTTATACTGTCTGCTGAGCTGTGTATCTAATCCTATCCTGTGTGATACTGTCTGCTGAGCTGTGTATCTAATCCTGTCCTGTGTGATACTAACTGCTGAGCTGTGTATCTAATCCTATCCTGTGTGATACTGACTGCTGAGCTGTGTATCTAATCCTATCCTGTATGATACTGTCTGCTGAGACGTGTATCTAATCCTATCCTGTGATACTGACTGCTGAGCTGTGTATCTAATCCTATCCTGTGTGATACTGTCTGCTGAGCTGTGTATCTAATCCTCTCCTGTGTGATGCTGTCTGCTGAGCTGTGTATCTAATCCTCTCCTGTGTGATACTGTCTGCTGAGCAGTGTATCTAATCCTATCCTGTGATACTGACTGCTGAGCTGTGTATCTAATCCTCTCCTGTGTGATACTGTCTGCTGAGCAGTGTATCTAATCCTATCCTGTGATACTGTCTGCTGAGCTGTGTATCTAATCCTCTCCTGTGTGATGCTGTCTGCTGAGCTGTGTATCTAATCCTCTCCTGTGTGATACTGACTGCTGAGCTGTGTATCTAATCCTCTCCTGTGTGATGCTGTCTGCTGAGCTGTGTATCTAATCCTCTCCTGTGTGATACTGACTGCTGAGCTGTGTATCTAATCCTATCCTGTGTGATATGGTCTGCTGAGCTGTGTATCTAATCCTATCCTGTGATACTGACTGCTGAGCAGTGTATCTAATCCTCTCCTGTGTGATACTGACTGCTGAGCCGTGTATCTAATCCTCTCCTGTGTGATGCTGTCTGCTGAGCTGTGTATCTAATCCTCTCCTGTGTGATACTGTCTGCTGAGCCGTGTATCTAATCCTATCCTGTATGATACTGTCTGCTGAGCCGTGTATCTAATCCTATCCTGTGATACTGACTGCTGAGCTGTGTATCTAATCCTATCCTGTGTGATACGGTCTGCTGAGCTGTGTATCTAATCCTATCCTGTGATACTGACTGCTGAGCAGTGTATCTAATCCTCTCCTGTGTGATACTGACTGCCGAGCCGTTTATCTAATCCTCTCCTGTGTGATACTGACTGCTGAGCCGTGTATCTAATCCTATCCTGTGTGATACTGACTGCTGAGCTGTGTATCTAATCCTATCCTGTGTGATACTGACTGCTGAGCTGTGTATCTAATCCTCTCCTGTGTGATACTGACTGCTGAGCCGTGTATCTAAGCCTATTCTGTGTGATACTGACTGCTGAGCTGTGTATCTAATCCTATCCTGTGTGATACTGACTGCTGAGCCGTGTATCTAAGCCTATTCTGTGTGATACTGACTGCTGAGCTGTGTATCTAATCCTATCCTGTGTGATACTGACTGCTGAGCTGTGTATCTAATCCTCTCCTGTGTGATACTGACTGCTGAGCCGTGTATCTAAGCCTATTCTGTGTGATACTGACTGCTGAGCTGTGTATCTAATCCTATCCTGTGTGATACTGACTGCTGAGCCGTGTATCTAAGCCTATTCTGTGTGATACTGACTGCTGAGCTGTGTATCTAATCCTATCCTGTGTGATACTGTCTGCTGAGCTGTGTATCTAATCCTATCCTGTGATACTGACTGCTGAGCCGTGTATCTAATCTTCTCCTGTGTGATACTGACTGCTGAGCCGTGTATCTAATCTTATCCTGTGTGATACTGTCTGCTGAGCCGTGTATCTAATCCTCTCCTGTGTGATACTGCCTGCTGAGCAGTGTATCTAATCCTCTCCTGTGTGATACTGTCTGCTGAGCCGTGTATCTAATCCTCTCCTGTGTGATACTGTCTGCTGAGCTGTGTATCTAATCCTCTCCTGTGTGATACTGACTGCTGAGCCGTGTATCTAATCCTCTCCTGTGTGATACTGACTGCTGAGCTGTGTATCTAATCCTATCCTGTGTGATACTGTCTGCTGAGCCGTGTATCTAATCCTCTCCTGTGTGATACTGACTGCTGAGCCGTGTATCTAATCCTATCCTGTGTGATACTGTCTGCTGAGCCGTGTATCTAATCCTCTCCTGTGTGATACTGTCTGCTGAGCCGTGTATCTAATCCTCTCCTGTGTGATACTGCCTGCTGAGCAGTGTATCTAATCCTCTCCTGTGTGATACTGTCTGCTGAGCCGTGTATCTAATCCTCTCCTGTGTGATACTGTCTGCTGAGCTGTGTATCTAATCCTCTCCTGTGTGATACTGACTGCTGAGCTGTGTATCTAATCCTATCCTGTGTGATACTGTCTGCTGAGCCGTGTATCTAATCCTCTCCTATGTGATACTGACTGCTGAGCCGTGTATCTAATCCTCTCCTGTGTGATACTGACTGCTGAGCCGTGTATCTAATCCTCTCCTGTGTGATACTGACTGCTGAGCCGTGTATCTAATCCTATCCTGTGTGATACTGTCTGCTGAGCTGTGCATCTAATCCTATCCTGTGTGATACTGTCTGCTGAGCTGTGTATCTAATCCTATCCTGTGTGATACTGACTGCTGAGCCGTGTGTCTAATCCTCTCCTGTGTGATACTGTCTGCTGAGCCGTGTATCTAATCCTCTCCTGTGTGATACTGACTGCTGAGCCGTGTATCTAATCCTATCCTGTGTGATACTGTCTTGCAGATCAGATACCCCTGCGGTCTCAGTAGTGACTGGCTGTCCCCTTGTATCAGATTTAGGACAGAATTTGGCTTTTTGTGTCTTTCTTGCACTTTGGATAATTACAGATATGACACCTCGGAGACATCTGGACTAATAAGGGCTGAGGGTCCGTATCGAGGGTCCGTATCGAGGGTCTGCAGGTCCGGACTGGGACTGAAATTCAGCCCTGGCATTTGAAATCACACAGACCCATGTTGTTCCCGTTTCCAAGCACGAGATAGGATATATCACTAATATTACCCTGGATGGAGGAAAGGAAGATTTACTACCAAATATTTCTAATGATACCTGTGGCTGCTGGGGTAAGTGACAGTCAGCGACTTTGTACTTTATCACCACTGTTAACAGTATGGGTGTCTTGAGACTATTGATTCTGTTAACAACAAAGCAGACAAGGCAGCCCTTAACCAGACGTGCCCTTCTGGCATTTGCCAGAATTGCTAGATGGCCAGTCCGACCCTGAGGGTCTGTATCGAGGGTCCGCATTGAGTGTCTGTATCTAGGGTCCGTATCGAGGGTCCGTATCGAGGGCCCGTATTGGCTGCTCCTCGGTGAAGGTTTCCAGCCCTCGCTGCCTGCTGCCTGGCTGTCTCCTGCACTTTGTTACATTGTTACTTTTCTTATTGTGTTGATTTGTTAGTAAATATCAGTGACTCTGATATCACTAGAGGTGGCAGCCGTTGTCCCGGTGGCGGCCGCTGTCCCGGTGGAAGCCGTTGTCCTGGTGGTGGCCGCTGTCCCGGTGGAAGCCGTTGTCCTGGTGGCGGCCGCTGTCTCGGTGGGGGCCACGGTCCTGGTGGCGGCCACTGTCCTGGTGGCAGCCGTTGTCCTGGTGGCGGCCGTTGTCCTGGTGGTGGCCGCTGTCCCAGTGGGGGCCGCGGTCCGGGTGGCGGCTGCTGTCCCGGTGGTGGCCGCTGTCTTGGTGGCGTCCGCTGTCTCGGAGGAGGCCGCTGTCCCGGTGGAGGCCGCTGTCCCGGTGGCGGCCGCTGTCCCGGTGGCGACCGCTGTCCCGGTGGCGGCTGCTGTCCCGGTGGAGGCCGCTGTCTCGGTGGCGGCCGCTGTCTCGGAGGAGGCCGCTGTCCCGGTGGCGGCCGCTGTCCCGGTGGCGGCCGCTGTCCCGGTGGCGACCGCTGTCCCGGTGGCGGCCGCTGTCCCGGTGGAGGCCGCTGTCCCGGTGGCGACCGCTGTCCCGGTGGCGGCCGCTGTCTCGGTGGCGGCCGCTGTCTCGGAGGAGGCCGCTGTCCCGGTGGCGGCCGCTGTCCCGGTGGCGGCCGCTGTCCCGGTGGCGGCCGCTGTCCCGGTGGCGGCCGCTGTCCCGGTGGAGGCCGCTGTCCCGGTGGCAGCCGTTGTCCTGGTGGCGGCCGCTGTCACCCTGCACCTTGCTCCTGCAGTCTCCCCGGTTGCAGTCTCTGACATCACCGGCAGCACACAGGGTTTTGCGCTGGGTCCTGGCAGCTTTTCCTGCACATCTGCCAGGCGGGGTCCTTCCTAACCCTACCGCAGCAGTATACAAATAGGTTGTGAAACTACTCCAGCAGGACAGACATAATGGGAGTTGTAGTCTCACGATTGCCAGCGACCACTCTCCTGCACGCCTGCTCCCGATGGTGCTCTTTTCACACAAGTGCTCTGAAAATGTGAACGGTGCCACAAAAGTGCAGAATGATGCAGTCTACCGCGGCCCACTCTGTAGGGAGAAGGGCCCCCCAAAACCGCTCCCCATCCCTGCAAATCAGATGGCGACAGCGAGGGTCAGGGACAACTATCCTCCGCTAGCCAAAGCCAGAGGAAACCCAATCTTGCTCCAAGCATCTGCCCGGGGCCCCCTCCATAGACAGAAGGGTCGCTGGGCCATCCTCTGCACCCCCAGTCCTCAGCCCTGCAGACTCCTTACCTCCTGGGAGACTCCTGGCCCCGGCTGGTATCCTGACAAGAGAGGATCTGTCCCGATACCTCCCCGGGAGCGCTAATATCTGCCGCACATTGCACTTGGAGTCTGGTCTTTGGACCTTGGCTGCAATCGGTTCAAAGGTGCAAATGTCTGTGTTTGAATATTGCATGATGGCAGCAGGGACCTGTGCAGCCGCCGACGATCGTCCTCGGGTTACAGAACCCTCTCAAGATTTGACAGTGTAATTTTCAGGAGGCTGCAGTCAGTCACCCAAGCCAGGGATTTGCAAGTGAGGAGGGGATTGTGAAAAGAGGTGAATTTAACCTCTAATTGTCAGGAGCCGTCCTGTAGGTGATATTGTGCCCCCTGCTCTGGGGTCCCAGGATAGATGTCTGTAAAAGAGGAGAAAAAAAAGGGCCGGAAGTTATACAGGTCCCTAATTGTCGGTTTTCAGACAGGTGGAAAAAAACCCCCATTATGTTCATATATGAATATGGCCATACAGTGCCCAATAATACCGACATACAATGATAGTAACCCCTACCAAGTACGCCCTCATTCAGACTTCAGTTTTTTTCACATGAGTTTTTCTTGTCTCTGAAAAAAAAAGTTTATATCCATCTGCTTTCCATGAAAATCAGTCTGCACTCAAATGGCATCCGGGAGCCACGCGATATTTTTCACAGACCCACGGACTCGCACTGACAATTTTCTTCTGACACTCAGATCAATATCGGACGTGTCTCTGCGATTTTGCACCAACCGCTCATTCTCTGAAAACCATGGACAAGTGAGCGGCCCCATCTGCTCTTATAGGTACGAGTGCTATCTGTGAAAAACACTAAGGTACCGTCACACTCAGCGACGCTGCAGCGATACAGACAACGATCCGGATCGCTGCAGCGTCGCTGTTTGGTCGCTGGAGAGCTGTCACACAGACCGCTCTCCAGCGACCAACGATGCCGGTAACCAGGGTAAACATCGGGTTACTAAGGGCAGGGCCGCGCTTAGTAACCCGATGTTTACCCTGGTTACCATCGTAAAAGTTAAAAAAACAAACATTACATACTTACCTTCCACTGTCTGTCCCCGGCGCTCTGCTTTTCTGCACTGACTGTAAGCACAGCGGCCGGAAAGCACAGCGGTGACGTCACCGTTCTGCTTTCCGGCTGCCCGGCGCTCACAGCCAGTGCAGAAAAGCAGAGCGCCGGGGACAGACAGCGGAAGGTAAGTATGTAATGTTTGTTTTTTTAACTTTTACGATGGTAACCAGGGTAAACATCGGGTTACTAAGCGCGGCCCTGCGCTTAGTAACCCGATGTTTACCGTGGTTACCAGTGAAGACATCGCTGAATCGGCGTCACACACACCGATTCAGCGATGTCTGTGGGAGATCCAGCGACGAAATAAAGTGCTGGACTTTCTGCTCCGACCAGCGATGGCACAGCAGGGGCCTGATCGCTGCTGCGTGTCAAACACAACGATATCGCTATCCAGGACGCTGCAACGTCACAGATCGCTAGCGATATCGTTCAGTGTGACGGTACCTTTAGGCCGGTTTCACACGTCAGTGGCTCCGGTACGTGAGGTGACAGTTTCCTCACATACCGGAGCCACTGACACACGTAGACACAGTGAAATCAATGCATCTGTTCAGATGTCAGTGATTTTTTGCGGACCGTGTCTCCATGTGCACGGATTACACGGACCCATTAAAGTCAATGGGTCCGTGTAAAACACGTACCGCACACGGACGTTGTCCGTGTGCAGTCCGTGTGCCGTGCAGGAGACAGCGCTACATTAAGCACATGGATCTTTATTTTAAACACAATTATTCATATCTTCTCTACAGAAAACGCTGCTGCAGGGAAGATATGAATGGGGCTTCAGCACCAGATGCTGGTACGTGTGGTACCCAGCACGGTGCGTGTGGTACCCAGTGGGCACACGGGCGGCACACGTGTGCCGCACGTGTGCCACACTGATGTGCCACAGAAACGTAGGGGCACACGGACACGGATAATTCCGGTACCGGAATTATCTGGACGTGTAAGACTGGCCTTAGGCTGTGTGCACACGTTCCAGATTTTTCACGTTGTTTTTCACTATAAAACCGCAAAAAAAACGCATCCAATAAGCATCCTATTAATAGAATGTACTCTGCAATTTTTGTGCACATGTTGTGTTTCTTCTGCAAACTGTGATTTCCCGCTATTTAATGCATTGGGAAGCTCCTGAAAAAAAACGTGAAAAATCTGCACAAAAAATGCGAAAAAAAGCTGAGAAAAATGTGAACACACCGCATGCAGATTTCCTGCAGAAAAAAGTCCAGTTTTGTTCAGGAAATTTCTGCAAAGAATCCTGACGTACAGTTAGGTCCATATATATTTGGACAGATACAACATTTTTCTAATTTTGGTTGTAGACATTACCACAATGAATTTTAACCAAAACAATTCAGATGCAGTTGAAGTTCCGACTTTCAGCTTTTATTTGAGGGTATCCACATTAAAATTGGATGAAGGGTTTAGGAGTTTCAGCTCTAACATGTGCCACCCTGTTTTTAAAGGGACCAAAAGTAATTGGACAGATTATATAATTTTAAATAAAATGTTCATTTTTAGTACTTGGTTGAAAACCCTTTGTTGGCAATGACGGCCTGAAGTCTTGAACTCATGGACATCACCAGACGCTGTGTTTCCTCCTTTTTGATGCTCTGCCAGGCCTTCACTGTGGTGGTTTTCAGTTGCTGTTTGTTTGTGGACTTTCTGTCTGAAGTTTAGTCATTAACAAGTGAAATGCTGCTCAGTTGGGTTGAGAGCAGGTGACTGACTTGGCCATTCAAGAATATTCCACTTCTTTGCTTTAATAAACTCCTGGTTGCTTTGGTTTTATGTTTTGGGTCATTGTCCATCTGTAGTATGAAACGACGACCAATCAGTTTGGCTGCATTTGGCTGGATCTGAGCACACAGTATGGCGGCTCTGAAGACCTCAGAATTCATCCGGCTGCTTCTGTCCTGTGTCACATCATCAATAAACACTAGTGACCCAGTGCCACTGGCAGCCATGCATGCCCGCGCCATCACACTGCCTCCGCCGGGTTTATGCATGCCCGCGCCATCACACTGCCTCCGCCGGGTTTTACAGATGATGTGGTATGCTTTGGATCATGAGCTGTACCACGCCTTCACCATACTTTTCTCTTTCCATCATTCTGGTAGAGGTTGATCTTGGTTCCATCTCTCCATAGAATGTTCTTCCAGAACTGTGCGGCTTTTTTAGATGTTTTTAGCCTTTTTCTTCTTGATGCTTATGAGTGGCTGCACCGTGCAGTGAACCCTCTGTATTTACTTTCATGCAGTCTTCTCTTTATGGTGGATTTGGATATTGATCCGCTAACCTCCTGGAGAGTGTTGGTCACTTGGTCGGCTGTTGTGAAGGGGTTTCTCTTCACCATGGAGATTATTCTGCGATCATCCACCACTGTTGTCTTCCGTGGGCGCCCAGGTCTTTTTGCATTGATGAGTTCACCAGTGCTTTCTTTCTTTCTCAGGATGTACCAAACTGTAGATTTTGCCACTCCTAATATTGTAGCAATTTCTCGGATGGCTTTTTTCTGTTTTTGCAGCTTAAGGATGGCTTGTTTCACCTGCATGGAGAGCACCTTTACCGCATGTTTACTTCACAGCAAAACCTTCCAAATGCAGCACCACACCTCAAATCATCTCCAGGCCTTTTATCTGCTTAATTGAGAATGACATAACAAAGGGATTGCCCACACCTGTCCATGAAATAGCCTTGGAGTCAATTGTCCAATTACTTTTGGTCCCTTTAAAAACAGGGTGGCACATGTTAAAGAGCTGAAACTCATAAAACCCGTCATCCAATTTTAATATGGATCCCCTCAAATGAAAGATAAAAGTCTGAACTTCACCTGCATCTGAACTGTTTTGTTTAAATCTCATTGTGGTAATGTCTATAACCAAAATTAGAAAAATGTTGTCTCTGTCCAAATATATATGGACCTAACTGTATGCACATAGCCATAGAGCACTCCTAAAAAATCAGATGTCTGAATGAGACCTTATACTGACGGGCAATACTCACAACAGACACCGCCAAATAATACTGACATGCAATGCTCACACAATACCGCAGTGCAATGCCAAACAACACAAAATCCAGTGGTCACACAATAGTAACCAAGCCGTAACAAGCAATATGGCTGACTGACTAACATGCAATGTCAAATAATACTGCCAAATAATACAGACATGCAATGCTCACACAATACTACTGCTGTACAATTCCTATTAATTTTAACATGAAGTGTGTAATAAAACTCCCATACAATGCCAAAAATACTGCCAAATATTATATGCAATGCCAAACAATACTGTCAAATAATGCCAAATAATAGTAACATGTAATGCCGAATAATACTGCCATAAATTGCCCAATAATACTAACATGCAATTCCATGCAATACTGCCAAATACCAAATAATATTGCCATATATTGCCAGATGATACCAAAATGCAATGCCAAATAATACTGCCATACAGCGCCAAGCAGTACTGTCATATAATGCCAAATAACAATGATATAGTGTCAAATAATTCTGAGTTGCTCTTACAATACTGCCATTCAGTGTACAATGACGAAAGAGTAATATCATTCACTGATTGATTGATACCGCCAAACAATGCCTTGCCTTCATAAATTCAGGGTAATTGGTTATGTCCCCAGATTGTCTAAAGCAGTGAAAAGTTTAATGGTAAAGTCTCAGGTAGACTAAAGGTACCGTCACACTAGACGATATCGCTAGCGATCCGTGACGTTGCAGCGTCCTGGCTAGCGATATCGTCCAGTGTGACAGGCAGCAGCGATCAGGCCCCTGCTGTGCTGTCGCTGGTCGGGGAAGAAAGTCCAGAACTTTATTTGGTCGCTGGACTCCCCGCAGACATCGCTGAATCGGCGTGTGTGACACCGATCCAGCGATGTCTTCACTGGTAACCAGGGTAAACATCGGGTAACTAAGCGCAGGGCCGCGCTTAATAACCCGATGTTTACCCTGGTTACCATCCTAAAAGTAAAAAAACAACCGCTACATACTTACCTACCGCTGTCTGTCCTCCAGCGCTGTGCTCTGCACTCCTCCTGTACTGGCTGTGAGCGTCGGTCAGCCGGAAAGCAGAGCGGTGACGTCACCGCTCTGCTTTTCGGCCGCTGTGCTCACACAGACAGTACAGGAGGAGAGCAGAGCACAGCGCTGGAGGACAGACGGCTGTAGGTAAGTATGTAGTGTTTGTTTTTTTTACTTTTAGGATGGTAACCAGGGTAAACATCGGGTTACTAAGCGCGGCCCTGCGCTTAGTTACCCGATGTTTACCCTGGTTACCGGCATCGTTGGTCGCTGGAGAGCGGTCTGTGTGACAGCTCTCCAGCGACCAAACAGCGACGCTGCAGCGATCCGGATCGTTGTCGGTATCGCTGCAGCGTCGCTAAGTGTGACGGTACCTTAAGGGCTGTTTCCACTGTCTGTGTTAATCAGTCTGATGTCGTATCGCAATGCTCGGGCTGAGCGCACATCTCCTGACCTCAGCGTGATAGATGTCTGTGATAATCGGTCCGATGTCGTATCGCAATGCTCGGGCTGAGCGCACATCTCCTGACCTCAGCGTGATAGATGTCTGTGATAATCGGTCCAATGTCGTATCGCAATGCTCGGGCTGAGCGCATATCTCCTGACCTCAGCGTGATAGATGTCTTTGATCGGTCCGATGTCGTATCGCAATGCTCGGGCTGGGCGCACATCTCCTGACCTCAGCATGATAGATGTCTGTGATAATTGGTCCGATGTCATATCGCAATGCTCGGGCTGAGCGCACATCTCCTGACCTCAGCGTGATAGATGTCTGTGATAATCGGTCCGATGTCGTATCGCAATGCTCGGGCTGAGCGCACATCTCCTGACCTCAGCGTGATAGATGTCTGTGATAATCGGTCCAATGTCGTATCGCAATGCTCGGGCTGAGCGCACATCTCCTGACCTCAGCGTGATAGATGTGTGTGATAATCGGTCCAATGTCGTATCGCAATGCTCGGGCTAAGCGCACATCTCCTGACCTCAGCGTGATAGATGTCTGTGATAATCAGTCTGATGTCTGTCATGATAAGGTGATTCAGTACCACAATGGACATTGAGGTCAGAGCACATACAGTGTCCTGACAATAACCCAAAAACATAGAACGAGCTCTGAGACGTGGAAACTCTGCTGACCGCAATCCCTAATCCTCTCCAACACACTAAAGGCAGCCGTGGATTGCGCCTAACGCTCCCTATGCAACTCGGCACAGCCTGAGAAACTAGCTAGCCTGAAGATAGAAAATAAGCCTATCTTGCCTCAGAGAAATACCCCAAAGGAAAAGGCAGCCCCCACATATAATGACTGTGAGTAAAGATGAAAAGACAAACGTAGAGATGAAATAGATTTAGCAAAGTGAGGCCCGACTTTCTAAACAGAGCGAGGATAGAAAGGTAACTTTGCGGTCAACACAAAACCCTACAAAAACCACGCAAAGGGGGCAAAAAGACCCTCCGTACCGAACTAACGGCACGGAGGTACACCCTCTGCGTCCCAGAGCTCCCAGCAAGCAGGAAAAAACAAATAGACAAGCTGGACAGAAAAAAACAGCAAACAAAATAGCAAAGCGGAACTTAGCTATGCAGAGCAGCAGGCCACAGGAACGATCCAGGAGGAAACAGGTCCAATACTAGAACATTGACTGGAGGCCAGGATCAAAGCACAAGGTGGAGTTAAATAGAGCAGCACCTAACGACTTCACCACATCACCTGAGGAAGGAAACTCAGAAGCCGCAGTACCACTTTCCTCCACCAACGGAAGCTCACAGAGAGAATCAGCCGAAGTACCACTTGTGACCACAGGAGGGAGCTCTGCCACAGAATTCACAACAGTACCCCCCCCCTTGAGGAGGGGTCACCGAACCCTCACCAGAGCCCCCAGGACGACCAGGATGAGCCATATGAAAGGCACGAACAAGATCGGGAGCATGGACATCAGAGGCAAAGACCCAGGAATTATCTTCCTGAGCATAACCCTTCCACTTAACCAGATACTGGAGTTTCCGTCTTGAAACACGAGAATCCAAAATCTTCTCCACAATATACTCCAACTCCCCCTCCACCAAAACCGGGGCAGGAGGATCAACAGATGGAACCATAGATGCCACGTATCTCCGCAACAATGACCTATGGAATACGTTATGTATGGAAAAAGAATCTGGAAGGGTCAGACGAAAAGACACAAGATTAAGAACCTCAGAAATCCTATACGGACCAATGAAACAAGGTTTAAACTTAGGAGAGGAAACCTCCATAGGAATATGACGAGAAGATAACCAAACCAGATCCCCAACACGAAGTCGGGGACCCACACAGCGTCTGCGATTAGCGAAACGTTGAGCCTTCTCCTGGGACAAGGTCAAATTGTCCACTACATGAGTCCAAATCTGCTGCAACCTGTCCACCACAGTATCCACACCAGGACAGTCCGAAGACTCAACCTGCCCTGAAGAGAAACGAGGATGGAACCCAGAGTTGCAGAAAAACGGCGAAACCAAGGTAGCCGAGCTGGCCCGATTATTCAGGGCGAACTCAGCCAAAGGCAAAAAGGACACCCAGTCATCCTGATCAGCAGAAACAAAGCATCTCAGATATGTTTCCAAGGTCTGATTGGTTCGTTCAGTCTGGCCATTAGTCTGAGGATGGAAAGCCGAGGAAAAAGACAAGTCAATGCCCATCCTACCACAAAAGGCTCGCCAAAACCTCGAAACAAACTGGGAACCTCTGTCAGAAACGATATTCTCTGGAATGCCATGTAAACGAACCACATGCTGAAAGAACAATGGCACCAAATCAGAGGAGGAAGGCAATTTAGACAAGGGTACCAAATGGACCATCTTAGAGAAGCGATCACAGACCACCCAAATGACTGACATCTTTTGAGAGACGGGAAGATCTGAAATAAAATCCATAGAGATATGTGTGCAAGGCCTCTTCGGGATCGGCAAGGGCAAAAGCAACCCACTGGCATGAGAACAGCAGGGCTTAGCCCGAGCACAAATCCCACAGGACTGCACAAAAGAACGCACATCCCGCGACAGAGATGGCCACCAAAAGGATGTAGCCACCAAATCTCTGGTACCAAAGATTCCAGGATGACCAGCCAACACCGAACAATGAACCTCAGAGATAACTTTATTCGTCCACCTATCAGGGACAAACAGTTTCTCCGCTGGGCAACGATCAGGTTTATTAGCCTGAAATTTTTGCAGCACCCGCCGCAAATCAGGGGAGATGGCAGACACAATTACTCCCTCTTTGAGGATACCCGCCGGCTCAGATAAACCCGGAGAGTCGGGCACAAAACTCCTAGACAGAGCATCCGCCTTCACATTTTTAGAGCCCGGAAGGTACGAAATCACAAAGTCAAAACGGGCAAAAAACAGCGACCAACGAGCCTGTCTAGGATTCAACCGCTTGGCGGACTCGAGATAAGTCAAGTTCTTATGATCAGTCAAGACCACCACGCGATGCTTAGCTCCTTCAAGCCAATGACGCCACTCCTCGAATGCCCACTTCATGGCCAGCAACTCTCGATTGCCCACATCATAATTTCGCTCAGCAGGCGAAAACTTCCTGGAAAAGAAGGCGCATGGTTTCATCACCGAGCAATCAGAACTTCTCTGCGACAAAACAGCCCCTGCTCCAATCTCAGAAGCATCAACCTCGACCTGGAACGGAAGCGAAACATCTGGTTGACACAACACAGGGGCAGAAGAAAAACAACGCTTCAACTCTTGAAAAGCTTCCACAGCAGCAGAAGACCAATTGACCACATCAGCACCCTTCTTGGTCAAATCGGTCAATGGTTTAGCAATACTAGAAAAATTGCAGATGAAGCGACGATAAAAATTAGCAAAGCCCAGGAACTTTTGCAGACTTTTCAGAGATGTCGGCTGAGTCCAATCATGGATGGCTTGGACCTTAACAGGGTCCATCTCGATAGTAGAAGGGGAAAAGATGAACCCCAAAAATGAAACCTTCTGAACACCAAAGAGACACTTTGATCCCTTCACAAACAAAGAATTAGCACGCAGAACCTGAAACACCGTTCTGACCTGCTTCACATGAGACTCCCAATCATCCGAGAAGATCAAAATGTCATCCAAGTATACAATCAGGAATTTATCCAGGTACTCTCGAAAGATGTCATGCATAAAGGACTGAAACACTGATGGAGCATTGGCAAGTCCAAATGGCATTACTAGATACTCAAAATGGCCCTCGGGCGTATTAAATGCAGTTTTCCATTCATCACCCTGCTTAATACGCACAAGATTATACGCACCACGAAGATCTATCTTGGTGAACCAACTAGCCCCCTTAATCCGAGCAAACAAATCAGATAACAACGGCAAAGGGTACTGAAATTTAACCGTGATCTTATTTAGAAGGCGGTAATCTATACAAGGTCTCAGTGAACCATCCTTCTTGGCCACAAAAAAGAACCCTGCTCCTAATGGCGACGATGACGGGCGAATATGCCCCTTCTCCAAGGACTCCTTCACATAACTCCGCATAGCGGCGTGCTCAGGCACAGATAAATTAAACAGTCGACCTTTTGGGAATTTACTACCAGGAATCAAATCGATAGCACAATCACAATCCCTATGCGGAGGTAGGGTATCGGACTTGGGCTCATCAAATACATCCCGGTAATCAGACAAGAACTCTGGAACCTCAGAAGGGGTGGATGACGAAATAGTCAGAAATGGGACATCACCATTTAACCCCTGACAACCCAAGCTGGACATAGACATGGATTTCCAATCTAATACTGGATTATGGACTTGTAGCCATGGCAACCCCAACACGACCACATCATGCAGATTATGCAACACCAAAATGCGAATAACCTCCTGATGTGCAGGAGCCATGCACATGGTCAGCTGGGTCCAGTATTGAGGCTTATTCTTGGCCAAAGGCGTAGCATCAATTCCTCTCAAGGGAATAGGACACTGCAAGGGCTCCAAGAAAAACCCACAACGCTTAGCATGCTCCAAGTCCATCAAATTCAGGGCAGCGCCTGAATCCACAAATGCCATGACAGAATACGATGACAAAGAGCAGATCAAGGTAACGGACAGAAGAAATTTTGACTGTACCGTACCAATGGTGGCAGACCTAGCGAACCGCTTAGTGCGCTTAGGACAATCAGAGATAGCATGAGTGGAATCACCACAGTAGAAACACAGCCCATTCAGACGTCTGTGTTCTTGCCGTTCAACTCTGGTCAAAGTCCTATCGCACTGCATAGGCTCAGATTTAAGCTCAGGTGATACCGCCAAATGGTGCACAGATTTACGCTCACGCAAGCGTCGACCGATCTGAATGGCCAAAGACATAGACTCATTCAGACCAGCAGGCATAGGAAATCCCACCATGACATCCTTAAGGGCTTCAGAGAGACCTTTTCTGAAAATAGCTGCGAGCGCACCTTCATTCCACTGAGTGAGCACGGACCACTTTCTAAATTTCTGACAATATACCTCTATCTCATCCTGACCCTGACACAGAGCCAGCAAATTTTTCTCTGCCTGATCCACTGAATTAGGTTCATCGTACAGCAATCCGAGCGCCAGGAAAAACGCATCGATATTACTTAATGCAGGATCTCCTGACGCAAGAGAAAATGCCCAGTCCTGAGGGTCGCCACGTAAAAAAGAAATAATGATCCTAACTTGTTGAACTGGGTCACCAGAGGAGCGAGGTTTCAAAGCCAGAAATAGTTTACAATTATTTTTGAAACTCAGAAATTTAGTTCTATCTCCAAAAACAAATCAGGAATAGGAATTCTCGGTTCTAACATAGAATTCTGAACCACAAAGTCTTGAATACTTTGTACTCTTGCCGTGAGCTGATCCACACATGAAGACAGACCTTTAATGTCCATCGCTACACCTGTGTCCTGAACCACCCAAATGTCTAGGGGAAAAAAAAGGCAAAACACAGTGCAGAGAAAAAAAAATGGTCTCAGAACTTCTTTTTTCCCTCTATTGAGAATCATTAGTACTTTAGGCCTCCAGTACTGTCATGATAAGGTGATTCAGTACCACAATGGACATTGAGGTCAGAGCACATACAGTGACCTGACAATAACCCAAAAACATAGAACGAGCTCTGAGATGTGGGAACTCTGCTGACCGCAATCCCTAATCCTCTCCAACACACTAAAGGCAGCCGTGGATTGCGCCTAACGCTCCCTATGCAACTCGGCACAGCCTGAGAAACTAGCTAGCCTGAAGATAGAAAATAAGCCTACCTTGCCTCAGAGAAATACCCCAAAGGAAAAGGCAGCCCCCACATATAATGACTGTGAGTAAAGATGAAAAGACAAACGTAGAGATGAAATAGATTTAGCAAAGTGAGGCCCGACTTTCTAAACAGAGCGAGGATAGAAAGGTAACTTTGCGGTCAACACAAAACCCTACAAAAACCACGCAAAGGGGGCAAAAAGACCCTCCGTACCGAACTAACGGCACGGAGGTACACCCTCTGCGTCCCAGAGCTCCCAGCAAGCAGGAAAAAACAAATAGACAAGCTGGACAGAAAAAAACAGCAAACAAAATAGCAAAGCGGAACTTAGCTATGCAGAGCAGCAGGCCACAGGAACGATCCAGGAGGAAACAGGTCCAATACTAGAACATTGACTGGAGGCCAGGATCAAAGCACAAGGTGGAGTTAAATAGAGCAGCACCTAACGACTTCACCACATCACCTGAGGAAGGAAACTCAGAAGCCGCAGTACCACTTTCCTCCACCAACGGAAGCTCACAGAGAGAATCAGCCGAAGTACCACTTGTGACCACAGGAGGGAGCTCTGCCACAGAATTCACAACAGATGTCGTATCGCAATGCTTGGGCTGAGCACACATCTCCTGACCTCAGCGTGATAGATGTCTGTGATAATCGGTCCGATGTCATATCGCAGTGCTCGAGCTGAGCGCACATCTCCTGACATCAGCGTGATAGATGTCTGTGATAATCGATCCGATGTCGTATCGCAATGCTCGGGCTGAGCGCACATCTCCTGGCCTCAGCGTGATAGATGTCTGTGATAATCGGTCTGATGTCGTATCGCAGTGCTTGGGCTGAGCGCACATCTCCTGACCTCAGCGTGATAGATGTCTGTGATAATCGGTCCGATGTCGTATCGCAATGCTCGGGCTGAGCGCACATCTCCTGACCTCAGCGTGATAGATGTCTGTGATAATCGGTCCAATGTCAGATCGCAATGCTCGGGCTGAGCGCACATCTCCTGACCTCAGCGTGATAGATGTCTGTGATAATTGGTCTGATGTCATATCGCAATGCTCGGGCTGAGCGCACATCTCCTGACCTCAGCGTGATAGATGTCTGTGATAATTGGTCTGATGTCATATCGCAATGCTCGGGCTGAGCGCACATCTCCTGACCTCAGCGTTATAGACGTGTGTGATAATCGGTCCGATGTCGTATCGCAATGCTCGGGCTGAGCGCACATCTCCTGACTTCTTAGATATATTAAGCTATCAGGATTGGGTCAGGATGTGCGCTCAGCCCGAGCATTGCGATATGACATCAGACAGATTATCATAGACATCTATCACGCTGAGGTCAGGAGATGTGCGCTCAGCCCGAGCATTGCGATACGACATTGGACCGATTATCACAGACATCGGAGTCAGCCCTAAGGCTTCATTCAGACTTCCGTGTTGTTCGCACACGTTGCATCCATTATTTTCACAGACACCTCATGTACCCATTATAATCCATACTGTGTGCTGTTCACATGTCCATTCTTTTCCAGTTTACAGATGACAAAGGCCAATACAAATCTATGTGTTTGTGAAAACGTAGAGCCACGGATGGCAATCTCTACATTGGACAGTATAGGAGAAGATATGTAATTGATTTATTTATCCGTCCGTGAAAAATACTGATGATAGTAAAAACAGAGGCACGGACGGTACACTGATGACACTGATGAGGCTCATCCAAAACACTGATGACCGTGGTGCCATTTTATCACAAACTGCATGGCGGTGTGAATGAGGCCTATGGCAGGGAAGATTTACAGCTTCTCCTTCATGTTGCTCCTGAAAGTCCAGTCCTCGGGGCCCAATAGGAATTGTGGGTCCTGTGCAATAGCCCATTTTGTAGAAACCAGTCCACCTTCTTCATTCCTGAAAGTCCTTTAGCTAATTTTTGAGTGATCTAAAACCAAAACAGGGAGTTGATAAATCTGGAATATCTCCGGTCTCCTGTACTCTGCATATAGGGGGACAAATACAGAAACATCAACATTGCCAGATTGTTACATTGTCTGACAAATAGTTACTTTTATACCAGGATGTCTATAGTTTAGCAAAGTTTTATTGCTCCAATGTATCTAAAGTAACAAAAACAAGAGGACTACAACATTTTTGCTAGAAACAAAACCTTCTACAGTTTTCTGTCTACAGCTCTGGTGCAGACCTCTATGTCTCCATACTTACACATAAGGTGTGCAGTCTGACCCTGCATCCATAATAATAATCTTTATTTTTATATAGCGCCAGCATATTCCGCAGCGCTTTACAGCTTGCACACATCATCCATGTGTTACATCTTCCATCTCTCGTGTTGTCTGTAGGATATCGGGAAGTTAGTGGAAGAATTGATTATTGCAGGATTTTTGTTGTTGTTGTTGGAAGTCGATATAATTGCTCCAAATGTTAATTCAATAATTAGAGAATGGTAAAAATTACGCCCCTAAAAGAGCGATATGAGTTTTGCATGTATGGGTGATGGTATTATATAGATAGGACTCTTGGGGGAATGATTCGTCCCCTCCACTGCTCTCTATCAGTGGGCTCCAGGCTGCCATACATGGTCTGTAGTCCGCATGTGGTCAGAAGGAAGATGCTGGGAGTTTGAATCTTTTATTGATCTCTTCTACTTGACAGAACCGTGGCTGCTATGTGCATGATCCACTGCAAGGAGCCTGTCCACATTGCGACACAGAATCTTGTGTTACACGTTGCGACTTTAAATTAACCCGTGCACGAGCAATCACTTCCATTGAGTCACATCTCCACAGGTCACCAGGGAAAAGGTCAATGACAAATGCAAGATAAGCGGCTGCCAAACTTCACTATCCAGGACTTGTGCTAATCCCGGTGAGATCACATGACTAGAGGGAGTCTGACATTAATATGTCCAGTGCAGGGGGGACACAACACGCTGAGGATGAAGAGTGAAGACCACCATACACATTACATGGCTTTCAGCTGGATGATGGTTCAGACAATCGCTCGGCTGGTAGCCATCTTGGCCGACTCTCCCATACACAGGAGCGCTAGTATGGCAGAGTGATCCTGTGCTCTCTATGAGAAGGTCTCTGCAACACCCCTGCTGGTGGCAACTGACCTCCGAGAGAGTAAGGCTATGTGCACACGTTCAGGTTTTTTCGCGTTTTTTTTCGCGGTAAAAACGCTATAAAAACTCATTAAAAACGCATACATTATGCATTCTATCATTTAGAATGCATTCTGCATGTTATGTGCACATTTATTATTATTATTATTATTTATAATTATTTATTGTTATAGCGCCATTTATTCCATGGCGCTTTACATGTGAGGAGGGGTATACATAATAAAAAGAAGTACAATAATCTTAAACAATACAAGTCATAACTGGTACAGGAGGAATGAGGACCCTGCCCGCGAAGGCTCACAATCTACAAGGGATGGGTGAGAATACAGTAGGTGAGGGTAGAGATGGTCATGCAGCGACATGGATGCGTTTTTTTCCGCGAAAAAAATTCATCGCGGTAAAAAAATGAGCACGTTCATTATTTTTGCGGATTTTCTGCGTTTTTCCCGCAATTCTATGCATTTGGGAAAAACGCACCAGAAACGCGTCAAAAAAGCGTCAAAATCGCGGTAAAAACGCATGCGGATTTCTGGCAGAAATGTCCGGTTTTTGTCAGGAAAATTTCTGCAAGAAATACCCCTAAGGATGGGCCGTGTGAAATCGGACCTGCCGGATCCTTACCTCTCCCAACAATCCGCTGTCCAGGGCCCCCGTACACCTAAGAGTGTTTACACAGGACAATGTGCTGCCAAGAATGAGGATCTTTTGTGCAAAACAAAACAAGTGTTTTGCTCCTTCATCACGTAATTGGCAGCTTGTTTAGTCTGCAAAGTTATTGTAAAATGAGTGATCATTATAATATTGCCTTTTAAATGAACATTAAGGGCACGTTCATTGGTATTTTGTATATCCCTCACTAATGTGCCATTTTTACCATTATTCGGTGTATGCTACATTTGGTTGATGTGTTGCTCACAGATGATTGTGCACTCTGGAAACAATTGTAACAAAGTTAGAGATCTCAGAGCCCTAGATTTCAAATACCAGATCCGCCAATCTCTTTGGCCCCTGAACAGCTGCACAGGTTTCCCCAATAGTATGTCTGCCTCTCCATTTGGCTTCTAGCTTTTTAGAGGAAATTACAAACCTAAGTTTCCTTTCCCATTGAAAACACATAAATACTTGGCTGCGCAAGTATATCTTATGGGGAGTCGGGAATAATAGTAGACGACCAAATGAGCAATTCAGGCAACAATCATTGCAGATGCTTGGGCCCCTTTGTCATAAAAGTTCTACGACATTCTTATATTTATACAATATTCTTATGATCTAGCAACGTTGAAGATCTCCCACTTGCAGAGCTTTCGCCTAATATTGTAAATACACATGATACTATCAATTATGAGCCTTTATTCAGAGTAATTCTTAGACACTTTCATTGTTGCCTATTGTAGCCACCCACATTGAAAGTTATATTTTAGAGAGGACCAAACAATTGCAAAAGGCAAAGGAGGGGCTACTGTTCCATGGACTCAAGAATCAAGGAATCTCCATCACACAGCTTCATGTTTATATGAACAGTCTGTAAACTTTGTGGTCTCAGGAGCTCTGTCCTGGTGTCTATTCATTTTACAACCAGAGGTCCTGCAATGGGGTCCCCACTCAGCCCATTCAGCACAATGTTGTGATAAAGCTACTGTCTGTTATCTTTGAAATATTCTAATGATATTTAAATATCAATTTCCACAGACCGACTGGCAGCACGCTACGACCACCTTTTGGTAAACTTTTACCTGTCGGCGGTTGTTTAATTGCCTGTTTACACAGGAAGACGAAAGTGAAAAATGCACACTGAGCGATCTATACTAGATTTATACTTTATCTCTCAGTGCGCATTAGTCTACCATTTTTCTTCGTAGTGCTAGTTCTGTTTACACAAAACGGTCTTTTTTTCCTGCATAAAAGTTCATTTCACCATAGGAACAAGCATTTTGTTAATTCATTGGGCAATCAGCAGCCTATTTACATGGCAATATAGTTGTGAAACGATTGTTTTTACCAACTCTCATTCATAATTACCTTGTAATGTAAATGCCCTTTAAGTCTCTTCCATCTTTCCAAGTAGAACTGTTCCATTGTTCTGTCCAGGGTCCATTTCCTTGATAGAAGCATATATATTATAGTGTAAACCTAATCATGCTCACATAATATCTATGGTCAGTGTTTTACATTTTTAAATGGCAATCTACTATACAATTGCCTAAGGGTCACTTCCGTCTGTCTGTCTATCTGTCATGGAAATCCAAGTCGCTGATTGGTCGCGGCAAAACAGCCACGACCAATCAGCGACGGGCACAGTCCGGAAGAAAATGGCCGCTCCTTACTCCCCGCAGTCAGTGCCCGGCGTCTGCATACTCCCCTCCGGTCACCGCTCACATAGGGTTAATGCCGGCGGTAACGGACTGCGTTATGCCTCGGGTAACACACTCCGTAACCGCTGCTATTAACCCTGTGTTTCCCCAACTTTTTACTATTGATGCTGCCTATGCGGCATCAATAGTTAAAAAAATGTAATGTTAAAAATAATAAAAAATTTTTTTAAAAAACCTGCTATTCTCACCCTCACCGTTGTCACGTCCTCTCCTCGGCAGTGCAAGCGGCAGGTTCCGAGGCCAAGGACGGTATGCGAGATGGACCTTCCATACCTTCATGTGACCGCGACGTCAACACAGGTCCTGCGCTTATCCAACCCTGGGACCGGAAGCTGCCGCCTGCACCGCGCACAGGCGACAGGACTACAAGGGGCCTTCGGAGGGTGAGCATATGTTTATTTTTATTTTTATTTATTTTTTATTTTAACTCTTTTTTAACCTGTTACATACGTGTCTGGGCAAACGCAAACTAGTGGTTGGTTAACAGTCATTTAAGGTGTGCTTGCACCTTTAAGGAGTCTGTCCAGATGCCTGTTAATTTTAGGAGTTGTGTTCTCGCAAATGGGTCCTAACTTAGTCCATACAATACATTGTTGTGATTAAGCTGCTGTTCTTTATGTTTTATACATATATTCATGCACAAAATCACAAGTTCTGGTGTCGAATAACTCCAGAAACAAAAGAAGAGATCCATGATAAAAAGTGACATTTTATTCAGAATTATTAAGCTTTAAAACTATCATAGTGCCTCAGAAGGTGAGAACCACATACACTAATAATAATTTGATATACTGTGTATTCAGGAGGTAAGTAGCCACAAATAAAGGTAAATAGGTATATATCAAGGCAGCAAATAAAACAGGCTAGATGTAATTATAAGGAGGGGGGTGAATGGCGGAACTCAATTCCATCCTAAATCCAATAATAAATCATAGTGACCAATGTAAGCCCCCTATATAAATCACAAACCATCAAAGAACCAGAATTAAGCTGCCATTGTCAATATCCATATATTCACATATCCATCTCAGCAGCGCTAAGCTTACACCCAACAGTGGGGGAGAAAGGATTAGAGACAAAACAGTAGTATAATACCTCAAATTTGTAGCTAAGTGGACTCCCCTCACCCCGGAAGAAGCTAGCGGCGAAACGCGCGTTGGGGTGAGGGGGGTCCACTTGTAATGATTCTATGTAAAATAGGAGTTTCACATTTTGCATTGAAGAACTGAAATTTTTGATGATATTCTCATTTTGTGAGAAGCACCTGTATATAACTTTTCTTTACTTGCATATGTACAGTGATTATGATTTTTTGCAAGATTTAGGTTCACGTGCAGAACAGACCGACTTTGATGTTTCCAGCCAAGGAGGGGGCAGGTTTTTTCTCTATCCAGCTTCTTCTACTAACATTAGAGTTTGGAACCATAGACTGATAAGAAGCCGCTCAGGTGAGGAAAGAGCTTTATCTGATCAGCCCTTTGACTACTATTGCTATTGTAGAAGGAAGGTTTAAAGGCCACTCAGATGGATTGATTTTCTGCTAAATGTCACAATATGTTAAAGGTACATTAATAAAGTGAAATGTGCAGCAGACTGGAAATGCAAATACGGGTCTGGCCAAGGCACCTCTGCCTCTGGACCCCACTGCTGAGTAGCACTGGTCATGAATGATGGGTTTTCTCTACAGGTTTGGTGCACGTTAGCTTCTCAATGCCAGTGTCCGTGTCTGCATGGCAGTGTCAGGCTGTAGGATAAATGGGACTCAAATGACCACATACTTTACACTGCACAGTCCAGTGGGGGGCGCCATATCATGCACGCATCAGCACTCCCGTAATATGGCTGATAGGCTGCCGCAGCTGCTACAGGAGCTCCTGTGTAGATTAGCAGAGAGCTATTACTATACCGTATATTGTGAAGACCAGCCTGTGACTTCTCTGGAGTATTGCTGTCTGAACTATGAGCAATTGGACCACCGGAAGATTGACTAAAGAAAATAAAGTAATAATAACGCATTTAACAATGTAGAATATATATATATATATATATATATATATATATATATATATATATATATATAAATATATATATATATATATATAAATATATATATATATATATATAATGCAAAAAGTTTTAGGCAGGTGCTGAAAATGTTGTAAAGTAAGATTTCAAAAGCAGAAGTGATAATAGTTTATTTTACCAATTTTAACAATGCACCTGCTGCCATTATCTGCACCCCTCTTCCTACATTACTGTACATAGTTGAGTGGATTTGATTGGTCTTTGAGTGAATGTAGAAGTCCTGGCTTATGGCCACTATTCTTCCATGAAGACGTCTTCTGGCCAGACTTTTCCCGAACAGTGTGTGGGCATAGCTAGTTCCATTCATCACTGCCAGTTCTAAGCTGATGACACTGCTGGACATCTGCCAATTTAGAAGGGAAGTAACATGCTGTGTTTCATCCGCTGCACTAAGTTTCCTTGGACAATCCCTGTTTCTATAGTCCAACATTGCCCATTGCTTGGTGCGTCTTCTATAGACTGGAACAGCACATCTTGAATCTTTCCATAGGAGAGACCTGGCTGATGCAGTATAACTACGCTGTGTCTTGTTGCTGTGTCAGTCTTACTATGATGTATGATCTGTGACATGATTTGTCTTCCACAACCTCACCTTTGTAGCAGAGTTTGGCCATTCCTCATGCAGTTTTCAGCCTTTTTCATGGCTGTTTCTGTTTCAGTTAATCACTGTTTCCACCTAGATAAGAGAATTATGATCATGATCACTTGTTTAGTATACATGTGGATCGCCCCCAGGGTGGAGGGGTACTCAGTACCGGGTCTAGTCGGCTATTAAAGGGGATGTCACGGTGGCGACCCGGTCTGTGGTCCTGGGAATCCAATTTAAAGGGGAAAGGTCTTTTAAGGGATAAAGTTTGTCGTTACGCCACCTGTGGGGCTCGGTCAATAGAAGGACCGACGCTGCATTAGAGGGGTCCCCTGGGGGATGTTGCGGCAGCCCAGATGTTACGCTTCCCAGAGGTGAAGCGGGGTCCCCAAGGGTCCTATGGAGTGTGGCGTAAATGGTGTAGCCAGTGAATAAAATGGAGGAGACAGTTGTAAGTCTTTACCTGGTTTACTGATGGTTGGTAGGCCATAGTCCAGGGCACCAGGCACGGGGTGATGGTGGTCCGGCCGGCTCAGAGGCAAGTTAGAATTCTCCTTTTCCAGTAGAGATCCATGAGCCTTTCCTACGTGCACCTTCCTAAGTGAGGTCTCTGCTGCTGTAAGCTTCCTACAAGGTCCTCCAGTTTCCCTCTGTCCTGGGACAGGTACCTGCATGACGGGCAGCTCAAGCCTTTTTACAGGGGCTCTCAGATACCCCGGGCTCCTCAGATGCTGCTGCGTCTCAGGCGTCATCCGGGCAGTATAGTATATTGCCTTCCCGTTCTGCTCCGTGTCGTAGAGTCCACGTAAGCCTCGGGCTCCCGGTAAACAGCTACTGCGCTTTAGCTCCGAGGGTGCAGCTCCCTCATGGCTGCCAGGTCTCTCACGTCTGCCCCAGACGTCCTTCTCCTTCAGTGTCTCTCCCAGACTGAAACTAACTCCTCCTCCAGGTCAGGAAACATATAGCAGAGGGAAGCTCCCCTAAAACAGGGTCTTGAGCTCCCCCCTCCTGGCCTGGATTTAGAATGTGTTGCGTGATAGGCTACGTTCAGACTAGCGTTGTGCGCCGCTGCGTCGGCGACGCAACGCACGACGCATGCAAAAACGCGGGAAAACGCACGCAAAAACGCTGCGTTTTGCGACGCGTGCGTCGTTTTTTGCCGAAAATCGGACGCAAGAAAAATGCAACTTGTTGCGTTTTCTTGGTCCGACGCTTGCGGCAAAAAAGACGCATGCGTCGCACAACGCAACAAACAAAAACGCATGCGTCCCCCATGTTAAACATAGGGGCGCATGACACGTGCGTTGCCGCTGCGTCACACGCACACTAGCACAACGCTAGTCTGAACGTAGCCATAGTGCCTTACCTGGTGAAGAGAACTCCTTTGCCTCTGAGCATGACATCACCTTCCCCAAAGGAAAAGCAACATCACTGCAGCAACCAGTTACCTGGGGTGCTGCAAATGATTACGCATATACATGGGCCCATTGCAACATGCATAGGGGAGCTGTGGAGGAATCATACTGTATATAGGGAGCTGTGGGAGCACCATAATGTATATAGGGAGCTTTGGGTGCATCATATTATGTATAGGGGAGCTGTGGGAATATCATGTTATTATACCTCACAGCAGGTGCAGTAATAGGGATGAGTCGCCCGACAGGGCCATGGGGTACTCGGTACCAGGTCCGGTACTTAATGGGATGTGGCATGGTGGCCCTGAGCGCCCATGTTAAGAGAAAAGTCTTTAAAAGGGATTTGTGAAAAAAAGATTGTATTTGTAAAGCCACCTGTGGTTCTCGGTTAGGGATGACTGACTCTGCTTAAAGGGGTCCACTGGACCCCTTTAGCTGATGTTATGACAGCTAAGATGTTACGGCTTGCCACAGGTGAACCTGGGTCCTCAGGGCTCCCGGTGTATAAATGAAGATGGTGGGTGGTATAGCAAGAAACGGAGGACACAGGTTTCCAGTCTCTTTACCTGGTTTACTGATGAATTCAGGCAGCCACAGTCCAGGGTACCAGATCACAGGTGTCAATGGTCTGGCCGGCTTGGAAGCGAGTTGGGAGTTCCCCTTTAACAGGTGGGGTTAGAAGCCTTCCTTCTAGTGCTGTGGTGTAGTCCCTTGCTGCCTTAAGCCTCTCACAAGGTCCTCACGTGTTCTCTCTGTCCTCCAGGTTGGTAGGACACTACCCATATGACAGGTGGCTCGAGCCTTTTTTCAGGGTCTCTATCACGACCCAGGCTCTATGCACTACTGTGTCCTCGGGTGTAAGGGCAGACAGGTGACTTGTAATCCAGCTGTCCTGCCAGTTTCTGCTGTGAGATGTGGAGTCCTTCACAACCTCGGTCTTCCGGCTACCGGTGTCTGCGCTCAGTAGGGAGGTAGCCCAGTCACAGCTAACTCCCCAGTTCTTTCCTCTCCTGCGCTCCACTTCCCCTACACACTCACTACAGCTTGTTCTCTTCTCTGTTCTATCTCCTTCCAGGAGCTGCAGCACTTCTCTGGCTGCACGGCCCCTCTCCTTCCTCTCTGCCTCAGACTGCTCCAGTCTGCTGTCAGGCACTCACTGACTGAACTCGCTTCCCTCCAGACCAGAATATATATATATATATATATATATATATATATAGGGGAGCCACCCACAAGCTGGATAAGAGCTCCCCCTTCTGGCCTGCAGTATGAACATGTTGCATGCTTGTGATTACCTGATAAGAGACATCCTTCCTCGCTTCCAAGCGTGACATCACTCTCCCCGTGAGGAAAGAAATGTCACTGAAACATCCAGGAACCTGGGGTTTTACGGGGACACAGCAGCAGCGGCTCAGTATTGGGGTATCAGCAGGATGAGGAGATTGTGCAGGATGGGAATAGATGGGGACAGTGCTGAAAATATGAGAAATCGGATGTGTCTGTACTGTAATATCTGCAGCCGAGTCCTGGCTGGAGAAGTTGTCAAGTTGGTCTGGGCCAAATGGAAAAGACGGTAAAAGGGAGTGACTCCACCAGAAAGAACATCCCCTGTAAGTCACTATATATGATTCTTGTCACGATTCACACCGTGACTGTCACTCCTACGTCACAGATCGGGGTGACTTTAGGCCAACAGACGGCTATCGCATATGCAGGGGGGCTTATCTTAGTTATCCCTCCACTGCTACAAGGTGTTGAAAAAATACACACAAGGCTATTGACCTCTTAGTTTACAGCAGGGGCTTATTTTAGGTATCCCACTGCTCTTCAATATACCACGAACTGCAGGGATTTATGTATATTCTGCTTTACAGTTCCGCTTGAAAACTTGCAGCTCTCTGGCGCCCCCCTCACCCTCAGGTCAGACTAGGTACTGCACCTAGGGTAATTAGTCGCCAGAAAGTCTGCCTGCTATGTACTGGCTATTGGGCACGCTGCAGCGAGGTGATATAACTACTCCCACTCAGGCAGGAACAATAATTATCAATGCCACCGTCTCTGTAACGACTCCCAAAGGCAAAGCACACGGTATGCTGCCACCAGCTTCGATTAAATGGGTCCGAAGCTAACCCAAAACAGTAGCGTAATTCCCTTCAGAAGACTTAGGGTACGTTTTATAACAGGAGAACGAATCTAGTATTTTAAATATTTTACTCCATTAAAGATTAAGGCAGTGTGTATAAAAAGGTATAAAAGATGTTACAATATGAGACAATTGAAAATATGTACAAGGTAATTATAAAAATAACAGGGGTTAAATGAGAAATTAACACTTACATGTGTTCAGGTAATTTCAGGCAACCAGACTAGTGGGCGGAGCTCCAAATATCCCAGTTCATCACGGCTAGCAGTACGAGCTCCTCAAGTCAGACTCAGACAGACTCTGAAGGCTGGGTAAAGTGGAGTCACATAAATAACCACAGCCTCGTGACATCACTAACAGGGCTGGTTTCCTCAGACCCTCCTATCTCTTCAGTCTTACTAAATTTCACACAAGTTTGTCTAATGCCTGTATCTCCGCTACAGAACATGTCAGAATCATAACACACCCAGCATTCATCTTGTATTAACATTGGCGTTCTAATGAGACCAAATTTGGGCTTGATGGGATGCATAGTTCCAGAGAAATCCATACTGTCCCTGTTGGAACTAGAAGCCCGTGCTTACCGTGGCTGATAGATCCGTCGATGGAGATTCACAAACTGGACTTATTATTTTCCTAGCCTAAACCGTTGGCCCAATATCTCACTATAATGGAACAAAGGACTTCTTGCCTTTAAAGAAGGAGATCAGACCAGATTTGAGCCGACACAAGCGATCATAAAAATTCTTTTGGGAGGGGCATGAGGAGTAAGTTGCTCAAAGTCAGAAATTTGCAGCAAGAAGCAATAAAAGCTCTTCTACAACCATTGAAAAGAAAAGCTAAACCCTGAAGTAAAGGGGGGTCAATGCCCACCCTATAAGTGCTGGCAATGAGAGACTAAAACTTATATTATACATTATACTCACAATTCTGTTGTAGGCTGCAGATACCTAGCACTGCCACTACTGTGTCCTGAAGAGAACAGAGCAGAGGAGGCTGCCAACATCCAGCACTGCCGCTACTGTGTCCTGCAGAGAACAGAGCAGAGGAAGTGGCAGATATCCAGCACTGCCACTACTGTGTCCTGTAGAGAACAGAGCAGAGGAAGTGGCAGATGTCCAGCACTGCCACTACTGTGTCCAGCAGAGAACAGAGCAGAGGAGGCTGCAGATGTCCAGCACTGCCACCACTGTGTCCTGCAGAGAACAGAGCAGAGGAGGCTGCAGATATCCAGCACTGCCTCTACTGTGTCCTGCAGAGAACAGAGCAGAGGAGGCTGCAGATATCCAGCACTGCCACTACTGTGTCCTGCAGAGAACAGAGCAGAGGAGGCTGCAGATATCCAGCACTGCCTCTACTGTGTCCTGCAGCCTCCTCTGCTCTGTTCTCTGCAGGACACAGTAGTGGCAGTGCTGGATATCTGCAGCCTCCTCTGCTCTGTTCTCTGCAGGACACAGTAGAGGCAGTGCTGGATATCTGCAGCCTCCTCTGCTCTGTTCTCTGCAGCGCAGTCAGCGTTATATTTGTGGGGTGTCAGTCGTCAGATGCCACCGATCAGTTATTGATCGTGAACCCTAGAGGCTGACCATTAATAGTCAGTATGTGGTTGGGAGGTTTCTGTACATAAGACAGGTCTTAGATGACTGCAGGACTCAGTTCACACCTTATTCTTTGTTCTTGCTGGATCTCAGTTCTGTGCTTTTCTTAGATGTGTGATAAGTCAGCGGTCACATCTCACGGAGCGACAGACGCCTGACGATGAACTTTGGATCAGTCCAAGTCTCAGAGATCAATTACCGGCTCTGGAGCTCGGGGCTGATGGTAAATGAGTCTTATCAGATGATCGATAGGCTCAACGTGGTGATAATTGTGCGGTGCTGGGAGCTGGATCCCATATATAACATCCTCTGCTGGAGCTCAGGGGGCAGAGGTGATGGTGGGAACACGACTGCAGAGTTCAGGGTGCTGCGCGGTGTCACACGGAGCCACATGCAGCGCCCCGGCCTCCTCTGCTGAGGCTGCTGACATAGTGACAGCTACGTGTGATGGACGGCTGATCGGCAGCTCGCCTGTAACGTCCTGTGCTGCAGAGGACATCGCGGTGTATAGAGACTGGTGCGCTGACGCGGGCCTGAAGTGAAAGCTCTGCGTCACCGCGATGTGATCTGCTAAAGATATGTGCACACGTTGCATTTTTTTGTGATTTTGTTGAATTTTTTCTGCGCAGTTTTGTCACAAAACCTGAAGGATTTCCTAGTACAAGTAAAGTGACTGCGAATCCTGGGGTCTCATGCACACGTTGCTTATTTTCCTTGCAGATTTGTTGTCGGCTGTTTCAGTGGTTTTGCTTCAGATTTCACTGAGACTAATAATAAGTGGGGAAAATCTGCAACCAAAACATGTAAAAAAATATAAATACAAAAACGCTGCAAAAATTAGAGTGTTTTATGCAGCGTTTTTTTTTTTTTGCCAACACATCAGGATTTGCAGCACAATGACTACGATGCTCTACAGTTCAGGACCATCGCTGGGTGCTGAGCGCCAATGCTGAGATTACGAGCAGCGGTGGTTGTCGGGGTGCAGCCCACAGGTCGTGTTCTGACGTGTAGCACCCGTAAATCCTGCAGTACAGGTGTTGTATGGGAATTATTGAGGAATTATTTATTCCCATTTCTGCAGGTCTGGCTTACAGCAGCCGCAGACTCACCCGGCCCAGGTCCCTGATCGGGCCCTAATGGGTCCCTATAACATTACAAAACAAGACTCCCCGCTGCCTCCTGCTGGGGATTGAGGTTACCCACCCTGGTTTACAGGGGTTCGCTGACTTTTTGCATCACGGTGTGAATGGTGCTGGTGACGTTACATTGGCAGATGCCTGAATGGGTGCACAACAGGAGCCCCCCTATAAGGACTCAAGCACGACACCCCGACATCCTCTGGACTACTGGCTGATGTATATATTGGCACAATACGCGGGATTTTGAGTGCAGGAAGGTCACCAGACATTACAGGGTTAATTGATGTCCGTATAAATTCCTCCTATTATTATTGCTCGGAAGTTTGGGCATCGCCCGTCGGGGACTCGCGGGCACTGTGGGTTTAATATTTTAATTAACTCTGTACTGAAAGCCCTGATGATTTCCATAAATTAGTCCCCTGAGTGGAGGCCTCAGATTTGATTTGCCCGTCGTCAGTGATAAATCTCTCAGGGAGTCGCGATGGTTCTGCTGTCACCGTGTAATTACCGTCCTGGGATAATTACTGTCATATGAATCCAAGGTTCTTATCTCCAATCATCAGATTCCTGCAGATCTCTATAGGATCCTGGCCACGAGATTGCTGCTTGGATGGACGGAGCTTTGCTCAATGGCCCATAGGAGACCAAGCTATCTAGATTGAAGGCTTTGGAGTGGTGACCATGAGTGCTAGACAGGAGCGGACGTACCAATGGTGCAACCTGTGCAGATGCCCGGGGGCCCAAGAGATCAGGGGCCACTACTGACTCCAAAGGAGGTGGAAGTCTGCATTACTAAGGACCTTTGGACCAGAGAAGGTGCACAGAGGCCCATTTCTGTCCCACTGGTGTGAGAAGAAGACCACTGGCTTCTCGCGCATAGTCTTGCCAAAATTACTTATTAGGGTCCAGTAACTATATAGCAAATTTGTTGGAGAGGACTAAGGACGTACTAAATGGCCGTGAGATTCCTGACCCCGAATTACGTCATTATGGGAATCCAGACTTTTTCTGCTGTAAGCCCAGGTCCAGACTGGGAGCCAATCAGTAAACGGGATTACACTGGAATCCTGGCTCCCAATCATGATCCTGTGTAAACATGCTGCTGATCGGTCACAAACGAGCAACGTTCATCACGGACCGGATCCTTTTTGTTGAGATAAAACCATTTTTATCGGCAGCACTTTGCCCAATGTACACAGAAAATGTGCTGCCGACACAATGAAGGCTGTTTAGGCACAGAACCATCGTAATGATCATGACGGGACCGACTGACGGGCTGCCGCTAACCCTCCATGAGCGGAGGTCATCCCTGACCATTGCCTTCTGCTCTGAAGGGCCGTGTCAGGAACCTGTCTCCATTTGGGGCTTGTGATCGCAACTGTTTGCCAAGTGAAGAAAGTGTTACAGCACGTAGAAATTATTATTTTTTTGTATATTTCAAATAATATATATATATATATATATATATATATATATATATATACAGTGGGGCAAAAAAGTATTTAGTCAGTCAGCAATAGTGCAAGTTCCACCACTTAAAAAGATGAGAGGCATCTGTAATTTACATCATAGGTAGACCTCAACTATGGGAGACAAACTGAGAAAAAAAATTCCAGAAAATCACATTGTCTGTTTTTTTATCATTTTTTTTGCATATTATGGTGGAAAATAAGTATTTGGTCAGAAACAAACAATCAAGATTTCTGGCTCTCATAGACCTGTAACTTCTTCTTTAAGAGTCTCCTCTTTCCTCCACTCATTACCTGTAGTAATGGCACCTGTTTAAACTTGTTATCAGTATAAAAAGACACCTGTGCACACCCTCAAACAGTCTGACTCCAAACTCCACTATGGTGAAGACCAAAGAGCTGTCAAAGGACACCAGAAACAAAATTGTAGCCCTGCACCAGGCTGGGAAGACTGAATCTGCAATAGCCAACCAGCTTGGAGTGAAGAAATCAACAGTGGGAGCAATAATTAGAAAATGGAAGACATACAAGACCACTGATAATCTCCCTCGATCTGGGGCTCCACGCAAAATCCAACCCCGTGGGGTCAGAATGATCACAAGAACGGTGAGCAAAAATCCCAGAACCACGCGGGGGGACCTAGTGAATGAACTGCAGAGAGCTGGGACTAATGTAACAAGGCCTACCATAAGTAACACACTACGCCACCATGGACTCAGATCCTGCAGTGCCAGACGTGTCCCACTGCTTAAGCCAGTACATGTCCGGGCCCGTCTGAAGTTTGCTAGAGAGCATTTGGATGATCCAGAGGAGTTTTGGGAGAATGTCCTATGGTCTGATGAAACCAAACTGGAACTGTTTCGTAGAAACACAACTTGTCGTGTTTGGAGGAAAAAGAATACTGAGTTGCATCCATCAAACACCATACCTACTGTAAAGCATGGTGGTGGAAACATCATGCTTTGGGGCTGTTTCTCTGCAAAGGGGCCAGGACGACTGATCCGGGTACATGAAAGAATGAATGGGGCCATGTATCGTGAGATTTTGAGTGCAAACCTCCTTCCATCAGCAAGGGCATTGAAGATGAAACATGGCTGGGTCTTTCAACATGACAATGATCCAAAGCACACCGCCAGGGCAACGAAGGAGTGGCTTCGTAAGAAGCATTTCAAGGTCCTGGAGTGGCCTAGCCAGTCTCCAGATCTCAACCCTATAGAAAACCTTTGGAGGGAGTTGAAAGTCCGTGTTGCCAAGCGAAAAGCCAAAAACATCACTGCTCTAGAGGAGATCTGCATGGAGGAATGGGCCAACATACCAACAACAGTGTGTGGCAACCTTGTGAAGACTTACAGAAAACGTTTGACCTCTGTCATTGCCAACAAAGGATATATTACAAAGTATTGAGATGAAATTTTGTTTCTGACCAAATACTTATTTTCCACCATAATATGCAAATAAAATGTTAAAAAAACAGACAATGTGATTTTCTGGATTTTTTTTTCTCAGTTTGTCTCCCATAGTTGAGGTCTACCTATGATGTAAACTACAGACGCCTCTCATCTTTTTAAGTGGTGGAACTTGCACTATTGCTGACTGACTAAATACTTTTTTGCCCCACTGTATATATATATATATATATATATATTCTACATTGTTAAATGTGTTATTATTACTTTATTTTCTTTAGTCAATCTTCCGGTGGTCCAATTGCTCATAGTTCAGACAGCAATACTCCAGAGAAGTCACAGGCTGGTCTTCACAATATACGGTATAGTAATAGCTCTCTGCTAATCTACACAGGAGCTCCAGTGTAGCAGCTGCGGCAGCCTATCAGCCATATTACGGGAGTGCTGATGCGTGCATGATATGGCGCCCCCCACTGGACTGTGCAGTGTAAATGCTGCTGTCTGACTACAATATTGAAGTAGTTCAAAGCTCTGCTCGCTGGTGTCAGAGGCAGATGCTGGTGGGGAAACGCAGCCGTGATCTGCTGAGTAAGGCCAGTCTCACACGTCCAGATAATTCCGGTACTGGAAAAAATCGGGACCGGAATTATCCGTGTCCGTGTGCCCCTACGTTTCTGCGGCACACGTGTACGTTTCTGCGGCACATAGATCTTTATTTTAAACACTATTATTCATATCTTCTCTGCAGCAAACGCTGCTGCAGGGAAGATATGAATCGCGGCTTCAGCACCAGATGCTGGTACGTGTGGTACCCAGCACGGTGCGTGTGGTACCCAGTGGGCACACGGGCGGCACACGTGTACCGCACGTGTGCCACACTGATGTGCCACAGAAACGTAGGGGCACACGGACACGGATAATTCCGGTACCGATTTTTTTCCAGTACCGGAATTATCTGGACGTGTGAGACTGGCCTTACTCAGCAGATCACGGGTCTTTAATGGGTCCGTGTAATACGTGCGCTCCCACAAACACTGACATGTCTCCGTGTTTGGCACACGAAGACACGGTCCGCAAAAAATCAATGACATCTGCACAGATGCATTGATTTTTATGTGTCTACGTGTGTCAGTGTCTCCGGTACGTGAGGAAACTGTCACCTCACGTACCGGAGCCACTGACGTGTGAAACCGGCCTGAAGTGGTAGATACGTCCCTGAGTGCTGAGCAGCGTAGCTGTGAATCCAGCTCTGCAGAGAAATATATCACTTACTAGAAAGCAGCAGAATAGAGGAGATTATACAGCACTACTGAGTAGTGTGGATAAGAATATAACTACTATAATACTGCCCCCTATATACAAGAATATAACTACTATAATACTGACCATATGTACAGGAATATAACTACTATAATACTGCTCCTATGTACAAGAATATAACTACTATAATACTGCCCCTATGTACAAGAATATAACTACTATAATACTGCCCCTATGTACAAGAATATAACTACTATAATACTGCCCCTATGTACAAGAATATAACTACTATAATACTGCCCCTATGTACAAGAATATAACTACTATAATACTGCCCCTATGTACAAGAATATAACTACTATAATACTGCCCCTATGTACAAGAATATAACTACTATAGTACTGCCCCCTATGTACAAGAATATAACTACTATAATACTGCCCCTATGTACAAGAATATAACTACTATAATACTGCCCCTATGTACAAGAATATAACTACTATAATACTGCCCCTATGTACAAGAATATAACTACTATAATACTGCTCCTATGTACAAGAATATAACTACTATAATACTACCCCCTATATACAAGAATATAACTACTATAATACTGCTCCTATGTACAAGAATATAACTACTATAATACTGCTCCTATGTACAAGAATATAACTACTATAATACTGCCCCTATGTACAAGAATATAACTACTATAATACTGCTCAAGAATATAACTATTAAAATACTGCTCCTATGTACAAGAATATACAGTGGGGGAAATAAGTATTTGATCCCTTGCTGATTTTGTAAGTTTGCCCACTGACAAAGACATGAACAGTCTATAATGTTAAGGGTCGGTTAATTTTAACATTGAGAGACAGAATATCTAAAATTAAAATCCAGGAAATCACATTGTATAAATTATATACATTTATTTGCATCTTGCAGTGAGAAATAAGTATTTGATCCCTCTGGCAAACAAGACTTAATACTTGGTGGTAAAACCCTTGTTGGCAAGCCCAGCAGTCAGAAGTTTTTGTAGTTGATGATGAGGTTTGCGCACATGTCAGGAGGAATTTTGCTCCACTCCTCTTTGCAGATCATCTCTAAATCATTAATATTTTGATGCTGTCGCTTGTTAACTCAAAGCTTCAAGTCCCTCCATAAGTTTTCTATGGGATTAAGGTCTGGAGACTGGCTAGGCCTCTTTATGACCTTACTATGCTCCTTTTTGAGCCGCTCTTTTGTTGCCTTGGCTGTATGTTTTGTGTCATTGCCTTGCTGGAAGACCCAGCCATGACCCATTTTTAATGTCCTGGCGGAGGGAAGGAGGTTGTCACTCAGGATTTTACAGTACATGGCTCCATCCATTCTCCCATTGATGCGGTGAAGTAGTCCTGTGCCCTTAGCAGAGAAACACCCCCAAAACATAATGTGTCCACCTCCATGCTTGACAGTGGGGATGGTGTTCTTTAGGTTATAGGCAGCATTTATCTTCCTCCAAACATGGCAAGCTGAGTCAATGCCAAAGAGCTCAATTTTTATCTCATCTGACCACAGCACCTTCTCCCAATCACTCACAGAATCATCCGGGTGTTCATTGGCAAACTTCAGACAGGCTGCACATGTGTCTTCTTGAGCAGGGGGACCTTGCGGGCACTGCAGGATTTTAAACCTTTATGGTGTAATGTGTTACCAATGGTTTTCTTGGTGACTTTGGTCCCAGCTGCCTTGAGATCATTAACAAGTTCCCCCTGTGTAGTTTTAGGCTGATCTCTCACCTTCCTCATGATCAAGGATACCCAACTAGGTGAGATTTTGCATGGTGCCCCAGATCGATGTCGATTGACAGTCATTTTGTATTTCTTCCATTGTCTTACTATTGCACCAACAGTTGTCTCCTTCTCACCCAGCGTCTTACCTATGGTTTTGTAGCCCATTCCAGCTTTGTGCAGGTCTATGATCTTGTCCCTGATATCCTTAGAAAGCTCTTTGGTCTTGCCCATGTTGTAGAGGTCAGAGTCTGACTGACTGATTCTGTGGACAGGAGTCTTTTATAAAGGTGACTATGTAAGACAGCTGTCTTTAATGCAGGTAACGAGTAGTTTAGGAGCCAGAACTCTTCTTGTTTGGTAGGAGATCAAATACTTATTTCTCACTGCAAACTACAAATAAATACATATAATTTATACAATGTGTTTTTCTGTATGTTATTTTTGATATTCTGTCTCTCAATGTTAAAATTAACCTACCCTTAAAATTATAGCCTGTTCATGTCGTTTGTCAGTGGGCAAACTTACAAAATCAGCAAGGGGTCCAATACTTATTTCCCAACACTACATTATATACTTGATAACAGACAACGGCAGCATCTTATTATTTAAACAACAACTCTGTTTATTGCTACAGAAATTAGTGAACGAGGATAAAGTCTTATTTGCAAGTAGATGAAAAGTGGCGCCCTGGAGTTGATGTTACCGGTGGGCCCTTCGCACTCCAGTCCAACATTGTATATATTAATATTCTTATTACATTTGTAAAATCCAGAATTTGATACAATGCTAGATATAAATATTCATGTAATAATTCCTAAATGGCCTCGTGGAGACGTGATCCTTTCATAGACACTATTTACTGATGCGTTTTGTGATTTCTTGAACTCGGTCTTGAAGATGTAGTCATTGAAGGGTTAAGAAGGAATTAAGGGCCAGTGGGAGAGTGTGGCTGGAGATTGTGGATTTCTGCTAATTAGGACTGTTTAATAGGAGTCATGTAGAAGGCTCGAGAGAATTACCGATATCAGTCAGACACCTCCAGGTATAAGTAGCTGCGGGAGGACGGCGGCTGGTGGAGTCTTCCCTGGACTTGTTCCTTAGCCCATTTCTTGACCATTTACAATGTGGCTTTTCTTCATCCTGCAAGTTCTTAATGCAGAACCTCAGTTCATCACTAGTGTTACCTCCACCAATGGACCCCAGTCTTCCAAAATATTCCTGGGGCTCCAGGCTCCTTGGAACGCCTCGTACCCATTTAGCGCCCAGCGGCTCGGCTCCTCCGTCCAGTTGGCTATTGAGAGGATAAACAAGGAATGGGGCGAACATTTCTTTAGTAACAGGACGCTGGAGTTTGTATACACTGACTGCAGCTGTAACGCCAAGATGTCTCTCAGCGCATTCATCCGCCAAGTGGAAGAATTTAATATTGCCGCTTTGTTTGGGCCGGTTTGTCCAGAAGCTGCTGAGGTATATATGTATCATTATTATTATTATTAATGTTTTGTGTGGTGGGGATTTCGTTTAATAATTTAGGGATCATGCACTTATTTCTGAGTGCCATACGTCATCCTCCTTTATAAAGCCGCCATATAAGTTGCAGAAGTTGTGTCCATACGTCTTGTCTTTGGAAGCAGAGAACGGTCCTGGTGTCCAGATTGATACTTTGTGTCGCAATTGTTTCCAACAAAAGATATTGTGCATCGGAAGAGAAAGCTATAATATTGCATTTCTTTAAAAAAAAAAATTTAAGTGATCTTAGACATAAATAAGATAATGACATAGAATGGCGATATACACAATATCAGGTTTTATCGGCATGAATATTTGCAGCCCAGCGTCACACATCTGACATGTCACTATTTATTTCAAGTTAACAATTAACAAAAGAAAGCGCTTTCACCGAAGAAAATGTTTTACTTGGATGAAAAAGTCGCTGTCGTTTCTAGAAACTTCACAAATCAAAAATCAGTAGTGCGAGCAAATGTAAGAAACTTTGTGATGTATCTTATGAAAGAAATCTGCATCTTCCTCCACTTATGAGCCACTTCTCCTTTGCTCCTGAATTTATCACTCACTCTGAAAAACTGATAAAATCCGTACTGCCCAGGGAAGATGGATTATCAGCTCACTGATGAATCATGTTACAGCATCATATCATAGTGTATGGAGAAGGGAGGCAGAGGAGCAGGGAGAAGCACAGTGAGAAGCCAAGCATGGGGAGACATAAATTATATTGCTTTTTTGTAAGTGTTTTATGTCACCCCAGTGCTGGTCTCTCTGTCACACTGCTCTGTATATGCTGCCCAGTATCGATGTTCTCTATGCGGATGCTTTTTAGTAAATCTTTTATATCACCCACCCTAGCACTGGTTTCACAGCTGCATCGCTCAGTACTACTAATACTACTACTACATCTAACAGTTACCTCATTCAAGAGCTAATTTCACAGCTATATTGCTCAGTACTGCTGGATAATGCCCTATTTGCTGCTGCTTCTTGCAGTTATCTCACCCAAGAACTGGAGTTGCAGTTACACTGCTCAGTACTGCTGTATAAGGCCCTATTTACACATGCTTCTTGCAGTTATTATATGAGCCAATAGCTGGAATCACAGCTACACTGCTCAGTAACGTTGTATAAGTCCCTATTCACTGCTGCTGCTTCTTGCAGATATTATCTCAGCCAATAGCTGGATTCCCAGTTACACTGCTCGGTACTGCTGGATATGGCCCTATTTGCTGCTGCTTCTTGCAGTTCTCATCCAATAGCTGGATTCACAACTACACTACTCAATAATATTGTGTAAGACCATATCCACTGCTGCTTCTTGCAGTTATCTCATCCAAGAGCTGGATTCACAGCTACAATGTTCAGTACTCCTAAAAAATGTCCTTCATGCTGCTGCTGCTGCTTCTGAACTTGTGCTACATGTAGAGAGGAGAACGGTTGTCTCTCATGTTTAGGAATGGGAGTACAGTCTCTACCCACTAGCTCAGAGATAGCTAAAAATTAGAGCTAGAACCTGCAGATAGAAAAACTGGTGAAACTTTTAGATACAAGTCATTTAATGGCCATAAACATTGTTATTCCTCATGTACACACGTATGACAACTTATTCTGAAAGTAGGGCCCCTGTTGTGAATTCTGTTTTGGAACTCCCTCCTGTGGTCATGAATGGTACTTCGGCGAGTTCTGTCCATGGACTCCCTCTGGTGGCTGTGAGTGGAGCTGCTGGTTCTGAGATTCCTTCCACAGGTGACCTGGTTTATTCTTAGGCTGGCTGCTCTATTTAACTCCACCTAGATCGTTACTCCATGCCACCTGTCAATGTTCCAGTACTGGTTCAGTTCGCTCTTGAATCTTCCTGGTGACCTGTCTATGCCAGCAGAAGCTAAGTCCCTGCTAGTTTATTTTGTTGTTCTTGTTTTCTTGTCCAGCTTGCTAATATGATTCTGTCTGGTTAGCTGGAAGCTCTGGGATGCAGAGTGGCACCTCCACACCGTGAGTCGGTGCGGGGGTCTTTTTGCACACTCTGCGTGGTCTTTTGTAGTTTTTTTGTGCTGACCGCAAAGTTACTTTTTCTATCCTCTGTCTGTTTAGGTAGTCTGGCCTCCCTTTGCTGAAACCTCTTTCATTCCTGTGTTTGTGTATTTCATCTTATCTCACAGTCAATATTTGTGGGGGGCTGCCTTTTCCTTTGGGGAATTTCTCTGAGGCAAGGCAGGCTTTTCTTTCTATCTCTAGGGGTAGCTAGCTCTTAGGCTGTGAAGAGGCGTCTAGGCCTGTTAGGTACGCTCCACGGCTATTTCTAGTGTGTGTGATAGGATTAGGGATTGCGGTCAGCAGAGTTCCCACATCCCAGAGCTTGTCCTGTGTTCGTTTACCCATCAGATCTCTCCGGATGCTCCTAACCACCAGGTCCATAACAGTACAGGTGGCCAAAAGTGTTAATGCATCTCAATAGAGGGATAAGAGAAGTTCTGAGACCATTTTTTTTTCTCTGCAGTGTGTTTTGTCTCTTTTCCCCTTTACCTCTGGGTGGTTCAGGACACAGGTGTAGATATGGACATTCAAGGTCTGTCCTCTTGTGTGGATCATCTCACTACAAGGGTACAAAGCATTCAAGATTTTGTAGTTCAGAATCCCATGTTAGAGCCAAGAATTCCAATTCCTGATTTGTTTTCTGGGGATAGATCTAAGTTCCTGAATTTCAAAAATAATTGCCAACTGTTTATTGCTTTGAAACCCCGCTCCTCTGGTGACCCAGTTCAACAAGTAAAAATCATTATTTCTTTGTTACGTGGTGATCCTCAAGACTGGGCATTTTCCCTTGCGCCAGGAGATCCTGCATTGCGTGATGTAGATGCGTTTTTTCTGGCGCTTGGATTGCTTTATGATGAACCAAATTTAGTGGATCAGGCAGAGAAAAACTTGCTGGCTTTGTGTCAGGGTCAGGATGAAGCGGAGGTATATTGTCAGAAGTTTAGAAAGTGGTCTGTGCTTACTGAGTGGAATGAGTGTGCCCTGGCGGCAATTTTCAGAAAAGGTCTTTCTGAAGCCCTTAAGGATGCTATGGTGGGATTTCCCACGCCTGCTGGTCTGAATGAGTCTATGTCTTTGGCCATTCAGATCGATCGGCGCTTGCGTGAGCGCAAAGCTGTGCACCATTTGGCGGTATTCTCTGAGCATAGGTCTGAGCCTATGCAATGTGATAGGACTTTGTTCTTGCCGTTCAGCTCTGGTCACAGACGTCAGAATGGGCTGTGTTTTTACTGTGGTGACTCCACTCATGCCATCTCTGATTGTCCTAAGCGCACTAAGCGGTTCGCTAGGTCTGCCACCATTGGTATGGTACAGCCTAAATTTCTTTTGTCCATTACTCTGATTTGCTCTTTGTCGTCCTATTCTGTTATGGCGTTTGTGGATTCAGGCGCTGCCCTGAATTTGATGGATCTGGAGTTTGCCAGGCGCTGTGGTTTTTTCTTGGAGCCCTTGCAGTGTCCTATTCCATTGAGAGGAATTGATGCTACGCCTTTGGCCAAGAATAAGCCTCAGTACTGGACCCAATTGACCATGTGCATGGCTCCTGCACATCAGGAGGATATTCGCTTTTTGGTGTTGCATAATTTACATGATGTGGTCGTTTTGGGGTTGCCATGGCTACAGGTCCATAATCCAGTATTGGATTGGAAATCTATGTCTGTGTCCAGCTGGGGTTGTCAAGGGGTACATGGTGATGTTCCATTGCTGTCAATTTCGTCTTCCTCTCCTTCTGAAGTTCCTGAGTTTTTGTCGGATTACCGGGATGTATTTGATGAGCCCAAGTCCGGTGCCCTACCTCCTCATAGGGATTGTGATTGTGCTATTGATTTGATTCCTGGTAGTAAGTTTCCTAAGGGCCGTCTGTTTAATTTATCTGTGCCTGAACACGCCGCTATGCGGAGTTATATAAAGGAGTCCTTGGAGAAAGGGCATATTCGCCCGTCTTCGTCACCGTTGGGAGCAGGCTTCTTTTTTCTGGCCAAGAAGGATGGTTCTTTGAGACCTTGTATTGATTACCGCCTTCTTAATAAAATCACGGTCAAATTTCAGTACCCTTTGCCGCTACTGTCTGATTTGTTTGCTCGGATTGAGGGGGCTAGTTGGTTCACCAAGATAGATCTTCGAGGGGCGTATAATCTTGTGCGTATTAAACAGGGCGATGAATGGAAAACAGCATTTAATACGCCAGAGGGCCATTTTGAGTACCTGGTTATGCCATTCGGGCTTTCTAATGCTCCATCTGTGTTTCAGTCCTTTATGCATGACATCTTCCGAGAGTACCTGGATAGATTCATGATTGTATATTTGGATGATATTTTGGTCTTTTCGGATGATTGGGAGTCTCATGTGAAGCAGGTCAGAATGGTGTTCCAGGTCCTTCGTGCGAATTCCTTGTTTGTGAAGGGGTCTAAATGTCTCTTTGGAGTTCAGAAGGTTTCATTTTTGGGTTTCATTTTTTCCCCTTCTACTATCGAGATGGACCCTGTTAAAGTTCAGGCCATTTATGATTGGACTCAGCCTACATCTGTGAAGAGTCTGCAGAAGTTCCTGGGCTTTGCTAATTTTTACCGTCGCTTCATCGCTAATTTTTCTAGTGTTGTTAAACCGTTGACTGATTTGACCAAGAAAGGTGCTGATGTGGTCAATTGGTCTTCTGCGGCCGTTGAGGCTTTTCAGGAGTTGAAGCGTCGTTTTTCTTCTGCCCCTGTGTTGTGCCAGCCAGATGTTTCGCTCCCGTTTCAGGTCGAGGTTGATGCTTCTGAGATTGGAGCAGGGGCTGTTTTGTCTCAGAGAAGTTCTGATGGCTCGGTGATGAAACCATGTGCTTTCTTTTCTAGAAAGTTTTCGCCTGCCGAGCGTAATTATGATGTTGGCAACCGAGAGTTGTTGGCTATGAAGTGGGCATTCGAGGAGTGGCGATATTGGCTTGAAGGAGCCAAGCATCGCGTGGTGGTCTTGACGGATCACAAGAATTTGACTTATCTCGAGTCTGCCGAACGGTTGAATCCTAGACAGGCTCGATGGTCGCTGTTTTTCTCCCGTTTTGATTTTGTGGTTTCGTACCTTCCGGGCTCTAAGAATGTGAAGGCTGATACCCTTTCAAGGAGTTTTCTGATTGACTCTCCGGATGTTCCTGAGCCGGCTGGTATTCTCAAGGAGGGGGTAATTTTGTCTGCCATCTCCCCTGATTTGCGGCGGGTGCTGCAGAAGTTTCAGGCTAATAGACCTGACCGTTGTCCAGCAGAGAAGCTCTTTGTCCCTGATAGATGGACTAGTAGAGTTATCTCTGAGGTTCATTGTTCGGTGTTAGCTGGTCATCCCGGAATCTTTGGTACCAGAGATTTGGTGGCTAGATCCTTTTGGTGGCCTTCCTTGTCACGGGATGTGCGTTCTTTTGTACAGTCCTGTTGGATGGACTTGTGCTCGGGCTAAGCCCTGCTGTTCTCGTGCCAGTGGGTTGCTTTTGCCCTTGCCGGTCCCGAAGAGGCCCTGGACGCATATTTCCATGGAATTTATTTCAGACCTCCCTATCTCTCAAAGGATGTCGGTCATCTGGGTGGTTTGTGATCGCTTCTCTAAGATGGTCCATTTGGTACCCTTGTCTAAATTGCCTTCCTCCTCTGATTTGGTGCCATTATTTTTCCAGCATGTGGTTCGTTTGCATGGCATTCCGGAGAACATCGTCTCGGACAGAGGTTCCCAGTTTGTTTCGAGGTTTTGGCGGTCCTTTTGTGCTAAGATGGGCATTGATTTGTCTTTTTCTTCGGCTTTCCATCCTCAGACAAATGGCCAAACCGAACGAACCAATCAGACTTTGGAAACATATCTGAGATGCTTTGTTTCTGCTGATCAGGATGATTGGGTGTCTTTCTTGCCTTTGGCTGAGTTCGCCCTTAATAATCGGGCCAGCTCGGCTACTTTGGTTTCGCCTTTTTTCTGTAATTCTGGTTTCCATCCTCGTTTTTCTTCTGGGCAGGTTGAGCCTTCGGACTGTCCTGGTGTGGATACTGTGGTGGACAGGTTGCAGCGAATTTGGACTCACGTAGTGGACAATTTGACATTGTCCCAGGAGAAGGCTCAACGTTTCGCTAACCGCCGTCGCCGTGTTGGTCCCCGACTTCGTGTTGGGGATTTGGTTTGGTTGTCATCTCGTTATGTTCCTATGAAGGTTTCCTCTCCTAAGTTTAAGCCTCGTTTCATTGGTCCTTATAAGATTTCTGAAGTTCTTAATCCTGTGTCATTTCGTTTGGCCCTTCTAGCTTCTTTTGCCATCCATAATGTGTTCCATAGGTCGTTGTTGCGGAGATACGTGGCGCCTATGGTTCCATCCGTTGACCCTCCTGCCCCGATGTTGGTCGAGGGGGAGTTGGAGTATGTGGTGGAGAAGATTTTAGATTCTCGTATTTCGAGACGGAAACTCCAGTACCTGGTCAAGTGGAAGGGTTATGGTCAAGAAGATAATTCCTGGGTTGTTGCCTCTGATGTTCATGCTGCTGATCTGGTTCGTGCCTTTCATTTGGCTCGTCCTGATCGGCCTGGGGGTTCTGGTGAGGGTTCGGTGACCCCTCCTCAAGGGGGGGGTACTGTTGTGAATTCTGTTATCGAACTCCCTCCTGTGGTCATGAATGGTACTTCGGCGAGTTCTGTCCATGGACTCCCTCTGGTGGCTGTGAGTGGAGCTGCTGGTTCTGAGATTCCTTCCACAGGTGACCTGGTTTATTCTTAGGCTGGCTGCTCTATTTAACTCCACCTAGATCGTTACTCCATGCCACCTGTCAATGTTCCAGTACTGGTTCAGTTCGCTCTTGGATCTTTCTGGTGACCTGTCTATGCCAGCAGAAGCTAAGTCCCTGCTAGTTTATTTTGTTGTTCTTGTTTTCTTGTCCAGCTTGCTAATATGATTCTGTCTGGTTAGCTGGTTATCTATCCCTGATAGATGGACTAGTAGAGTTATCTCTGAGGTTCATTGTTCGGTGTTAGCTGGTCATCCCGGAATCTTTGGTACCAGAGATTTGGTGGCTAGATCCTTTTGGTGGCCTTCCTTGTCACGGGATGTGCGTTCTTTTGTACAGTCCTGTTGGACTTGTGCTCGGGCTAAGCCCTGCTGTTCTCGTGCCAGTGGGTTGCTTTTGCCCTTGCCGGTCCCGAAGAGGCCTTGGACGCATATTTCCATGGATTTTATTTCAGACCTCCCTATCTCTCAAAGGATGTCGGTCATCTGGGTGGTTTGTGATCGCTTCTCTAAGATGGTCCATTTGGTACCCTTGTCTAAATTGCCTTCCTCCTCTGATTTGGTGCCATTATTTTTCCAGCATGTGGTTCGTTTGCATGGCATTCCGGAGAACAGCTGGAAGCTCTGGGATGCAGAGTGGCACCTCCGCACCGTGAGTCGGTGCGGGGGTCTTTTTGCACACTCTGCATGGTCTTTTGTAGTTTTTTTGTGCTGACCGCAAAGTTACTTTTTCTATCCTCTGTCTGTTTAGGTAGTCTGGCCTCCCTTTGCTGAAACCTCTTTCATTCCTGTGTTTGTGTATTTCATCTTATCTCACAGTCAATATTTGTGGGGGGCTGCCTTTTCCTTTGGGGAATTTCTCTGAGGCAAGGCAGGCTTTTCTTTCTATCTCTAGGGCTAGTTAGCTCTTAGGCTGTGAAGAGGCGTCTAGGCCTGTTAGGTACGCTCCACGGCTATTTCTAGTGTGTGTGATAGGATTAGGGATTGCGGTCAGCAGAGTTCCCACATCCCAGAGCTTGTCCTGTGTTCGTTTACCCATCAGGTCTCTCCGGGTGCTCCTAACCACCAGGTCCGTAACAGGCCCCATAGACAGCATAGATTTTTCAGTGGGATTTTCGGAACGTTTATAGGTGGTAAAAATGGAAAACGTCTCGCTGCCTGCACCAGCCATTAGTGTGCAGTAAGGAAACCACTGAAGACATTGAATCTTCATGAATCTGCGTACAGAATATTATTACAGAGATCCATTGCTCAGTTTCTTTCTATTTTGAAGGCAATGTCCTCCTTTTCAACCAATGTTTTTTTTACACTAGTGCAATTAAAATGGAAAAAGTCTCTATAAATAATGTCACATGACTTTGTTTCTACAGCTCCTGTGCTGAACCATGTGTCTCCGTGGTAACAGACTACAAACAGTGCAGTCTGATCCTGCTTTCTTATATTTTTTTCTATTCGGTCTCTTGTTTTGTGCTAATGTAATGTTGTAATGGACATTTGGTTGTTTATCCAGAGTTTGAGGACAGAGGAAAGGTAAGATGGCAGCAGGACCGGACTACATGGATGAATTTCTGTCTGCTTCTGCCGAGACACTTATTCCGCATAGGAGTTGTAGCAGTAACAATTTGTAATGAACGCTGTTGGACCACTGTCATCTAGCACCACGTATCCTCTGTGGAATTGCTGGGGGTTCCACTGTGGGGATCCCACAGATCCTGAGAGATCCTTTTTGGATGGAGTGATGGCTGTTGGACACAGACAGCGTCCGTCGCACTCGGCTATCTCCAGCGGTGCCGTAGATAATTACTGGGCTCCATACTGACGGGGAATTGCAGAGTTCTTTTCTTGGGATAAGTAGTGGGGGCAGCAGTGCCACCTTTTAGCTGCCAAAAAATAAGTAAACCATCGAGAAGAAAACGTTTTTGTGTTTTACACGTACACTTCATGGTCGTTTTCTGTACGCAGGTCACTGGCTTACTGGCCTCATCTTGGAACATTCCAATGTTCGGTTTTGTAAGTCAAACCCCGAAGCTCGATAACACCCGAACCTACGACACCTACGTCAAAATGGTGTCACCTCTCCAGCGAATGTATGATGCTCTGGAAAAAACCCTGAAACATTTCACCTGGAAACACGTCGCCTTGCTCGGAGGATCGACCGAAGGGTCAACGTGGGATAAAATTGATGAGTTGTGGACATTGCTGGAAAATCAATTGCCCATAAACTTTGAGGTCACGGTCAAGATGCAATGTGACCCCAAAAACCCAGACAGTCTACGAGAGACTCTCAGCACGGTGGCGTCGCTCGCCAGAGGTAACAATCACATGATTATTATTTATGATACATTGTCATCTCGTTAGACCTTCTTTGCCTATAACCCCGAGAAATCAGTATATGTTCTTTTAATATTGTAGAGTATTTAGCCAAATAGCAGTGAATGTGCAGTACCGGCCCACGGCCACCATACAGATGATGGCGCTGTGCTGTCCCGCTCCACAACTGATCCCATCTATGAGCCGCCAGCAGTGGAAATAGCTGTTTGGCGGGGGTACGGGTCACATCATTGCTATTCTCATACTGATGACCCATTCTAAAGAAAGTCCATCGATATAAAAGTACTGGACTACCCCTTTAATAATATTTAAAAAAATTGGTTTATCAGGGAAAAGAGAAAACCCCAGCAAAAACACGTACTTGGTATCACTGTGATGTAATTACTTGTTCTAGAAAATTATATTGTTATTTATCCTGCAAAGTGAATGCCGTTAATAAAAAGTATTAAAAAAAGAACTATGCTCTAACTGCAGCTTCCGATCATCTCCACTCACAAAGCAAATAACTAAAAAAGGATCAAAAAGTTGTATCTGACCCAAAATGGCACCAACAAAAAGTAAGAAGCCCTCAAAGAGTTCTGTAGAAGTAGGTTAATAGTGCAAAAGTAGTAAATCGTATCAACGTGCAGAATAAAGTCAAGATGTCATTTATTCAGCACTGTAAAAAATAAAATGTAAAAACAACTCCAGATCAATTGTGTTTTGCTCATCTGTAATAACAAAGTAAGAATTAAAAAGTGATAAATAAAAGTCGTATGATCCGAAAAATGGGGCCAGCGAAACTGGTTGTACGAGAAAAGAAAAAGTCTTCATACAGATCCATCTGTGAAAAAAAAGGAAGATCAGAATATGGAGACCAAAAAAATAAAAAAGATTTTACCCTTTAGAAGACAATTAGTAGCAAAACATTAAAAAGATATAATTTTGGTATTTTCATGATTGTGCCGACCAACAGAATAAAGATAAAGGATGAAATTGACTGAATAGTGTTTAAAAAATATGATAATCTGAACAAAATATAGATATATAATTTGATTTTTTGGGTTTATTTGGATTCTCTAAGAGTTTCTGATGAGGCTAAAAGTTCTGAGACTGAAAAAGTTTTTGTTTTCTTCAGTGTTTTCGATCTTTTAGTCGCTGTTTCTATTGTTACTGACGCACAAGTGTATAAATTTCATAAGTTTTGACACTTTTATTGGCAAATCCATGAAGTTTCTGTGACGCCTTAATATTCCCAGCGCTGCCTCCTATTCTCCAGACCTCTGCCCCTTATTCTCCACACTCCCGCCCCTTATTCTCCGCACTCCCGCCCCTTATTCTCAACACTCCCGCCCCTTATTCTCAACACTCCCGCCCCTTATTCTCAACACTCCCGCACCTTACTCTCCACACTTCTGCCCCTTATTCTCAACACTCCCGCCCCTTATTCTCAACACTCCCGCCCCTTATTCTCAACACTCCCGCCCCTTTTTCTCAACACTCCCGCCCCTTTTTCTCAACACTCCCGCCCCTTTTTCTCAACACTCGCGCCCCTTTTTCTCAACACTCCCGCCCCTTATTCTCAACACTCCCGCCCCTTATTCTCAACACTCCCGCCCCTTATTCTCAACACTCCCGCCCCTTATTCTCAACACTCCCGCCCCTTATTCTCAACACTCCCGCCCCTTATTCTCCACACTCCCGCCCCTTATTCTCCACACTCCCGCCCCTTATTCTCCGCACTCCTGCCCCTTATTCTCCGCATTTCTTCCCTCATCTTGGCATCTGGATATCAGTTTATGAGCAGACCCTGACTGACAGTCGCCCGTTCTTGTCTCATCAGGGTTATCACAATGTCTGGGATTTAAATGCTTTTGAGGACTGATTGCACAATCTCAATGGGATGAGATCTGGGAAGATTCCTGGCCAAGGACACAAAATATTCATACTTTGTTCACTGAGCCACTTAGTTCTCACTTTTAAATTGTGTTCTGATCTCCATCATGGTGGGAAAAGCATCATCATCATATTATCCTGGACGATGGGAGAAGTTGTTCTTGGAGTATGATTAGATCCCATCCTTATTTATGGATGTGATTTTAGGTATAATTGTGAGTGACCCCCTCCATGGATGAGAAGTCTCTGCACATTGTGAGTGATCCCCTCCATGGATGAGAAGTCTCTGCACATTGTGAGTGATCCCCTCCATGGATGAGAAGCCCCCGCACATTGTGAGTGACCCCCTCCATGGATGAGAAGCCCCCGCACATTGTGAGTGATCCCCTCTATGGATGAGAAGCCTCCACACATTGTGAGTGACCTCCTCCATGGATGAGAAGCCCCCACACATTGTGAGTGACCCCCTCCATGGATGAGAAGCCCCCGCACATTGTGAGTGATCCCCTCTATGGATGAGAAGCCTCCACACATTGTGAGTGACCCCCTCCATGGATGAGAAGCCCCCGCACATTGTGAGTGATCCCCTCTATGGATGAGAAGCCCCAGCACATTGTGAGTGACCCCCTCTATGGATGAGAAGCCCCCGCACATTGTGAGTGACCCCCTCCATGGATGAGAAGCCCCCGCACATTGTGAGTGATCCCCTCTATGGATGAGAAGCCTCCACACATTGTGAGTGATCCCCTCTATGGATGAGAAGCCCCCGCACATTGTGAGTGACCCTCTCCATGGATGAGAAGCCTCCACACAATGTGAGTGATCCCCTCCATGGATGAGAAGCCCCCGCACATTGTGAGTGATCCCCTCTATGGATGAGAAGCCTCCACACATTGTGAGTGACCCCCTCCATGGATGAGAAGCCCCCGCACATTGTGAGTGATCCCCTCCATGGATGAGAAGCCCCCGCACATTGTGATTGACCCCCTCCATGGATGAGAAGCCCCCACACATTGTGAGTGATCCCCTCCATGGATGAGAAGCCCCCACACATTGTGAGTGATCCCCTCCATGGATGAGAAGACTCCACACATTGTGAGTGATCCCCTCTATGGATGAGAAGCCTCCACACATTGTGAGTGACCCCCTCCATGGATGAGAAGCCCCCACACATTGTGAGTGATCCCCTCCATGGATGAGAAGCCCCCGCACATTGTGAGTGATCCCCTCCATGGATGAGAAGCCTCCACACATTGTGAGTGATCCCCTCTATGGATGAGAAGCCCCCACACATTGTGAGTGACCCCCTCCATGGATGAGAAGCCCCCGCACATTGTGAGTGATCCCCTCCATGGATGAGAAGCCTCCACACATTGTGAGTGATCCCCTCCATGGATGAGAAGCCTCCACACATTGTGAGTGATCCCCTCCATGGATGAGAAGCCCCCGCACATTGTGATTGACCCCCTCCATGGATGAGAAGCCCCCACACATTGTGAGTGATCCCCTCCATGGATGAGAAGCCCCCACACATTGTGAGTGATCCCCTCCATGGATGAGAAGACTCCACACATTGTGAGTGATCCCCTCTATGGATGAGAAGCCTCCACACATTGTGAGTGACCCCCTCCATGGATGAGAAGCCCCCACACATTGTGAGTGATCCCCTCCATGGATGAGAAGCCCCCGCACATTGTGAGTGATCCCCTCCATGGATGAGAAGCCTCCACACATTGTGAGTGATCCCCTCTATGGATGAGAAGCCTCCACACATTGTGAGTGACCTCCTCCATGGATGAGAAGCCCCCACACATTGTGAGTGACCTCCTCCATGGATGAGAAGCCCCCACACATTGTGAGTGACCCCCTCCATGGATGAGAAGCCCCCACACATTGTGAGTGACCTCCTCCATGGATGAGAAGCCCCCACACATTGTGAGTGATCCCCTCCATGGATGAGAAGCCTCCACACATTGTGAGTGACCCCCTCTATGGATGAGAAGCCTCCACACATTGTGAGTGACCCCCTCCATGGATGAGAAGCCCCCACACATTGTGAGTGATCCCCTCCATGGATGAGAAGCCTCCACACATTGTGAGTGATCCCCTCTATGGATGAGAAGCCTCCACACATTGTGAGTGACCCCCTCCATGGATGAGAAGCCTCCACACATTGTGAGTGACCCCCTCCATGGATGAGAAGCCTCCACACATTGTGAGTGATCCCCTCCATGGATGAGAAGCCACCGCACATTGTGAGTGATCCCCTCCATGGATGAGAAGCCTCCACACATTGTGAGTGATCCCCTCCATGGATGAGAAGCCCCCGCACATTGTGAGTGACCCCCTCCATGGATGAGAAGCCTCCACACATTGTGAGTGATCCCCTCCATGGATGAGAAGCCCCCGCACATTGTGAGTGATCCCCTCCATGGATGAGAAGCCTCCACACATTGTGAGTGATCCCCTCCATGGATGAGAAGCCACCGCACATTGTGAGTGACCTCCTCCATGGATGAGAAGACTCCACACATTGTGAGTGACTCCTCCATGGATGAGAAGCCTCCACACATTGTGAGTGATCCCCTCCATGGATGAGAAGCCCCCACACATTGTGAGTGACCTCCTCCATGGATGAGAAGCCTCCACACATTGTGAGTGATCCCCTCCATGGATGAGAAGCCTCCACACATTGTGAGTGATCCCCTCCATGGATGAGAAGCCCCCACACATTGTGAGTGATCCCCTCCATGGATGAGAAGCCTCCACACATTGTGAGTGACCCCCTCTATGGATGAGAAGCCTCCACACATTGTGAGTGATCCCCTCCATGGATGAGAAGCCCCCACACATTGTGAGTGACCTCCTCCATGGATGAGAAGCCTCCACACATTGTGAGTGATCCCCTCCATGGATGAGAAGCCTCCACACATTGTGAGTGATCCCCTCCATGGATGAGAAGCCCCCACACATTGTGAGTGATCCCCTCCATGGATGAGAAGCCTCCACACATTGTGAGTGACCCCCTCTATGGATGAGAAGCCTCCACACATTGTGAGTGACCCCCTCCATGGATGAGAAGCCCCCACACATTGTGAGTGATCCCCTCCATGGATGAGAAGCCTCCACACATTGTGAGTGATCCCCTCTATGGATGAGAAGCCTCCACACATTGTGAGTGACCCCCTCCATGGATGAGAAGCCTCCACACATTGTGAGTGATCCCCTCCATGGATGAGAAGCCCCCACACATTGTGAGTGATCCCCTCCATGGATGAGAAGCCTCCACACATTGTGAGTGACCTCCTCCATGGATGAGAAGCCTCCACACATTGTGAGTGATCCCCTCCATGGATGAGAAGCCCCCACACATTGTGAGTGACCTCCTCCATGGATGAGAAGCCTCCACACATTGTGAGTGATCCCCTCCATGGATGAGAAGCCCCCGCACATTGTGAGTGACCCCCTCCATGGATGAGAAGCCCCCGCACATTGTGAGTGACCCCCTCCATGTATAAGAAGTCTCCGCACATTACATCATTCTTCCAGATGTAACAAATAATCTGAAGGGATTATATCTAAAAACACGGAGGCATCAAACATTGTGAAAACCAAATTCATCAGTCTCAAAACTTCTCCCAAGCTATAGAGAACCAAAACAAATTATTTTATATTATTCACTGTGCAAAAAATTAAAATATAAGTAAACTACCGTATATATATATATTTGTCATCACCATTATTGTTCTAACACTTTATTTGATAAAACTTATATATACTTCAAAATGAAGCCACTGGCAAATATGCCTCATCCTGAAAAAAAAAAAATCAAGCCTTCATGTGATTATGTCACTAAAAAATTAAAACGTTATGGCTGCAGATGCATGACAATAAAAAAAATGTAAAAAATAAAATGGTCTGACATAAAACTTAAAGAGACTCCATAGTTTATGCCAGTTTGGAAATTAAAGTTACAGTAAAACAACAAACTGTAGACAAGGATGAGGGGGAGATGATGGGGAGATGATGGGGAGATGATGGGGAGATGAGGGGGAGATGATGGGGAGATGAGGGGTGCAGTTACAGCCTCTGTGATTGTGACACTGCATGCTGTGAGAGGGAGGAGAGAGCAGAAATGGGGAGAGCTTCTGCTCAGGACCTTGTACACAGCTCTACAGTAACATGCAGGTGTGAACTGTGCCTTATCTTACCTTCCTTACAGTCATCGTACTTGTGGCAAATTCTGAGGACTCCAGGCTGATCCTGCTGGAAGCAGAAGAACAGGGGTTGATAGATGGACTTTTTGTCTTCATCATGATGCAGCAGTTTGAAGTCAGTGGATTTCTGGTGAGTCCAGAAGAGATTTTCCATGTAAAACATCATTTCATGTAGAAGTACTGTACACATAAACTAGATAAGTGGAATGCAGCTTCGTTCAGAGGGTCGTCTTAAGGGGGTTTCCGGCTCATCTCCACATATCGATGATGTGGTGTCAGCAGTACACAACCTACAGGTATCTGCCAACACAACATGAGACCCGATCACTTCCCGATACAAACGAAAGCAGCGCTGGACTGCCCCTTTAATCTTTTTCTGTGAAGACAAAGCATTAGATATTTTGTTACCCCCATTTTCATTAGCTACAGTTTTATACGCTATTGTTTCATGGTCCAGACGTAAGACGTTCAGTGGAGTAAGAGCTGAATGCCTCTTAAGGGTACATTTTTCCAGATGCCTGTGCACCATCGTCCAAAAGTTTATCCCGCGACTGCACTTCATTTCAGCCATAATATATTCTACTTTCAGACGTACATTATAATGAATCCTTCCAGCTTCTCTTACAAATTCCAGATCACTTTCCTGTAAAGTGGTGAGTTTTGCATAAAACCATACAAAGTCGTTAAAGTGACTGTCAGCAGGATTTGGCTATTTAATCTGAGAGTAGCATAACATAGAAGCAGACAGCCAGATTCCAAGTATCTGTCACTTGCTCAGCAGTCACTGCAGGACTAGGTGTCACCTGCAGGCCAGTCCAGACAATCTGTGTAACCCCGCCCACACCACTGATTGGTAGCTTGCTGACTATGTGCAATGTACACAGGAAGCTGCCAATGAGTGGTGTGGGCAGGGTATACACTGGTCAGCATTCTGAGCACTGCTACATCCACAGCAGACAGAAAAATGATAGAAGTACACCATGATCTAGAAGATGTTGTGTGCACAGACACAGGATTTATTTACACATACAGATAATTGTTTTAAAGATTAACACCTCTATATATGTAGTAAGCTCTCCTAGTTCTGGCAGCATAAATCTGTATGTAGTGAGCTCCCTCTAGTGGTGGATGTATAAATCTGTATGCAGTGAGCTTCACCTAGTGGTGGCTGTGTATATCTGTATGTAGTGAGCTCCACCTAGTGGTGGCTGTATAAATCTGTATGTAGTAAGCTCCCTATAGTGGTGGCTGTATAAATCTGTATCTAGTGAGCTCCCTATAATGGTGGCTGTATAAATCTGTATGCAGTGAGCTCCACCTAGTGGTGACTTTATAAATCTGTATGTCGTGAGCTCCCCCTGTCAATTATGACACCTATCCATTATTAATCCAATACTAGTAAAGGGTTAAAAAAAACCACACACATTATTAACAATGTCCTCATACGAACTCGAGCCTGGGAGCTTTCTAGGAAAGTTCCCACGCTCCAGGAACAGCCAGCAGAGGGCGCCTCACCATGAATGAAGGTAAATATAAGTCAATGACCTACTTTACCTACATTCTCCGGGGTTTTGCAGCCATGAACAACGTTGCATTAGCAAAGCTCGTGGCTGCAAAATGTTTTAACCCCTTCAGATGGATTTACATCGTGGGACCTTACAGATCTTCGGAAGGTGTGTATATTGTTGGTTTATTATTTTTATTTTGTTACAGAGCGAGGGTCTTCAGAAGGATTGAGCGAAGAATAAATTATTACAACAACCTTTGGTTTTATTTCATTAAAATAATTTTTATTAATGTGTGTGGTTTTTTTTTAACCCTTTTCTAGTATTGGATTAATAATGGATAGGTGTCATAATTGACGCCTCTCCATTATTAATTTGGCTTAATGTCACCTTACCATAGCAAGGTGACATTAACCCTTCATTACCCCATATCCCACCGCTACACGGCAATGGGAAGAGAGTGGCCAAGTGCCAGAATAGGCGCATCTTCCAGATGTGCCTTTTCTGGGGTGGCTGGGGGCAGATGTTTTTAGCCGGGGGGGGGGGGGGGCAATAACCGTGGACCCTCTCCAGGCTATTAATATCTGCCCTCAGTCACTGGCTTTACTACTCTGGCGGAGAAAATTGTGCGGGAGCCCACGCCATTTTTTTCCGCCATGTAACCCTTTAATTTAATAGCTAGAACGGCCAAATTTTGCATATACACACTACTGACATTAGTAGTGTAGAATATGCAAAAAAAATGGGGATATGAGATGGTTTACTGTATGTAAACCAGGTCTCATATCATGTCGGGTTTAGGAAGGAGAAAGCAAAAGCCGGTAATTGAATTACCGGCTTTAAAGCTATCTCGCGCTGGATGAAACATTAATATATATACATATATGTGTGTCTACTGACATATATATATATATATATATATATATATACCTATTCTATGTGTACACATTTATTCTACCTATTCTATTGTAAGCTGTCAGTGTGATTTTACTGTACACCGCACTGAATTGCCGGCTTTTCTCTCTAACACCGCTGCGTATTTCTCGCAAGTCACACTGCTGGTCCGTGTGTAATCCGTATTTTTGGGGCTTCCATAGACTTTCATTGGCGTATTTTTTGCGCAATACGGTGACAAACGCAGCATGCTGTGATTTTCTACGGCCATAAAAAGCCGTATAATACTGATCAGTAAAAAACGGCAGATGGGAGCAGGGGCATAGAGAAGCATTGGGACGTTTGTTAGGCGAGTTTTACGGATGTATTTTATGCGCTCATACGTCCGTAAAACTCGCTAGTGTGACGCCGGCCTAATGGTGGGTACAGTCAGGCAGCATATTAGCAGTGACCATTATGCTTATGCTGAGCATTTGGAGTTCTGTATCAGAAATTGCATTTGTTTAAGGGGCAATACATGCGAATCAATAATTCTGAGGATCAAATGTAACAAAGTTGCTAAATAAAAAGAAAAATGATAACATTATGGTAAATTCATTAGATACATAGAAGCAGACATCTGGCATATTTAGTTAAAAAAAAAAACATATGTAGAAGAATTATAGCCAAAAATAATATTTGGTAAATGCACATGTGACATTATGGAGACAGAGGACTTTATGACAATATCAACCCTGAAAGGGTTAATAGCACTGGGTATAATGGGCCTGTCCTGGAGAATCGGTGACTCTCTGGTTAATATTCTACAACCGATGAATAAATATATGACCGCAATGATACACATGCACATCTGGTCACACCGGCCGTGCACAATCAATCGATCACATCATTGACATCATTGATCACAACAATGACATCATCATTCTGTATGTTTACTTTTCAGGATAGTTTTTGGAAGGACACTTTAATCAATGAAAAGAGTGAGACCGTTGTGCGGGCCTATGAAGCCGTTCTCATGATAGCGCTGAACTCCTCGTACAGTTACACGTCATTCATGAGGCAGGTCTACGAAAAGCTGAAGGGCGCCCCCTTCTACAGTGAGATCGAGGCAGAGGACCAGGTACCCCCTCATCCTACAAATCTGCATGGCAGTACACAGTGCAGCCAGCAGGTGGCAGTGCTACTATTCATTTCCACCAATCCACACTCTAGCTTTCTGTCTTCTACAGTCCCACAATGATTGATTGCTCGGCTTTGTAAAATGTTACTAATTATCTGCTATCGAGCAGCCACCAAACTTTCCTACACACGTGGAAAACTCCTCCTATGTACAGGATTTTTAGCAGAAATTCATTTTGCTGTTCATATGAGGAATTTTCAGAGCTTTGTCTTTCCTGGAGAGGTTATGTAAAAATTCTTGGAAGTAAAAAAAAATAAATAAAAAATTGTCTGTCACTTTTTTGAAGCGAATCCTGATGGAAACCTTACCAAATTAGACATTACACAAATAAATGGCTTCAACTAAGACAATGCACACAGAGTTTTCAAAGAGATTTTGGAGCAGAAAATGAGTAAGAACTCGAAATCCTCTTCCAAAACTTAAAACTCTTCAAAAACGTCGCGTTTATGTTCAATTTCTGCTCAGAAAATTCAGCTAAAAGACTCTGCGTGCACATAACCTAACGATTCAGGGAAAAAAAAAAAAGTTTTCCAAAACTTTTCAAAAACCTTCTCAGCAAAAGAAAAACTTTTAAAATTTCCCAAAACAGGAGCTGAAAAACTGGAGTATAAGGCAGGGTGTAACGGGAAAAGCCTTAGTCTCTGTAGTTTTGAGAATGCTGACCGCTCACATCTGTGTTGCAGATTAGCCCTTACGCCGCTTATCTCCATGATTCCGTCTTAGTATTTGCCTTGGGATTGCGGGAAATTCTAAGGCGGGGGCGAAACATCACCGATGGGCGAGCCTTGGTTGAAAGCCTTAGAGGATACAATGAGTCCAAGCTGTATGGTAAGGAGACCGCGGACTGGGAGAGAGGTCCGTGTACAGATGGCGGATCACATGCACCTGTCTGATGGGCTCTTACCACATGCACCCGTCTGATGGGCTCTTACCACATGCACCTGTCTGATGGGCTCTTTCCACATGTACCTGTCTGATGGGCTCTTTCCACATGTACCTGTCTGATGGGCTCTTACCACATGCACCTGTCTGATGGGCTCTTATCACATGCACCTGTCTGATGGGCTCTTACCACATGCACCTGTCTGATGGGCTCTTACCACATGCACCTGTCTGATGGGCTCTTACCACATGCACCTGTCTGATGGGCTCTTACCACGTGCACCTGTCTGATGGGCTCTTACCACGTGCACCTGTCTGATGGGCTCTTTCCACATGTACCTGTCTGATGGGCTCTTTCCACATGTACCTGTCTGATGGGCTCTTACCACATGCACCTGTCTGATGGGCTCTTACCACATGCACCTGTCTGATGGGCTCTTACCACATGAACCTGTCTGATGGGCTCTTTCCACATGTACCTGTCTGATGGGCTCTTTCCACATGTACCTGTCTGATGGGCTCTTACCACATGCACCTGTCTGATGGGCTCTTATCACATGAACCTGTCTGATGGGCTCTTACCACATGCACCTGTCTGATGGGCTCTTACCACATGCACCTGTCTGATGGGCTCTTACCACATGCACCTGTCTGATGGGCTCTTACCACATGCACCTGTCTGATGGGCTCTTACCACATGCACCTGTCTGATGGGCTCTTACCACATGCACCTGTCTGATGGGCTCTTACTTCTGTGCTGCGCAGGGGTGACCGGGCTGCTGAGCATTGACGAGAACGGAGAGCGCTTTATCGATTACTCTGTCTATGACCTGCAGCTGGTCGGCAACCTGACTCGCTTTGTGCCTGTTCTACAATATGACAGCTACAGGAGAGAGATCAGGTAAGTACATGTCTGCGCATCACAAGGCAAAAAGTATGTGAACCCCGTCTAAATTCATCCACACATGGCTTCAGTATCTTTTATCCTCATCCTAATAATTTCTTTTATTTAGAATTGTATACAATGCCATAGTTTCAGGCAGGTCCTAGATATCTATAAAAGTATCCAGATAAAATGTGTTATATACACAGCTCTGGCAAAAATGAAGAGACCACGGCTAAATGTTCAGTTTGTCTGATTTTTCTCTCTTTATCTGAGTAAAATGTAAATTGTTCTTTTATTCTATAAACCTCTGACAACATGTCTCCGAAGTTCCAAGCAATACATTTTGTATTTTCTGAAAATGAGAAATGGTCAAAATAACAAAGAAATTCATTGCTTGCAGACCTCAAATAATGCAAAAAAAAACAAAAGAAGTTCATAATAATTTAGAAACAACAATACCAATGTTTTACCTCAGGAAGAGATCAGAAATCAATATTGTGTGGAATAACCATGATTGTTAATCCCAGATTTCCTGCGTCTTGGCAGCTTTCCACCAGTCTCTCGCTCTGCTCCTGGGTGACCTTATGCCGCTCCTGGTACAATAATGTCAGCCGTTCTTCTTTGTTTGATGTCTTGTGAATATCCATCATCCTCCTGATTACATTCCAGAGGTTTTCAATGGGGTTCAGGTCTGGAGATTGGGCTGCCCATGACAGGGATGTGATGTGGTGGTCCTTCATCCACACCTTGATGGACATAGCTGTGTGACATGGCGCATTGTCCTGCTGGAAAAACCAGTCCTCAGAGTTGGGGAACATTGCCTGAGAAGAAGGAATCCACTATTTTTCCAGGATAGCCTTGTATGCGGCTGGATTCATACGTCTTTCACAAAGATTAACCTGCCCAATTCCAGCCTTGCTGAAGCCTCCCCAGATCATCACCGATCCTCCACCAAATTTCACAGTGGGTGCGAGACACTGCGGCTTGTACGTCTCCATGTCTCCGTCTAACCATTAGACGCCCAGGTGTTGGGCAAAGCTGAAAATTAGAAGCATCAGAGAAGATTACCTTACTCCAGTCATCTATGGTCCAATCCTTATGGTCTTTGGCAAACTTCAGCTTGGCTCTCCTTTGCATCTCATTGATGAAAGGCTTTTTTCTAGCTTTACATGACTTGAGTCCTGCCTCTAGGAGCCTGTTATGAACTGTTCTTGCCGTGCACTTCGCCTCAGCTGCCATTTGCCATTCCTTTTGTAGGTCACTTGATGTCATCCTGCGGTTGCTGAGTGACATTCGAATAAGATGACGGTCATCCCGGTCAGTGGAGAGTCGTTTTCACCCTCTGCCGGTCTGTAGCTTTGTTGTCCCCAATGTCTACTGCTTAACCTTGTTGTAATGGACTGCCCTCTTAGACATTTTAAGGATGGAGGCAACAAAACGCTCACTGTGTCCCTCTGCTAGTAAAGCCAGAACTGAGCCCTTCTTTTCCTCACTCAAGACTTTTCTTTTCAACTCCTTTGGCATGGTTACAAGTTATTTTTTCATTCCTATTACTTTAGGGATATTACTAGGACTTGTTTGGCCATCCAGCTTGTCCCATTGCAGGAGGATTGTGAACAGGCAGAACAAAAAGATTGAGTTCCAGCTCCTTAAAACAATCCGTTTATTGAATCCAAGCATAAAATCCAAATGTCCATAGTGCACAGACTCCCATCGGTAAGTGCCCAAGGTGACAGAGACTAACGGCAACGCATTTCGATCAAGATGATCTTTATCAAAGCCAGGATTGTGAACACCACAGCAGGGTTTTTTTTATACTTTCCTTCGTTAAATAAGATTTAGTTCAGGTGATCACTAATCAGAAGCACAATAAGTAGAATGAGGCGTCCTCTGGTGGGAATTCAGCTGACACTGGTATCTAATGGCTCAGACATGTAGAGAAGCGGATTTTTATAAAACTGTGCAGTGGGCTCTCCATTTTTGCCAGAGCTGTATAGTGGGAATTCAACTCCAAAGTGATACAGTGAAGCCTTATTGGGGCACATGAAGGGTTAATGGTCTGCGTTCAGCTCCTGCTTTCATATCGTCATATGGACACCGCACAGGGCAGGGATCGCAGCGCACTCACCTACAGACAGGGGGCGCCATAGAGGGCTAACCTGTAATCTACCAATGAGCTGACCCTACTGACATGTCGCCACTTTAGCCCCACAAGTGCCTTCTCGCAGATCAACTGGCCAGGAACGACTCGTCCTAAAGACCGGCCGGACTGTGGGTTCCGCAATGAGCACTGCAGAGTCACACTGACCAGTAAGTACCAGTGCCCCAACCGCCCCCCGTGGGATCAGACTAGATATTGCCCCATGAGGTGGGCAGGAATTACTAAGACACATTAACTATCAGCAACTTATAGCAATGCAACCTGCTCTGTAATTCATGGCAAACATGACCGCCCCTTTAATAACTGCAAACGGGCAGCGACTGCACAATGACAGGAGACACAACCCAGCAATCCTCCGTCTGTGACCCCTGCACTGTAATGTGGGAAAATCACTAACAGAATCCTAAATCTAACTGATGAATATGTGTAATGATTAACCCTCTCCATGCCTGGTTATTGCAGACATTCCTCTTCTTGCACTGATCATCACCCTCATCGTCACTGGTGTGGCCGGGCTCATCATTGTGTGTTACCTCCTGGTTCAGAAAGGGAAAATAAAGACACAGTTTAACAGTGAATTTTGGTGGCTGATTAATTATGAAGAAATTTCCATTCTCAAAGACACCAAGGTAAGAAAAATCAGAAAATCAGGCTGACACCCTGTACTGTATTCCAATCACTGTGTACATTACATTACTGATCCTGAGTTACATCCTGTATTATACTCCAGAGCTGCACTCACTACTCTGCTGGTGCAGTCACTGTGTACATACATTACATTACTGATCCTGAGTTACATCCTGTATTATACTCCAGAGCTGCACTCACTATTCTGCTGGTGCAGTCACTGTGTACATACATTACATTACTGATCCTGAGTTACATCCTGTATTATACTCCAGAGCTGCACTCACTATTCTGCTGGTGCAGTCACTGTGTACATACATTACATTACTGATCCTGAGTTACATCCTGTATTATACTCCAGAGCTGCACTCACTATTCTGCTGGTGCAGTCACTGTGTACATACATTACATTACTGATCCTGAGTTACATCCTGTATTATACTCCAGAGCTGCACTCACTATTCTGCTGGTGCAGTCACTGTGTACATACATTACATTACTGATCCTGAGTTACACCCTGTATTATACCCCAGAGCTGCACTCACTATTCTGCTGGTGCAGTCACTGTGTACATACATTACATTACTGATCCTGAGTTACATCCTGTATTATACTCCAGAGCTGCACTCACTACTCTGCTGGTGCAGTCACTGTGTACATACATTACATTACTGATCCTGAGTTACATCCTGTATTATACTCCAGAGCTGCACTCACTACTCTGCTGGTGCAGTCACTGTGTACATACATTACATTACTGATCCTGAGTTACATCCTGTATTATACTCCAGAGCTGCACTCACTATTCTGCTGGTGCAGTCACTGTGTACATACATTACATTACTGATCCTGAGTTACATCCTGTATTATACCCCAGAGCTGCACTCACTATTCTGCTGGTGCAGTCACTGTGTACATACATTACATTACTGATCCTGAGTTACATCCTGTATTATACTCCAGAGCTGCACTCACTACTCTGCTGGTGCAGTCACTGTGTACATACATTACATTACTGATCCTGAGTTACCTCCTGTATTATACTCCAGAGCTGCACTCACTATTCTGCTGGTGCAGTCACTGTGTACATACATTACATTACTGATCCTGAGTTACATCCTGTATTATACTCCAGAGCTGCACTCACTATTCTGCTGGTGCAGTCACTGTGTACATACATTACATTACTGATCCTGAGTTACATCCTGTATTATACTCCAGAGCTGCACTCACTATTCTGCTAGTACAGTCACTGTGTACATACATTACACTACTGATCCTTAGTTACATCCTGTATTATACCCCAGAGCTGCACTCACTATTCTGCTGGTGCAGTCACTGTGTACATACATTACATTACTGATCCTGAGTTACATCCTGTATTATACCCCAGAGCTGCACTCACTATTCTGCTGGTGCAGTCACTGTGTACATACATTACATTACTGATCCTGAGTTACATCCTGTATTATACTCCAGAGCTGCACTCACTATTCTGCTGGTGCAGTCACTGTGTACATACATTACACTACTGATCCTTAGTTACATCCTGTATTATACCCCAGAGCTGCACTCACTATTCTGCTGGTGCAGTCACTGTGCACATACATTACATTACTGATCCTGAGCTACATCCTGTATTATACTCCAGAGCTGCACTCACTATTCTGCTAGTACAGTCACTGTGTACATACATTACATTACTGATCCTGAGTTACATCCTGTATTATACTCCAGAGCTGCACTCACTATTCTGCTGGTGCAGTCACTGTGTACATACATTACACTACTGATCCTTAGTTACATCCTGTATTATACCCCAGAGCTGCACTCACTATTCTGCTGGTGCAGTCACTGTGTACATACATTACATTACTGATCCTGAGTTACATCCTGTATTATACTCCAGAGCTGCACTCACTATTCTGCTGGTGCAGTCACTGTGTACATACATTACATTACTGATCCTGAGTTACATCCTGTATTATACTCCAGAGCTGCACTCACTATTCTGCTGGTGCAGTCACTGCGTACATACATTACATTACTGATCCTGAGTTACATCCTGTATTATACCCCAGAGCTGCACTCACTATTCTGCTGGTGCAGTCAGTGTGTACATACATTACATTACTAATCCTGAGTTACCTCCTGTATTATACTCCAGAGCTGCACTCACTATTCTGCTGGTGCAGTCACTGTGTACATACATTACATTACTGATCCTGAGTTACATCCTGTATTATACTTTAGAGCTGCACTCACTATTCTGCTGGTGGAGTCACTGTGTACATACATTACATTACTGATCCTGAGTTACATCCTGTATTATACCCCAGAGCTGCACTCACTATTCTGCTGGTGCAGTCACTGTGTACATACATTACATTACTGATCCTGAGTTATATCCTGTATTATACCCCAGAGCTGCACTCACTATTCTGCTGGTGCAGTCACTGTGTACATACATTACATTACTGATCCTGAGTTACATCCTGTATTATACTCCAGAGCTGCACTCACTATTCTGCTGGTGCAGTCACTGTGTACATACATTACATTACTGATCCTGAGTTACATCCTGTATTATACCCCAGAGCTGCACTCACTATTCTGCTGGTGCAGTCACTGTGTACATACATTACATTACTGATCCTGAGTTATATCCTGTATTATACCCCAGAGCTGCACTCACTATTCTGCTGGTGCAGTCACTGTGTACATACATTACATTACTGATCCTGAGTTACATCCTGTATTATACCCCAGAGCTGCACTCACTATTCTGCTGGTGCAGTCACTGTGTACATACATTACATTACTGATCCTGAGTTACATCCTGTATTATACCCCAGAGCTGCACTCACTATTCTGCTGGTGCAGTCACTGTGTACATACATTACATTACTGATCCTGAGTTATATCCTGTATTATACCCCAGAGCTGCACTCACTATTCTGCTGGTGCAGTCACTGTGTACATACATTACATTACTGATCCTGAGTTACATCCTGTATTATACCCCAGAGCTGCACTCACTATTCTGCTGGTGCAGTCACTGTGTACCCTGCTTGGATGAGATCCTCGCTGCTTTCCATAGTGTCGGACTCCGGCTTTGCGGTTCCTTCCGTGTTTGTCTTGGATCTTTCTGACTGTTTTCATTATCAGTCAGCACTAAATGAATGTAGAGAATCCTGTAGATAGAAGACATTGTGCGTCTCTCGCGGGGTCCGAGCAGCCCCCCGTGGTCCCGGGCTGGAGGATTTGGTTACATCTGTGGATTGCATGTCTTCTATAACCTGTGCATGTCTGTATGTGGGGGGCGAGAGAGTGAGACCCCCTCCGCCCTCTTACTTCTAATATTGGATGAAGCTTTTCTGTTGGGTTCATGGACGATGTATATGATAGTGTCCCCCCCCTCCCCCTGCTCTCCGCAGACACCCTCGAGTACTCCATCCAAAAGACTGGGGAGTTTGGGGTCCAGCGCCATCATTTCCAGCAATCAGAGCTGCACGTTCACCGACAGGCAAGGAAAAGAGCGGTTCTACTCCACCATCGGTGTTTACCAGGTAACCGCCACTCACTCACGCATCAGGCGTCATCTAATCTTATCCTCTAGTTACCCCCTGAGCTGCACTCACTATTCTGCTGTTATATCTTGTATTATCCTCTAGTCACCTTCAGAGCTGCAGTCACTATTCTGCTGTTACATTATGTCTTATCCTCCAGTCACCTCCAGAGCTGCAGTCACTATTCTGCTGTTACATTATGTCTTATGTCTTATCCTCCAGTCACCTCAATGTGATGCAATGAGGATTATGTATTTTAGGGTAATAATGTCGCCTTGAAGTATCTCAATGACCAAACGGCGGCGACGCGCGTCAGAAGCTCATCTGTCCTGAAGGAATTCTCTTTGGTAAGACTTTCCAATATTTTCTGTAATGTCCTTTGTTAATGGCACCTGACACATTATCGTGACATGTGGATACAATGAGAACATTTACTGCTGTGTGTCCCTGTAAGACCCTTCAGTTGTATCGGCCGAGACTTTGTAACAATTTGGTATTTTCTGATCCTAAACCTCTGTCTATGGCTCCAGATCCGGGAGCTGAAGCATGAGAACCTGAACACTTTCTTCGGTGTCTGCATTGAGCCCCCCAATGTTTGTGTTGTGACCCAATACTGCAAGAAGGGGAGTCTGAAGGTACGAGAGCAAAGCGGGGCCTAAAGGTGGGCGTATGTAGTGTGGGGGGTCGGCATGTCTGCTTTGGGGCACTCGGACAACATTATTACATTTTTGGGGGCTCAGTGGGAGGATTATTTCTTTCCATGTTTTTAGGTGGCACAAAGGAGGCATGGATCCTTTAATAGGGGCACAGAGATGGGCGCTTATCTGTACAGAGGGCACAAAGGCGGCTATTACTGGCACTCATGACAATGGCGCCACATGCGTCACACTGTTACATAGGACTACGGAAACCTATTAGAATGTGGAATGTAGCGGGGGCTCCAGTGGCGATTTCTGGGGTCTCTTATCATGTCGGGTGCAGGTGACGCTATAAATGTGTGGGGCACTATTAATATCACAGTCACCACTCCTGTCTGGGCACAGTATGGGGCACGGTTTGGCACTATTAGTTTTGGGGTTCTTTCTATGTGGCACTGTCTGATTCACTTTTTACAGGGTAATTATGGCAATGACATCATTATTTTTAAGTACCATATTTGAGGGTGACGTTTCCAACAGTAAATGCAGTAATAGGGGCAAAGACGGAGATAACAGGCTCAGGAGTAGGGGTAGGAGCAGAATGTGGAGTTCAGGTGGGCAGGACGCGGAAAACGTGACACCCAAATCTGCAATCGGGGCATTAGATGAAGGAAACGATAATGACGGTCTGTGCCAGATGGAAAAGACTAGATGAGTAAAGGATAGATAAATAATAGAAAGATAATAGATAATTGTTAGATCATAGATAATAGATAGATAATAGATGGATAATAAATTGATAGATAGATAGATAGATAGATAGATAAATGATAGATAATAAATAGATATATAGATAGATAGTTGATAGATAGATAATAGATTGATAATAGATAGATAGTAGATAGATAATAGATAGATGATAGATAGATTGATAATAGATAGATAGATGATCGATAGATGATAGATAGATGATAGATAGATTGATAATAGATAGATAGATGATCGATAGATGATAGATAGATAATAGATAGATGATAGATAGATAATAGATAGATAATAGATAGATAATAGATAGATAGATAATAGATAGATAATAGATACATGATAGATGATAAATAATAGATAGATAATAGATAGATGGATTCTCATCATGTTTTCTTGGTAATTACAGGACGTTTTGCACAATACTGACATAGAGCTGGACTGGGTCTTTAAACTTTCCTTTGCTCACGACATTGTGAATGTGAGTATTGTGAGATCGGCTCCTGACCTTCTCCTGTTCTTGTTCCCACCTGCCGCTTTTTCTCCATCTGTGGGAAAACTGCATTGGGGATTTGCTGAGAGTTGTAGTTTCATAACAGCTGCAGAACCACAGATCGATGCTGCTTGAAAGCATAAATTCTTCAGGTCTGTGCTGTGCAGCATTGCGGGAGGTGCGGTGTATCCACCATCCAATGTTATATACTCCACACTGCAATGTACCACAATACAAATTCATGACTCTATTGTTTCTTCTCATTACAGGGGATGGGATTTCTGCACAGCAGCCCCCTGGACTCTCATGGAAATTTGAAGCCTACAAATTGCCTGGTAGATAGTCGCATGCAAGTTAAACTCTCAGGCTTTGCTTTATGGGAATTCACGCACGGCACAACCCATAGAGACCTCACAACTAAAAATGTCAACTATTCAGGTAGGAAGGAAACAGGCAAATAATGGGAATTTCTCTTAGTGCAATGTTACCTCCTGTATTATACTCCAGAGCTGCACTCACTATTCTGCTGGTGCAGTCACTGTGTACATACATTACATTACTGATCCAGAGTTACATCCTGTATTATACTCCAGAGCTGCGCTCACTATCCTGCTGGTGCAGTCACTGTGTACATACATTACTGATCCTGAGTTAAATCCTGTATTATACTCCAGAGCTGCACTCACTATTCTGCTGGTGCAGTCACTGTGTACATACATTACATTACTGATCCTGAGTTACCTCCTGTATTATACTCCAGAGCTGCACTCACTATTCTGCTGGTGCAGTCACTGTGTACATACATTACATTACTGATCCTGAGTTACATCCTGTATTATACTCCAGAGCTGCACTCACTATTCTGCTGGTGCAGTCACTGTGTACATACATTACATTACTGATCCTGAGTTACATCCTGTATTATACTCCAGAGCTGCGCTCACTATCCTGCTGGTGCAGTCACTGTGTGCATACATTACATTACTGATCCTGAGTTACCTCCTGTATTATACTCCAGAGCTGCACTCACTATCCTGCTGGTGCAGTCACTGTGTGCATACATTACATTACTGATCCTGAGTTACCTCCTGTATTATACTCCAGAGCTGCACTCACTATTCTGCTGGTGCAGTCACTGTGTACATACATTACATTACAGATCCTGAGTTACATCCTATATTATACTCCAGAGCTGCACTCACTATTCTGCTGGTGCAGTCACTGTGTACATACATTACATTACTGATACTGAGTTACATCCTGTATTATACCCCAGAGCTGCACTCACTATTCTGCTGGTGCAGTCACTGTGTACATAAATTACATTACTGATCCTGAGTTACATCCTGTATTATACCCCAGAGCTGCACTCACTATTCTGCTGGTGCAGTCACTGTGTACATACATTACTGTTGTGAATTCAGCTTTTGGGCTCCCTCCGGTGGTTGTAGAGGGTAATGCAGTTGTGCCTGGACTGCAGGATTGGACAGGTGTATCTACTAATTGCAAAACTGACTGGGGTATATGGCTTTGCAGGACTCTTAGTCCCTGCCAGTTGTCCATTGTTTTTGGAGGATTCACTTCCCTGCTGGTCTCTCCAGTTTGCTGTGCTTTTCTACAAAGATAAGTCCTGGCTTTGTGTTTGCTGTCCACCTGCTGTGGACCTTATAGTTCTGTGCATATTCATGTTTTTGTCTTGTCCAGCTTTGTCTGTGTAAGGATTTTTTGCAGCCTAGCTATTTCTCTGGAGATGCAGATATACCCCCCATGTCTTTAGTCAGATGTGGTGATTTGTATTTTCTGTGGTGGATATTTTCTAGTGTTTTAGTACTGACCGCATAGTACTCTGTTCTATTCTTTCCTTTTAGCTAGTATGGCCTCCTATGCTAAAATCTGATTTCATATCTGCATATGTTATTTCCCTCTCCTCTCACAGTCAATATTTGTGGGGGGCTATCTATCCTTTGGGGATTTTCTCTGAGGCAAGATAGGTTTCCTGTTTCTGTCTTTAGGGGAAGTTAGATCTTAGGCTGTGTCGAGGGGTCTAGGGAGTGTTAGGTACCCCCACGGCTACTTCTAGTTGCGCTGCTAGGTTCAGGGTTTGCGGTCAGTACAGGGACCACCTTCTCCAGAGTCCGTCTCATGCTGCTCCTAGGCCACCAGATCATAACAGGGCTCGTTATTCTGTATGGAACACTATGTGGTGCCCATAATACTGTATGGAGCAATATATGGGGCTCATTATTCTGTATGGAGCACTATGTGGTGCCCATAATACTGTATGGGGGGCCATACTAGCTAAAAAGAAAGAATAGAACAGAGTACTATGCGGTCAGTACTAAAACACTAGAAAATATCCACCACAGAAAATACAAATCACCACATCTGACTAAAGACATGGAGGGTATATCTGCATCTCCAGAGACACAGCTTGGCTGCAAAAAATCCTTCACAGACAAAGCTGGACAAGACAAAAACATGAATATGCACAGAACTATAAGGTCCACAGCAGGTGGACAGCAAAAACAAAGCCAAGACTTACCTTTGTAGAAAAGCACAGCAAACTGGAGAGACCAGCAGGGAAGTGAATCCTCCAAAAACAATGGACAACTGGCAGGGACTAAAGAGTCCTGCAAAGCTATATACCCCAGTCAGTTTTGCAATTAGTAGATACACCTGTCCAATCCTGCAGTCCAGGCACAACTGCATTACCCTCTACAACCACCGGAGGGAGCCCAAAAGCTGAATTCACAACACATTACATTACTGATCCTGAGTTACCTCCTGTATTATACTCCAGAGCTGCACTCACTATTCTGCTGGTGCAGTCACTGTACATACATTTACATTACTGTTCCTGAGTTACATCCTGTATTATACTTCAGAGCTGCACTCACTATTCTGCTGGTGCAGTCACTGTGTACATACATTACTGATCCTGAGTTACATCCTGTATTATACTCCAGAGCTGTGTTATGATCTGGTGGCCTAGGAGCAGCATGAGACGTACTCTGGAGAAGGTGGTACCTGTACTGAACGCAGACTCTGAACTTAGCACCGCAACTAGAAGTAGCCGTGGGATGTACCTAACACTCCCTAGACCCCTCGACACAGCCTAAGGACTAACTTCCCCTAAAGATAGAAACGGGAAAACTATCTTGCCTCAGAGAAAATCCCCAAAGGATAGACAGCCCCCCACAAATATTGAGTGTGAGAGGAGAGGGAAATGACATACGCAGACTGAAATCAGGATTTAGCAAAGGAGGCCTTTCTAGCTAAAAAGAAAGAATAGGACAGAGTACTCTGCGGTCAGTATTAAAACACTAGAAAATATCCACCACAGAAAATACAAATCTCCACATCTAACTAAAGACATGGAGGGTATATCTGCATCTCCAGAGATACAGCTTGGCTGCAAAAAATCCTTACACAGACAAAGCTGGGCAAGACAAAACATGAAAATGCACAGAACTATAAGGCCCACAGCATGTGGACAGCAAAAACAAAGCCAGAACTTATCTTTGTAGAAAAGAACAGCAAAACAGGAGAGACCAGTCAGGGATGTGAATCCTCCAAAAACAATGGACAAGTGGCACTGACTAAAGGATAAAGCAAGACTAAATAGCCCAGTCCAAATTGCAATAAGTGGACACACCTGATAAATGCTGCGATCCAAAGACAGCAGCACTACCACTCCTAACCACCGGAGGGAGCCCAAGAGCAGAATTCACAACAGTACCCCCCCCCCTTGAGGAGGGGTCACCGAACCCTCACCAGAGCCCCCAGGCCGATCAGGACGAGCCAAATGAAAGGCACGAACCAAATCGTCAGCATGAACATCGGAGGCAACAACCCAAGAATTATCCTCCTGGCCATAACCCTTCCATTTGACAAGATACTGAAGCTTCCGCCTCGAAAAACGAGAATCCAAAATCTTCTCAACCACATACTCCAACTCCCCATCAATCAACACCGGAGCCGGAGGATCAACAGAGGGAACAACGGGCACCATATACTTCCGCAACAAAGATCTATGGAAAACATTATGGATGGAAAAAGAGGCTGGAAGGGCCAAACGAAAAGACACTGGATTGATAATCTCAGAAATCCTATAAGGACCAATAAACCGAGGCTTAAACTTAGGGGAAGAAACCTTCATCGGAACATGACAGGAAGAGAACCAGACCAAATCCCCAACCCGAAGCCGGGAACCAACACACCGACGACGGTTGGCAAAACGCTGAGCCTCCTCCTGAGACAACGTCAAATTGTCCACCACTTGAGCCCAAATCTGCTGCAGCCTGTCCACCACAGAATCCACACCAGGACAATCAGAAGGCTCAACCTGCCCTGAAGAAAAACGAGGATGAAAACCAAAATTACAAAAAAAAGGCGAAACCAAGGTAGCAGAACTAGCCCGATTATTAAGGGCAAACTCGGCAATGGCAAGAAAGCCACCCAATCATCCTGATCAGCAGACACAAAGCATCTCAAATAAGTTTCCAAAGTCTGATTAGTTCGCTCGGTTTGGCCATTTGTCTGAGGATGAAATGCGGAAGAAAAAGACAAATCAATGCCCAGCCTTGCACAAAAGGCCCGCCAAAACCTAGAAACAAATTGGGAACCTCTGTCGGACACAATATTCTCCGGAATACCATGCAAACGAACCACATGCTGAAAAAACAACGGAACCAAATCAGAAAAGGAAGGCAATTTAGGCAAAGGTACCAAATGAACCATCTTAGAAAACTGATCACAAACCACCCAGATAACCGACATCCTCTGGGAAACCGGAAGATCTGAAATAAAATCCATAGAAATATGCGTCCAAGGCCTCTCAGGGACCAGCAAAGGCAGAAGCAACCCACTAGCACGGGAACAACAAGGCTTAGCCCGTGCACAAGTCCCACAGGACTGCACAAAAGACCGCACATCCCGCGACAAAGAAGGCCACCAAAAGGATCTACCAACCAAATCTCTGGTACCAAAAATCCCAGGATGGCCAGCCAACACAGAACAATGAACCTCAGAAATCACTTTACTAGCCCATCTATCAGGAACAAACAGTTTCCCCACTGGACAGCGGTCAGGTTTATCAGCCTGAAATTCCTGAAGAACCCGTCGTAAATCAGGGGAGATGGCAGAAAGAATCACCCCCTCCTTAAGAATGCCAACCGGCTCAAGGACCCCAGGAGAATCAGGCAAAAAACTCCTAGAGAGGGCATCAGCCTTAACATTCTTAGAACCCGGAAGATACGAGACCACAAAATCAAAACGGTTGAAAAACCGGGACCATCGAGCCTGTCTAGGGTTCAGTCGTTTGCCAAACTCGAGGTAAATCGGATTCTTATGATCGGTCAGGACCACAACTCGGTGCTTAGCTCCCTCAAGCCAATGTCACCACTCCTCAAATGCCCACTTCATAGCCAACAACTCCCAATTGCCGACATCATAATTGCGTTCCGCAGGCGAAAACTTCCGAGAAAAGAAGGCACACGGTTTCATCAAGGAACCATCAGAATTCCTCTGAGACAAAAACGGCCCCTGCCCCAATCTCAGACGCGTCAACCTCAACCTGAAATGGAAGAGAAACATCCGGCTGACGCAACACAGGGGCAGAAGTAAATCGGCGTTTAAGCTCCTGAAAAGCAGAAACAGCCGCGGAGGACCAATTTGTCACATCAGCGCCTTTCTTCGTTAAATCGGTCAGAGGTTTAACCACACTGGAGAAGTTGGCAATGAAACGACGATAAAAATTAGCAAAGCCCAAGAATTTCTGAAGGCTCTTCACAGATGTGGGCTGAATCCAATCATGAATGGCCTGAACCTTAACCGGATCCATTTCTATCGATGAGGGAGAAAAAATGAAGCCCAAAAAAGAAAAGAAACCTTCTGCACTCCAAAGAGGCACTTAGACCCCTTCACAAATAAAGCATTGTCACAGAGGATCTGAAATACCATCCTGACCTGTTTCACATGAGACTCCCAATCATCGGAAAAAATCAAAATATCATCCAAATATACAATCATGAATTTATCAAGATAACTTCGAAAGATATCATGCATGAAGGACTGGAACACAGATGGGGCATTAGAAAGTCCGAATGGCATCACAAGGTATTCAAAATGGCCTTCGGGCGTGTTAAATGCAGTTTTCCATTCGTCACCCTGCTTAATACGAACAAGATTATATGCCCCTCGAAGGTCAATCTTAGTAAACCAACTAGCCCCCTTAATCCTAGGAAACAAATCAGTAAGCAAAGGCAAGGGGTATTGAAATTTGACCGTGATCTTATTCAAGAGGCGATAATCAATACAGGGTCTCAAGGAGCCATCCTTCTTGGCAACAAAAAAAAACCTGCTCCAAATGGTGAAGAAGATGGCCGAATATGCCCTTTCCCCAAAGACTCCTTAATATAGCTCCGCATGGCGGCATGTTCGGGCACAGACAGGTTGAAAAGTCGGCCCTTAGGGAACTTACAACCTGGAATCAAGTCAATAGCACAATCACAGTCCCTATGCGGTGGAAGGGAACTAGATTTGGGCTCATCGAATACATCCTGGAAATCTGACAAAAACTCAGGAATTTCAGAAGAGGGGGAAGAGGAAATCGACATCAAAGGAATCTGATCATGAACCCCCTGACAACCCCAACTAGTCACAGACATAGATTTCCAATCTAACACCGGATTATGTACCTGTAACCATGGAAAACCCAACACAATAGCATCATGCAAATTATGCAACACCAGAAAACGACAATCTTCCTGATGGGCTGGCGCCATGCACATGGTCAGCTGTGTCCAAAACTGAGGTTTATTTTTAGCCAAGGGTGTAGCATCAATGCCCCTTAAAGGAATAGGATTCTGCAAAGGCTGCAAGGGGAAACCACAACGTCTGGCAAATTCTAAGTCCATTAAGTTCAGAGCGGCGCCTGAATCCACAAATGCCATGACAGAAAATGACGATAATGAGCAGATCAAGGTCACAGATAACAGAACTTTAGGTTGTACAGTACTGATGGTAATAGAACTAGCGATTCTCTTTGTACGCTTAGGGCAATCAGAAATAACATGAGCAGAATCGCCGCAGTAAAAACACAACCTATTCTGACGCCTGAATCTTTGTCGTTCAGCTCTAGACAAAATCCTATCACACTGCATAGGCTCAGGGCTACGCTCGGAGGACAACGCCACAGTGTGCACAACTGTGCGCTCGCGCAAGCGCCGATCAATCTGAATGGCCAGAGACCTAGAATCACTCAGATTGGAGGGCGTGGGGAACCCCACCATAACATCTTTAACGGATTCAGAAAGACCCTTTCTGAAAATTGCCGCCAAGGCATCCTCATTCCATTTAGTCAATACAGATCATTTTCTAAATTTCTGGCAATACGATTCTGCCGCTTCTTGACCCTGACACAGGGCCAACAAGGTCTTCTCTGCATGATCCACTGAATTAGGTTCATCATACAATAACCCTAGCCCCTTAAAAAAGGTGTCTACATTAAACAAAGCAGGATTCCCAGATTCCAGGGAAAATGCCCAATCCTGAGGATCACCACCCAGCAGGGAAATAACAATTTTAACCTACTGAATGGGATCACCAGAAGAACGGGGTTTCAGAGCAAAAAACATTTTACAGTTATTTTTAAAGCTCAAAAATTTGGACCTGTCCCCAAAAAACAAATCAGGAGTTGGAATTCTAGGCTCTAAAACCGGAGTCTGAACGATATAATCGGAAATACCCTGTACTCTAGCAGCAAGTTGGTCCACACGGGAAACCAATTCCTGAACCTCCATGCCAGCGCCTAACTCCTGAGCCACCCAGAGGAAAAGAGGGAAGGAAAGACACAACAGACTACAGAAAAAAAATGGCTCAGCACTTTCCTTCCCTTCTTCTGAGATGCGTTTAACTCATTGTAGGCCAGTTGTAGTGTTATGATCTGGTGGCCTACGAGCAGCATGTGACGTACTCTGGAGAAGGTGGTACCTGTACTGACCGCAGACCCTGAACTTAGCACCGCAACTAGAAGTAGCCGTGGGATGTACCTAACACTCCCTAGACACCTCGACACAGCCTAAGGACTAACTTCCCCTAAAGATAGAAATGGGAAAACTATCTTGCCTCAGAGAAAATCCCCAAAGGATAGACAGCCCTCCACAAATATTGACTGTGAAAGGAGAGGGAAATGACATACGCAGACTGAAATCAGGATTTAGCAAAGGAGGCCTTTCTAGCTAAAAAGAAAGAATAGGACAGAGTACTATGCGGTCAGTATTAAAACACTAGAAAATATCCACCACAGAAAATACAAATCTCCACATCTGACTAAAGACATGGAGGGTATATCTGCGTCTCCAGAGATACAGCTTGGCTGCAAAAAATCCTTACACAGACAAAGCTGGACAAGACAAAACATGAAAATGCACAGAACTATAAGGCCCACAGCATGTGGACAGCAAAAACAAAGCCAGAACTTATCTTTGTAGAAAAGAACAGCAAAACAGGAGAGACCAGTCAGGGATGTGAATCCTCCAAAAACAATGGACAAGTGGCACTGACTAAAGGATAAAGCAAGACTAAATAGCCCAGTCCAAATTGCAATAAGTGGACACACCTGATAAATGCTGCGATCCAAAGACAGCAGCACTACCACTCCTAACCACCGGAGGGAGCCCAAGAGCAGAATTCACAACAGAGCTGCACTCACTATTCTGCTGGTGCATTCACTGTGTACATACATTACATTACTGATCCTGAGTTACATCCTGTATTATACTCCAGAGCTGCACTCACTATTCTGCTGCTGCAGTCACTGTGTACATACATTACATTACTGATCCTGAGTTACATCATGTCTTAGGGGTATGCTCCTATGTCACAGCTTAGGGGTATGCTCCGATGTCACAGCTTAGGGGTATGCTCCAGTTAGCCGAATGGATATGTTTGTAGGTTTATACGGGGTCTATGCTGCTCTGCTCTCCCCTCTGGTGCCGCGGTGTGGAGTTCTGCGGGTTTCTTCCCCTGGTTTTTCACCATTACTTCTGTGCACAGTGTGGCGATACAGTACAATCTTTCATATGCTTTTTTAGTGTGTAATGTCCTTGTGCTTTCACATGTTTCTGGCCATTTTTACTGTTCTGTGTGCCTTATTTTTATGTGTCGCCCGGATAGAACTTTATTGGACGTCTCCAGAACTGCTGCGTCTGGAGCGATTTCCCTGCCAGGGAACCCAGAAAGGAGATGTCTACAGTTTTGCTCTGATTATGAGGGAGCTCATATACGACCACGAGGATGGACCTTTCCAGGACCTGGGCATGGAGCCGCAAGGTAAAGTCTATAATGTAGGTGGGGCTTGAAGGAATTGTTCACTTTTTGACAATTCCATTTGTAAATTGCAGTAAAATATTAGTTATTTAAATTCAATTAGAAAATATTTACCCGCGGGTTCATTTCAGAAATTATCCACAAAATCAAAGATCCAAATGCAACGATTCCCCTGCGACCGTCTCTGTCTGTGGAAAAATGCAACGAACGGATCATCGCCATGCTAAGAATGTGCTGGGACGAAAACCCAGAACGGCGGCCGTCATTCGTTTCTATAAAGAGAAGTCTGCGAGGAGCCAGCCCTGAAGGGTGAGTGTGAGTCCTGCCGAGCAGGGGGAACCAGGCTGGACACAGGAGCTCGCGATCTAAGAACTCTGACGTCCCGCGTTATACGAGGAGCATTGCACCGCATCGCACCAGCCGGGGACAGTGGGGAGATGTCAGGAGCTGTGGACTGAGGCAAGCCAGAAACAAGCAGAATTAAGAGTGCAGCTCCGGATGCGACTTTAGTATGAAATAACGTAAGATCAGTACAAAATAGGAAATAGCAAGTATAATTATTGTGTTAACCCTTTGTGTGTCTGTCTCTGTGTAGACACGTCAGCATCTTGGACAATATGGTCAACAAGCTGGAGAAATACGCCAATCACCTAGAGGAGGTGGTGGAGGAACGGACGGTGCAGCTGGTGGCCGAGAAGAAGAAGACTGACAAGCTGCTGTCAACCATGTTACCAAGGTGAGCGCTGCTGGACACTTAACCTCTGAGCCGACCAGGGCCCTGACGGTTCTGAGACGCTGGTTATTAAAGGGCCATACACCACCAGGCAATTCACGATCGCAATTATTATCAACACGGAAAACGTTTCCTACTGCTTAAATAGCACGGACTCCAGCGAGGGCCAATACAGTATCACCTTGCAGAATAAAGTGCACTTTGTGTTTATAGGGGACTACACTTTCATTGCACCAACATGGGTCAATTTGTGTTGAATTTCTCCAATTTTGTTGGTCATTAATGTGATTTCTGGTTATATAACCTTTTGTTCCTTGTGGTGCACCCAATGCGCCAGCTCAGCTATTCTGTCAGGGCACAGCACGGCTCCATCATCTTGCTTTACTATATTTATGCATAATTATCTGGGCAGTCTTAAAGAAGTCTGTGCAATATGGAGATGCAGTCCACAGTACAGCAGATAACACTCTTTTAAGCGTATTTTACTCTAATTCCACAGACATCATTGTCATAGTGCCCACAATCGAAGCTCCCCACCACTACGTTTTTTGGAGTGTTGGAGACAATCCACATAAACACAGCAGAACATACAAACTCACGGGTGGGATTTGAATGCAGGACTTCATCACCGCAAAGCTTTAGTTCTAACCACTGAGCCACCATGTGCTAGCCACTGAGCCACTGTGTGCTAACCACTGAGCCACTGTGTGCTAACCACTGAGCCACTGTGTGCTAACCACTGAGCCACTGTGTGCTAACCACTGAGCCACTGTGTGCTAACCACTGAGGCACTGTGTGCTAACCACTGAGCCACAGTGTGCTAACCACTGAGCCACCGTGTGCTAACCACTGAGCCACAGTTAAGGCCTGTTTCACACATCAGTGTCTCTAGTAGTGAGGTGACAGTTTTTTCATGTACCGGAGACACTGACACGCGTAAACTCATTGAAATGAATCGGTCTATGCACATATCAGCTGTTTTCACGGACAGTGTGTCCATGTGCAAAGCACGCAGACATGTCCGATTTCACCCGGACACACAGGCCGCAAAATGTGCCACACATGTGCACACGGAGAACAGTGCACACTGTCCTTCCTGTGACATGGCCGGCCGAGGGGGAAGTAGTTCTACTGTAAGCGCTGTTCCCCTGCGTGTGGTGCTGAACGCAGCTGTCATTATTCTCTCCTGCTTTGCCGGCGATCAGCACGAGCAGGGGAGAATGAATGAATGAAAAACCCGACAAGAGGTCCCCCTATGTTTTTAAACCAGCCCGGCAAAACTCACAGTTGCGGGCTGCTATTCTCAGGCTGGTAAGGGGCCTTGGATATTGTCCCCCCCAGCCTAAAAAGAGCAGCCCGCAGCTGCCCAGAAAAGGAGCATCTATGTTGTGAATTCTGTGGCTGAGTTCACTTCTGTGGTCACAAGTGGTATTGCAGTCTCTGGGCTTTCTCCCTCAGGTGTTTTGGTGAGCTCGTTGGCTGCCTTGCTATTTAGCTCCACCTGAGTCTGTCTTCCTTGCTCCTTGTCAATGTTCCAGTGTTGGATCTGAGCTACTGCATCTTTCCTTGGGCCTGCTGCTCTGCTAGATAAGTGCTTCTAGTTTGTTTTCTGTTTTTTTCTGTCCAGCTTGCTATTGTCTTTTGCTGGAAGCTCTGAGAAGCAGAGGGGTGCACCGCCGTGCTGTTAGTTCGGCACGGTGGGTCTTTTTGCCCCCCTTTGCGTGGTTTTCGTTTTAGGGTTTTTTGTAGACTGCATAGTTCTCTTTGCTATCCTCGCTCTGTCTAGAATATCGGGCCTCACTTTGCTGAATCTATTTCATTCCTACGTTTGTCTTTTCATCTTGCTAACAGTCATTATATGTGGGGGGCTGCCTATTCCTTTGGGGTATTTCTCTGAGGTAAGTCAGGCTTGTATTTCTATCTTCAGGCTAGTCAGCTCCTCAGGCAGTGCCGAGTTGCATAGGTAGTTGTTAGGCGCAATCCACTGCTGCTTATAGTTGTGTGAGGATAGATCAGGTACTGCAGTCTACAGAGATTCCACGTCTCAGAGCTCGTCCTATTGTTTTTGGTTATTGCCAGATCTCTGTATGTGCGCTGATTACTGCACGCTGTGTTGCCTGATTGCCAGCCATAACAGTACAAGGAGCCACCCAATGATTCCCAATAGAGGGAAAAAAGAAATCCTGACATCATTTTTTTTTCTTAGCTCTGTCTTCAGTCTTTTTTTTCCCCTAGACATTAGAGTGCTTCAGGACACAGCTGTGGACATGGATATTCAGGCTCTGTGCTCCTCAATGGATAATCTCGTTGTAAATGTACAAAAAATTCAAGATACTATTGATCAGAAATCGATGCTAGAACCAAGAATTCCGATTCCTGATTTGTTTTTTGGTGACAGAACTAAGTTCCTGAGCTTCAGAAATAATTGTAAGCTATTTTTGGCCTTGAAACCTCATTCTTCTGGTAATCCTATTCAACAGGTTTTGATTATTATTTCTTTTTTGCGCGGCGACCCACAGGACTGGGCGTTTTCTCTTGCACCAGGAGATTCTGCATTGAGTAATGTTGATGCATTTTTCCTGGCGCTCGGATTGCTTTACGATGAGCCTAATTCAGTGGATCAGGCTGAGAAAAATCTGCTGGCTTTATGCCAGGGTCAGGATGATGTAGAAGTATATTGTCATGCATAAAAGACTGAAAAACAGATGGAGCATTGGCAAGTCCGAACGGCATCACCAGATACTCAAAATGACCCTCGGGCGTATTAAATGCCGTTTTCCATTCATCTCCCTGCCTGATTCTCACCAGATTATACGCACCACGACGATCAATCTTAGTAAACCAACTAGCCCCTTTAATCCGAGCAAACAAGTCAGAAATCAATGGCAAGGGATACTGAAACTTAACAGTGATCTTATTAAGAAGGCGGTAATCAATACACGGTCTTAGCGAACCATCCTTCTTGGCTACAAAAAAGAACCCTGCTCCCAATGGTGACGACGATGGGCGAATATGTCCCTTCTCCTCTGATTTGGTGCCTTTGTTCTTCCAGCATGTGGTTCGTTTACATGGCATTCCTGAGAATATTGTTTCTGACAGAGGTTCCCAGTTTGTCTCGAGGTTCTGGCGAGCCTTTTGTGGTAGGATGGGCATTGACCTATCTTTCTCCTCGGCCTTCCATCCTCAGACTAATGGCCAGACCGAACGAACCAATCAGACCTTGGAAACATATCTGAGATGTTTTGTTTCTGCAGACCAGGATGATTGGGTGTCCTTTTTGCCGTTGGCTGAGTTCGCCCTTAATAATCGGGCCAGCTCGGCTACCTTGGTCTCTCCATTTTTCTGCAATTCTGGGTTCCATCCTCGTTTCTCTTCAGGACAGGTTGAGTCTTCGGACTGTCCTGGTGTGGATTCTGTGGTGGACAGGTTGCAGCAGATCTGGACTCAGGTAGTGGACAATTTGACCTTGTCCCAGGAGAAGGCTCAGCTTTTCGCTAATCGCAGACGCCGTGTGGGACCCCGACTTCGTGTTGGGGATTTGGTTTGGTTATCTTCTCGTCATATTCCTATGAAGGTTTCCTCTCCTAAATTTAAACCTCGTTTTATTGGTCCGTATAGGATTTCTGAGATTCTCAATCCGGTGTCTTTTCGTCTGACCCTCCCAGACTCCTTTTCCATACATAATGTATTCCATAGGTCGTTGTTGAGGAGATACGTGGCACCTATGGTTCCATCTGTGGAGCCTCCTGCCCCTGTTTTGGTGGAGGGGGAATTGGAGTATATTGTGGAGAAGATTTTGGATTCTCGTGTCTCTAGACGGAAACTCCAGTATCTGGTCAAATGGAAGGGTTATGCTCAGGAAGATAATTCCTGGGTTTTTGCCTCTGATGTCCATGCCCCAGATCTTGTTCGTGCCTTTCATGTGGCTCATCCTGGTCGGCCTGGGGGTTCTGGTGAGGGTTCGGTGACCCCTCCTCAAGGGGGGGGTACTGTTGTGAATTCTGTGGCTGAGTTCACTTCTGTGGTCACAAGTGGTATTGCAGTCTCTGGGCTTCCTCCCTCAGGTGTTTTGGTGAGCTCGTTGGCTGCCTTGCTATTTAGCTCCACCTGAGTCTGTCTTCCTTGCTCCTTGTCAATGTTCCAGTGTTGGATCTGAGCTACTGCATCTTTCCTTGGGCCTGCTGCTCTGCTAGATAAGTGCTTCTAGTTTGTTTTCTGTTTTTTTCTGTCCAGCTTGCTATTGTCTTTTGCTGGAAGCTCTGAGAAGCAGAGGGGTGCACCGCCGTGCTGTTAGTTCGGCACGGTGGGTCTTTTTGCCCCTTTGCGTGGTTTTCGTTTTAGGGTTTTTTGTAGACTGCATAGTTCTCTTTGCTATCCTCGCTCTGTCTAGAATATCGGGCCTCACTTTGCTGAATCTATTTCATTCCTACGTTTGTCTTTTCATCTTGCTAACAGTCATTATATGTGGGGGGCTGCCTATTCCTTTGGGGTATTTCTCTGAGGTAAGTCAGGCTTGTATTTCTATCTTCAGGCTAGTCAGCTCCTCAGGCAGTGCCGAGTTGCATAGGTAGTTGTTAGGCGCAATCCACTGCTGCTTATAGTTGTGTGAGGATAGATCAGGTACTGCAGTCTACAGAGATTCCACGTCTCAGAGCTCGTCCTATTGTTTTTGGTTATTGCCAGATCTCTGTATGTGCGCTGATTACTGCACGCTGTGTTGCCTGATTGCCAGCCATAACACATCTATTAGATGTGCCAATTCTGGAGCTTTGCCCGTTTTTTTCCCACTGCCCGATAGGGGTGGCAAGTGGGGTAATGGGGGGTTAATGTCACCTTCCTATTGTAATGTGACATTAAGCCCGGCTTAGTAATGGAGAGGTGTCAATAAGACACTAATCCTATAGTAGGTAAAGGGTTAAATAAACACCACACAGTAAGAATAAAGTCTTTTAATGAAATCATACACCACACAGTTTTGCCATCTTTATTATACTGGTAATTCAAGTGACGCCTTCGATCTCCTGTAAAAAAACAAAAAAAAACAAACCAACAATATACCGTACCTGTCCGGCGTTCAGTCAGTCCCACGCCGTAATATATATCTGGGGTATATACACTTTATAACTGGGAGCGCTGCTAATGACCGGCCCGGCTGTAAACCACTGAGGAATGAATGATACGCAGCGGGCGCAGGCTCAGTAACTAGCGGTGACGTCGGGTGAGTCTGTGCTCGCGGCCGGCATGAACTCCTGTGACCTCAGGACCGTGGAAGAATGTAAGTGATGAGGTCACTGTGACAGAGCGTGAACTGCTGTGACCTCATCACTTACATTCTCCCACGGTCCTGAGGTCACAGGAGTTCATGCCGGCCGCGAGCACAGATTCCGTGACGTCACCGCTAGTTACTGAGCCTGCGCCCGCTGCGTATCATTCATTCATTCTCCCCTGTTCGCGCTGCTCGCCAGCAGGGGAGAATGAATGACAGCCGGCTTCAGCACCAGCCGGCGGGGAACAGTGCTTACAGTAGCGCTACTTCCCCGGCAGCCGTCCGTGTGGTACTGATGCGGCACACGGTTGCCACACATGTGCCGCACGTAGTACACAAACGGACACTGATATCTCCGATACTGGTTTTTCCGGTACCGGAAATATCAGGATGTGTGAAACCGGCCTAAGAGAGACCATTCAGGCAATGTGCAGAATCAGGGCTGGCAGAGAAAGGAGCTGCAAGGAGAGAAATAAAAACAGTCACAAATATGGGTTTGTTACATTGTATCAGTGTAGAAAATCCTCTGAGATGTAACTAAGCAACAGGAGCACAAATAGAATGATGGCGATTTCTGCCCCTGAATGTAAACTACTTGGAACTTATTCCCTGACTGCAAGCGATTGGAAACTAAGGGAGGGTGAAACTGCAGATATTTTATATGTTACAATGAGTAGATGTTACTTGCGTAAAGCATCACACACCTAAACTCCATGGAGAATTCTATGGTTGTTATTGGAAACTGTCAGCAAGCATGTCATAGACTGCCACCTGCCTCACTGCTTGGCTGAGATCCTGTAATGTAGGTTTCTAATTACCTGACCCCAGATATTAGTGCCCCCTGGTCATAGCCTTGATGAACCCCTCTACTTTTATAAAGCCAAATAACCCCACTTTCCGCATTCCTCCTCCGAGATGATGGGGTGCGCTTTCCTCGGGTTTACATGGGGGGCAATGTCACTGTGTATCTTCCATGTTCAGCTTCATTGCAGAGCAGCTGATGGCCGGTAAATCGGTGGAACCGGAGAGCTTCAGCTCGGTGACCATCTTCTTCTCGGACATTGTGGGCTTCACCACCCTGTGCTCGGCCAGCTCGCCCCTCCAGGTGGTGGATTTACTCAATGACCTGTACAGCTTGTTCGACGAGATCATCAAAGCGTACGACGTGTACAAGGTAAGAGGGGCCCCGGGGTCCGGCACATTGTATTGTGAGCTATCTTCATTAATATTCTGATAATCCGGCATCGTTGGTGCGACTGACCTGCTGGATTAACAGGTAATCTAATTCATCTTGAGCGTTAGGTGACTTCATATTTCTTACAGCTGAAGGTTTGTTACAATTACATCCAGTTTAGACAAGTCACTTGTACTCCACACATTCAGTTTAGGACAGGAGAGATTTTAGTTGCTGTTTCCTTTACAGAGATTGTCTGTGCTCATACTTTTTACAGCTGAGTGTTTGTTACAATGTATTAGATCAGAATCTGTTCCCAGCATCTGGATAGAAACCAGATCGGTTCAGTTCAAAGACAGCAAGCACAGATCTTGAACCTAGTATTTTATAGTTAAAGGCATTTGTATTCTACAATTCTTCATTTACAGAAGACTGGAACCTTTCTAATTTAAAGGGACTGTCCATTTCAGAGAGCAGCGAAAGTGGGTCCATGCTGCAACGATTTAATATCAGCAGCCCATTCCTTGGCCCAAACTAGTCGCACCTCTGCCCAGTTACAGACTGCAAGTAATCAGACCACGCTGAGAGTTGTAGCTTTGATTGCCACCACTGTTTACAGGTGGAAACTATTGGAGATGCTTATATGGTTGCCAGTGGTCTCCCTCTCCGCAACGGCATTGGTCACGTGGAGGAAATCGCCACCATGTCTCTGCATTTCCTCAGCGCAATGATGACCTTCAGAATCCGACACATGCCAGACGAAAAGCTGAAGCTGCGGATTGGTCTGAACACTGGTATGTGACTTATCTGGACCCAAACCTGCCTGCATCACATGTGGAGTCACTGTGTGCATTCTTCAGAGCTGCACTCACTATTCTGCTGGTGCAGTCACTGTGTACATACATTACATTACTGATCCTGAGTTACACCCTGTATTATACCCCAGAGCTGCACTCACTATTCTGCTGGTGCAGTCACTGTGTACATACATTACATTACTGATACTGAGTTACCTCCTGCATTATACTCCAGAGCTGCACTCACTATTCTGCTGGTGCAGTCACTGTGTACATATATTACATTACTGATCCTGAGTTACATCCTGTATTATACTCCAGAGCTGCACTCACTATTCTGCTGGTGCAGTCACTGTGTACATACATTACATTACTGATCCTGAGTTACCTCCTGCATTATACTCCAGAGCTGCACTCACTATTCTGCTGGTGCAGTCACTGTGTACATACATTACATTACTGATCCTGAGTTACCTCCTGTATTATACTCCAGAGCTGCACTCACTATTCTGCTGGTGCAGTCACTGTGTACATACATTACATTACTGATCCTGAGTTACATCCTGTATTATACCCCAGAGCTGCACTCACTATTCTGCTGGTGCAGTCACTGTGTACATACATTACATTACTGATCCTGAGTTACCTCCTGTATTATACCCCAGAGCTGCACTCGCTATTCTGCTGGTGCAGTCACTGTGTACATACACTACATTACTGATCCTGAGTTACATCCTGTATTATCCCCCAGAGCTGCACTCACTATTCTGCTGTTGCAGTCACTGTGTACATACATTACATTACTGATCCTGAGTTACCTCCTGTATTATACTCCAGAGCTGCACTCACTATTCTGCTGGTGCAGTCACTGTGTACATACATTACATTACTGATCCTGAGTTACCTCCTGTATTATACCCCAGAGCTGCACTCACTATTCTGCTGGTGCAGTCACTGTGTACATACATTACATTACTGATCCTGAGTTACCTCCTGTATTATACTCCAGAGCTGCACTCACTATTCTGCTGGTGCAGTCACTGTGTACATACATTACATTACTGATCCTGAGTTACCTCCTGTATTATACTCCAGAGCTGCACTCACTATTCTGCTGGTGCAGTCACTGTGTACATACATTACATTACTGATCCAGAGTTACGTCCTGTATTATACCCCAGAGCTGCACTCACTATTCTGCTGGTGCAGTCACTGTGTACATACATTACATTACTGATCCTGAGTTACATCCTGTATTATACCCCAGAGCTGCACTCGCTATTCTGCTGGTGCAGTCACTGTACAAACATATAATTATTATCCTCTGAGCATCTCCCACACCTGTCCTGTCCTGAGGAATCTTTATAATGTGAATGCTACTCTGGATGATTTCAGGTTGAGCTTCTGCTTGCAGTCACTGTGTACATACGTTTTATTACTGATCCTGAGTTACATCCTGTATTATACTCCAGAGCTGCACTCACTATTCTGCAGGTGCAGTCACTGTGTACATACATTACATTACTGATCCTGAGTTACATCCTGTATTATACTTCAGAGCTGCACTCACTATTCTGCTGGTGCAGTCACTGTGTACATACATTACATTACTGATCCTGAGCTACATCCTGTATTATACTCCAGAGCTGCACTCACTATTCTGCTGGTGCAGTCATTGTGTACATACATTATATTACTGATCCTGAGTTATATCCTGTATTATACCTCAGAGCTGCACTCACTATTCTGCTGGTGCAGTCACTGTGTACATACATTACATTACTGATCCTGAGTTATATCCTATATTATACCCCAGAGCTGCACTCACTATTCTGCTGGCGCAGTCACTGTGTACATACATTACATTACTGATCCTGAGTTACATCCTATATTATACTCCAGAGCTGCACTCACTATTCTGCTGGTGCAGTCACTGTGTACATACATTACATTACTGATCCTGAGTTACCTCCTGTATTATACTCCAGAGCTGCACTCACTATTCTGCTGGTGCAGTCACTGTGTACATACATTACATTACTGATCCTGAGTTATATCCTATATTATACCCCAGAGCTGCACTCACTATTCTGCTGGTGCAGTCACTGTGTACATACATTACATTACTGATCCTGAGTTATATCCTATATTATACCCCACAGCTGCACTCGCTATTCTGCTGGTGCAGTCACTGTGTACATACATTACATTACTGATCCTGAGTTACATCCTGTGTTATACTCCAGAGCTGCACTCACTATTCTGCTGGTGCAGTCACTGTGTACATATATTACATTACTGATCCTGAGTTACATCCTGTATTATACTCCAGAGCTGCACTCACTATTCTGCTGGTGCAGTCACTGTGTACACACATTACATTACTGATCCTGAGTTACCTCCTGTATTATACTCCAGAGCTGCACTCACTATTCTGCTGGTGCAGTCACTGTACAAACATATAATTATTATCCTCTGAGCATCTCCCACACCTGTCCTGTCCTGTCCTGAGGAATCTTTATAATGTGAATGCTGCTCTGGATGATTTCAGGTTGAGCTTCTGCTTGCACTGATGTCTCCTTGCTATTCTGTGACTTTCTCACCTCCTGTTTCTCCTGTTTGTAGGTCCTGTGGTAGCCGGGGTGGTGGGTGTGACGATGCCGAGGTACTGTCTGTTTGGGGATACTGTTAACACCGCATCTCGCATGGAAAGCAACAGTTTACGTAAGTGAAGCCTGGTACATTGTTCCAGCACTGCAGCTGTGATGTCATCAGTGTAAGATAAGTTACATCGTTTTAACACATTAGGTCCTAGTATGTAGGACTTGTATGGTACAACTGTGAGCTCTGTATGGCACTATTATGTTGGGAATATAAGACTTTATTATAATATGAGCGCAATATGGAACTATTATAGAGGTACCACATGTCGGTATTGTGTGTGCGCTGTATGGCACCATTATGTAGGTGCTGTAAGACATTAATGTCACGGTTAATGGCGAGGATACCTTTATCATCCCCACCACTCACACCAATTTGTCATGAATCGGGGTTGTTTGGTTGCCCCTGGTTCTTTCTGAAGGGGATTTATTTATATCCCACTTCCCAGTTCCGGTTTGGAACTTACAGCTCTCTGGCGCCCCCTTACCCTCAGGTCAGACAGGGCACTGCACCTAGGATAATTAGTCGCCAGAAAGGTGCCTTACTTTGTACTGGCTTATGGTTACACTGCAGCGAGGGCGATATAACTACTCCCACTCAGGCGGGAACAATAATTATCAACGCCGCCATTGATACAAAGCCTCCCAAACGCACAGGACAAATTCCGCTACCACCAGCTTTGATTTCTTAATTATTTATGGGTCCGGAGCCAGTAGCGTATTTCACTGCAGAGGACATGACAGTTCGTTATGGAGCAAAGAGAGACAAAGCTAGTAATTTTTTATATTTTGCTCCAAAAAAGGTAGGCAGTGTTCACAGAAGTATAAAAAGATATTATAAAGAAGACAAGTATCGTATCTACAGTACAATTACAAATAAAATGGGTTTAAAGTTGAAAAAACACTTACATTTCATTGAGATCATTTCATCTCCTGGCTGACGATGTTCTTAGGGGGACACATCAAGATGCATATCACACATCTGTATAGCAGCTAGACCCCAGACAAAAAGACACTGGAAGACTGCTGCTTCACTCACTTATTTCCCAGCCTAAAACCAAGGCACTCCCCCTGTGGTGACCTTACTCAGGGCTGTATCCTCCCCTTTCTTAGAGCTGTGACAAGACATTTTTATACATAGCTCGCTGTATGAACCTCGTATACGAATGACACAATGATCAGGATGTGCACCACGTCGGGGGGAATCTTTTAAGCATAAACATGGCGTAGTTACATGACTCGCTTTTGGAGAAACCCGCTCCTTGCACTCGATGGGTTTAGCTCCTAGCGATTTCCGTGAGCTATAGATCTCTCGATGGATATCCGGAATATATAATCCTTATATCTCTAGCCTGGATCGGTGCCAATATACATAACCTTAACAGAACAATAGAATCCCATGCTTGCTGTATCAGTTTTGGCCAGTATCAGGTGGGAGGGGGGAATGAGGAGTTTTAGACAGTCTGGTTTTCGCAGCACCAAGCCATAAAAATTCCAGAGGGAGGGGGAAATGAGGGGTTTAGGATTACACACGCAGGCTTTCCTTGACCGCGACACAGCAAAAACGCTAGTGCATGCCCTTATCATCTCCCGCCTCGACTACTGCAACTTCCTACTCTCTGGACTTCCCTCTAGCACTCTAGCACAACTCCAATCCACCCTACACTCTGCTGCCCGACTAATCTACCTGTCCCCCCGCTATTCCCCAGCCTCTCCCCTATGCCAAGCCCTTCACTGGCTTCCTATCGCCCAGAGACTCCAGTTCAAAACCCTCACACTGACATACAAAGCCATCCACAACCTGTCTCCTCCATACATCTGTGACATGGTCTCCTGGTACCTACCCACACGTAACCTCCGATCCTCACAAGATCTCCTTCTCTACTCCCCTCTTATCTCTTCTTCCCACAACCGCATCCAAGACTTCTCCCGTGCTTCCCCCATACTCTGGAACTCTCTACCCCAACACACCAGACTCTCGCCTACCATAGAAACCTTCAAAAAGAACCTGAAGACTCATCTCTTCCGACAAGCCTACAGCCTGCAGTGATCCTCAACCTACTGAACCGCCGCACAACCTGCCCTACCCTCTCCTAGTGTATCCTCACCCATCCCCTGCAGACTGTGAGCCCTCGCGGGCAGGGTCCTCCCTCCTTATGTACCTGTGTGCCTTGTTTTTTGCTCATGTTTAATGTATTTGTCTATATTTTCCAGTATTCACATGTAAAGCGCCATGGAATAAATGGCGCTATAAAAATGTATAATAATAATAAATAAAATAAATATGAAACAGCAGCTGAGAGCTCTGTATGTGTAATTGAAGTAATCAGAACTTTCCTATGTCCTGACAATTAATATGTTAGCACCTTATGGGTTTATTGTAACAGCACTACAGTGCCTTGCAAAAATATTTTGCCCCTTGGAACTTTTCAACCTTTTCCCACATATCGTGCTTCAAACATAAAGATACAATTGTACATTTTTGGTGAAGAATCAACAACAAGTGGAACACAATTATGAAGTTGAGCAAAATTTATTGGTTATTTTAAATTTTCGTGGAAATTCAAAAACTGAAAAGTGGGGCGTGCAATATTATTCGGCCCTTTTAACTTAATACTTTGTTGCGCCCCTTTTGCTGCGATTACAAGTCTCTTGGGGTTTGTCTCTATCAGTTTTGTCCATGGAGAGACTGAAATTCTCGCCCGTTCTTCCTTGGCAAACAGCTGGAGCTCAGTGAGGTTTGATGGAGATCGTTTGTGAACAGCAGTTTTCAGCTCTTTCCACAGATTCTCGATTGGATTGAGGTCTGGACTCTGACTTGGCCATTCTAACACCTGGATAAGGTTATTTGTGAACCATTCCATTGTAGATTTTGCTTTATGTTTGGAATCATTGTCTTGTTGGAAGACAAATCTCCGTCCCAGTCTCAGGACTTTTGCAGACTCCAACAGATTTTCTTCCAGAATGGTCCTGTATTTGGCTTCATCCATCTTCCCATCAATTTTACCCATCTTCCCTGTCCTTGCTGAAGAAAAGCAGGCCCAAACCATGATGCTGCCACCACCATGTTTGACAGTGGGGATGTGGTGTTCAGGTTGATGAGCTGTGTTACCTTTACGTCAAACATATCGTTTGGCATTGTTACCAGAAAGTTTGATTTTGGTTTCATCTGACCAGAGCACCTTCTTCCACATGTTTGGTGTCTCCCAGGTGGCTTGTGGCAAACTTTACACAACACTTTTTATCGATATCTTTGAGAAATGTCTTTCTTCTTGCCACTCTTCCAGATTTGTGCAGTGTACGACTGATTGTTGTCCTATGGACAGACTGTCCCACCTCAGCTGTAGATCTCTGCAGATCATCCAGAGTGATCATGGACCTCTTGGCTGCATCTCTGATCAGTCTTCTCCTTGTCTGAGATGAAAGTTTAGAGGGACGGCCGGGTCTTGGTAGATTTGCAGTGGTGTGATACTCCTGCCATTTCAATATGATCGCTTGCACAGTGCTCCTTGTGATGTTTAAAGATTTGGAAATCATTTTGTATCCAAATCCGGCTTTAAACTTCTCCACCACAGTATCACGGACCTGCCTGTTGTGTTCCTTGGTCTTCATGATGCTCTCTGTGCTTCACACAGGACCCTGAGACTATCACAGAGCAGGTGCATTTATACGGAGACTTGATCACACACAGGTGGATTATATTTATCATCATTAGGACAACATTGGATCATTCAGAGATCCACAATGAACTTCTGCACTGAAAGTAAAGGGGCCGAATAATATTGCACGCCCCACTTTTCAGTTTTTGAATTTCCACAAAAATGTAAAATAGCCAATACATTTTGTTGAACTACACAATTATGTTCCACTTGTTGTTGATTCTTCACCAAAAATTTACATTTATGTTTGAAGCATGATATGTGGGAAAAGGTTGAAAAGTTCCCGGGGGCAGAATACTTTTGCAAGGCACTGTATGTGCCAATATTGTGTGCACTGTATGGCTTTATCATGTAGGTAATGTATGACAATATTATGTGTGCACTATTTTGCACTTTGTGTTCCATACGATATTGCAGCATTTTTCATTGTGTGTTTTGCGGTTTTGATCGTGTGTTTTTTTTTTTTATCATGTCCTGCTATTTAGATCATGTTTATAACTTTTATAAAGATGTGATTCATCCGCAGCTTTGAGGATTCACATCTCTGAGACGTCAGCCAGCGCTTTGAAGCAAATTGGCGGATATTCGTTATCTGAAAGAGGATGGATCCAAGTGAAGGTAAAAGTAGCCAGATCGTTATCTCCTACTAATCTCCTACTAATAATCTCCTGTTATCTCCTGCTAATCTCGCCGGGGGGAGGGGGGGGGTGGACACCGACAGCTTGGGGCTTGGGACTCCTGTCCACAGACTCAGACCTCTACAACATGGGCAAGACCAAAGAGCTTTATAAGGATGTCAGGGACAAGATCATAGACCTGCACGAAGCTAGAATGGGCTCCAAAACCATAAGTAAGACGCTGGGTGAGGAGACAACTGTTGGTGCAATAGTAAGAAAATGGAAGAAATACAAAATGATTGTCAACTGACATCGATCTGGGGCACCATGCAAAATCTCACCTCGTGGGGTATCCTTTATCATGAGGAAGGTGAGAGAGATCAGCCTAAAACTACACGGGAGAAACTTGTTAATGATCTCAAGGCAGCTGGCACCACAATCGCCAAGAAAACCATTAGTAACACATTACGCCGTAAAAGTGTAAAATCCTGCAGTGCCCGCAAGGTCCCCTGCTGAAGAAGCCACATGTGCAGACCCGTCCGAAGTTTGCCAATGAACACCTGGGTGATTCTGTGAGTGATTGGGAGAAGGTGCTGTGGTCAGATGAGACAAAAATTGAGCTCTTTGGCATTAACTCAACTCGCCGTGTTTGGAGGAAGAGAAATGCTGCCTATGACCCAAAGAACACCATCCCCACTGTCATGCATGGAGGTGGACACATTATGTTTTGGGGGTGTTTCTCTGCTAAGGGCACAGGACTACTTCACCGCATCAATGGGAGAATGGATGGAGCCATGTACTGTAAAATCCTGAGTGACAACCTCCTTCCCTCCACCAGGACATTAAAAACGGATCGTGGCTGGGTCTTCCAGCAAGACAATGACCCAAAACGTACAGCCAAGGCAACAATGGAGTGGATCAAAAGAACCACATTAAGGTCATGGAGAGGCCTAGCCAGTCTCCAGACCTTCATCCCATAGAAAACTTATGAAGGGAGTTGAAGCTCCGAGTTGCCAAGTGACAGCATCAAAATATTAATGATTTAGAGATGATCTGCAAAGAAGAGTGGACCAAAATTCCTCCTGACATGTGCGCAAACCTCATCATCAACTGCAAAAAACGTCTGACCGCTGTGCTTGCCAACAAGGGTTTTACCACCAAGTATTAAGTCTTGTTTGCCAGAGGGATCAAATACTTATTTCTCACTGCAAAATGCAAATACATTTATAGAATTTATAATATGTGATTTTCTGGATTTTATTTTTCATATTCTATCTCTCAATGTTAAAATTAACCTTCCCTTAAAATTATAGACTGTTCATGTCTTTGTCAGTGGGCAAACTAACAAAATCAGCAAGGGATCAAATACTTATTTCCCCCACTATATGTACCCCACCAATATAAATATAAAGTGATAAGCAGCACTGTGCCCCCCCATTAGCTGTAATCTCTGACTCCCAATAACATAAATTATTCAGTCTGTGACTCCCCAATTACCTGTAAGGCTATGTGCACACGGAATATATGGAAGGTTTTACAGTACAAGCGAAGTGAATGAGATCCCTGACGTCTCGTGCACACGCTGCTTATTCGTTATTTGCAGCAGATTAAAATCTGCATAATCTCAATTCTTGCAGCGCATTTCACCCGTACTAATGGGGAAAAGGATGGCAAAAATTGAAAAAAAAATTAGTGTATTTTATGCAACTTTCTTCCTGCCAACACATTAGGATATGCAGTAGAATTTTCTCCTGAAAATCCTGAATGTGAGCACATAGTCTTAGTCCCTGTCCTGTGTCCCCACCATTCATTATAAGTCCTTGATAGCAGCATAATGAATTTGGGGGTGGGAGAAGACATTATCAGGTGCTGGGCCTCCTCCGCCACCTCCCAATTCATTACATGTCCTTCTTCCACCTTTCAGTTTATTATAAAGTGTCCTTTGTACCTTATTGCCTCCGTTCCCAATCCCCAATACTTTTAAGTCCCTGATAGCATCACAATGATTTGTGAGATGGGGAGGACGCTATCAGGGGCTTAGCACCTCCACCACCCAATTCATTTTACATACATATCTGTCATCCTCCCGACTGTTCATAAGTCCATTATATGTCCCCTTCCTCCTAATCTAATTGTCCACAGGCCTTATTGTCCTCCTCCACCCCACATCCCATCATTGTCCTTTCCCCCACTCCCATCATTGTCCTCTCCACCACCCTCATCATTGCCCTTTCCACCACCCTCATCATTGCCCTTTGCACCACCCTCATCATTGCCCTCTCCACAGGGCCGGACTGGGACTAAAATTCAGCCCTGGCATTTGAAGTCACACAGGCCACTTGTCACATGGTGACTGTATAATATCTTTGTACACTTGTAGGTTACAAGAAGTGAGGGGAGTGTAACACAACTATATAACATAGAATCACAGCTGTATCCAGCATTACAGCTCAGTCCTATTTATGGCTTTTAGTTGCAGAACCAAGAAAAGCCGCTACTTTACCTCCATAACTGGATCTCGTAGATAATGAAGGGATTGTGGAACCTCATTCTGATGCTCCATACACTTTGCCTACAGCCACTTTTGGTTCCGCTGCGCAGCACGAGACCCGGTGACCCTGACGAGCGGTGACATCAGTAACGTCACCGCTCTTCAGATATTCCGGGCCTTGCGCTGAGCTCGGCGACTGTGAAGAGTGGAATTGTTACTACCGTCACCGCTCTTCAGAGTCGCTGGGTCTCGCCAGGTCTGATAGACACCTCTCCATTACTTACACCAGGGATTGATAGCAGCTGACATTACGCAGCTGACATCAACCCTAAAATCATTACACATACCAGAATTAAATGCTCTGGCGGCTGGGAAAAGCAGTAGAGTTAGCGCTATTCCCAGGCACCGGGTGCTAACTACAACTGTCATCATCCTTGCCTCATCTCCCTGCAAAGCATTTCTGCTGTATTTACATGCGCTGATCTCAGGCCACTAAACGAGTGTGATCGACAATACTGAAGTCGTTCGCTTGTTTCCCGGCCTCTTTACACCAACTGAGAAAGAATGAAGGGAACAGAACAATCACAATTAGATCAGTCTGTCCCCATACAATATCATGTTATCAGCAGCACAACTGCAGTTTACACCGGCGATGTGCTGCCGAGAACAAGGATTTCTGTTCCCACATACACAATCCAATCACTCGATGAATAGGCAGCATTTTGCTTGTTTAGTATAATACACCCCATAGTATAATACACTTCTCAGTCCTCCATATAGTATAATACACTCCTCATAGACCTCCATATATTAAAATACACTGCAATTCCTCCATATAGTATAATACACTCCTCAGTCCTCCATATAGCATAATACACTCCTCAGTCCTCCATATAGCATAATACACTCCTCAGTCCTCCATATAGTATAATACACTCCTCAGTCCTCCATATAATATAATACACTCCTCAGTCCTCCATATAGTATAATACACTCCTCATTCCTCCATATAGTATAATACACTCAGTCCTCCATATAGCATAATACACTCCTCAGTCCTCCTTATAGTATAATACACTCCTCAGTCCTCCTTATAGTATAATACACTCCTCAGTCCTGCATATAGTATAATACACTCCTCAGTTCTCCATATAGTATAATACACTCCTCAGTCCTCCATATAGTATAATACACTCCTCAGTCCTCAATATAGTATAATACACTCCTCAGTCCTCCATATAGTATAATGTACTGTCAGTCCTCCAAATAGTATAATACATTCCTCATAGTGCTCCATATAGTATAATGCCCCGCCATTGTCATCCATGTAGTACAATTCACTTCCCATAGTATAATGCACCCCATAGTTCTTCATATAGAATAATGTATTCCCCATAGTCCTCGATACAGTATAATGTAACCCCAGAGTATAATGCAGCCACCCCACAAAATATATTGTAGCCCCCTGAGTATAATATAACCCCCCAGAGAATATAATGCAGCCCCCTCATATAGTATAATGCAGCCCCTGCATATATAATATATGGTAGCCCCTCCATAGAATATAATACAGCCCCCCCATAAAATGTAATACAGCCCCCCATAGAATGTAATGCAGCCAGCCCCAATAGAATGTAATGCAGCCAGCCCCCATAGAATGTAATGCAGCACAGCCCCCATAGAATGTAATGCAGCCAGCTCCCGTAGAATGTAATAAATCCCCTCCATAGAATGTAATACAGCACAACCCCATAGAATGTAATACTGCCCCCCATTAGCCCCACAACTTTCCAGTTATCACTCATTGATATATTAAAATACAATACCAAACCAAAAACACACTCCTCACCCCTCCTCGTGCCCCGCGCTACTCCCGACTCCGGTCTCAGCAGCTGCAGTCTGCCCGCCCGACACACAGCAGGTACGCGGACCCGCAGTGTCAGAGGCAGAGCGGAGAATGATGGGAGAGGGAGCGACAGTGGATGCTCTCTCCTCCATCATTGCATTCAACTGTGACGGCGTCAGATGCGGTATAGTTGAATGCGGCAGTAAGGCAAGGGGGGGACTCGGTGCTGGCGAGCGGCCCACTACTGCCACCGGCCCTTCTGGGATTTGCCAGAAGTGCCCGATGGCCAGTCCGGCCCTGCCTCTCCACCACCTCCATCATTGTCCTCTCCACCATTCCCAGCATTGCCCTCCCCATCACCTCCGTCATTGCCCTATCCACCACCCTCATTATTACCCTCACCACCACCCTCATTGTCCTCTCCACCACCCCATCATTGCCCTTCTCCTTCACCTCCATCATTGCCCTCTCCACTACCTCCATCATTGCCTTCTCCCCCACTTCCATCATTGCGTTCTCTCCCCACCTCTCCCACCATCCCAATCATTCTTCTTCCCCACCACCTCCATCATTGCCCTCTCCCACCATCCAGCTGTGCAGATGTGTCAGACAGGCAGTACGGGCAGGAAGCAGGCCGGATCCCTGCAGCTCCACTGTCATTTTCTCCTGTAGGCAGGGATCACTCCCTGCTTGCCACACATGAGGGCAATCTGATCTGGGCCTCCCCAGAACTTCGGGGCCAGAGAAACAGGCCAGATTTTCCTCCATGTTCTCCGCCCTGCAGGGGCCCCCTCCACCTCCGGCCCCTGTGCGGCTGCACTGGTTACACATGCGGTATGTCCGCCCCTGAATCTGACATCATAATTCCCTGTTTGCTTCGATCACACTTTCCTGTATGCTGCGGTCCATGGTCAGCCTTTGGCACAGGGCGTCAGCTGCTATACTTCAGTGGGGGGCGCTGCAGGGAGTCAGAAAATTAGTCTAAGGATAAAACATTGCATAGCACTCTGCCCAGTGTTACACTATGGGGCAGATCACATCAGCGATTGTTTTCTCATGCCAATTCGGCAGCATGCTGTGATTGGCACGAGACTCGGCTCACACGCACCCATGCAAGTTTGCGTCTGCATGTGAAAAATCGGACTGCACTCGAATGTCATCACAGTACAGTCCGATATCAGGCCATGGGGGAGACAGAGAAATTACTTTCTCCATCTCCTCCACACCTGTGATTCTGTTCTGTGAGAGAATCGGAGCACAGACAACCGACACTCGGCTCACGGTGTCAGCAGAGCTGGAGCCCGGGGTCATTAGCATATCACATCAGATGCCGGACGCCGGTCTGTTTCCAGCCTCATTTGCTCCAATCACAACTGCCGATGGTAGACGCTGCAGGGAGACTGGGAAAGTAACTTGCTGTCTCCTACTTCCTCCCCAGCAGGTGGCGCTGACCATACAAGCACTGTGATTGGACAAAGGTCAGCAGGTGAACTCCAATCAGTGCCTCTATTCTCTGCCCCGCCTCTCACGCTATCACGCTGGAGGGAGGAGAGAAAGCAAATGGAAAAACAAATTCATTTTAATGAAAATACTGTATCGTGTGCAAAAACAGCAAAGTATAAAAACCAATATAAATATGGAACGAACAAATCGGTCTTATCAGATAAACAGCTGGTATGTGAAACCACGCCGTCTTTGTCCAACACCTCCCTAAAAACAAGAAAAAAAACAATTGTTGGATGTAATGAAAGAACGGAAATTTTGTGCAAGATTATAATAGATTGTTTACGTGACAAGAAAGTAAACAATAAATGTGCGGCGCATTATCTGCAGATTTACTGCGCTGTATAATACTCCAACTTGCATCAATATAATAACGAAAATACTAAATAATAACAACATGTTCTTAGGGGAAAGGAAAACAGCGGACGTACTGGCTGAAAGGTAAATCTGGATTCCGAATGCCCCTACCGGACTTTCCAGATGACGCGGAAGATTCTTTCTATGGGTCGTATGAAGTAAGTATCTGATACCAAGAATAATGTGTATACCGGCTGTACATATATCATTATATACAGGAGATGCCCAGGTTATACCAGCTGTACATATATAATTATATACAGGAGATACCCAGGTTATACCAGCTGTACATATATAATTATATACAGGAGATACCCAGGTTATACCAGCTGTACATATATCATTATATACAGGAGATGCCCAGGTTATACCAGCTGTACATATATAATTATATACAGGAGATACCCAGGTTATACCAGCTGTACATATATAATTATATACAGGAGATACCCAGGTTATACCAGCTGTACATATATAATTATATACAGGAGATGCCTAGGTTATACCAGCTGTACATATATAATTATATACAGGAGATGCCTAGGTTATACCAGCTGTACATATATAATTATATACAGGAGATGCCTAGGTTATACCAGCTGTACATATATCATTATATACAGGAGATACCCAGGTTATACCAGCTGTACATATATAATTATATACAGGAGATACCCAGGTTATACCAGCTGTACATATATAATTATATACAGGAGATACCCAGGTTATACCAGCTGTACATATATAATTATATACAGGAGATGCCTAGGTTATACCAGCTGTACATATATCATTATATACAGGAGATGCCCAGGTTATACCAGCTGTACATATATCATTATATACAGGAGATGCCCAGGTTATACCAGCTGTACATATATCATTATATACAGGAGATGCCCAGGTTATACCAGCTGTACATATATAATTATATACAGGAGATGCCTAGGTTATACCAGCTGTACATATATCATTATATACAGGAGATGCCCAGGTTATACCAGCTGTACATATATCATTATATACAGGAGATACCCAGGTTATACCAGCTGTACATATATAATTATATACAGGAGATGCCCAGGTTATACCGGCTGTACATATATAATTATATACAGGAGATGCCCAGGTTATACCGGCTGTACATATATAATTATATACAGGAGATGCCCAGGTTATACCGGCTGTACATATATCATTATATACAGGAGATGCCCAGGTTATACCGGCTGTACATATATAATTATATACAGGAGATGCCCAGGTTATACCAGCTGTACATATATCATTATATACAGGAGATGCCCAGGTTATACCAGCTGTACATATATAATTATATACAGGAGATACCCAGGTTATACCAGCTGTACATATATAATTATATACAGGAGATGCCCAGGTTATACCAGCTGTACATATATAATTATATACAGGAGATGCCCAGGTTATACCAGCTGTACATATATCATTATATACAGGAGATGCCCAGGTTATACCAGCTGTACATATATAATTATATACAGGAGATGCCCAGGTTATACCAGCTGTACATATATAATTATATACAGGAGATGCCCAGGTTATACCAGCTGTACATATATAATTATATACAGGAGATGCCCAGGTTATACCGGCTGTACATATATAATTATATACAGGAGATGCCCAGGTTATACCGGCTGTACATATATCATTATATACAGGAGATGCCCAGGTTATACCGGCTGTACATATATAATTATATACAGGAGATACCCAGGTTATACCAGCTGTACATATATAATTATATACAGGAGATGCCCAGGTTATACCAGCTGTACATATATAATTATATACAGGAGGTGCCCAGGATATACCGGCTGTACATGTATATTTATATACAGGAGATGTCCAGGTTATACCGGCTGTACATATATAATTATATACAGGAGATACCCAGGTTATACCAGCTGTACATATATAATTATATACAGGAGATACCCAGGTTATACCAGCTGTACATATATAATTATATACAGGAGATACCCAGGTTATACCAGCTGTACATATATCATTATATACAGGAGAGGCCCAGGTTATACCAGCTGTACATATATAGTTATATACAGGAGATACCCAGGTTATACCAGCTGTACATATATAATTATATACAGGAGATACCCAGGTTATACCAGCTGTACATATATCATTATATACAGGAGATGCCCAGGTTATACCAGCTGTACATATATAATTATATACAGGAGATACCCAGGTTATACCAGCTGTACATATATCATTATATACAGGAGAGGCCCAGGTTATACCAGCTGTACATATATAATTATATACAGGAGATACCCAGGTTATACCAGCTGTACATATATAATTATATACAGGAGATACCCAGGTTATACCAGCTGTACATATATAATTATATACAGGAGATGCCTAGGTTATACCAGCTGTACATATATCATTATATACAGGAGATGCCCAGGTTATACCAGCTGTACATATATCATTATATACAGGAGATGCCCAGGTTATACCAGCTGTACATATATCATTATATACAGGAGATGCCCAGGTTATACCAGCTGTACATATATAATTATATACAGGAGATGTCCAGGTTATATCAGCTGTACATATATAATTATATACAGGAGATACCCAGGTTATACCAGCTGTACATATATCATTATATACAGGAGAGGCCCAGGTTATACCAGCTGTACATATATCATTATATACGGGAGATGTCCAGGTTATACCAGCTGTACATATATCATTATATACAGGAGATGCCCAGGTTATACCAGCTGTACATATATAATTATATACAGGAGATGCCCAGGTTATACCGGCTGTACATATATAATTATATACAGGAGATGCCCATGTTATACCGGCTGTACATATATAATTATATACAGGAGATGCCCAGGTTATACCGGCTGTACATATATCATTATATACAGGAGATGCCCAGGTTATACCAGCTGTACATATATAATTATATACAGGAGATGCCCAGGTTATACCAGCTGTACATATATAATTATATACAGGAGATGCCCATGTTATACCGGCTGTACATATATAATTATATACAGGAGATGCCCAGGTTATACCGGCTGTACATATATAATTATATACAGGAGATGCCCATGTTATACCGGCTGTACATATATAATTATATACAGGAGATGCTCAGGTTATACCGGCTGTACATATATAATTATATACAGGAGATGCCCAGATTATACCAGCTGTACATATATAATTATATACAGGAGATGCCCATGTTATACCGGCTGTACATATATAATTATATACAGGAGATGCCCAGGTTATACCGGCTGTACATATATAATTATATACAGGAGATGCCCAGATTATACCAGCTGTACATATATAATTATATACAGGAGATGCCAGTATGCCCCATAGCACTATATACTGTATATTATACAATTTCGTATTGTTACTAAATTCATTAGTTTTTGCTTTTTTTCTTCTAACAGTCAGAAGAGATCAGTGTTCACTGAATAAAGACCCCACGAGCTGGAAATCTAATCTTCATTGTTCCGCCAGTGATTATGATTTGCTCATCTAAATACCTTTTATTAGATATTTTACTTACATTAATTCCACAGCGATTTACAGACATCAGGGTCCTGTTTGAACAAGTGATTGGCCCCTAAACCTAACAATTGGTCGGACCGCCCTTAGCAGCAACAACTGCAATCAAGCGCCTGTGATAACCGGCAATGAGTCTTTCACAACGCTCTGGAGGCATTTTGGCCGCTCATCTTTACAGAATTGCTGTAATTCATCTACATTGGAGGTTTCGGAGCACGAGCCGCCTATTTAAGGTCATGTACCAGCATCTCAATCGGATTAATGTCAGGACTTTGACTAGGCCACTCCAAAGTGTTAATTTTGTTTCTCTTAAGCCATTCAGAGGTGGACTTTCTGGTGTGTTTTGGATCATTATCCTGCTGCATAATCCAAGTGCGCTTCAGCTTGAGGTCACAAACAGATGCGCGGACATTCTCCTTTAGGATTTTTTGGTAGACCGCAGAAATCATGGTTCCATGTACCACAGCAAGTCTTCCAGGTCCTGAAGCAGCAAAACAGCCCCAGGCCATCACACTACCACCACCATATTTTACTGTTGGTATGATGTTCCTGTTCTGATATGCTGTGTTACTTCTCCACCTGGTGTAATGGGACATACACCTTCCAAAAAGTTCAACTTTTGTCTCATCAGTCCACAGAGTATTCTCCCAAAAGTCTTGGGGATCATCAAGATGTTTTCTGGCAAAACTGAGTGGAACCTTATGTTCTTCTTGCTCAGCATTGGTTTTTGTCTTGGAACTCTGTCATGCAGGCCATTTTTGCGAAGTCTCTTTCTTATGGAGGAGTCATGTGCACTGACCTCAACTGAGGCAAATGAGTTCTTTGGATGATGTTGTGGGGTCTTTTATCACCTCTTGGATGAGTCGTTGCTGCGCTGTTGGGGTAATTTTAGTGGGCCGGCCACTTCGGGAAGGTTCACCACTGTTCCAAGTTTTCGCCATTTTTTGATAATGGCTCTTACTGTGGTTTGGAGTCCCAAAGCAAAGGAGTTTTATATTTTTTTCCCGTGTTTGCGTTGGTTTCCTCCGGGTTCTCCAGTTTCCTCCCACACTCCAAAGACATACTGATAAGCAATTGAGATTGTGAGCCCCATTGGGGACAGCGATGATCATGTGTGTGTAAAGCGCTGCAGAAAAAGATAGCGCTATATAAGCAAAGTATAATAAATAAATAATTACTTTGTTTCTCATTTTTTCCAGAATTTCTTTGGATCGCAATATGATGTCTAGCTTTTGAGGAACTTTTGGTCTACTTCACTTTTTCAAGCAGGTCTTATCTAAGAGATTTTGTGATTGAGAAAAGGTGTGGCAGTAATCAGGCCTGTGTGTGGCTAGGGAATTTGAGCTCAGCTTCCCAAAAATGTGATAAATTAAATATGGTTTTTGTTTTAATGGGGGGACAAACACTTTATCACACAGGACCCAGTAGGTTTGGATTTATTTTTCCTTTAATAATAAATACCTTCATTTATAATCTTATAATCTGCATTTTGTGATTATTTGTGTTATTACTTTGTATAATATTTGTTTGGTGATCTGAACCCTTTAAGTGTGACAAAAATGCAAACGAATAGGAAATCAGGAAGGGGGCAAATACTTTTTCACTCAACTGTATTTGGTTATCACTAGGGTTGAGCGAAACGGGTCGTTCATTTTCAAAAGTCGCCGACTTTTGGCAAAGTCGGGTTTCATGAAACCCGATCCGACCCCTGTGCGGGGTCGGCCATGCGGTACGCGACTTTCGCGCCAAAGTCGCGTTTCAATGACGCGAAAAGCGCCATTTCTCAGCCAATGAAGGTAAACGCAGAGTGTGGGCAGCGTGATGACATAGGTCCTGGTCCCCACCATCTTAGAGAAGGGCATTGCAGTGATTGGCTTGCTGTCCGCGGCGTCACAGGGGCTATAAAGGGGCGTTCCCGCCGACCGCCATGTTACTGCTGCTGATCTGAGCCTAGGGAGAGGTTGCTGCCGCTTCGTCAGAAGCAGGGATAGCGTTAGGCAGGGTCCATTAACCACCAAACCGCTTGTGCTGTAGCGATTTCCACTGCCCAACACCACCTTCGGTGTGCAGGGACAGTGGAAGCTACATTTTTTTTTTTTTTCCCCCTCAGCGCTGTAGCTCATTGGGCTGCCCTAGAAGGCTCCCTGATAGCTGCATTGCTGTGTGTACGCCACTGTGCAAACCAACTGCTTTTTTCAAAGCACAAATCCTCTTGTTCCTTCCTTTCTGCACAGCTATCTTTTTGGTTTGTACACACTTTTTATTTAATTTGTGCATCAGTCCACTCCTTATTGCTGCCTGCCATACCTGGCTGAGATTACTGCAGGCAGGGAGATAGTAGCTGCCTGCCATACCTGGCTGAGATTACTGCAGGCAGGGAGATAGTAGCTGCCTGCCATACCTGGCTGAGATTACTGCAGGGAGATAGTAATTGAAGGACACTCCCTGTTTTTTTTTTTTTTTTTTGTGGGAGATTAAGATTGACATTTCTGCTAGAGTGCCATCCCTGTCTGTGTCATCTCTCACTCAGTGGGCCATAGAAAGCCTATTTATTTTTTTGCTTGATTTTGGTTTTGGTTTTGTGTGCCAGTCCTAAGCGTGCCATCTCTCTCTCTCAGATAGTGGGCCATAGAAAGCCTATTTTTTTTTTTTTATTGGGTTTATAAATTTTCCCTGGAACCAAAAAAAAAAAAGTGGGAGATTAATATTGGCCTCTGGGCTTGTGTGCCAGTCCTGAGCGTGCCATCTCTCTCACAAATAGTGGGCCATAGAAAGCCTATTTATTTATTTTTTTTTTGTTTTATAAATTCTCCCTTAAAAAAAAAAGGGAGATTAATATTGGCCTTTGGGCTTGTGTGCCAGTCCTAAGCGTGCCATCTCTCTCTGTCTCTCAGATAGTGGGCCATAGAAAGCCTATTTATTATTTTTTTTATTGGGTTTATAAATTTTCCCTGGAACAAAAAAAAAAAGTGGGAGATAAATATTGGCCTCTGGGCTTGTGTGCCACTCCTGACTCCTGTGTGCGTCATCTCTCACTCAGTGGGCCATAGAAAGCCTTTTTTTGTTTTATTTGTTTTCTAAATTCTCCCTGAAAAAATCATTTTATTTTATTTGGTTTCTAAATTCTTCCTGAAAAAATCATTTTATTCTATTTTTTTTTTTCCTAAAGTCTCCCTGAAAAAAAAACAAAAAAAACAAATCAGTGGGAGATTAATATTGCCCTTTCTGCTTGTGTGCCAGTCTTGACTCCTGGGTGTGCCATCTCTCTCTCTCTCTCCAATTGTGGGCCATAGAAAGCCTATTATTTTTTTTAGCTTGATTTGGGTTCCAAAATCTACCTGAAAAAATCACTACATCAATCAGTGGGAGATAAATATTGGCCTCTGGGCTTGTGTGCCACTCCTGACTCCTGTGTGCGTCATCTCTCACTCAGTGGGCCATAGAAAGCCTTTTTTTGTTTTATTTGTTTTCTAAATTCTCCCTGAAAAAATCATTTTATTTTATTTGGTTTCTAAATTCTTCCTGAAAAAATCATTTTATTCTATTATTTTTTTTTCCTAAAGTCTCCCTTAAAAAAAAAAAAAATCAAATCAGTGGGAGATTAATATTTACATTTGTGCTTCAGTGACAGTCCTGCGTGTGTGGCATCTCTCTCATTTGTTGCCACCAACAACAGAGTGTGTAACATTGTGCCTGATTTTCGTTGTGGTCTCACTCACCTGTAAAGGGGTAGCTAAATCATACTGAAGTTATAGCTCACCGTGTAATTTGTGTGACAGCAACAAATACCGTTAGTTTGTTTACGTTTTTAAAACAATGAGGAAGTCTGGTGGAAGAGGTCGTGGCCGGGGGCGTTCATTGTCAGCTGGTAATGAGGGTAGTGGTAGTGGTGGAGCATCAGCTGGTCGTGGGGAAAAAAATATTGCACCTAAGTCTGGAGCTGTGGAGCCAGGTTCGTCGTCTGGCTACACAAGGCCTCGAACGCTCCCTTTTCTGGGAGTAGGAAAACCGCTTTTAAAGCCGGAGCAGCAAGAGCAAGTTTTGGCTTATCTTGCTGACTCAGCCTCTAGCTCTTTTGCCTCCTCTCGTGAAACTGGTAAATGTCAAAGCAGCGCGTCGTTAGTGGATGTTCACGGTCAGGGACAAGTCGCTTCCTTGTCTTCTTCAGCAAAAACAACAACAGAGAAGAATGCAGCAGGCGACACAACGGGTTACTCCATGGAGCTCTTTACACATACCGTCCCTGGCTTAGAAAGTGAAGCAGTTAACAGTCCATGCCCATTACAAGTTGAATCTGACATGGAGTGCACTGATGCACAGCCACAGCCAGACTACTATGCTGGTCCTTTGACTCAGACCACAACATTGCCCTCGCAGGGTAATGATCAAGAATCAGACCCTGATGAGACTATGTTGCCCCATCACGAACGCTATACCACCGACCGACACGGTGACACAGACGAAGTTGCACACGAGCTACAAGAATAGGTAATAGATGACCCAGTTCTTGACCCCGATTGGCAGCCATTGGGGGAACAGGGTGCAGGCGGCAGCAGTTCTGAAGCGGAGGAGGAGGGGCCGCAGCAGGCATCAACATCGCAACAGGTTCCATCTGCCGGGCCTGTATCTTGCCCAAAACGCGTGGCAAAGCCAAAACCTGTTGGAGGACAGCGTGGCCATCCGGTTAAAGCTCAGTCTGCAATGCCTGAAAAGGTATCCGATGCTAGAAAGAGTGCAGTCTGGCATTTTTTTAAACAACATCCAATTGATCAGCGCAAAGTCATCTGTCAAAAATGTTCAACTACCTTAAGCAGAGGACAGAATCTGAAAAGTCTCAATACAAGTTGCATGCATAGACATTTAACCACCATGCATTTGCAAGCCTGGACTAACTACCAAACGTCCCTTAAGGTTGTAGCACCCTCGGCCAATGAAGCTAGTCAGCAACGCAACATCCCTTCCGGCAGTGTAGGGCCACCATTTTCCGCACCACCTGCAGTATCTGTGCAGGTTTCTTTGCCAGGCCAAAGCAGTCAGGGTCAGGGAATCACCAGTTTCGTAGTAGGAAACACTGCATCTAGGGCACCGGTGGCAACAATACCATCTCCCACCGTCTCTCAGTCTGCCATGTCCACCGGCACCCCCGCTAGTTCCACGATCTCCAGCTCTCCAGTCCAGCTCACCCTACATGAGACTATGGTTAGAAAAAGGAAGTACTTAGCCTCGCATCCGCGTACACAGTGTTTGAACGCACACATAGCTAGACTAATGTCGTTAGAGATGATGCCCTACCGGTTAGTTGAAAGCGAAGCTTTCAAAGCCCTGATGGACTACGCTGTACCACTCTACGAGCTACCCAGTCGACACTTTTTTTCCAGAAAAGCCATCCTAGCCCTCCACCAGCATGTTAAAGAGCGCATCGTCCATGCACTCAGGCAATCTGTGAGCACAAAGGTGCACCTGACAACAGATGCATGGACCAGTAGGCATGGCCAGGGACGTTACGTGTCCATCACGGCACACTGGGTAAATGTGGTGGATGCAGGGTCCACAGGGGACAGCAAGTTTGGGACAGTTCTGCCTAGCCCACGGTCTAGGAAACAATTGGCTGTAGCCGTTCGCACCCCCTCCTCCTCCTCTTCGTCCTCCTGCAGAAGCGAGAGCTCGTCCACAGACCGCAGTCGCACAACCACTCCATCCGCAGCTGCCACTGTTGCACACCAGGTCTCCCATTATGGGGCAGCTACTGGCAAACGTCAGCAGGCTGTATTGGCTATGAAGTGTTTGGGCGACAACAGACACACCGCGGAAGTTCTGTCCGAGTTCTTGCAGAAAGAAACGCAGTCGTGGCTGGGCACTGTAGATCTTGAGGCAGGCAAGGTAGTGAGTGATAACGGAAGGAATTTCATGGCTGCCATCTCCCTTTCCCAACTGAAACACATTTCTTGCCTGGCTCACACCTTAAACCTGGTGGTGCAGTGCTTCCTGAAAAGTTATCCAGGGTTATCCGACCTGCTCCTCAAAGTGCGTGGACTTTGCTCACATATCCGCCGTTCGCCCGTACACTCCAGCCGTATGCAGACCTATCAGCGTTCTTTGAACCTTCCCCAGCATCGCCTAATCATAGACGTTGCAACAAGGTGGAACTCAACACTGCACATGCTTCAGAGACTGTGTGAACAGAGGCGGACTGTTATGTTTTTGTGGGAGGATACACATACACGGGCAGGCAGTAGGATGGCAGACATGGAGTTGTCAGGTGTGCAGTGGTCGAAGATTCAAGACATGTGCCAAGTCCTTCAGTGTTTTGAGGAATGCACACGGCTGGTTTGTGCAGACAACGCCATAATAAGCATGAGCATCCCCCTAATGCGTCTGCTGATGCAAAGTTTGACGCACATAAAGGATCAGGCGTCTGCAGCTGAGGAAGAGGAAAGCCTTGATGACAGTCAGCCATTGTCTGGCCAGGGCATTGTACAGGACGAGGTAGCGGGCGAAGAGGAGGAGGAGGACGAGGAGGATGATGGGGATGATTATATTTTTAATGAGGAAGCTTTTCCGGGGCCACTGGAAATTGGTGGCGTGGCAAGGCCGGGTTCTGGTTTTTGGAGGGACACAAGTGACGTGGATTTGCCTGAAACTGCCCCTCAACCAAGCACAACCGCAGATTTGAGAACTGGAACTTTGGCCCACATGGCGGATTATGCCTTACGTATCCTCAAAAGGGACACACGCATAACTAAAATGATGAATGATGACGATTACTGGTTGGCCTGCCTCCTTGATCCTCGCTATAAAGGCAAATTGCAAAATATAATGCCACATGAGAACTTGGAACTAATATTAGCAACCAAACAATCAACTCTTGTTGACCGTTTGCTTCTGGCATTCCCTGCACACAGCGCCCGTGATCGTTCTAACACGAGCTGCAGGGGCCAGCAGACCAGAGGTGTTAGAGGGGCAGAAATCAGAAGTGTCGTTGGCCAGAGGGGTTTTCTGACCAGGTTGTGGAGTGATTTTGCTATGACCGCAGACAGGACAGGTACTGCTGCATCAATTCAAAGTGACAGGAGACAACATTTGTCCAGTATGGTTACAAACTATTTTTCATCCCTTATCGATGTTCTCCCTCAACCGTCATTCCCATTTGATTACTGGGCATCCAAATTAGACACCTGGCCAGAATTGGCAGAATATGCATTGCAGGAGCTTGCTAGTGTCCTATCAGAAAGAGTATTCAGTGCTGCAGGTTCAATATTAACCGAAAAAAGGACTCGTCTGGCTACCCAAAATGTAGATGATCTAACCTTCATTAAAATGAACCACAACTGGATTTCGAAATCTTTTGCCCCACCTTGCCCGGCTGACACCTAGCTTTCCTATGAAAAGGTCTTGCCTGTGGACTATTCTGAATGCCTTTTCCAATCTCGTAATTTTCTGCACCTGATTGTCCAGCATACGACATGTTTACACCTCACTAAATGGCCAAACTCCCCACACGGGGCCGTGGTATCGACACTTGGCGACAGCACCCGTGAGAGTGCAGTTTGTCTGAAGAGGTGGGTGAGCCCGCTTTTGGTCGACGGCACTGCCACTGGGTCCCTCCTAGTACAATAAAGTGTCTCTGGCGGTGGTTGTGCGCACCCAACGTCAGACACACCGTTGTAATATGAGGGGCCCTGGGCCTGTACCGCCGTCCACAAGACAGTTTCCCCCCCCCCCAGCTCAAACAGTGCTCTACCACTTGCAAAATTATCTCACAGCTCCACCAATGTTTAGTCTATGCGCTGACATCCTTCAATGCCTGCCACTGACAATACCATTGTATTGACATTTTTGTTATGTTAGGCCTTCGATGCCTGTCTGTGGTCACTCCTTCCACTAGGCCTCCACTGACCACACCACTGCTGCCCGTGTACCCCTGGAACCAATTTAAAATTGCCTACAGCCATGTGTTATTATTTTAGGCCTTTGATGCCTGTCTGCGGTCACTCCTTCCACTAGGCCTCCACTGACCACACCACTGCTGCCAGTGTACCCCTGGAACCAATTTAAAATTGCCTACAGCCATGTGTTATTATTTTAGGCCTTCGATGCCTGTCTGTGGTCACTCCTTCCACTAGGCCTCCACTGACCACACCACTGCTGCCCGTGTACCCCTGGAACCAATTTAAAATTGCCTACAGCCATGTGTTATTATTTTAGGCCTTCGATGCCTGTCTGCGGTGACTCCTTCCACTAGGCCTCCACTGACCACACCACTGCTGCCCGTGTACCCCTGGAACCAACATCAGAAAATATAAAAATAAGTATTTTGCTTATAAAAAAGAAAATACTGGAGAGATATCAAATGCAGACATTTTAACATTAAAAACAAACACATACAACAAAAATCTGGTACAGTACTAAAAATGGCCACCAGCTACAATAACTTTCTCCTGCAAGTAGTTAACTGAAAGGTTTTTTCAATTTTAAACACAGATATGGCATCCACCGAGTGTTGTCCTGTCGCGTCTTCTTTATATTATTGCCAAGAAGATGCAAAACAATGAAAATAATAAAATCATTATTTACCAAAAAAATAGAGTAAGTCAAAACCACATTGCAAATAAACATTTATTAAAAATAAAGAAGCAGGGCGCGTCCGAGGGTGAGTATATACCTAATAAGAATATAATCACCCTCGGACGCGCCCTGCTTCTTTCCGACAGCCTTCCTTCCTAAGAATCAGCCCTTCCGTGGTGTAGAGAGAGGGTTTGTTACACTCCAAGGTGTTCCCCAGGTTGCCTTTCCTGAGCTTCGATCTTCCAGCTCTCGTTTAGTAGTTGTTGGAAACTACGCTGCATTAGGCCTACAAATTGGGTATGGGGTGTAGAGAGATGGTGTGTTCCACTCCAAGGTGTTCTCCAGGTTGCCTTTCCTGAGCTTCGATCTTCCGGCTCTCGTTTAGTAGTTGTTGGAAACTACGCTGCATTAGGCCTACAAATTGGGTATGGGGTGTAGAGAGATGGTGTGTTCTACTCCAAGGTGTTCTCCAGGTTGCCTTTCCTGAGCTTCAATCTTCCGGCTCTCGTTTAGTAGTTGTTGGAAACTATGCTGCATTAGGCCTACAAATTGGGTATGGGGTGTAGAGAGATGGTGTGTTCCACTCCAAGGTGTTCTCCAGGTTGCCTTTTCTGAGCTTCAATCTTCCGGCTCTCGTTTAGTAGTTGTTGGAAACTACGCTGCATTAGGCCTACAAATTGGGTATGGGGTGTAGAGAGATGGTGTGTTCCACTGTAGAGAGATGGTGTGTTCCACTCCAAGGTGTTCCCCAGGTTTCCTCGCCAATGCTTCGATCATCATGCTCTCGTTTAGCAGTTGTTGGAAACTACGCTGCATTAGGCCTACAAATTGGGTATGGGGTGTAGAGAGATGGTGTGTTCCACTCCAAGGTGTTCCCCAGGTTTCCTCGCCAATGCTTCGATCATCATGCTCTCGTTTAGTAGTTGTTGGAAACTACGCTGCATTGGGCCTACAAATTGGGTATGGGGTGTAGAGAGATGGTGTGTTCCACTCCAAGGTGTTCCCCAGGTTTCCTCGCCAATGCTTCGATCATCATGCTCTCGTTTAGTAGTTGTTGGAAACTACGCTGCATTGGGCCTACAAATTGGGTATGGGGTGTAGAGAGAGGGTGTGTTCCACTCCAAGGTGTTCCCCAGGTTGCCTTTCCTGAGCTTCAATCTTCCGGCTCTCGTTTAGTAGTTGTTGGAAACTACGCTGCATTAGGCCTACAAATTGGGTATGGGGTGTAGAGAGATGGTGTGTTCTACTCCAAGGTGTTCTCCAGGTTGCCTTTCCTGAGCTTCGATCTTCCGGCTCTCGTTTAGTAGTTGTTGGAAACTACGCTGCATTAGGCCTACAAATTGGGTATGGGGTGTAGAGAGATGGTGTGTTCCACTGTAGAGAGATGGTGTGTTCCACTGTAGAGAGATGGTGTGTTACACTCCAAGGTGTTCCCCAGGTTTCGTCCACATTGCTTCGATCTTCCGACTCTCGTTTAGTAGTTGTTGAAAACTACACTGCATTAGGCCTACAAATTGGGTATGGGGTGTAGAGAGATGGTGTGTTCCACTCAAAGGTGTTCTCCAGGTTGCCTTTCCTGAACTTCTATCTTCAGGCTCTCATTAAATTGTGGTTAAACGGAACAACTGCATTTGGCGTACTAGTTGGTTTGGGGCCTACTATCGGTGTCTGCCGCTCCTTGCTGTTCTCCTGGTTTCCTGTCCTGAAATTCCGTTTTCAGGCGCTCGTTAAGTAGTTGTTAATGTTAGACTGCATTTGGCCTACTAGTTGGGTTGGGGCCTACTATCGGTGTCTGCCACTCCTTGCTGTTCTCCTCCACTGAACAAAGCTGTGCCGCCTGTTTACTACTGTTGCCAATTTTGAACTGCATTTCGACTACTTACTGATTTGGGCCTACTCTCTGTGTCAGCCTCTCATTCCAGTTGTCCTCCACTGCAATGCCCCCTGATTAGTCCTGTGTTACCAATTTTGAACTGCATTTAGCCCACTTTATTCTTTGGGCCTATATCTGTGTTTCCTCCTCATCCTGCCCATTGCCCAGCCAGTGATAGATGAGTCTGCTGGTACATTGACCCATAACGCAACATTTCCCGTGCACGCTACACTGCAAGATTGTGACCCTGCTGAAAGTCAGGTCCCCCTTCCCGCATACCATACCACCTTACACGGGGACAAAGAGGAAGGTGCAGATGAAAGTGCAGGTTCCTTCATCAGGTGGGGGGAGGAATACTAGTTGGCGACGTCACTGGCACAGGGCCTCTCATAGTACGCAAAAGTGTTGCTGCCGGTGGGAGGCGCCCCCGCCGTGCAAACGCCGCTGTACTTTGAGGGGCCCTGTGCCAGTGCCAATGCCAACGAGTGGGCCCCCCCTGCTTGCTCAGGTTCACAGCACTTGCAAAGTTGAAATACTTACCTCTCCCTGCTCCACTGCCGTGACGTGGTCCAGATTTCCTGGGCCCACTAATTACTTGAACCAGCCCTACCCCCCACAACTTTAGCCAAATGACCCCCAATTTCAAATGCCTTCCAATTATTATAAGGTAAATTACGCTTGACAAGCTTCATTAAGAAGAATGGATGGTTTTGACATTAAAATGGGCACTCTAGGTGTTTTCCTGGCCCCCACTCACTGCCGACTATGCTGCCCCATTGACTTGCATTGGGTTTCGTGTTTCGGTCGATCCCGACTTTACGTCATAATCGGCCGATTTCACTCGACCCGACTTTTGAGATAGTCGGGTTTCGCGAAACCCGGCTCGACTCTAAAAAGGTCAAGGTCGCTCAACTCTAGTTATCACTGCTAATGAAACCTGAAGCTACATTCAGCAGGATGTTGCCTTTTTCTTAACGGTGTGGCTCATTTAAATTTATTAACTATCAAGGATCATCCAAAAATCGATTTCACTATTGATTCTTTTTCTACCTGCTTTCTGACTGTTTCCTTCTGCTTTGTGTGTGACATTACTGATAATTCTAATCCTTTTTATTCATTATATGTTTATATTGATGTTTTCAGAGCTTTTAGAATACATTTCAATTTTCTGAATTTCTGGACATTTATTAATAAATGGATCCGGTGCTTCCCTGCGCATTTATACTGGTGGTTATGGATCCCTGCGATCAAAATCATAGATATCAAATTCTCATTTTTTTTAAATCAGAAAGTTGTGCACTCGGCAATATTCTATTCTCCTTCCTACTTCAATAAATGATAGTTTTCAAGAACATCTTTACATAGGTGCCTGTCTTGTTACAGTATAGTTAGATCTCAAGTCTGCAGGACCAGCTCCAGGTTTTTGTGGGTCCCGGGCGAAAGAGTCTCAGTGGCCCCTTTAACACACACCACAATTCATGAGGCACAGATGAGAAATATAGGTACAATACAATGCCAAAGATTTCACTAACTTCTTACATTATATGAGTGATATCTATTATACATTCTACAATGGCTCAGAAACCGGCGACTCCTCTCAGCACACAGTGTGACGGCAGACTTATCAATAAGGACCAGACAGTATAGTCCTCCACACAGTATTACGGGCACCCCATAGTCCTCCAAACAGAATTATGGGCACAACCTAGTCCTCCATACAGTATTATGGGCACCACATAGTCCTCCACACAGTATTACGGGCACCCCATAGTCCTCCAAACAGAATTATGGGCACAACCTAGTCCTCCATACAGTATTATGAGCCCCACATAGTCCTCTATGCAGTATTATGAGCACCACATAGTCCTCCATACAGTATTATGGGCACCACATAGTCCTCCATACAGTATTATGGGCCCCACATAGTCCTCTATGCAGTATTATGGGCACAACCTAGTCCTCCATACAGTATTGTGGGCCCCACATAGTCCTCTATGCAGTATTATGGCCTCCACATAGTCCTCCATACAGTATTATGGGCACCACATAGTCCTCCATACAGTATTATGGGCCCCACATAGTCCTCTATGCAGTATTATGAGCACCACATAGTCCTCCATACAGTATTATGGGCACCACATAGTCCTCTATACAGTATTATGGGCCCCACATAGTCTTCCATACAGTATTATTGGCCCCGCATAGTCCTCCATACAGTATTATGGGCACTTCATAGTTCTCTATACAGTATTATGGGCCTCACATAGTCCTCTATGCAGTATTATGGGTTCCACATTGTCCTCCATACAGTATTATGGGCACCACAGAGTCCTCCATACAGAATTTTGGGAGGCCACAAAGTCTTCCATACAGTATAGTGGGCACCACATAGCCCTCCATACGGTATTATGGACCCCAAATATTGTTCCATACAGTATATAATGTCCCCATATATTGCTCCATATAGTATAATGGCCCCATATATTACTCCATATAGTATAATAGGCCCCTTGTATTATGCCATGCAGTTTAATGGGCCCCACACAGTGCTCCATGCAGTATAATGGGCCCCATATAATGCTCCAAATAGTATCATGAGCACCATATATTGTTCCATACATTAAAAAAAATAAAATACTCACCTCTCCTCGTTCCCCGCTGCTCTGGTCTCCTCAGTGTCTCCTGGCTCTCTGCACTGCTCGGCGATGCTAGAGACACTGTATGTGTGTCTTCAAGAAAATGGCACCGGAAAGCGCGGACTGCGCAGGCGCCGATTCCGCCAGCAGGAGGACCAAGAAAATGGCGGCGGAAAGGAATCAGGTGGAGCAAGTAACAAATTGCTGTGGCATGAGGCTGTGGCACTTCATGCCACAGCTATTTGTTACTTACGCCACCTGATACGGGGCATATACTATGGAGCATCTTATGGAGCAGCGTATGGGGCATATGAATGGGAGCAGCAAATTAAAGAACGGTGCCGCAGGATGGGAGCAGCACATGACAGAACGGGGGTGCAGGATGGCAGCAGCACATGACAGAATGGGGGTGCAGGATGGAAGCAGCACATGACAGAACGGGGGTGCAGGATGGGAGCAGCACATGACAGAACGGGGGCGCAGGATGGGAGCAGCACATGACAGAACGGGGGCGCAGGATGGGAGCAGCACATGACAGGATGGGGACGCAGGATGGAGCAGCACATGACAGGATGGGGACGTAGGATGGAGCAGCACATGACAGGATGGAGACCATATACCAATATAAATGCTCGCCACCCGGGCGTAGAACGGGTTCAATAGCTAGTGTATATATATATATATATATATATATATATATATATATATATATATATATATATATGTATATATATATATAATTAAGCCTCTTTAGGGCCAAATCATCACTGCCAGGACTCCTTTTCCTTAATGATATTTGTTGGATGTTGGGGGTTGTTGTACTGCTGCAGAATAAGTTTGGAGCCAATCAGTCGCCTCGGTAATAGTATTTTGTGATAGATAAGTATCTGCCTCTTTTTTCAGCATTGAGGGTAGCCACATACTAGCTGGTCAGCCCACTGCGTTTCGCTGTTCCTGCAGACCCTCATTATTGTGCCTCTCTCCCGCCTCCGTGAATAAACTTTCTTCTATTACAACAAATATTCTTCATTCATAGTGGAGCTACTTGGCCTTGTTTCCATGTACAAGGTATGTTTTTTTTGGCCACAATTCTTAAGACAACTTCTGTCCAGACTCCCCTGAACAGTAGAAGGTGTAGATCGTCTCATTGGTTGAGCTGATGTCACTGCTGGACATCTACTGATTTTAAAGGTAAGTAACACTGTTATTACGTTAAGCTTTCTTGGCCGACCATAGCATCAACTATCCTCAACATTTCTTGGTGCTTCTTTAAAAGAGCTTGACCAGCATATAGTGTAACTGCATGCTGCTTTAGAATCTTTACCTAGAGAGACCTGGCTGATGCAGTGTAACTACCTTGTATATAGCTGCTTAGCTCCGTCTTGCTGTGATGTATATGACCTGTGACATGATAGAAGAACAAAGTCCTGAAAGTGATGATGCTCAGACTAGCCCACCAGAGAGCCTCCCATGGTCCTCAGTTGGCATCAGGGGCCCTTCCTCTGCCACTGCTAATTTCAGCTGGAAGGGTTTCCATCCAGTTGAAAAGTATTGTGGAGCAGAAACCCACCAACTCCCTGCCCCACAATATCCACAGACGCCACCGGCCTATAGAAGACTGGCGGTAGCAGATAATGTCACTGTAACGTGCAATGTTTGAGTGATGTAACCAGAAGCAGGAGTCTCTCGTCGTTGGAGTGAGGAGAGGTGAGTAGGATCAGGTTTATTTTATATTTTATACATTCGTATGAGTGCCAGAGATGGTGACATTATGCAATATGGAGACTGTAGAGGGGAATATTGGACAATTTGGAGGCTGGAGAATAGAATATTATATGGCATGTGAGGCCAATAGGAGGAAATTATATTACATGGAGACAGAGAGGGAAACATCATACTACATGGGCCCCAGAGGGGCAATGGTATACTGTATGGGGGCAAAGTGGAGATTATTATACTGTATAGGATCACAGATGGGGATAGTGATTGTTATAGATGTTTTTATGCTTCAATCTGTAGAGACAAGGTGAAACAAAGATGAATGACTTGAATTTCATATATCTCTGGATATATCTACAGAGCTCCTGTGTATAATGTCACTGGTGATCACTGGATTACCTGTACACTGACACTATATACAGAGCTCCTGTGTATAATGTCACTGGTGATCACTGTATTACCTGTACACTATACACTGAATACAGAGCTCCTGTGTATAATGTCACTGGTGATCACTGTATTACCTGTACACTATACACTGTATACAGAGCTCCTGTGTATAATGTCACTGGTGATCACTGTACTACCTGTACACTGACACTATATACAGAGCTCCTGTGTATAATGTCACTGGTGATCACTGTATTACCTGTACACTATACACTGAATACAGAGCTCGTGTGTATAATGTCACTGGTGATCACTGTATTACCTGTACACTATACACTGTATACAAAGCTCATGTGTATAATGTCACTGGTGATCACTGGATTACCTGTACACTGACACTATATACAGAGCTCCTGTGTATAATGTCACTGGTGATCACTGTATTACCTGTACACTATACACTGAATACAGAGCTCCTGTGTATAATGTCACTGGTGATCACTGTATTACCTGTACACTATACACTGTATACAGAGCTCCTGTGTATAATGTCACTGGTGATCACTGTACTACCTGTACACTGACACTATATACAGAGCTCCTGTGTATGTCACTGGTGATCACTGTATTACCTGTACACTATACACTGAATACAGAGCTCGTGTGTATAATGTCACTGGTGATCACTGTATTACCTGTACACTGACACTATATACAGAGCTCCTGTGTATAATGTCACTGGTGATCACTGTATTACCTGTACACTATACACTGAATACAGAGCTCCTGTGTATAATGTCACTGGTGATCACTGGATTACCTGTACACTATACACTGAATACAGAGCTCCTGTGTATAATGTCACTGGTGATCACTGTATTACCTGTACACTATACACTGAATACAGAGCTCGTGTGTATAATGTCACTGGTGATCACTGTATTACCTGTACACTGACACTATATACAGAGCTCCTGTGTATAATGTCACTGGTGATCACTGTACTACCTGTTCACTGACACTGTATACAGAGCTCCTGTGTATAATGTCACCGGTGATTACTGTATTACCTGTACACTATACACTGTATACAGAGCTCCTGTGTATAATATCACTGGTGATCACTGTATTACCTGTACACTGACACTATATACAGAGCTCCTGTGTATAATTTCTCTGGTGATCCCTGTATTACCTGTACACTGACACTATATACAGAGCTACTGTGTATAATATCACTGGTGATAACTGTATTACCTATACACTGACACTGTATACAGAGCTCCTGTGTATAATGTCACCAGTGATCACTGTATTACCTGTACACTATACACTGTATACAGAGCTCCTGTGTATAATGTCACCGGTGATCACTCTATTACCTGTACACTGACACTATATACAGAGCTCCTGTGTATAATATCACTGGTGATCACTCTATTACCTGTACACTGACACTATATACAGAGCTCCTGTGTATAATGTCACCGGTGATCACTCTATTACCTGTACACTGACACTATATACAGAGTTCCTGTGTATAATATCACTGGTGATCACTGTATTACCTGTATACTAACACTATATACACAGCTCCTGTGTATAATGTCACTGTTGATCCCTGTATTACCTGTACACTATATACAGAGATCCTGTGCATAATGTCACTGGTGATCACTGTATTAACTTATCAGTGACATTATGCACAGGAGCTTTGTATAGCGTACAGCGTAAAGCTAATACAGTGAACAACAGTGACATTATACACAGGAGTTATGTATGTAGCATATAATGTCACCAGTGATCACTGTATTACCTATACACTATATACAGAGCTCCTTTGTATAATGTCACTGGTGATTACTGTATTACCTGTACACTATACACTATATACAGAGCTACTATATATAATGTCTGTGATCACTATATTACCTGTACACTATATACTATATGCAGAGCTCCTGTGTATATCATCACTGGTTGTCATTGTATTACCTGTACGTTATATACTATATATAGAGCTCCTTTGAATAATGTCACCAATGATCACTGTATTACCTGTACTCTATACACTATATACAGAGCTCCTACATATAATGTCACTTAGTGTATCCTCACCCATCCCCTGTAGACTGTGAGCCTTTGCAGGCAGGGTCCTCTCTCCTTCTGTACTTGTGCATGCCTTGTTTTTTGCTCATGTTTATTGTACTTGTCTATATTTGCCCTATTTTCACTTTTCATGTAAAGTGCCATGGAATAGATGGCGCTATAAAAATGTCTACTACTACTAATAATAATGATCATTGCATTACCTATACACTATACATAGGAGCTCTGTATATAGTGTATAGTGTACATGTAATGCATTGATCATTAGTGACATTATACACAGGAGTTCTGTATATAGTGTATAGAGTACAAGTAATACAGTGATCATTGGTGACATTATACACCAGAGCTCTATATAGTGTGTACTGTCACTGGTGATCACTGTAATAACTGTACATTATATATAAAGTTCCTGTGTATAATGTCACTGGTGATCACTGTATTAACTGTGTATAAGATATATACTATATACAGAGCTCCTGTGTATAATGTCATTGGTGGTAATATTGATGTTAGTACTGTTTATTTTTTTAACTGATCAGTGTGATGGTATTATTAGTCTCGGCATAGTGGGTTGTGTATAAAGGTTTATTGTTCTTTCTGATATCAGTAAGGAGACAACTCTACTATTTCCATTAGAGATTACATGTAACTTGACAGCTTCCCGATGTCCCACAAAGAGGCCACTTCTTTATCATACTATTTTTATTGCTTCCAAATTTTGTTTTGTTCCATCCATTTGCATAAAATCATTTACGGTATTTAATTTGTCCAAGGATATGAAACTTAGCGGGTGATTAGTCAGTGGGGTGTTTTTCAGTGCCGGCGTCCGCACCTGGTGCACCCGGGCAAGTGTCGGGGCCCTGAGCAGGTGGGGGACCCACTCGCCATCGGGGACACCAGCGCTCTATGGGGGCCTGGTGTCTGTACCAGTGCCTTCGCCCACAAGTGGACCCCCTCCGCTTACTCTGGGCCCCGTCAGTTGCGATACTCCACCCTCCACCGCTTTGGCATCTTCTGCGTCTCCTGACTGTGACGTTCAGGTCAGAGGGCGCGATGATGTTAGGTCTGTGCTCCCTGGGACTTAACAGTCACAGTGCAGAGAGTCGGAAAACTGCGACGCTGAGGAGTCTGGAGCAAAGCAGTGACCAGCGAGGAGAGATGAGTATTTAATTTTTTTTAAATGTTTGGTGCATTATATATGGGGCCCATTATACACTGGAGCTTGACATATGGGGCCCATTATACCGTATATACTCGAGTATAAGCTGACCCGAGTATAAGCCGACCCCCCTAATTTTGCCACAAAAAACTGGGAAAACTTATTGACTCGAGTATAAGCCTAGGGTGGAAAATGCAGCAAATACCGGTGAATTTCAAAAATAAAAATAGATGCTCCATACCGTTCATTATGGCCCTATATAGTACTCTGCACTGTTCATTATTTCCCCATAGATGTACCATAGAAAGCTGTGCCATATAGTGCTCTGCACTGTTCATTATTGCCCCATAGCTGTGCCATATAGTGCTCTGCACCGTTCATTATTGCCCCATAGTTGTGCCATATAGTGCTCTGCACTGTTCATTATTGCCCCATAGCTGTGCCATATAGTGCTCTGCACTGTTCATTATTGCCCCATAGCTGCCATATAGTGCTCTGCACCGTTCATTATTGCCCCATAGCTGTGCCATATAGTGCTCTGCACCGTTCATTACTGCCCCATAGCTGTGCCATATAGTGCTCTGCACTGTTCATTATTGCCCCATAGCTGTGCCATATAGTGCTCTGCACCGTTCATTATTGCCCCATAGCTGTGCCATATAGTGCTCTGCACTGTTCATTATTGCCCCATAGCTGTGCCATATAGTGCTCTGCACCGTTCATTATTGCCCCATAGCTGCCATATAGTGCTCTGCACCGTTCATTATTGCCCCATACCTGTGCCATATAGTGCTCTGCACCGTTCATTATTGCCCCATAGCTCTGCCATATAGTACTCTGCACCGTTCATTATTGCCCCATAGCTGTGCCATATAGTACTCTGCACTGTTCATTATTGCCCCATAGCTGCCATATAGTGCTCTGCACCGTTCATTATTGCCCCATAGGTGTGCCATATAGTGCTCTGCACTGTTCATTATTGCCCCATAGCTGTGCCATATAGTGCTCTGCACCGTTCATTATTGCCCCATAGCTGTACATATAGTGCTCTGCACCGTTCATTATTGTCCCATAGCTGTGCCATATAGTGCTCTGCACCGTTCATTATTGCCCCATAGCTGCCATATAGTGCTCTGCACCGTTCATTATTGCCCCATAGCTGTGCCATATAGTGCTCTGCACCGTTCATTACTGCCCCATAGCTGTGCCATATAGTGCTCTGCACCATTCATTATTGCCCCATAGCTGTGCTATATAGTGCTCTGCACCGTTCATTATTGTCCCATAGCTGTGCCATATAGTGCTCTGCACCGTTCATTATTGCCCCATAGCTGTGCCATATAGTGCTCTGCACCGTTCATTATTGCCCCATAGCTGTGCCATATAGTGCTCTGCACCGTTCATTATTGCCCCATAGCTCTGCCATATAGTGCTCTGCACCGTTCATTATTGCCCCATAGCTCTGCCATATAGTGCTCTGCACCGTTCATTATTGCCCCATAGCTGTGCCATATAGTGCTCTGCACCGTTCATTATTGCCCCATAGCTCTGCCATATAGTGCTCTGCACCGTTCATTATTGCCCCATAGCTGTGCCATATAGTGCTCTGCACCGTTCATTATTGCCCCATAGCTGTGCCATATAGTGCTCTGCACCGTTCATTATTGCCCCATTGATGTGCCATAGAAAGCTCTGCCATATAGTGCTCTGGACCGTTCATTATTGCCCCATTGATGTGCCATAGAAAGCTGTGCCAAACAAAACGCCATACTCACCTCGCTGTTTGCAGCTCCCAGCGTCTCGTCCCGGCGTCTCTCCACTCTGACTGATCAGGCAGAGAGCGCCGCGCACACTATATGCGTCATCGCGCCCTCTGACCTGCACAGTCAGAGCAAGAGGACGCGAAGACAGAGCGGCGCCGGGAAGACAGAGCGGTGCCCGGCGTGTGGAACGTGGACAGGTGAATATTACATACTCACCTGCTCCCGGCGTCCCGCTCCCTCTGCCCGTCACACGGTCTTCGGTGCTGCAGCCTCTTCCTCTATCAGCGGTCTCCGGCACCGCTGATTAGAGAAATGAATATGCGGCTCCACCCCTATGGGAGGTGGATCCGCATATTAATTTCTCTAATGAGCGGTCCCACGTGACCGCTGAACAGGGGAAGAGCTGCAGCATCGAAGACCGTGGGACGGCAGGGGGAGCGCCAGGACCGCCGGGACTAGGTGAGTATACCTCAGCTCCCTCTCCCCCTCACCCGCCGACCCTGCCACCCACCGTGACTCGAGTATAAGCCGAAATCTCGGCTTATACTCGAGTATATACGGTATATGGAGCATTATATGGTGTCTATACTGTATGGAGTATTATATGGGACTCATTATACTGTATGGAGCAATATATTGGGCTCATTATACTTTATGGGGCCCTTGCTATACTAAATGGAGCATTATATGGGGCCCATCATATACTGAAGCATTATATGGAGCCCATCATGTACTGTATGGAACATTATGTAGGACCCACTATGTATGGAGCAAATTTCATAGTTGGCTCTGGCTGTGTCCTGCGTCACTACCACCTCCATGGGCACACGCATTGTACTCTTTGTCAAGGAGGCAGAGATTTCCAAAAAGGCGACGGTGACACCAATCTTAATCGTTACTCATGGTGTTGGACTGGGGTGCTAAGGGCCACTAGTAACATCACTTCCAGGGCCCCACGAATCAATTAGATGCAAATATGACTTTATCCTCATCCACAAATTTCTATAGCAATAAACTTGGTTGATTGTAAATTAATAGGATGTGGCTTTTGTCTGTATATATATATATAGTGTGGTGCCGTACTCCTGCACAGGGCCCACCAGAGGATTCTCCTGCTCTCCTGTGGGCCAGTCCGAGCCTGCTCATGCCCACAGGACCGTGAGAACATGATTAGTGGGATAATTAGTCCAGGGAAAGAAGACGCCTTCTCAACAGGTTGCCCACTAATTTGCACATATCAGGCCAGACTAAATAAACTATTTTATGCAAATTAATTAACCTTGTGATAATTATTTATCCTATTGATTCAAATAGGGGGCAGATGTGCAGTACCTGGCTACAGCTACTATAACACTGGCAGAGCTGTGCCCTGTAACTCTGCGCGTCCGGGTAATGTCGGCACCGGGAACAGCTGATCCTAAAGGGCGCCGGGTGTAGCATCCCCAAAAATCAGATATTGATGACCTATTGCAAGGCTTGGCCATCAATGTGAAAGTCTCAGACAACCCCTTTAAGTCCTATCATGTATCGCCGTCTGCAGGGAGCGCCCGCTAGTGGCGGCTTTGTGTATTACAAAGCTTTAATGCATCTAGAACTAAACTCTGTTATGCTGTATAAATACAAAGCACCATTTTCTTTTTTTCTTGCCATTTTGAGGATCTGCCTTATTGACCGATCTCACTGTGGCAAGATTTTTTTTTTTTTAATATATATTAGATTGTTAGATAATCAACAGATTTTTCTGGACAAAGTTGCCAGTAAGAAATCTCTTTTATGTATCTTTTGTCTTTTTCCACACACACTAACGATAAGGATTACAAGGATGAAAACGTCTATTTACAGTGTAAAGCACCATTGCGAATCAGTATAATCCGGGTTTATCTCATTATAGTTTACTTATTATATATTGAAAACGTTTTCCCACTTCCTAATGCAGATTGTGAAATATTCCCCATCGTTCTTAGGAGCTCTGCCTCCTGTCAGTGAATGGGAATATTCTGGATGAAGCCTGCAGGGACTTGATGTCTCACAAGTGACACAATTGTATCCAGTCCAGACAACAATCTGTGTGAGGGCCTCAGGGGATTGTCCAGACTGGATACAATTGTTACCTCTCAGCTGTGAGAACTATTTGCTTTTTATACCTAAACAAATGTTCCCTGAAGAAGAGATCTGGAAAATAGTAACAAAATACAACACAAGGTCGGTCAGAGATCTGCAGGAGCTGATGGCGAAGCTTTCTTCACATAGGACCGGAGATCCCTTTAAGAATCTGAATGTGGCGTCCAGCTTGATTGCTAATCAGATGTACAGGACGGGTTCCAGCTTCAGGTTCTGCGAAGCGGAGGCCAGTTTATTCCTGAGGGTGTGTGTATGACTGCGGCGGCCGAGGACGGCGGTGGCTTCGTGTCCTGGGACGTCGCCCTGCGGTTGGCTTCTTTTAGGTGAGCATCTTGTAGATTCCCATAGTCAGGAGCAGATGGTGGACGACCACTGGGGAGGGAACAGGCGAGAGATATCACCACTGTTATACAAGATTCCAGGCTCTGAGATACACGGCTCGTCTGATCTGAGCCTGGGAAAGCTGGGTGACACAACGTAACACACCAGTGTCCTGAGAGGATGTCACCAGATTTGTAGTCCAGTAGTGGTGATACCTCAGAGGTCACCTCATAAGCCCTTACACATAAGAAGAGAACCCCATAATAAAGGGGTAAATGCTAAATTATCGGGGGTGCATCCTCTGGGCAGGAGAGCAGAGTGCCGCTCTGGGGGTCTACTTTATATTAAGTAATGGTGTTTGAACTACGTTTAGCAGTGGGGGAGACACAAATCCAGGGTCCCCATGTCTGGAGATCAATGGGGCTTTCCTTCTTGAATGCCCCTTTAAGGTTGGGGTTTATGGAGTCAAATTTGGGGCCAGTTGTCATGAACTTTACCTGCAAGGCCGGGATAGCCGAAAGATGCCGAATCTATGGCAGAAGAGGAAAACAAGATTATTATACATGAGCCCAAAGTAGCAAAAAGGAAACATTGATATTCAATCGGTTTCAGGCTGGATTATAAATTCTATGGGGTAAGATCCGCTGGAAATGCAATATGACTAGTGATGAGCGAGTGTACTCGCTGATCGGGTTTTCCAGAACACGCTCGGGAGGTCTCCGAGTATTTATGACTGCTTGGAGATATAGTTTTCATCCCCGGCAGCTGGATGATTTACAGCTACTAGCCAGGCTGATTACATGTGAGGATTCCCTAGCAACCAGGCAACCCCCACATGTACTCAGGCTCTCTAGTAGCTGTAAATCATTCAGTTGGCGCAATGAAAACTTAATCTCCAAGCAGTCATAAATACTCGGAGACCACCCGAGCGTGCTCTGGAAAACCCAAGCAAAGAGTATACTCACTCATCACTAGCAGTTAAATGACAACCTGACATTTTGGACAAATGCAGCAAACTTAGACATGCAACTTTGAGTGATTGAAAAATCAGATGTGGATCCAAAAAAGGGAAAAGAATAAAAGAAAGACTACTACAGGTCAAGGAAAGCTCATATAGCGGGGATACGTACTCTGCAGTATAAATTCTGCCACTAAGACACCTCCTGTCTGCTCCTTCTGTTGTCTCCGTCTTCCACATGTCTGACAAAATAAAACAGATCATTAAAAATCTCTAAACAGAGATCTGCATATATGGATTCCTGTAGATACATATGATTCAGTCTACAGCAACAATTAGGGGGAGCTCCTCCGTGTGTACAGAAATACATAAGATCCTGTCTGCAGCCACCACTAGGGGGAGCTCCCTGTATACAGAGATACATACGATCCTGTCTGTAGTCACCACTAGGGGGAGCTCCCTGTATACAGAGATATATGATAAGATCCTGTCTGCAGCCACCACTAGGGGGAGCTCACTGTATACAGAGATACAAGATAAGATCCTGCCTGCAGCCACCACTAGGAGGAGCTCCCTGTATACAGAGATACATGATAAGATCCTGTCTGTAGTCACCACTAGGGGGAGCTCCCTGTATACAGAGATTCATGATAAGATCCTGTCTGCAGTCACCACTAGGGGGAGCTCCCTGTATACAGAGATACATGATAAGATCCTGTCTACAGCCACCACTAGGGGGAGCTCCCTGTATAAAGAGATACATGATAAGATCCTGTCTGCAGCCACCACTGGGGGGAGCTCCCTGTATACTAAGATACATGATAAGATCCTGTCTGCAGTCACCACTAGGGGGAGCTCCCTGTATGCAGAGATACATGATAAGATCCTGTCTGCAGTCACCACTAGGGGGAGCTCCCTGTATACAGAGATACATGATAAGATCCTGTCTGCAGCCACCACTAGGGGGAGCTCCCTGTATACAGAGACACATGATAAGATCCTGTCTGCAGCCACCACTAGGGGGAGCTCCCTGTATACAGAGATATGCAAGATTCTGTCTGCAGCCACCACTAAGTGGAGCTCCCTGTATACAGAGATACATACGATCCTGTCTGTAGTCACCACTAGGAGGAGCTCCCTGTATACAGAGATATATGATAAGATCCTGTCTGCAGCCACCACTAGGGGGAGCTCACTGTATACAGAGATACATGATAAGATCCTGTCTGCAGTCACCACTAGGGGGAGCTCCCTGTATACAGAGATACATGATAAGATCCTGTCTGCAGCCACCACTAGGGGGAGCTCCCTGTATACTAAGATACATGATAAGATCCTGTCTGCAGTCACCACTAGGGGGAGCTCCCTGTATGCAGAGATACATGATAAGATCCTGTCTGCAGTCACCACTAGGGGGAGCTCCCTGTATACAGAGATACATGATAAGATCCTGTCTGCAGCCACCACTAGGGGGAGCTCCCTGTATACAGAGATACATGATAAGATCCTGTCTGCAGCCACCACTAGGGGGAGCTCCCTGTATTCAGAGACACATGATAAGATCCTGTCTGCAGCCACCACCAGGGGGAGCTCCCTGTATACAGAGATATGTAAGATTCTGTCTGCAGCCACCACTAGGTGGAGCTCCCTGTATACAGAGATACATACGATCCTGTCTGTAGTCACCACTGGGGGGAGCTCCCTGTATACAGAGATATATGATAAGATCCTGTCTGCAGCCACCACTACGGGGAGCTCACTGTATACAGAGATACATGATAAGATCCTGCCTGCAGCCACCACTAGGAGGAGCTCCCTGTATACAGAGATACATGATAAGATCCTGTCTGTAGTCACCACTAGGGGGAGCTCCCTGTATACAGAGATACATACGATCCTGTCTGTAGTCACCACTAGGGGGAGCTCCCTGTATACAGAGATACATGATAAGATCCTGTCTGCAGCCACCACTAGGGGGAGCTCTCTGTATACAGAGATTCATGATAAGATCCTGTCTGCAGTCACCACTAGGGGGAGCTCCCTGTATACAGAGATACATGATAAGATCCTGTCTACAGCCACCACTAGGGGGAGCTCCCTGTATAAAGAGATACATGATAAGATCCTGTCTGCAGCCACCACTGGGGGGAGCTCCCTGTATACTAAGATACATGATAAGATCCTGTCTGCAGTCACCACTAGGGGGAGCTCCCTGTATGCAGAGATACATGATAAGATCCTGTCTGCAGTCACCACTAGGGGGAGCTCCCTGTATACAGAGATACATGATAAGATCCTGTCTGCAGCCACCACTAGGGGGAGCTCCCTGTATACAGAGACACATGATAAGATCCTGTCTGCAGCCACCACTAGGGGGAGCTCCCTGTATACAGAGATATGCAAGATTCTGTCTGCAGCCACCACTAAGTGGAGCTCCCTGTATACAGAGATACATACGATCCTGTCTGTAGTCACCACTAGGAGGAGCTCCCTGTATACAGAGATATATGATAAGATCCTGTCTGCAGCCACCACTAGGGGGAGCTCACTGTATACAGAGATACATGATAAGATCCTGTCTGCAGTCACCACTAGGGGGAGCTCCCTGTATACAGAGATACATGATAAGATCCTGTCTGCAGCCACCACTAGGGGGAGCTCCCTGTATACTAAGATACATGATAAGATCCTGTCTGCAGTCACCACTAGGGGGAGCTCCCTGTATGCAGAGATACATGATAAGATCCTGTCTGCAGTCACCACTAGGGGGAGCTCCCTGTATACAGAGATACATGATAAGATCCTGTCTGCAGCCACCACTAGGGGGAGCTCCCTGTATACAGAGATACATGATAAGATCCTGTCTGCAGCCACCACTAGGGGGAGCTCCCTGTATTCAGAGACACATGATAAGATCCTGTCTGCAGCCACCACCAGGGGGAGCTCCCTGTATACAGAGATATGTAAGATTCTGTCTGCAGCCACCACTAGGTGGAGCTCCCTGTATACAGAGATACATACGATCCTGTCTGTAGTCACCACTGGGGGGAGCTCCCTGTATACAGAGATATATGATAAGATCCTGTCTGCAGCCACCACTACGGGGAGCTCACTGTATACAGAGATACATGATAAGATCCTGCCTGCAGCCACCACTAGGAGGAGCTCCCTGTATACAGAGATACATGATAAGATCCTGTCTGTAGTCACCACTAGGGGGAGCTCCCTGTATACAGAGATACATACGATCCTGTCTGTAGTCACCACTAGGGGGAGCTCCCTGTATACAGAGATACATGATAAGATCCTGTCTGCAGCCACCACTAGGGGGAGCTCTCTGTATACAGAGATACATGATAAGATCCTGTCTGCAGCCACCACTAGGGGGAGCTCCCTGTATACAGAGATACATGATAAGATCCTGTCTACAGCCACCACTAGGGGGAGCTCCCTGTTTAAAGAGATACATGATAAGATCCTGTCTGCAGCCACCACTAGGGGGAGCTCCCTGTATACAGAGATACATGATAAGATCCTGTCTGCAGCCACCACTAGGGGGAGCTCCCTGTATACTAAGATACATGATAAGATCCTGTCTGCAGTCACCACTAGGGGGAGCTCCCTGTATGCAGAGATACATGATAAGATCCTGTCTGCAGTCACCACTAGGGGGAGCTCCCTGTATACAGAGATACATGATAAGATCCTGTCTGCAGCCACCACTAGGGGGAGCTCCCTGTATACAGAGATACATGATAAGATCCTGTCTGCAGCCACCACTAGGGGGAGCTCCCTGTATACAGAGATACATGATAAGATCCTGTCTGCAGCCACCACTAGGGGGAGCTCCCTGTATACAGAGACACATGATAAGATCCTGTCTGCAGCCACCACTAGGGGGAGCTCCCTGTATACAGAGATATGTAAGATTCTGTCTGCAGCCACCACTAGGTGGAGCTCCCGGTATACAGAGATACATGATAAGATCCAGTCTGCAGCCACCACTAGGGGGAGCTCCCTGTATACAGAGATACATGATAAGATTTCTGTCTGCAGTCACAACTAAGGGGAGCTCCCTGTGTACAGAAATACATGATAACATTTTGTCTGCAGCCACCACTAGGGGGAGCTCCCTGTATACAGAGATACATGATAAGATTATGTCTGCAGGCACCACTAGGGGGAGCTCCCTGTATACATAGATACATGATAAGATTCTGTCTGCAGACACCACTAGGGGGAGCTCCCTGTATACAGAGATACATGATAAGATCCTGTCTGCAGCCACCACTAGGGGGAGCTCCCTGTATACAGAGATACATGATAAGATTCTGTCTGCAGACACCACTAGGGGGAGCCCCTGTATACAGAGATACATGATAAGATTCTGTCTGCAGACACCACTAGGGGGAGCCCCTGTATACAGAGATACATGATAAGATTCTGTCTGCAGACACCACTAGGGGGAGCTCCCTGTATACAGAGATACATGATAAGATCCTGTCTGCAGCCACCACTAGGGGGAGCTCCCTGTATACAGAGATACATGATAAGATTCTGTCTGCAGACACCACTAGGGGGAGCTCCCTGTATACAGAGATACATGATAAGATCCTGTCTGCAGTCACAGCTAAGGGGAGCTCCCTGTGTACAGAAATACATGATAACATTTTGTCTGCAGCCACCACTAGGGGGAGCTCCATGTATACACAAATACATAAGATTCTGTCTGCAGCCACCACTAGGGGGAGCTCCCTGTATACAGAGATACATGATAAGATTCTGTCTGCAGACACCACTAGGGGGAGCTCCCTGTATACAGAGATACATGATAAGATCCTGTCTGCAGCCACCACTAGGGGGAGCTCCCTGTATACAGAGATACATGATAAGATCCTGTCTGCAGCGACCACTAGGGGGAGCTCCCTGTATACAGAGATACATGATAAGATCCTGTCTGCAGCCACCACTAGGGGGAGCTCCCTGTATACAGAGATACATGATAAGATCCTGTCTGCAGCCACCACTAGGGGGAGCTCCCTGTATACAGAGATACATGATAAGATCCTGTCTGCAGCCACCACTAAGGGGAGCTCCCTGTATACAGAGATACATGATAAGATCCTATCTGCAGCCACCACTAGGGGGAGCTCCCTGTATACAGAGACACATGATAAGATCGTGTCTGCAGCCACCACTAGGGAGAGCTCCCTGTATACAGAGATACATGATAAGATCCTGTCTGCAGCCACCACTAGGGGGAGCTCCCTGTATACAGAGATACATGATAAGATTCTGTCTGCAGACACCACTAGGGGGAGCTCCCTGTATACAGAGATACATGATAAGATCCTGTCTGCAGCCACCACTAGGGGGAGCTCCCTGTATACAGAGATACATGATAAGATCCTGTCTGCAGCCACCACTAGGGGGAGCTCCCTGTATACAGAGATACATGATAAGATCCTGTCTGCAGCCACCACTAGGGGGAGCTCCCTGTATACAGAGATACATGATAAGATTCTGTCTGCAGACACCACTAGGGGGAGCTCCCTGTATACAGAGATACATGATAAGATTCTGTCTGCAGACACCACTAGGGGGAGCTCCCTGTATACAGAGATACATGATAAGATCCTGTCTGCAGCCACCACTAGGGGGAGCTCCCTGTATACAGAGATACATGATAAGATCCTGTCTGCAGCCACCACTAAGGGGAGCTCCCTGTATACAGAGATACATGATAAGATCCTATCTGCAGCCACCACTAGGGGGAGCTCCCTGTATACAGAGACACATGATAAGATCGTGTCTGCAGCCACCACTAGGGAGAGCTCCCTGTATACAGAGATACATGATAAGATCCTGTCTGCAGCCACCACTAGGGGGAGCTCCCTGTATACAGAGATACATGATAAGATTCTGTCTGCAGACACCACTAGGGGGAGCTCCCTGTATACAGAGATACATGATAAGATTCTGTCTGCAGACACCACTAGGGGGAGCTCCCTGTATACAGAGATACATGATAAGATCCTGTCTGCAGCCACCACTAGGGGGAGCTCCCTGTATACAGAGATACATGATAAGATTCTGTCTGCAGCCACCACTAGGGGGAGCTCCCTGTATACAGAGATACATGATAAGATCCTGTCTGCAGCCACCACTAAGGGGAGCTCCCTGTATACAGAGATACATGATAAGATCCTATCTGCAGCCACCACTAGGGGGAGCTCCCTGTATACAGAGACACATGATAAGATCGTGTCTGCAGCCACCACTAGGGAGAGCTCCCTGTATACAGAGATACATGATAAGATCCTGTCTGCAGCCACCACTAGGGGGAGCTCCCTGTATACAGAGATACATGATAAGATTCTGTCTGCAGACACCACTAGGGGGAGCTCCCTGTATACAGAGATACATGATAAGATTCTGTCTGCAGACACCACTAGGGGGAGCTCCCTGTATACAGAGATACATGATAAGATCCTGTCTGCAGCCACCACTAGGGGGAGCTCCCTGTATACAGAGATACATGATAAGATCCTGTCTGCAGCCACCACTAAGGGGAGCTCCCTGTATACAGAGATACATGATAAGATCCTATCTGCAGCCACCACTAGGGGGAGCTCCCTGTATACAGAGACACATGATAAGATCGTGTCTGCAGCCACCACTAGGGAGAGCTCCCTGTATACAGAGATACATGATAAGATCCTGTCTGCAGCCACCACTAGGGGGAGCTCCCTGTATACAGAGATACATGATAAGATTCTGTCTGCAGACACCACTAGGGGGAGCTCCCTGTATACAGAGATACATGATAAGATTCTGTCTGCAGACACCACTAGGGGGAGCTCCCTGTATACAGAGATACATGATAAGATCCTGTCTGCAGCCACCACTAGGGGGAGCTCCCTGTATACAGAGACACATGATAAGATCCTGTCTGCAGCCACCACTAAGGGGAGCTCCCTGTATACAGAGATACATGATAAGATCCTGTCTGCAGCCACCACTAAGGGGAGCTCCCTGTATACAGAGATACATGATAAGATCCTATCTGCAGCCACCACTAAGGGGAGCTCCCTGTATACAGAGATACATGATAAGATCCTATCTGCAGCCACCACTAGGGGGAGCTCCCTGTATACAGAGACACATGATAAGATCGTGTCTGCAGCCACCACTAGGGAGAGCTCCCTGTATACAGAGATACATGATAAGATCCTGTCTGCAGCCACCACTAGGGGGAGCTCCCTGTATACAGAGATACATGATAAGATTCTGTCTGCAGCCACCACTAGGGGGAGCTCCCTGTATACAGAGATACATGATAAGATTCTGTCTGCAGCCACCACTAGGGGGGCTCCCTGTATACAGAGATACATGATAATATCCTGTCTGCAGCCACCACTAGGGGGAGCTCCCTGTATACAGAGATACGTAAGATTCTGTCTGCAGCCACCACTAGGGGGAGCTCCCTGTATACAGAGATACATGATAAGATCCTGTCTGCAGCCACCACTAGGGGGAGCTCCCTGTATACAGAGATACATGATAAGATCCTGTCTGCAGCCACCACTAGGGGGAGCTCCCTGTGTACAGAAATACATGATAACATTTTGTCTGCAGCCACCACTAGGGGGAGCTCCATGTATACACAAATACATAAGATTCTGTCTGCAGCCACCACTAGGGGGAGCTCCCTGTATACAGAGATCCATGATAAGATTCTGTCTGCAGCCACCACTAGGGGGAGCTCCCTGAATACAGAGATACATGATAAGATCCAGTCTGCAGTCACCACTAGGGGGAGCTCCCTGTATACACAGATACATGATAAGATCCTGTCTGCAGTCACCACTAGGGGGAGCTCCCTGTATACAGAGATACATGATAAGATTCTGTCTGCAGCCACCACTAGGGGGAGCTCCCTGTATACAGAGATACATGATAAGATCCTGTCTGCAGTCACCACTAGGGGGAGCTCCCTGTATACACAAATACATGATATGATCCTGTCTGCAGTCACCACTAGGGGGAGCTCCCTGTGTACAGAGATACATGATAAGATCCTGTCTGCAGCCACCACTAGGGGGAGCTCCCTGTATACAGAGATACATGAGAAGATCCTGTCTGCAGCCACCACTAGGGGGAGCTCCCTGTATACAGAGATACATGATAAGATCCTGTCTGCAAACACCACTAGGGGGAGCTCCCTGTATACAGAGGTACATGATAAGATCCTGTCTGCAGCCACCACTAGCTGGAGCTCCCTGTATACAGAGATACATGATAAGATCCTGTCTGCAGTCACCACTAGGGGGAGCTCCCTGTATACAGAGATACATGATAAGATTCTGTCTGCAGCCACCACTAGGGGGAGCTCCCTGTATACAGAGGTACATGATAAGATCCTGTCTGCAGCCACCACTAGGGGGAGCTCCCTGTATACAGAGGTACATGATAAGATCCTGTCTGCAGACACCACTAGGGGGAGCTCCCTGTATATAGAGATACACGATAAGATCTTGTCTGCAGTCACCACTAGGGGGAGCTCCTTGTTTACAGAGATACATGATAAGATTCTGTCTGCAACCACCACTAGGGGGAGCTCCCTGTATACAGAGATACATGATAAGATCCTGTCTGCAGACACCACTAGGGGGAGCTCCCTGTATACAGAGATACATGATAAGATTCTGTCTGCAACCACCACTAGGGGGAGCTCCCTGTATACAGAGATACATGATAAGATTTTGTCTGCAGCCACCACTAGGGGGAGCTCCCTGTATACAGAGATACATGATAAGATTCTGTCTGCAGCCACCACTAGGGGGAGCTCCCTGTATACAGAGATACATGATAAGATCCTGTCTGCAGCCACCACTAGGGGGAGCTCCCTGTATACAGAGATACATGATAAGATCCTGTCTGCAGCCACCACTAGGGGGAGCTCCCTGTATACAGAGATACATGATAAGATTCTGTCTGCAGCCACCACTAGGGGGAGCTCCCTGTTTACAGAGATACATGATAAGATCCTGTCTGCAGCCACCACTAGGGGGAGCTCCCTGTATACAGAGATACATGATAAGATTCTGTCTGCAGTCACCACTAGGGGAGCTCCCTGTATACAGAGATACATGATAAGATTCTGTCTGCAGCCACCACTAGGGGGAGCTCCCTGTATACAGAGATAAATGATAAGATCCTGTCTGCAGCCACCACTAGGGGGAGCTCCCTGTATACAGAGATACATGATAAGATCCTGTCTACAGTCACCACTAGGGGGAGCTCCCTCTATACAGAGATACATGATAAGATCCTGTCTGCAGTCACCACTAGGGGGAGCTCCCTGTATACAGAGATACATGATAAGATCCTGTCTGCAGCCACCACTAGGGGGAGCTCCCTGTATACAGAGATACATGATAAGATCCTGTCTGCAGCCACCACTAGGGGGAGCTCCCTGTATATAAATACAGTTGTTTTTTTTGTTTTTTTAAATACAGTTGTGGACAAAAGTTTACATACCCCAGCATAATTTTTGCTTTCTTTGCCTTTTTTCAGAGAATATGAAATGTGACACCAAAACTTTTTCTGCACTCATGGTTAGTGGTTGATTGAAGCCATTTATAGTCTACTGTGTTTTCTCTCTTTAAATCATAATGACCTCCCAAAACATCCAAATTACCCTGATCAAAAATTTACATTCCCTGGTGATTTTGGCCGATAACATGCATAGAAGTTGAGACAAATGGGTTTGAATGGCTAGTAAAGGGAACATCCTCACCTGTGACCTGTGGCAAATGCCATGAATATTGTTCGGGATGCAATGAAAAACCCACAAATAACATTAGCTGAAATACAGGACTCTCTGAAAACTAGCGGTGTGGACAATAAGGAGGCACGTGAAGAAAAATGGGCTGCATGATTGAGTCGCCAGAAGAAAGCCATTACATCCTCTTGGATGTTTTGGGTTGTCATTAGAAAACACAGTAGTCTCTCAATAAATGGCTTCACCCAACCACTAACCATGAGTGGAGAAAACGTTTTGGTGTTACCATTCATATTCTCTGAAAAAAGGCCAAGAAAGCAAAAATTCTGCCGGGGTATGTAAACTTTTGAGCACGAATCTACATGATAAGATTCTGTTTGCAGCCACCACTAGGGGGAGTGTTGTGAGTTCTGTTTTTGGGCTCCCTCTGGTGGTTACTGATGGTACTGGGTGACTTGTGTTCTCTGCGGTCTCTGGTGTCCACCTGTTCCATCAGGTTATGGGAGTTTCCTATTTAACCTGGCTTTTTTGTCATTTCCTCGCCGGCTATCAATGTAATCAGCGTGTCTTTTTACCTCTGCTCCCTGCGTCTGTTATCTTCAGGACAAGCTAAGTTTTGATTTTCCTGTTCCACGTTTTGCTTAATTTTTGTCTTAGTCCAGCTTGCAGATATGTGATTCCTTGCTGCTGGTTGCTCTAGTGGGCTGAAATTACTCTTCATGTTCCATGAGTTGGCACATGAGTTCAAGTAATTTCAGGATGGTTTTTTGAAGGGTTTTTCGCTGACCGCGCAGTTTACTTTTGTATCCTCTGCTATCTAGCTTTAGTGGGCCTCATTTTTGCTGATTCTATTTTCATAACTACGTATGTGCTTTCCTCTCATTTCACCGTTATTACATGTGGGGGGCTGCTATTTCTGTGGGGTGTTTCTCTGGAGGCAAGTGAGGTCTGTGTTTCTTCTTATAGGGGAAGTTAATCCTTCGGCTGGCGCGAGACGTCTAGGAATCATCGTAGGCACGTTCCCCGGCTACTGCTAGTTGTGTGTTTAGGTTCAGGATCGCGGTCAGCTCAGGTTCCATCACCCTAGAGCTTGTTTTGTTTTTGTGCTTGTCCTTTTGTGATCCCCTGCCATTGGGATCATGACAGGGGATCTCTGCGAATACCAAGATTTATGGAAGGATCATATGTTACATTTTAATTTTAGAAGATTCCAAGCTCATCCGTCATCCGTATCTCACCTAGGGGTCATAACAAGTGTCAGATAAGGAAATGACTTGAAATTCCTAAAATAGTAGGAATAGTTATTTTCTTACCACAGGGCAGGAGAACTTCTCACTGTCACAAAGATATGTCTCACAATGCAGCCAGACTTTGGATAATTTGGGGACGTTCTGGAAGCGGAAGGCATTAAACTGGAAAGTTGCACGGCTGTTCTTCCCATTTTCATGCACAATAATTGTATCATCTGATGGACACCTGCACACATCGAATATATGGAGAATCCGTCAACACCAGACACAAATATGTGTAAGCAATCAAATACTAGAAATTATATGGGAAATTGTACAATAATGAAAAGTGCACAGCAATAATAGAAGGTAAATTACAGATAGAATGATTCTGAACTTGGCCATAACAATATTATATATATTATATTATATAAGAATAGCAATATTCTTGTATACAGGGGCAGTATTATAGTAGTTATATTCTTATACATAGGGGCAGTATTATAGTAGTTATATTCTTGTACATAGGAACAGTATTATAGTAGTTATATTCTTGTACATAGGGGGCAGTATTATAGTAGTTATATTCTTGTAAATAGGGGCAGTATTATAGTATTTATATTCTTGTACATAGGAGCAGTATTATAGTAGTGATATTCTTGTACATAGGGGCAGTATTATAGTAGTTATATTCATGTACATAGGGGCAGTATTATAGTAGTTATATTCTATATTCAACCGTTACACCGATGCCTCTACCTTGTGCCAGTCATTACACTGGCTACCCATCCACTCCAGAATCCAGTACAAAACTACTACCGTCATCCACAAAGCACTCCATGGCTCTGCACCACCCTACATCTCCTCTCTGGTCTCAGTCTACCACCCTACCCGTGCCCTCCGCTCCGCTAATGACCTCAGGTTAGCATCCTCAATAATCAGAACCTCCCACTCCCGTCTCCAAGACTTTACACGTGCTGCGCCGATTCTTTGGAATGCACTACCTAGGTTAATACGATTAATCCCCAATCCCCACAGTTTTAAGCGTACCCTAAAAACTCATTTGTTCAGACTGGCCTACCGCCTCAATGTATTAACCTAACGATCCCTGTGTGGCCTATTTATATTAAAAAAAAAGAAAAACAATCAGGTTCCTCGCATCATGTTCTCATTCACTTTATGCAGTTAATAGCCCTCTGTGTCTGTACGCTACATACTTAGGCAGTTAACTGGTTCATGCAGCTTTACATGAACACCCGAGCCTTACACTATGGCCGGTCCGAATAACTATAGCAATTGTTACCATCCACCTCTCGTGTCTCCCCTTTTCCTCATAGTTTGTAAGCTTGCGAGCAGCACGGCACTCATTCCTCCTGGTATCTATTTTGAACTGTGATTTCTGTTATGCTGTAATGTCTATTGTCTGTACAAGTCCCCTCTATAATTTGTAAAGCGCTGCGGAATATGTTGGCGCTATATAAATAAAAATTATTATTATTATTATTATTATTATTCTTGTACATAGGGGCAGTATTATAGTAGTTATATTCTTGTACATAGGGGCAGTATTATAGTAGTTATATTCTTGAACATAGGAGCAGTATTATAGTAGTTATATTCTTGTACATAGAGGCAGTATTATAGTAGTTATATTCTTGTACATAGGGGCAGTATTATAGTAGTTATATTCTTGTACATAGGGGCAGTATTATAGTAGTTATATTCTTGTACATAGGGGCGGTATTATAGTAGTTATATTCTTGTACATAGGGGCGGTATTATAGTAGTTATATTCTTGTACATAGGAGCAGTATTATAGTAGTTATATTCTTGTACGTAGGGGCAGTATTATAGTAGTTATATTCCTGTACATAGGAGCAGTATAATAGTAGTTATATTCCTGTACATAGGAGCAGTATAATAGTAGTTATATTCCTGTACATAGGAGCAGTATTATAGTAGTTATATTCTTGTACATAGAGGCAGTATTATAGTAGTTATATTCTTGTACATAGGGGCAGTATTATAGTAGTTATATTCTTGTACATAGAGGCAGTATTATAGTAGTTATATTCTTGTACATAGGGGCAGTATTATAGTAGTTATATTCCTGTACATAGGAGCAGTATTATAGTAGTTATATTCCTGTACATAGGAGCAGTATTATAGTAGTTATATTCTTGCACATAGAGGCAGTATTATAGTAGTTATATTCCTGTACATAGGAGCAGTATTACAGTAGTTATATTCCTGTACATAGGAGCAGTATTATAGTAGTTATATTCCTGTACATAGGAGCAGTATTATAGTAGTTATATCTTGTACATAGGAGCAGGATTATAGTAGTTATATTCTTGTACATAGGGGCAGTATTATAGTAGTTATATTCTTGTACATAGGGAGCAGTATTATAGTAGTTATATTCTTGTACATAGGAGCAGTATTATAGTAGTTATATCTTGTACATAGGAGCAGGATTATAGTAGTTATATTCTTGTACATAGGGGCAGTATTATAGTAGTTATATTCTTGTACATAGGGAGCAGTATTATAGTAGTTATATTCTTGTACATAGGAGCAGTATTATAGTAGTTATATCTTGTACATAGGAGCAGGATTATAGTAGTTATATTCTTGTACATAGGAGCAGTATTATAATAGTTATATTCTTGTACATTGGAGCAGTATTATAGTAGTTATATACTTGTACATAGGGGCAGTATTATTGTAGTTATATTCTTGTACATAGGAGCAGTATTATAGTAGTTATATTCTTGTACATAGGAGCAGTATTATAGTAGTTATATTCTTGTACATAGGGGCAGTATTATAATAGTTATATTCTTTTACATAGGGAGCAGTATTATTGTAGTTATATTCTTGTACATAGGGGCAGTATTATAGTAGTTATATTCTTGTACATAGGAGCAGTATTATAGTAGTTATATTCTTGTACATAGGGGCAGTATTATAGTAGTTATATACTTGTACATAGGGGCAGTATTATTGTAGTTATATTCTTGTACATAGGAGCAGTATTATAGTAGTTATATTCTTGTACATAGGGGCAGTATTATAGTAGTTATATTCTTGTACATTGGAGCAGTATTATAGTAGTTATATTATTGTACATAGGGGCAGTATTATAGTAGTTATATTCTTGTACATAGGAGCAGTATTATAATAGTTATATTCTTGTACATTGGAGCAGTATTATAGTAGTTATATACTTGTACATAGGGGCAGTATTATTGTAGTTATATTCTTGTACATAGGAGCAGTATTATAGTAGTTATATTCTTGTACATAGGGGCAGTATTATAGTAGTTATATTCTTGTACATAGGGGCAGTATTATAATAGTTATATTCTTTTACATAGGGAGCAGTATTACAGTAGTTATATTCTTGTACATATGGAGCAGTATTATAGTAGTTATATTCTTGTACATAGAAGCAGTATTATAGTAGTTATATTCTTGTACATAGGAGCAGTATTATAGTAGTTATATTCTTGTACATAGAAGCAGTATTATAGTAGTTATATTCTTGTACATAGGAGCAGTATTATAGTAGTTATATTCTTGTACATAGGGGCAGTATTATAGTAGTTATATTCTTGTACATAGGGGCAGTATTATAGTAGTTATATTCTTGTACATAGGGGCAGTATTATAGTAGTTATATTCTTGTATATAGGAGCAGTATTATAGTGGTTATATTCTTGTACATAGGAGCAGTATTACAGTAGTTATATTCTTGCATAAAGGAGCAGTATTATAGTAGTTATATTCTTGTACTTAGGAGCAGTATTATAGTATAGTAGTTATATTTTTCTACCTACAGGACAGTTATATGCTTATAGTTTTCTATCTATCATAGTCAAAATCTTTTGGCTGATCAGTATGCTTAGCAGAGCATTAATGTATATATATCATGATGAAAATATGAGCAATACATACGGTATTTGGTTCTTGCATGTTTTCAGGTGTTATACATGACATGCTATTTGTTTTGCGTCTTACCCCTTGCTTATTAGTTGCCATTGAATGTGATATGCATAGTCAGCAGATGGAGTGGCCCAGCAATAGTTCAGAACAACTTTAAATCTACATCACATAAAGAGAAAACATGATGAGTAAAGTCTCCTTTCTGCAGAAGTAAGGTCTTTTTTTTTTTTTTTTTTACCATTTTCCACAATTTTTTTTGTAAATTCTGAAAACATAAAAGCATGGCAGCAATATATAGTGCAAAGAATATTCTGCCATACTGTAAGTAGGCCACATAATGCTGCCGTAAAATGAGAAAATCATGTGCAGTGTGTGTCCAATAAAAACTTCAGCCATATCATTTCAACATATAATTAGTTTCTCAAATAATACCACAATTTACCACTGAAAAATCTGTGTGATCTTGGACCCTGCAGTGCTGTGCAGTGTACACCCCCCATAGTGTCCTTGCCAAGAATACACTACCTGTAATGTAAAGCTTTCCCTGCCCCCTCCTGGCATTACATTGACGTTGCTCTACACAGTTTATTTCAGCACATAAATCGATTTTGCTCTTTTTTTTGTACCTGTTGCTAATTCCTTTGGCTTCAACCCCAGCAAATAGATCTGATCCAATATCTGATGTGTCCACCACGAATGGGGCTTCTTTTTGGGTTGAAAACTTGGCATTCTTTCCAAACAGAAAAATTCAACAGAAATAACCAGTAACACAAGACAAATAAAAATGAATGGAATTATCTACATAGTAGAGGAGGATTGTAACTTGACAAAAAAATTACAATTTACGATGACATGTAAACATTTGTGCACCCCTGGTCAAAATTCCTGTTATTGTGAATACTTAAGCAAGTTGAAGATAAAATGATCTCTAAACGGCCTAAAGTTAAAGATGACACATTTCCTCTGGATTTTAGGCAAAAAGTATTTATATTTTTATCTTTTACATAATTATAAAAGGAAAAATGGACCGATGCAAATGTTTGGGCACCCTTGGAGATCACATAACTTTGACCAAGGTTTCAGACCTTAATTAGCCTGCTAGGGTTATGGTTTGTTCACTATCCTCGTTAGGAAAGGCCGGGTGATGTAAATCTCTAAAGCTTTATACAAACCCAGCCTCCTCTCACTTTGTGCCAAAATTCTTCAGCCATGGGTTCTTCTAAGCTGCTGCCTAGAACTCTGAAAATTAAAATGGTGGAGGCCCACAAAGCATGAGAAGGCTACAAGAAGATAGCAAAGCATCCCCAGGTTTCCTTTTCCTCAGTGCAAAATGTAATTAAGAAATGGCCACTACCAAGAAGAGAGGAGGTCAAGATAAGGTCTGGAAGACCAAGCAAAATTTCAGTGAGAGCTGCTCAAAAGATTGCAAGGGAGGCAAATCAGAACCCCCGCTTGACTGCAAAATACCTTCAGAAAGATTTAACAGACTCTGGAGTTGTGGTACATTGTTCTACTGTTCACAGACACCTGCACAAATATGACCTTCAAGGAAGAGACATCAAAAGAAAACCTCTCCTGCGTCCTCACCATAAAATTCAGCGTCAGAAGTATGCTAAAGAACACCTAAACAAGCCTTATGCATTTTGGAAACAATTCCTGTGGACCGATGAGGATAAAATAGAACTTTTTTGGCCACAATGATCACAGAAATGTGTGGAGAGAAAAGAGCACAGAATTTCAGGAAAAGAACATCTCGCCCACTATTAAGCATGGGTGTGGATCAATCTTGCTTTGAGGTTGTGTTGCAGCCAATGGCACAGGGAACATTTTACTGGTAGAGGAAAGAATGGATTCGATGAAATTTCAATTTCAACAAATTCTTGATGCAAACATAAGACCATCTGTAAAAGAAGCTGAAGATGAGAAGAGGAAGAGGATGGCTTCTACAAATGGATAGTGATCCTAAACTCACGTCACAGTCCACAATACACGAACTCGAAAGGCGCAAGCTGAAGGTTTTACAATGGCCCTCACAGTCCCCTGATCTGATCATCATTGAAAATCTGTGGCAAGACCTCAAAATAGCAGATAATGCACGATGCCCCAGGAATCTCACAGAACTGGAGGAATATTCAAAGGAAGAATGGAGGAAAATCCCTCAAACAAGAATTGAAAGATACTTGTCTGGCTGCAAAAAGCGTTTACAAGCTGTGATACTTGCAAAAGGGAGCGCTGCTAGGTACTAACCATGCAGGGTGCCCACAATTTTGCATAGGCCAATTTTCCTTTTTTCTAATATTTAAAATATAAAAGATTACCGGTACATTTTTTTTGCTAAAATACAAAGGAAACGTGTCATGTTTAACTTTAGGCCTTTTAGAAATAATTTAATCTTCAACTTGCTTAACTGTTAACCAGAACAGTAATGTTGACCAGGGGTGCCCAAACGTTTACATGCCACTGTATATATGTAGTTTTTTTTATTGCCCTACAATAAGACGCTTTAGAGGGACACCATGTTTAAGATGGGGGACTGTCCTTCTAAGACCATTTACAGAACATCGTTGAAGACTTTGTATACATTTGTGACTTTTTTTACTCCATGTATATGCATCCAAATAAAAAAACATTTATGTAGGAATTTTTAGCTGGAACTAATCTTCTCTTCTGTGGTCGGAGAACAAATGTATTTCTGGTCTACAATAGTCAACATCTTTAAAAGTTTGAGTTATGTTATTCATCCTTTTACCTCTCACCTTTATATTTCTTGTCACTTTTCAGAACTATTGAGGCAGATATGAAATGTGTCTAAAACACATCATACATTAGGCACATTCCATATAGTCATTCTGGGAATTTGCCTAGATTTTAGGCCATAGAATATCTACCATTCTGATTTTTCCAAGAGACTATGCCAAAGGTCTCCAGAACAAGTGTTTAATGAAAAGGCATGAATTGCCAAACTATCTATTTGGTGTTGGATGGTGTGGATGTTTTTGAATAATTTTAACTCTTGAAAAATGTCATTTGGTTCAGCAGACGTGACATGGTGGATTAGTGTTTCCAGGATTAGAAAACTTGGTGGCATCCTTCAAAAACAGTGCTACATCTGTCCATAGGACCATGGTCCTGAGGAAGGGGTGACTGAGCCAGAGACCAAGAGCCTGGGGAAAGGGGCAACTGAAGCAGAAGCCAAGATCTAGGGTAAGGGGCAACAGAGCCAAAGACTAAGAACTTGGGGAAGTGATGACTGGTCCAGAGACCATAATGCAGGGGAAGAGGGATCTAAGTCAAATACCAAGATCCAGGAGTAGGGGAACTAAGCCACACACCAAGATCCAGGGCTAGGGGCAACTGAGCCAGAGACCAAGATCCAGGGAAATGGGCAAATGATACATACACCAAGATCCAAAGGAAGGGGTGACTGATCTAGAGACCACAATCCAGTGTAAAGGGCAACCAAGCCAGAGGGCAATATGAATGGGACGAGCCAACGCAGACAGAAACTAAGATCTAGGAGAAGGGCCAATGCAGCCAGAAACTAAAATCCAGGGGAAGGGCCAACTGAGCCAGAAACCAATATCCAGGGGAAGGGCCAACCGAGCAGAAACCAAGATCCAGGGGAAGGGCCAACTGAGCCAGAAACCAAGATCGTGGAGAAGGGCCAACTGAGACAGAAACTAAGATCCAAGGAAAGAGCCAACATAGCCAGAAACTAAATCCAGGGGAAGGGCCAACTGAGGTCAGAAACCAAAATCCAGGGAAAGGGCCAACTGAGACAGAAATCAAAGACCCAGGGGAAGGACCAACTGAGCCAGAAACCAAGATTCAGAGGAATAGGCAAATTATGCATAGGCCAAGATCTAAGGGAAGGGGTGACTGTTCTAGAGAGCACAATCCAGTGTAAGGGGCAACTAAACCAGAGGCCAATATCCATGGGAAGGCCCAACTGAGCTAGAATCCAAGATCCAGGGGAAGGGCCAACTGAGCCAGAAACTAAAATCCAGGGAAAGGGCCAACTGAGCCAGAAACCAACACCCAGTGGAAGGACCAACTGAGCCAGAAACTAAAATCCAGTGGAAGGACCAACTGAGCTAGAAACTAAGATCCAGTGGAAGGACCAACTGAGCTAGAAACTAAGATCCAGTGGAAGGACCAACTGAGCTAGAAACTAAGATCCAGTGGAAGGGCCAACTGAGCTAGAAACTAAGATCCAGTGGAAGGACCAACTGAGCAAGAAACTAAGATCCAGTGGAAGGACCAACTGAGCTAGAAACTAAGATCCAGTGGAAGGACCAACTGAGCTAGAAACCAATTTCCAGGGGAAGGGCCAACTGAGCCAGAAACTATAATCCCGGGGAAGGGCCAACTGAACCAGAGACCGAGATTAAGTAACATTGCAACTCAAATCTATCCACTTCAATAAAGCAGAGCAGACATCTCAGACAGAACCTATGGAGAGATGTGAAGAAAGCAGCCATGTTTTTCAAATCTTTGACACCCTTTTTGATGTTCATTTTTTGTTAGAAACTTTCATTGAAAACTAGGTGATTGCAGTTTATCCCGAGGCTAAGAATCCAATTAGCAGCTGTAACCTGCGGTGAACTAGGCAGAAGCTGCGACTCAAGGAGAAGTCATTATTATGGGGGACTTCAACTACCCTGAAATAGATTGGGGAATAGAAACCTGCAGTTCCAGCAAAGGTAATCAGTTTTTGACAATTATGAGAGACAATTACCTTTCACAACTGGTTCAGGACCCAACAAGAAGGGGGGCACTGCTAGACCTAATATTAACCAACAGGCCAGACCGCATATCAAATATAAGGGTTGGGGGTCACTTGAGAAATAGCGATCACAAAATAATAAGTTTTCAAGTATCCTTTAAAAAGATGTGTAGTAGAGGGGTTACAAGGACACTAAACTTCAGGAGGGCAAATTTCCAACGGATGAGAGAGGATCTTGGTGCAATTAACTGGGACGATATCCTGAGACACAAAAATACACAAAGAAAATGGGAGACGTTTATTAGCATCCTGGATAGGACCTGTGCACAGTATATACCGTATGGGAATAAACATACTAGAAATAGGAGGAAACCAATATGGCTAAATAGAGCTGTAAGGGGCGCAATAAGTGACAAAAAGAAAGCATTTAGAGAATTAAAGGAAGTAGGTAGTGAGGAGGCATTAAATAAATACAGAAAATTAAATAAATTCTGTAAAAAGCAAATCAAGGCAGCAAAGATTGAGACAGAGAGACTCATTGCCAGAGAGAGTAAAAATAATCCTAAAATATTCTTTAACTACATAAATAGTAAGAAACTAAAAAATGATAGTGTTGGCCCCCTTAAAAATAGTCTGGGTGAGATGGTGGATGAGGATGAGGAAAAAGCCAATATGCTAAATGACTTTTTTTCATCAGTATTTACACAAGAAAATCCCATGGCAGACAAAATGTCTAGTGATAAAAATTCCCAATTAAATGTCACCTGCTTAACCCAGCAGGAAGTGCGGCGGCGTCTAAAAATCACTAAAATTGACAAATCTCCGGGCCCGGATGGGATACACCCTCGAGTACTGCAGGAATTAAGTACAGTCATTGATAGACCATTATTTTTAATCTTTAAAGACTCCATAATAACAGGGTCTGTGCCACAGGACTGGCGTATAGCAAATGTGGTGCCAATATTCAAAAAGGGGACAAAAACTGAACTCGGAAATTATAGGCCAGTAAGCTTAACCTCTACTGTGGGTAAAATACTGGAGGGCATTCTAAGGGATGCTATACTGGAGTATCTGAAGAGGAATAACCTCATGACCCAGTATCAGCACGGGTTTACTAGGGACCGTTCATGTCAGACTAATTTGATCAGTTTCTATGAAGAGGTAAGTTCCAGATTGGACCAAGGGAACCCAGTGGATGTAGTGTATATGGACTTTTCAAAAGCTTTTGATACGGTGCCACACAAAAGGTTGATACATAAAATGAGAATAATGGGGATAGGGGAAAATATGTGCAAGTGGGTTGAGAGCTGGCTCAGGGATAGGAAACAAAGGGTGGTTATTAATGGAGCACACTCGGACTGGGTAGCGGTTAGCAGTGGGGTACCACAGGGGTCAGTATTGGGCCCTCTTCTTTTTAACATATTTATTAATGACCTTGTAGGGGGCATTCAGAGTAGAATTTCAATATTTGCAGATGACACTAAACTCTGCAGGGTAATCAATACAGAGGAGGACAATTTTATATTACAGGATGATTTATGTAAACTAGAAGCTTGAGCTGATAAATGGCAAATGAGCTTTAATGGGGATAAATGTAAGGTCATGCACTTGGGTAGAAGTAATAAGATGTATAATTATGTGCTTAATTCTAAAACTCTGGGCAAAACCGTCAATGAAAAAGACCTGGGTGTATGGGTTGATGACAAACTTAAATTCAGTGGCCAGTGTCAGGCAGCTGCTACAAAGGCAAATAAAATAATGGGATGCATTAAAAGAGGCATAGATGCTCATGAGGAGAACATAATTTTACCTCTATACAAGTCACTAGTTCGACCACACTTAGAATACTGTGCACAGTTCTGGTCTCCGGTGTTTAAGAAAGACATAGCTGAACTGGAGCGGGTGCAGAGAAGAGCGACCAAGGTTATTAGAGGACTGGGGGGTCTGCAATACCAAGATAGGTTATTACACTTGGGGCTATTTAGTTTGGAAAAACGAAGACTAAGGGGTGATCTTATTTTAATGTATAAATATATGAGGGGACAGTACAAAGACCTTTCTGATGATCTTTTAAATCATAGACCTGAAACAGGGACAAGGGGGCATCCTCTGCGGTTGGAGGAAAAAAGGTTTAAGCATAATAACAGACGCGGATTCTTTACTGTAAGAGCAGTGAGACTATGGAACTCTCTGCCGTATGATGTTGTAATGAGTGATTCATTACTTAAATTTAAGAGGGGACTGGATACCTTTCTGGAAAAGTATAATGTTACAGGGTATATACACTAGATTCCTTGATAGGGCGTTGATCCAGGGAACTAGTCTGATTGCCGTATGTGGAGTCGGGAAGGAATTTTTTTCCCCAATGTGGAGCTTACTCTTTGCACATGGGTTTTTTTTGCCTTCCTCTGGATCAACATGTTAGGTTAGGCTATGGGTTGAACTAGATGGACATATAGTCTTCCTTCAACCTTAATGACTATGTAACTATGAAAGTGTGCAATTTCTCTGCAGTTCCCCCACAGGAGAAAAGTTGCATTACATTTTCCAATTAATAGCAATAAAGCGTTGAGCAGAGACTCTTTGTGTAGCCATTTCTGCTCTACAAAGGACCACCAATGATTTTACAAATAAAACACACCATTAAAAAATAAATGCCCGGCATAAACCAAGGAAAAAGAAATGATGTGGTTGGAGGAGAAGAGAGGGACGTTTGAAAGACTCACAGAGTAGAAATTGAGGGACAATGTGCTTTCAAATGATCCCGAACTCCCATTCTTCACATGGACTGTGGCTACTCTAGAAGAAGGAAAAAAATATGTAAGACTGAAACATACATGAGTGGAAGACGCCTGGGGGATTAATACTGGAAATGTGGCAGCAGCTGAGGAACAAACGTACCTTTGGTCAAAGGCAGCATGGCTGACCAAGTAATTGGACTGATAAGTGCAGGTAAAAGTGTAATTCACCGGCTGGCTTTTGACGATCAGGGTGCTGTCATTGGAAACTATCGAGTTGTAAAAATGGTAGATTGGGTTCTTGAACTGGAAGAAAGATCAAAGTCACTTACTGGTTGGTTCTTATATAGTAGAATATTCAGTTATGAACATGTTTAACAACACTTTACAATATCTCCTTGCATGTTCCGGTACTTTGGTGTAAATATATGTTACATGACCAAAAATATGTAGACGTCCCTGACCAAATGATTGTTAGATATTTCATATCGAATTTATGGTAATTAATATGGAATGTGATCGCCTTCGTGGCTTTATCACGACTCCTTGAAGTCATCCAAGTTCCTCCACAATAAATTAGTCACCAGTCACCACATGTATTTATGGAGCTTTGTGCCGGTGGGTAGCGTTGTTAGCTGTTCACTTGGTGAGCTGAATTCCATAAGCTGTATATCAGGGTGAATAGCACATACTGGAGGCATTAATACAGGGGATCTCAATTTGCTGGACGGCATGGGTATCAGTGACAACTAAGACAACAGAGCGTGCGGTACAGCAGATGGGCAAGCAGGGCTGGAAGCACTAGATGCAGCTGGACCACATGTGCCGACTGAATAGGAACAGGGGAGATGTTTAGGTATCTTGCTTGCTAAGGTGCAGTTGCACACTGGAATAACAGATGTACAGGGAAACTAGTAACTTGCTTGCAGAGATTTGTTTACTCACAGGAACAACATAGTAGCCAAAGTGGAAAGTATCATGAAAGAAGAGACAAGCTTGTTAGTATAATGTTATACAGTAGAACCGAGAGTACAGCAGCCCAAGAATTGTTGGAATGAGCTTAGCAGCATAAACTGGTTGCTGGATTGTAGACAGGAGTAGCTGGGAAGATGATTAGACCATTGTCGGCAGCAGAGCCTAAAGGAAGATGAGGCTAACTCCAGGAAAAGTATGTGGCAGCAGGGTGCCATGCTTCCTGAACGCTAAGGCAGGGGAAGGTGCCTGAGCTGGTCCTTAAAGACTTTACATGATGACATCGATAGTGCTACCACAATAACCGAGACTACCATAGAGACAAGAAGCAAAACCCGGCACTAGAGCCAGGACAGCTGAGCAAAACATTAAGAGTGTCAGTTTATCAAAGTGTGTTAACATTACCCTTCACTGGAAAAGGGACCAAAACACTGAAAAATGACCCAACAACTATTGCAATATTTCTCCTCTTCAACTACATTTTAAATCAGGCACAATACATTCTGGATCGGCGGTAATTCTCCGGACACCCCCCAAACCAGTATTCATCTGTTCGATAGCGAGATGCGATTAATCACTGAAGAAAAGAGGTCTCCACTGCTCTGGAGTTCAATAACAACATGCTTTACACCATTCAGCTGACACCTGGCACCTTGCGCAGGCGTGTACTTCGGAGGGCACAGCATGAACTTCAACCCAATATTGCAGCCAGCATGCAGCCAGCGGGTAAGGAAAGGGTGAATCAAACACCCGAAAATCCCACCCATATGACCGAAAATTCAGGTGACAGGTTCCCTTTAAAACTGTTTGAATCAAATTTAGATTAAAAAAATTCTAATTCATTTTTGAAAAATCTTTAAAAAAAATAATGAATTTATCAAATTAAAGAATTTATGAATAAAAAAATATCACTCACATCAGATTGTGTTCCACAATAGGATTTGTTCCTTGGAGATAAATCAGGAATGGTGAATTGATAATAACCAGACTCGATAATTCCATTATAACACACCCCGCCGAGCGCCAGCTGGTTGATCTCCCATCCGTACGGGCACTCAGGAATTTTAGCCACAATAGATTTAGGATAACAATGAACAATAATCACATCTGGAAGACAAACGGTGACAAAATGGGATTATCCCTAATTCACTAAATATAAACTAAAATGATTTTTATATTATAGAGTATTTTGTATTATTTTGGCATTTTTGTGATATTTATTGATAATACTAACAATCAAATATAAATCGAAAAGGAATTGGGAAGTGTAAAAAGAATACTGGAATATTATAAATTTAATGGCCCCTTTGAAGAATTCCATTTTCATGCAGTTTTTCTTTGTCTTTCAAATAATCCCAGATTAGCTAATAACTAATCTATACTGTATCATATAAATGCAGCAACAAAGGGTATGAAAAAATCAAATGATTGGCGTAACAGAAGAAATTGAACTGGACTTTAAGAGCTTGTTCACACATAACATTTTTATGTGTTTTGTTTTTGTGAAAAAGAAGATGCATTTTTGGGGAACAGCAAAACTGAGATTTCTAAAACTTCATTCAGAAGGTTCGTATCTTTCCTTTAGTTTTCAGACCTGTTTAAAAAAAACTCAGCACGTTAATTATTTCACTGGTTTTATTTCAATTTTTCCCCTATCATTATAGCTTAGCGCCAAAAAAATCATTAAATAATGCCTGTAACTTCCACTGCGATTGTTACGTTTTTTTCTGCAGAAAAAAACCTCATAAAAACCTGTAGATGTGAACATACTCTAAGGTACCTGGTACTTGCCTGCTTTATTGGGAACACACTTTCCTGCAGAGCTTGCAATCAGGACAGAGAAGGTAGTGAGAGTAAAAAGCAACATTTCGTCAAGATTGATTTACAAAACAAAAAACTATCAAGCGAGAATCCAGGAGGCAAAGAAGTCTCCGGGGTCTCACAAAGCAAGGACCACCAGCTGGGATATCGCCATCTCTTCTCTGTAAGAATGCTGGAACGGAAGACAAATAATGTTATTCTCTATTTATATAGCGCCAACATGTTCCGCAGAACTTCACAAGATCAATTAATTATTCTTGGTGAGAAAGTAACAAATGCAAATTTCCATGAAAAACATAAATGTAAAATCGTGACCTTGGGCAGAGGAAAGGAAATGTACAAATAAGCATTAAATGAGAAAACTGCGTAAATCTGACCCTGATAGAGGTGTTAGGCTACTTTCACACATCAGATTTTCGCCGTCAGGCTAAATCCGGCTAAATTAAAAAAAAAATGGATCTGGCGAATGTTGCCGCCGGATCCAGTTTTTTTCCCATAGACTTGCATTAGTGCCAGATTGCGCCGGATGACATTGCGTTTTGTCTGGTTTTCGCCGGATCCGGCAAATCTGCCATTTCCGGTTTCTGGAAAAAACCTCCATAGCAACGTCGGCGCTTCCGGCTGTTTGCTAGAATGGAAGCCTATGGGAGCCGGAAGGTGCCGGATCCAGAAAATGATGGATTCCGGCGCTGGATTCCGTTTTTTTAAACTGAGCATGCTCCAATTTTTTTTTATCCAATAATCTAGATAGGCTAGCCAAATCCGTCGGAAAAACTGATCCGTCGCATCAGTTTTTCACAATCTGCGCCGGATCCGGTTTTTCCAACATTCGCCGGATTGTGCCTGATGCAAAAAAACCTGATGTGTGAAAGTAGCCTTACTGTTGGACAGCAAACTTAACCTTAGTGATCAGTGCCAGGCAGCTGCCACCAAGGCAAAGAAAAATATCTTTGGGTTTGTAACAAGAAGCCCAGATGCTCACGGCCAGAAAAAAGTTTTACTGTAATACCAATCAAAAGACAGGCCACATATTATGTTTGGAAAAAAGCAACTTGGGGACAATTTAATTACAATGTTCATATATTTCAACGCATGATGATTCTTTACTGTACAAGCAGTGAGACTGGATCCTTCACTTTAAATGCAGTGAGACTATAGATTATTTACTGTACAAGCAGTAAGACTATGGAGTCTTTACAGTATGAGCAGTGAGACTATGGATTCTTTATTGTACAAGTAGTGAGACTATGGATTATTTACCGTACGAGCAGTGAGACTATGGATTCTTTACTATACGAGCAGTGAGACTATGGATTATGTACTGTAAGAATTGTAAGTCTATGGTTTCTTTACTTGGCTCACAGTAAGATTACGGATTCTATACTGGACAACTAGTGATATTATGGATTCTTTACTTTACGAGCAGTAAGACTATACATTATTTCTTTTATTGTATGAGAAGTGAGACTAGACTCTTTACTGTATAAGTACTGGGACTGGAATATTTACTGCACAAGCAGTGAGACTATGGATTATTTACTGTACAAGCAGTGAGATTTGGGATTATTTAGTGTCCAAACATCGAGACTATATATTATCTTCTGTGTTCTATACATTCAGTGAATCTATGGGTTCTTTACTATATGAGTAGTGAGACTAAAGAGTCTTTACTGTACAAGCATGTCTATAGATTATTTAATGTATTAGCAGTGAGACTATGGATTCTTCAATATATGAGTAGTGATACTATGGATTCTTTATGAGTAGCAAAATTATGGATTCTTTACTGTACAAGCAGTTATACGACTACTTTCTTTATGGTATGAGTAGTGAGACCATGGAGTATTTATTTTACAAGCAGTCAGAGTATAGATTCTTTACTGTACAAGCAGTAAGACTATGGATTATTTATTATACAAGCAGTCAGAGTATAGATTCTTTACTGTGCAGGCAGTGAGACTATGGATTATTTACTGTATTAGTAGTGAGACTATAGATTCCTTACTGTTCAGGAATTGAAGCTATGGATTCTTTACTGCACAGGCAGTGAGACTTTGGATTATTTACTGTATTAGTAGTGAGACCATAGATTCCTTACTGTTCAGGCATTGAAGCTATGGATTCTTTACTGCACAGGCAGTGAGACTATGGATTATTTACTGTATTAGTAGTGAGACTATAGATTCCTTACTGTTCAGGCATTGAAGCTATGGATTCTTTACTGCACAGGCACTGAGACTTTGGATTATTATACAAGCAGTCAGACTATAGATTCTTTACTATATAGGCAGTGAGACTATACATTCTTTACTGTACATGCAGTGAGACTATGGATTATTTACTGCATTAGTAGTGAGACTACGGATTATTTACTGTACAGGCAGTGAGACTATGGATTATTTATGCTACAAGTAGTGACATTATGGCTTCTTTACTGTATGAACAGTATGTACAGCAAAACTGCACAGGGCTAATTTACTGCACAGGGCTAAAGAGGGTCGGGATGCCTTTCTGAAAACTGTAATATCATAGGTTAAGGGCACAAGATTTCTGCAGATAGGAGATTGAAACAGGGAAGTAGACTGATTGCCCTATGAAATTGGGAAGGAATATTTACCCTAATATCGGATAGAATTATAGTGTGGACTAGTAGACCCCGAGTCTGTGTTAACCCTTACAAAGTACGACGTACATATTGATGTAAGACTGAAAACATAGAAATAAATTGTGGATGGGCGATAGCTGCCGTTCTCGATGTTCGATGTAATTTACATTTTTCTTCTTAAATTTTCATCAATATTTATAGTTAAAGAAATAGAAAACATTCATTTGTTAGTGATGAGCAAACTTTGCTTTATTCTCCAATGCCTAGAATGAAATGATAAAACTGACATATCCCTGCTCCCTAAAATATGCAAAAATATTATTTCAGTTTTAAAAAATAAAATAAAGTCATCTAATTTGATAATCTTCAAAATTCAAGACATTTTATTCTTTTTTTCTCCTTTTTAAAATTTAAATACAAATATCATTGGCATTTATTTTATGCTTTTCTTCTGTTTACTATAATATTAGCTTTTTTTCTCCTATGTAAAAAAATATTTTTCCATTTTCTTGTCCTGTATTTAGTCACATTGTTACTTACTTGTTAGATTCCGGGAGTGTTAGTCCAGGTGCTCATGGCTTTTCGTTCCCATAGACATGACCTAAGAGACTAAGCGGAGTCTCCGCTGTGAACCATCTGATTGTCGCTGCGCCGATCTCTGTCCTTTATAGTCTAGAGGAAAAATAGGATCGTTCTTCTCCAGATAATTGTCAGCTGCCAATAAAGATCTAGTGTTCAGCATCTGCGTTCTGGACGGATACATTCCCTGGGATCTGAAGCCAAAGAATGTTACATGCATGAAGTTCTACCTGTGCGGGGCGGAATCTCTCCATCATGAAAATGTAGAACTACTTGAAAAATTAAATAAAAGTTTAAAATGTAAAATTCCTCCCCCCCCCCCCAGCGTCTCAGTGAAAATGCTGCTCTTCTTGGTCTTTGATTACAAGCTGCTAAAACGTGACCACTGCAGACAATCAATAACCTGAAAGTGTTCATTTACCGTACTACTGACATCCTGACATCCATTGTTGAAAGGTGATGATGAATAATGAGTGCAGCTCTGCAGTATAATACAGGATCAGTAATGTAATGTATGTACACAGTGACTGCACCAGCAGAATAGTGAGCGCAGCTCTGGAGTATAATACAGGATGTAACTCAGGATCAGTAATGTAATGTATGTACACAGTGACTGCACCAGCAGAATAGTGAGTGCAGCTCTGGAGTATAATACAGGATGTAACTCAGGATCAGTAATGTAATGTATGTACACAGTGACTGCACCAGCAGAATAGTGAGTGCAGCTCTGGGGTATAATACAGGATGTAACTCAGGATCAGTAATGTAATGTATGTACACAGTGACTGCACCAGCAGAATAGTGAATGCAGCTCTGGGGTATAATACAGGAGGTAGCTCAGGATCAGTAATGTAATGTATGTACACAGTGACTGCACCAGCAGAATAGTGAGCGCAGCTCTGGAGTATAATACAGGATGTAACTCAGGATCAGTAATGTAATGTATGTACACAGTGACTGCACCAGCAGAATAGTGAGTGCAGCTCTGGAGTATAATACAGGATGTAACTCAGGATCAGTAATGTAATGTATGTACACAGTGACTGCACCAGCAGAATAGTGAGTGCAGCTCTGGGGTATAATACAGGATGTAACTCAGGATCAGTAATGTAATGTATGTACACAGTGACTGCACCAGCACAATAGTGAGTGCAGCTCTGGGGTATAATACAGGAGGTAGCTCAGGATCAGTAATGTAATGTATGTACACAGTGACTGCACCAGCAGAATAGTGAGTGCAGCTCTGGGGTATAATACAGGGTGTAACTCAGGATCAGTAATGTAATGTATGTACACAGTGACTGCACCAGCAGAATAGTGAGTGCAGCTCTGGAGTATAATGCAGGAAGTAACTCAGGATCAGTAATGTAATGTATGTACACAGTGACCGCACCAGCAGAATAGTGAGTGCAGCTCTGGAGTATAATACAGGATGTAACTCAGGATCAGTAATGTAATGTATGTACACAGTGACTGCACCAGCAGAATAGTGAGTGCAGCTCTGGGGTATAATACAGGAGGTAGCTCAGGATCAGTAATGTAATGTATGTACACAGTGACTGCACCAGCAGAATAGTGAGTGCAGCTCTGGGGTATAATACAGGGTGTAACTCAGGATCAGTAATGTAATGTATGTACACAGTGACTGCACCAGCAGAATAGTGAGTGCAGCTCTGGAGTATAATGCAGGAAGTAACTCAGGATCAGTAATGTAATGTATGTACACAGTGACTGCACCAGCAGAATAGTGAGTGCAGCTCTGGGGTATAATACAAGATTTAACTCAGGATCAGGAATGTAATGTCAGTACACAGTGACTGCACCAGCAGAATAGTGAGTGCAGCTCTGGGAGTATAATACAGCATGTAACTCAGGATCAGTAATGTAATGTATGTACACAGTGAGTGCAGCTCTGGGGTATAATACAGGATGTAACTCAGGATCAGTAATGTAATGTATGTACACAGTGACTGCACCAGCAGAATAGTGAGTGCAGGTATGGAGTATAATACAGGATGTAACTCAGGATCAGTAATGTAATGTATGTACACAGTGACTGCACCAGCAGAATAGTGAGTGCAGCTCTGGAGTATAATACAGGATGTAACTCAGGATCAGTAATGTAATGTATGTACACAGTGACTGCACCAGCAGAATAGTGAGTGCAGCGCTGGGGTATAATACAGGATGTAACTCAGGATCAGTAATGTAATGTATGTACACAGTGACTGCACCAGCAGAATAGTGAGTGCAGCTCTGCAGTATAATACAGGAGGTAACTCAGGATCAGTAATGTAATGTATGTACACAGTGACTGCACCAGCAGAATGGTGAGTGCAGCTCTGGGGTATAATACAGGATGTAACTCAGGATCAGTAATGTAATGTATGTACACAGTGACTGCAGCAGCAGAATAGTGAGGGCAGCTCTGGGGTATAATGCAGGATGTAACTCAGGATCAGTAATGTAATGTATGTACACAGTGACTGCACCAGCAGAATATTGAGTGCAGCTCTGGAGTATAATACAGGATGTAACTCAGGATCAGTAATGTATTGTATGTACACAGTGACTGCACCAGCAGAATAGTGAGGGCAGCTCTGGGGTATAATGCAGGATGTAACTCAGGATCAGTAATGTAATGTATGTACACAGTGACTGCACCAGCAGAATAGTGAGTGCAGCTCTGGGGTATAATACAGGATGTAACTCAGGATCAGTAATGTAATGTATGTACACAGTGACTGCACCAGTAGAATAGTGAGTGCAGCTCTGGGGTATAATACAGGAGGTAACTCAGGATCAGTAATGTATTGTATGTACACAGTGACTGCACCAGCAGAATAGTGAGGGCAGCTCTGGGGTATAATGCAGGATGTAACTCAGGATCAGTAATGTAATGTATGTACACAGTGACTGCACCAGCAGAATAGTGAGTGCAGCTCTGGAGTATAATACAGGATGTAACTCAGGATCAGTAATGTAATGTATGTACACAGTGACTGCACCAGTAGAATAGTGAGTGCAGCTCTGGGGTATAATACAGGAGGTAACTCAGGATCAGTAATGTAATGTATGTACACAGTGACCGCACCAGCAGAATAGTGAGTGCAGCTCTGGAGTATAATACAGGATGTAACTCAGGATCAGTAATGTAATGTATGTACACAGTGACTGCACCAGCAGAATAGTGAGTGCAGCTCTGGAGTATAATACAGGAGGTAACTCAGGATCAGTAATGTAATGTATGTACACAGTGACTGCACCAGCAGAATACTGAGTGCAGCTCTGGAGTATAATGCAGGATGTAACTCAGGATCAGTGCAAGATAAATTAAAAAGTAGACTGAGAAATCTATGTATGAAGGCAGTAATAGCTGAAAATCTTAGCTAACATGTTCATCAATTAATAATAATAGAAATGATTTTAAGAGGTAAATATCTTCTAGCATTAGCTGGTGAATTTGAGGTTGGAGATCACTGTTGTAGATCGTTACCATCCCTGGAAAGAGGTGCATGTATTTTTTTTCCTGGAATTGGCAGTGATAGATGACCTGTTCACTAAAAGGGGACTTTTTACCTTACCATGTGACTTTTACATTTACTTTGCACCCACATCCTCTTTCCTTTAGGACATTGCAATGTAAGCTTTTGCCTATACTTATCAAATTTAGTACTTCAGCCTCTGACACAGTTTCTTTAATTTGTTTTGCGCTTTCCTTTTCTGTTTTTTTCTTCCTTTGCTTTAGCCCTTTCCTTTTCCCTGGTTTCATCTTTTTCCTTTATTGTTTCCTGGTTACTTCCTTTTTTTCTTTGCTGTCTACTCTTCGGTGGTTTCATCCCTTTCCTTTCCCTGGCTTCTTCTTTTCCTTTACACATTTCTGTTCGGTGATTTCATCCCTTTCATTTCCCTTTCTGATTTCCTTGTTTCATCTCTTTCCTTTCCCTGGTTTCTTTCTTTTCCTTTGTACTTTCCTCTTTCCTGGTTTCATCCTTTTCCTTTTGCTGATTTCTTCCTTTTTCCTTTCACTTTCCTCTTTCCTGATTTCATCCCTTTCCTTTCTCTTGTTTCTTTCTTTTCCTTTGTACTTTCCGCTCTCCTGGTTTCATCCCTTTCGTTTCCCTGATATCTTCTTTTTTTCCTTTTCACTTTCTGCTTCGGTGGTTTCATCCCTTTCCTTTCCCTTGTTTCTTCCTTTTCCTTTGTACTTTCCTTTTTCCCGGTTTCATCCATTTCCTTTACCTGGTTTCTTTCTTTTCCTTTGTAGTCTCCTCTTCAGTGGTTTCATCCCTTCACTTTCCCTGCTTTCCTTCTTTTCTTTTGCACTTTCCTCTTTCCTGGATTCATCCCTTTCCTTTCCCTGGTTTCTTTCGTTTCATTTGCACTTTCCTCTTTCCTGGTTTCATCCCTTTACTTTCCCTGGTTTCTTTCTTTTCCTTTGCACTTTCCTGGCTTCATCCGTTTCCTTTCCCTGGTTTCTTTCTTTTCTTTTGCGCTTACCTCTTTCCTGGTTTCATCCCTTTCCTTTCCCTGGTTTATTTTTTTTCCTTTGCATTTTCCTCTTTCCTGGTTTCATCCCTTTCCTTTCCCTGGTTTCTTTATTTTCCTTTGTACTTTCCTTTTTCCCGGTTTCATCCATTTCCTTTCCCTGGTTTCTTTCTTTTCCTTTGTAGTCTCCTCTTCAGTGGTTTCATCCCTTCACTTTCACTTTCCCTGCTTTCCTTTTCTTTTGCACTTTCCTCTTTCCTGGATTCATCCCTTTCCTTTCCCTGGTTTCTTTCATTTCATTTGCATTTTCCTCTTTCCTGGTTTCATCCCTTTACTTTCCCTGGTTTCTTTTTTTTTCCTTTGCACTTTCCTGGCTTTATCTGTTTCCTTCCCCTGGTTTCTTTTTTTTCCTTTGTACTTTCCTCTTTCCTGGATTCAACCCTTACCTTTCCCTGGTTTCTTTCTTTTCCTTTGCACTTTCCTCTTTCCCAGTTTCATCCCTTTCCTTTCCCTGGTTTCTTTCTTTTCCTTTGCACTTTCCTCTTTCCCGGCTTCAACCCTTTTCCTTTCCCTGGTTTCTTTCTTTTCCTTTGTACTTTCCTCTTTCCTGGATTCAACACTTTCCTTTCCCTGGTTTCTTTCTTTTCATTTGCACTTTCCTCTTTCCCAGTTTCATCCCTTTCCTTTCCCTGGTTTCTTTCTTTTCCTTTGCACTTTCCTCTTTCCCGGTTTCAACCCTTTTCCTTTCCCAGGTTTCTTTCTTTTCCTTTATACTTTCCTCTTTCCTGGATTTAACCCTTTCCTTTCCCTGGTTTCTTTCTTTTCCTTTGCACTTTCCTCTTTCCCGGTTTCAACCCTTTTCCTTTCTTTTCCTTTATACTTTCCTCTTTCCCAGATTCAACCCTTTCCTTTCCCTGGTTTCTTTCTTTTCATTTGCACTTTCCTCTTTCCCAGTTTCATCCCTTTCCTTTCCCTGGTTTCTTTCTTTTCCTTTGCACTTTCCTCTTTCCCGGTTTCAACCCTTTCCTTTCCCTGGTTTCTTTCTTTTCATTTGCACTTTCCTCTTTCCCAGCTTCATCTCTTTCCTTTCCCTGGTTTCTTTCTTTTCCTTTCGATTATCCTCTTTCCTGGTTTCATCCCTTTCCTTTCCCTGGTTTCTTTTTTTTCCTTTGCACTTTCCTCTTTCCTGGTTTCATCCCTTTCCCTGGTTTCTTTCTTTTCCTTTGGATTATCCTCTTTCCTGGTTTCATCCCTTTCCTTTCCCTGGTTTCTTTTTTTTCCTTTGCACTTTCCTCTTTCCTGGTTTCATCCCTTTCCCTGGTTTCTTTCTTTTCCTTTGCACTTTCCGCTGCATGATTTCAAAGTATAGGGTGGGCCATGTATATGGATAACCCTAATTAAAGTGGGAATGATTGGTGATATAAACTTCCTGTTTGTGGCACATTAGTATATTTGAGGGGGAAAACTTCAAGATGGGTGGTGACCATGGTGGCCATTTTGTAGTCAGCCATTTTGTATCCAACTTTATATATGGTCCACCCAGGAGTATCCATATAAATGGCCCACCCTGTATAACCAAGTTTACTTCATAAAGAAAAAATAAAATAATTTTAATGATGGAAGTTTTTCTTTAAAAAGACACAACAGACATCGTCATGAATATATTAATTTACCTCTCTGAAATGCATAACTGGAAACCTGTGAAAATCAGATTGTCTGTAAGTGACTAATAAATGTAATCTTCCCAGATTATCTTACTGAGGAAAAACACAATGTTATTGCTGTCTGTAACCAGATCTATCATTCAGGCCAAATGTATAAAACCCGCAGATGAATCTAGAATCTGCACCATTCAGGAGACTGGCAGTTTGTATTTCAGCGCAGGCTGTCTATACATGTTACTATCTACATGAGAATGGGCCAGAAATAGAATTCACTTAGTCCGAGCAGCGAGCGATGGCGAATCTGATAGAAATGCAGGAATGAGGGACGTCTTTCTCTGTCCCAGGGTAACCGGAGCGGGTATATTCAGCTCATCCTGGACAGTTATTATGTAACAACTTTTAATTAGATCTTATGTTTCTTCCTTTCTTAAGTGAAGAATTAAACCTTCTGGTAAACATTGTATCAAAGTCAGATCTTTTGGGTCTTGTCTATGTCTTTGGACCAATTTTTGATAATATTTTTTATTATAATCCAAATCGGATTATTATCAGCGATTGTCCTATTGAAAAGTTAAGAAATGTCTTCTAAGCAGAGTTGATGCAAATCGATTTCCATTCCTGGAGGAACACCACATGTGCGTTATGTCCGCCAATCAAAACAAGAGCGGCGGATGCCCGGACGTAGGAGGCGATTGTCAGGGCTTCCAACCAGCAACCACAGATTACTGACGTGGTCGATACACCGGGTCCAGCTAATTGATTTGCACCGCCTCTTATTCTGGGTAAAGTTTTTTCAGCCCCAAACAGTCTAGTGCAATTGAATGGACAGTTCGTGAATGATCAGATATGTGAAAAGGAGACCCCACTCCTATTGTAGAAGTTCAGATTTGGATATGAATATGTCTTCCCTCTAAGGAGTCTGTAGGCAGAAGAAAAAGAAGACGACTGCTGGGTCACATGGTTATCTTTATTGCATTATTTTCCAGATATAGAGAGAGAAATATAAATCCTAAGTACCCTAAGTGAACAGAGGTGGAAGGAACGAAATACAAATGAAGGAAGGAATGGAAAGGAAAATAAGGGAAATAAAGGGGAAGAAAGGGGAGTATTTGCTTTTACACAGGTATCAACCGCAGCCACTGGCGGATACAGACACAAGTGTGCCCCTGAGCAAGAACAGTAAATGGGCCCTTTGCTGTCTAAAAGCTTATCATAATGAACAACCCCACCTGCTTTGGAGGTGGAAATGGGCCCCTTTACCTCTTTGGCCCCTGTGCAGTGGCACACATTGCACCAATGATATGTCTGCCCCTGTGAGTCACAGCCACGCAGCAAGACCACAACAGTCCGTGCTGTAGTCATCAAACCAAAAATGGCATCACCAAGAAAGAGAAGAGGCACGATGGATGGCCCGATTCTTATATGGGGGCACTGTGAATGTCACAATTATTATGGGAGCAATGTGCTTCACTTTCATGGAGGCACCGTGACTGTCACTATTATGGTGGTACTGTGGTTAATTGTTCTAGAGGATGTCACAGTTATGGGGGCATTACGTAGTCACTGTTATTAGGGTACTGAGGATGTCACAGTTATGGGGGCACTATGGAGTCACTGTTACTAGGGTGCTGAAGATGTCACAGTTATGGGGCACTATGCAGTGACTGTTATTAGAGTGCTGATGATGTCATAGTTATGGGGGCACTATGCAATCACTGTCATTAGGGTACTGAGGCTGTCACATTTATGGGAGCACTATGCAGTCACTGTTATTAGGGTACTGATAATGTCACAGTTATGGTACTGAAAATGTCAGTTATGGTGCACTATGCAATCACTTATTATCGTACTGAGGATGTCACAGTTATGGGAGCACTATACAGTCACTGTTATTAGGGTACTGAGGATGTCACAGTTATGGTGCACTATGCAGTCACTCTTATTAGGGTACTAAGGATGTCACGATTATGGGGGCACTATACAGTCACTGTTATTATGGTACTGAGGATGCCACAGTTATGGGAGCACTATGCAGTCACTTATTAGGGTACTAAGGATGTCACGATTATGGGGGCACTATGCAGTCACTGTTATTATGGTACTGAGGATGCCACAGTTATGGGAGCACTATGCAGTCACTTATTAGGGTACTAAGGATGTCACGATTATGGGGGCACTATACAGTCACTGTTATTATGGTACTGAGAATGTCACAGTTATGGGAGCACTATGTAGTCACTTATTAGGGTACTAAGGATGTCACAATTATGGGGGCACTGTACAGTCAAAGTTATAAGGGTACTGAGGATGCCACAGTTATGGGAGCACTATGCAGTCACTTATTAGGGTACTAAAGATGTCACGATTTATGTGGGCACTATGCAGTCAATGTTATTAGGGTACTGAGGATGCCACAGTTATGGGAGCACTATGCAGTCACTTATTAGGGTACTAAGGATGTCACGATTTATGTGGGCACTATACAGTCAATGTTATTAGGGTACTGAGGATGTCACAGTTATGGGAGCACTATGCAGGCACTGTTATTAGAGTGCTGATGATGTCATAGTTATGGGGGCACTATGCAATCACTGTTATTAGGGTACTGAGGATGTCACAGTTATGGGACCACTATGCAGTCACTGTTATTAGGGTACTGGGAATGTTACAGTTATGGGAACGCTATACAGTCACTGTTATTAGGGTACTGAGGATGTCACAATTATGGGAGCACTATGCAGTCACTGTTATTAGGGTACTGGGAATGTTACAGTTATGGGAACGCTATACAGTCACTGTTATTAGGGTACTGAGGATGTCACAGTTATGGGACCACTATGCAGTCACTGTTATTAGGGTACTGGGAATGTTACAGTTATGGGAACGCTATACAGTCACTGTTATTAGGGTACTGAGGATGTCACAGTTATGGGACCACTATGCAGTCACTGTTATTAGGGTACTGGGAATGTTACAGTTATGGGAACGCTATACAGTCACTGTTATTAGGGTACTGAGGATCATGTCTATAGGTCCTATGTGTGACCAATTTTAAATGTTTTTAATTGTGTGCTCTATGTGGTTTTTTTTTGTCCATAAGTGTCATTTCAATAAAGATTATATTTTCATATTTAATCCATTGCCTTGGGTGATCCCCGTTTATGGTCTATTTCTTGTCTTGTTTCTCATGGTCCAGTATAGCATAGATCTGGTTGGATCCCCTTTCCCTTTGTGGTGCCCCCGCTTTAGTTACTATATGGTACTGAGGATGTCACAGTTATGGTGCACTACGCAGTCAGTTATTAGGGTACCGAGGATTTCACAATTATGGGAGCACTATGCAGTCACTGTTATTATGGTACTGAGGATGTCACGATTATGGGAGCACTATGCAGTCACTGTTATTATGGTACTGAGGATGTCACAGTTATGGAGCACTATGCAGTCACTGTTATTAGGCTACCGATGATGTCAGTTATGGGGTACTATGCAGTCACTATTATTAGGGTACCGAGGATGTCACGATTATGGGGGCACTATGCAGTCACAGTTATGGTACTGAGGATGTCAGTTATGGTGCACTATGCAGTCACTTATTATCGTACTGAGGATGTCACAGTTATGGTGCACTATGCAGTCACTGTTATTAGAGTACTGAGGATGTCACGATTATGGGGGCACTATACAGTCACTGTTATTATCGTACTGAGGATGTCACGATTATGGGGGCACTATACAGTCACTGTTATTATGGTACTGAGGATGTCACAGTTATGGGAGCACTATGTAGTCACTTATTAGGGTACTAAGGATGTCACAATTATGGGGGCACTATACAGTCAAAGTTATAAGGGTACTGAGGATGCCACAGTTATGGGAGCACTATGCAGTCACTTATTAGGGTACTAAAGATGTCACGATTTATGTGGGCACTATACAGTCAAAGTTATTAGGGTACTGAGGATGCCACAGTTATGGGAGCACTATGCAGTCACTTATTAGGGTACTAAGGATGTCACGATTTATGTGGGCACTATACAGTCAATGTTATTAGGGTACTGAGGATGTCACAGTTATGGGGCACTATGCAGTCACTGTTATTAGGGTACTGAGGATGTCACAGTTATGGGAGCAACAATGCAGTCACTGTTATTAGGGTACTGAGGATGTCACAGTCATGGGGCATTATACAGTCACTGTTATTAGGGTAGTGAGGATGTCACAGTTATGGGGCACTATGCAGTCACTGTTAATAGGGTACTGAGGATGTCACAGTCATGGGGCACTATACAGTCACTGTTATTAGGGTAGTGAGGATGTCACAGTTATGGGGCACTATGCAGGCAATGTTATTAGGGTACTGAGGATGTCACAGTCATGGGGCACTATACAGTCACTGTTATTAGGGTAGTGAGGATGTCACAGTTATGGGAGCACTATGCAGTCACTGTTATTGGAGTACTGAGGATGTCACAGTTATGGGGCACTATGCAGGCAATGTTATTAGGGTACTGAGGATGTCACAGTTATGGGAGCACTATGCAGTCACTGTTATTGGAGTACTGAGGATGTCACAATTATGGGAGCACTATGCAGGCACTGTTATTAGGGTACTGAGGATGTCACAGTTAAGGGGGCACTATGCAATCACTGTTATTAGGGTACTGAGGATGTCACAGTTAAGGGGGCACTATGCAGTCACTGTTATTAGAGTACTGAGGATGTCACAGTTATGGGAGCACTATGCAGTCACTGTTATTAGAGTACTGAGGATGTCACAGTTAAGGGGGCACTATGCAGGCACTGTTATTAGGGTACTGAGGATGTCACAGTTATGGGGCACTATGCAGGCACTGTTAATAGGGTACTGAGGATGTCACAGTTAAGGGGACACTATGCAGTCACCGTTACACATTTGTGGGTGTGGTCTACATTTAAGAGGTGGAGTTTTGCTAAAATCACTGCACTTTCTAGAAGTTGGTTAGTTTAGAGCCCAGGGGGATGGAAAAGGAAGAAATAACACAACCCCCCCTCCTAACACGCATTATATATTCTCTGTCGCTCTTTCTTTCTTTCTCTTCCAGCCTCACGAGCTCTTTCTTTGGTCTCTCAGGAGCCGGGAGTAGTCAATCATCCCCAGCAGATGCTTGTCGTAGTGAGACATGATATGATAGATCTCCTCCTCATCCAGCACAATATTACACAGCTTCACCACAGACCTGAACTCCGGGAGGCTGAGGAGGCCACATCCATCCTGGTCCATCTTCAGACAGGACTGGAGAAGATTCCTCCACTCTGCGCTGGAGATCTATAGGGATCAGGGAGACATTTCATCAGGACGGTGACAGGATGAGATATAGTCTCTGCTCATACAGCAAAGAACCCACAGTCCTACTGCTTGTACAGTAAAGAATCCATACATTGTGCACAGAATTATCAGATGGAGAGGATTGAGCAGGGTGTATATATGTGTGAGTGTATACAGTGGGGAAAAAGTATTTAGTCAGCCCCCAATTGTGCAAGTTCTCCCACTTATAGAGATGAGAGAGGCCTGTAATTGACATCATAGGTAGACCACAACTATGAGAGTCACAATGAGAAAACAAATCCAGAAAATCACCTTGTCTGATCTGGAAGATTTATTTTGCTAATTATGGTGGAAAATAAGTATTTGGTCATTAACAAAAGTTCATCGCAATATTTTGTTATATCTCCTTTGTTGGCAATGACATAATTCCATAAGTCTGTGAACCCCTCTAGATGGTATAACATGACATTGCCACAAAGCCGTGTAGATATTGGCCCATGATTCGGAGATTCTCCAGTGTCTTAGTGTTGGTGAACACTCCCGATACCTTCTGCCGCAGTTGGACAGTGATGGCGTTAAGGATACGGGCGGTTTCGTTGATGGCGCCTTTCCCTTCTGTCTTCATCGCTTCTTTTCCACTTTGGTTATTTATGTTCCTTCCAGTCTGATACGGCTGAAGAAACTTCACATAGGAAACCCTGCAAGAAAAAAAACCATCACACAGAAGCTAATGGCAAAAAGTGAAATTACAAGCCATATTTGGGCAAACTTACAAAATCAGCAAGGGATCCAATACTTATTTCCCCCACTGTATATAGGCATATACAGTTAAGTCCATATATATTTGGACAGAGACAACATTTTTCTAATTTTGGTTATAGACATTACCACAATGAATTTTAAACAAAACAATTCCGGTGCAGTTGAAGTTCAGACTTTCAGCTTTTATTTGAGGGTATCCACATTAAAATTGGATGAAGGGTTTAGGAGTTTCAGCTCCTTAACATATGCCACCCTTTTTTAAAGGGACCAAAAGTAATTGGACAGATTCAATAATTTAATATAAAATGTTCATTTCTAGTACTTGGTTGAAAACCCTTTGTTGGCAATGACTGCCTGAAATCTTGAACTCATGGACATCACCAGACGCTGTGTTTCCTCCTTTTTGATGCTCGGCCTTCACTGTGGGGGTTTCCAGTTGCTGTTTGTTTGTGGTCTTTCTGTCTGAAGTTTAGTCTTTAACAAGTGAAATGCTGCTCAGTTGGGTTGAGATCAGGTGACTGACTTGGCAATTTAAGAATATTCCACTTCTTTGATTTAATAAACTCCTGGGTTGCTTTGGCTTTATGTTTTGGGTCATTGTCCATCTGTAGTATGAAACGACGACCAATCAGTTTGGCTGCATTTGGCTGGATCTGAGCACACAGTATGGCGGCTCTGAAGACCTCAGAATTCATTCGGCTGCTTCTGTCCTGTGTCACATCATCAATAAACACTAGTGACCCAGTGCCACTGGCAGCCATGCATGCCCGCGCCATCACACTGCCTCCGCCGGGTTTATGCATGCCCGCGCCATCACACTGCCTCCGCCGGGTTTATGCATGCCCGCGCCATCACACTGCCTCCGCCGTGTTTACAGATGATGTGCGATGCTTTGGATCATGAGCTGTACACGCCTTCACCATACTTTTCTCTTTCCATCATTCTGGTGGAGGTTGATCTTGGTTCCATCTGTCCATAGAATGTTCTTCCAGAACTGTGCGGCTTTTTTAGATGTTTTTTAGCCTTTTTATTCTTGATGATTATGAGTGGCTGCACCGTGCAGTGAACCCTCTGTAGTTACTTTCATGCAGTCTTCTCTATATGGTGGATTTGGATATTGATCCGCCGACCTCCTGGAGAGTGTTGGTCACTTGGTCGGCTGTTGTGAGGGGGTTTCTCTTCACCATGGAGATTATTCTGCGATCATCCACCACTGTTGTCTTCCGTGGGCGCCCAGGTCTTTTTGCATTGATGAGTTCACCAGTGCTTTCTTTCTTTCTCAGGATGGACCAAACTGTAGATTTTGCCACTCCTAATATTGTAGCAATTTCTCGGATGGGTTTTTTCTGTTTTCGCAGCTTAAGGATGGCTTGTTTCACCTGTATGGAGAGCACCTTTACCGCATGTTTACTTCACAGCAAAACCTTCCAAATGCAGCACCACACCGCAAATCAACTCCAGGCCTTTTATCTGCTTAATTGAGAATGACATAACAAAGGGATTGCCCACACCTGTCCATGAAATAGCCCTGGAGTCAATTGTCCAATTACTTTTGGTCCCTTTAAAAACAGGGTGGCACATGTTAAGGAGCTGAAACCCCTAAACCCATCATCCAATTTTAATGTGGATACCCTCAAATGAAAGCTGAAAGTCTGAACTTCAACTGCATCTGAATTGTTTTGTTTAAAATTCATTGAGGTAATGTCTATAACCAAAATTAGAAAAATGTTGTCTCTGTCCAAATATATATGGACTTAACTGTACCACGTGTACCTACCTGTTCTGCCCGTCACTAAACTTGGCCATGATGGTGTCGCACTGGTGTTTGGTCAGGTCTGGACTCATCTCTTGGATCTTATCCAGAAATTCTTCTCCAGTGATGAATCCAGAATTCTGGGGATCCAACTCCTTGAACTGGACCCAGAGGTCATCAAGAAGAAGCTTCACCTGGATGACAAGCGACATGACTGCTTAAGAAGAGGAGATCTACCCCCGCCCCGGGAATGTCTTCTGCTGCCATCCTCGTAAGGTTCCTCATTACTAATCATTAAAGGGTTTTATTAAATCTGGGTATAAAGTTCTGCAACTTTCTGATAAACTTTGGTCCCAATTAATTATTGATTTTGCGCCTATTTTTTAGTCTTGTTTTTCAAATTTTAAAGGTTTATTTTTGTGCTAAATTCCTCTTTTAAGCCTATTTTGGAATCTACTTTTGACTTATTTGTCTGTTTATTTCTCCGTTCACCGTCGTCATCGAGGTTTCTGTAATCCAGATATTTGTGGCTGATTTATTACTTGACACCTTTTAAAATATTGCTACATTTTTTGCACAAATCAACTCCGGTCTCCAATAGTGATTTTTTTTTTATGCCTGAAGCTTCAGCAAATACAAACATTTAATTGCTTTTATCCAGATGTATAATTCCAGTACAGCCTCAGTCCTCTGCTCACACTTGGGAGTTTGTTGCAGTGTATCAGTGCAGATCTTAGCAGTCAGAATAGTTGGTTGCTGCTGCGTTACATTGTTGCCAATTCAGCTGTGCCAGAAGCATGAAGTCTACAAGTATTTACCCTAAAATGGCCCTTTTCACAGACAGCAAGCAGAGATATTGCTAATAGTAAAGAACTAAATAACAAATGGGTGATTGGGGGATTTTATTATCCCTCATGTCATATTATTTTGCACAAGGGTTACTTTCACAACATATCTGTGCTAATTCCGACCTATTTTGTCGCCATGGTTAAAATGTTGCAAATGAAGAATTTTTGCAAACGTTTTCACAATGACAGTAGAAGACTGGCGCAGTGGACGGAACGCGAGATAGCGTGAACCCGTCCTAGCGCTGCGTGATTTATAGAGCGGAGCCGATGGTCCGCGCCCCTCCCCCGCTCTACGCCGTCTCGCGCCGTCTTCTCTGGTTTCTTGTTATAGTTTCCACCTTGACCCTTCTCTGCAGAATAAAAGCTTTTTAATGATTAGAATCGGAGCGTTCCCCCCCCCCTCGGAGCGGCGGATCCATTATCTCATCCGTCCACGTCTTTCCTAACACTGTGGTCATTGTCCGCTCAGTGTCCTCCTTTTTGCAGCTTGGAGCAGACACATTGTATTGTAAATGGGGGCAGCGCCTCCACCTCGCCGCACAAAGAGAACTTTTTTTTTTTTTTTAGCTCCATTAATGTACAGCTTATCGAGCCCCCAGATTTGGGGGCACTTAAGACTTGGAATCTGATCACTTTCCCCTACAACCTCACGATTACATTGTATCAAATATATCACGATATTTACAGGTGATTCCTAACATAAATGCACAACAAAAACTCCTGAAACTTTCTAATATAAGTTTGCATCTCATTTATCCACCATTTCCATTATCTGATTGCTGTCAGTGAAAGGGAATATTCTACTTCACATATAGGAGGTGAAAACCTGTACAGACCTAAAACTTCTCGCAGCAGAGGCCTCGTTACAGTTGTATCCATAATTGAAAATCCTCTATGAAGTAGACTGTGTTGATTGATAGTTTGTAACAATGTATCAATGCAGAAAAGATGTGTCAGTCTGAAGTTCAGGCTGCTTTGCTCGCAGAAGCTGAGATACAAATGTAACAAACCTCTAGCAGTGAGAAGTATAATGCTTGGACATGTTTCAGCCTCTGATATTGGGATTTTTAACCCCAAAAGGGAGAGTTTATGACCTCCCTAAGTCAAAAAGTTGCAAAGCACAGGGGTCAGTTTTGCAGAAACCTTTATTTTCTCCTTTTCTGGCCGCCCTATGGCTCATGGATGACATAGATTTCAGTTTCTGGCACATGTATAGCACAAAGATGTGGCATCTTTATTAACAATGTCTATTAATACATTAGCGGCACATTATGCCAGCAGGCTCTTGGTTCAAGTCTGACATATGACAGGGAGAAATTTACTATATTCATCTGCCCTGCATTCAGTGGTTTAAGACAGAGAACAATCGATTGCATACTCTGCAAAACAATCGGACTTCTCATGGCCAATAAAATCAGCTAAATCTGAGATGGGGGCGCCGTTGTATTGGTGTCTATGGAAGAAAGTCACTATTTGTGGTGAAAAGTGGTACTGCAGTTCACAAATCAAAGCTACCAAGCTCTGCAGGGAGTGATATAAAGGAAACACAGGAGTAAATACCAGGTATATATATATATATATATATATATATATATATATATATATATATATATATATATATATATATATATATATATATATATTACAGATTATTACCAATAGTATGTATACCCTATGTATAATATCACTGCTATACCCAGTACCACCTGTGTCAAAAAATGTAATGAAACCACTACATGGACAAAAGAAACATATACCAAATATGGATAAGACCAAAGGATACAAAAGATAACCGGGAATATTAAAAAATATAATTTATTATTGTGCAATAGCAGCCAAGACAAAAAATAAATAATAAATAAGAATTAAAATATAGATATATATAACCATACATACATATATATATATGTATATAATACATGTGTATTCGTATTAATTTTATGGGCACATAAAAAACCTCAATATATGAATCAAATGGGTAGGTCACAAAATAATAGTAGAAAATTATGGATACCCAGAAATAAAATAGTAATAGAAGGAACTTCTGGGTCCGAAACGCGCGTCGGGGTGTACTTCCTCATACATTTGGCGGTCCTGGTGATATTCCCCCAGTCTTTGATAGTAAGTAGCAACTGTCCATTCATTTATTTATCACTGTCCTGGTTGGATAGTGCTCGGTGTATCTGGCATACTTCCTTAGTACTGGCACATTATAATTAGCACATTGCACTTTCCCTTATGACATTTGCCCTATGTGAACCTTCACACTATATTGTTTACCAGCACAGTGCACTTTTTATAAGATTTATAAGATTTTTTCTATACATGTTTACACATAACACTTTGTAGCCAGTTAGTCCAGAGAAGGATATATATATATATTTTTTAATATCTATACCTTTTAGTAACATAGTAACATAGTAACATAGTTAGTAAGGCCGAAAAAAGACATTTGTCCATCCAGTTCAGCCCATATTCCATCATAATAAATCCCCAGATCTACGTCCTTCTACAGAACCTAATAATTGTATGATACAATATTGTTCTGCTCCAGGAAGACATCCAGGCCTCTCTTGAACCCCTCGACTGAGTTCGCCATCACCACCTCCTCAGGCAAGCAATTCCAGATTCTCACTGCCCTAACAGTAAAGAATCCTCTTCTATGTTGGTGGAAAAACCTTCTCTCCTCCAGACGCAAAGAATGCCCCCTTGTGCCCGTCACCTTCCTTGGTATAAACAGATCCTCAGCGAGATATTTGTATTGTCCCCTTATATACTTATACATGGTTATTAGATCGCCCCTCAGTCGTCTTTTTTCTAGACTAAATAATCCTAATTTCGCTAATCTGTCTGGGTATTGTAGTTCTCCCATCCCCTTTATTAATTTTGTTGCCCTCCTTTATACTCTCTCTAGTTCCATTATATCCTTCCTGAGCACCGGTGCCCAAAACTGGACACAGTACTCCATGTGCGGTCTAACTAGGGATTTGTACAGAGGCAGTATAATGCTCTCATCATGTGTATCCAGACCTCTTTTAATGCACCCCATGATCCTGTTTGCCTTGGCAGCTGCTGCCTGGCACTGGCTGCTCCAGGTAAGTTTATCATTAACTAGGATCCCCAAGTCCTTCTCCCTGTCAGATTTACCCAGTGGTTTCCCGTTCAGTGTGTAATGGTGATATTGATTCCCTCTTCCCATGTGTATAACCTTACATTTATCATTGTTAAACCTCATCTGCCACCTTTCAGCCCAAGTTTCCAACTTATCCAGATCCATCTGTAGCAGAATACTATCTTCTCTTGTATTAACTGCTTTACATAGTTTTGTATCATCTGCAAATATCGATATTTTACTGTGTAAACCTTCTACCAGATCATTAATGAATATGTTGAAGAGAACAGGTCCCAATACTGACCCCTGCGGTACCCCACTGGTCACAGCGACCCAGTTAGAGACTATACCATTTATAACCACCCTCTGCTTTCTATCACTAAGCCAGTTACTAACCCATTTACACACATTTTCCCCCAGACCAAGCATTCTCATTTTGTGTACCAACCTCTTGTGCGGCACGGTATCAAACGCTTTGGAAAAATCGAGATATACCACGTCCAATGACTCACCGTGGTCCAGCCTATAGCTTACCTCTTCATAAAAACTGATTAGATTGGTTTGACAGGAGCGATTTCTCATAAACCCATGCTGATATGGAGTTAAACAGTTATTCTCATTGAGATAATCCAGAATAACATCCCTCAGAAACCCTTCAAATATTTTACCAACAATAGAGGTTAGACTTACTGGCCTATAATTTCCAGGTTCACTTTTAGAGCCCTTTTTGAATATTGGCACCACATTTGCTATGCGCCAGTCCTGCGGAACAGACCCCGTCGCTATAGAGTCCCTAAAAATAAGAAATAATGGTTTATCTATTACATTACTTAGTTCTCTTAGTACTCGTGGGTGTATGCCATCCGGACCCGGAGATTTATCTATTTTAATCTTATTTAGCCGATTTCGCACCTCTTCTTGGGTTAATATACAATTTTTATATATATCGCTTACTATTTTATTTCTGGGTATCCATAATTTTCTACTATTATTTTGTGACCTACCCATTTGATTCATATATTGAGGTTTTTTATGTGCCCATAAAATTAATACGAATACACATGTATTATATATATATATATATATATGTATGGTTATATATATCTATATTTTAATTCTTATTTATTATTTATTTTTTGTCTTGGCTGCTATTGCACAATAATAAATTATATTTTTTAATATTCCCGGTTATCTTTTGTATCCTTTGGTGTAGGGAGTGATTACAGGACCTCACCTTTGTCTGCAGGAAATTTGCAATGATCTTGGTGTCAGAGTTAAGCTTCAAAGAGCGAATCAGGCAGTCAACATCGCCTCTCACCGGAGGAGAAATTTTAGCATTCGGAAAGCACGAAGAATTTATGGAAAAACCAAAATGGCGGACGAACTGCAAGAAGTCAACCGTCTGGTCTTGATTAAGAATGAGGATCTTCCAGATTCGCTGCACTTCTTCTCTGGAAATCTCTGGACTGACATTACATCTGCAATGTAAAGTAGAAGTGTAGAAGTTTTGAAATCCACATTTCAGGTGCAAAAGGTTAAACCCCATGAGCAAAAACTGAAAATCCAAATACTTCTCTAAGTTTTAAAAAATTTTTGTAACAATGTGAATATTTTTATTTTATGTTGGCCATGTGTTCTTTCCCTTCCCTGACAGAGAAGTATAAGACCAGAGCAACCAAAGATCCTTTATCACCGGATCCCGGCTGCCAGCAGGGTGGGCATGACTAAGGGGTCTGGTAGCAAAGATCAAAAAAGAGGCGGCTCGTTGACCTCCAGATCCTGTAACCACCGAACCTCCTCAATGTGCCCAATTAGCTTAAATTAGGTGAAAAAAAGAGGCCCCATTATATCTCTCGGCCTTGTCCATAAAGTAAACTATATGGGCCCGAAGTAACCATTCCTAATTACTGTGATTGCCCTGCCCCCCTGGCCCTATGCACTGTGCGTGCAGCCACAACCCCAATATGTCAGGGGCTTTCTCCACTGGCTCCCTCTCAGTTGGTGTTACCTCCTTCCAGGTGATGTTACTCTCAGGTGGTGTTACCTCCTTCCAGGTGATGTTACTCTCAGGTGGTGTTACCTCCTTCCAGGTGATGTTACTCTCAGGTGGTGTTACCTTCTTCCAGGTGATGTTACTCTCAGGTGGTGTTACCTTCTTCCAGGTGATGTTACTCTCAGGTGGTGTTACCTCCTTCCAGGTGATGTTACTCTCAGGTGGTGTTACCTCCTTCCAGGTGATGTTACTCTCAGGTGGTGTTACCTCCTTCCAGGTGATGTTACTCTCAGGTGGTGTTACCTCCTTCCAGGTGATGTTACTCTCAGGTGGTGTTACCTCCTTCCAGGTGATGTTACTCTCAGGTGGTGTTACCTCCTTCCAGGTGATGTTACTCTCAGGTGGTGTTACCTCCTTCCAGGTGATGTTACTCTCAGGTGGTGTTACCTCCTTCCAGGTGATGTTACTCTCTGGTGGTGTTACCTTCTTCCAGGTGATGTTACTCTCAGGTGGTGTTACCTTCTTCCAGGTGATGTCACTCTCAGGTGGTGTTATCTTCTTCCAGGTGATGTTACTCTCAGGTGGTGTTACCTTCTTCCAGGTGATGTCACTCTCAGGTGGTGTTATCTTCTTCCAGGTGATGTCACTCTCAGGTGGTGTTACCTTCTTCCAGGTAATGTTACTCTCAGGTGGTGTTACCTTCTTCCAGGTGATGTCACTCTCAGGTGGTGTTACCTTCTTCCAGGTGATGTCACTCTCAGGTGGTGTTATCTTCTTCCAGGTGATGTTACTCTCAGGTGGTGTTACCTTCTTCCAGGTAATGTTACTCTCAGGTGGTGTTATCTTCTTCCAGGTGATGTTACTCTCAGGTGGTGTTACCTTCTTCCAGGTAATGTTACTCTCAGGTGGTGTTACCTTCTTCCAGGTGATGTTACTCTCAGGTGGTGTTACCTTCTTCCAGGTGATGTCACTCTCAGGTGGTGTTACCTTCTTCCAGGTGATGTTACTCTCAGGTGGTGTTACCTTTTTCCAGGTGATGTTACTCTCAGGTGGTGTTACCTTTTTCCAGGTGATGTTACTCTCAGGTGGTGTTACCTTCTTCCAGGTGATGTTACTCTCAGGTGGTGTTACCTTCTTCCAGGTGATGTCACTCTCAGGTGGTGTTACCTTCTTCCAGGTGATGTTACTCTCAGGTGGTGTTACCTTTTTCCAGGTGATGTTACTTTCAGGTGGTGTTACCTTCTTCCAGGTGATGTTACTCTCAGGTGGTGTTACCTTCTTCCAGGTGATGTTACTCTCAGGTGGTGTTACCTTTTTCCAGGTGATGTTACTCTCAGGTGGTGTTACCTTCTTCCAGGTGATGTTACTCTCAGGTGGTGTTACCTTTTTCCAGGTGATGTTACTTTCAGGTGGTGTTACCTTCTTCCAGGTGATGTCACTCTCAGGTGGTGTTATCTTCTTCCAGGTGATGTTACTCTCAGGTGGTGTTACCTTCTTCCAGGTAATGTTACTCTCAGGTGGTGTTACCTTCTTCCAGGTGATGTTACTCTCAGGTGGTGTTACCTTCTTCCAGGTGATGTCACTCTCAGGTGGTGTTATCTTCTTCCAGGTGATGTTACTCTCAGGTGGTGTTATCTTCTTCCAGGTGATGTTACTCTCAGGTGGTGTTACCTTCTTCCAGGTGATGTTACTCTCAGGTGGTGTTACCTTCTTCCAGGTGATGTTACTCTCAGGTGGTGTTACCTTCTTCCAGGTAATGTTACTCTCAGGTGGTGTTACCTTCTTCCAGGTGATGTTACTCTCAGGTGGTGTTACCTTCTTCCAGGTAATGTTACTCTCAGGTGGTGTTACCTTCTTCCAGGTGATGTTACTCTCAGGTGGTGTTACCTTCTTCCAGGTGATGTTACGCTCAGGTGGTGTTACCTTCTTCCAGGTGATGTCACTCTCAGGTGGTGTTACCTTCTTCCAGGTGATGTCACCCTCAGGTGGTGTTACCTTCTTCCAGGTGATGTTACTGTCAGGTGGTGTTACCTTTTTCCAGGTGATGTTACTCTCAGGTGGTGTTACCTTCTTCCAGGTGATGTTACTGTCAGGTGGTGTTACCTTCTTCCAGGTGATGTCACTCTCAGGTGGTGTTACCTTCTTCCAGGTGATGTCACCCTCAGGTGGTGTTACCTTCTTCCAGGTGATGTTACTCTCAGGTGGTGTTACCTTTTTCCAGGTGATGTTACTTTCAGGTGGTGTTACCTTCTTCCAGGTGATGTTACTCTCAGGTGGTGTTACCTTCTTCCAGGTGATGTTACTCTCAGGTGGTGTTACCTTTTTCCAGGTGATGTTACTCTCAGGTGGTGTTACCTTCTTCCAGGTGATGTTACTCTCAGGTGGTGTTACCTTTTTCCAGGTGATGTTACTTTCAGGTGGTGTTACCTTCTTCCAGGTGATGTCACTCTCAGGTGGTGTTATCTTCTTCCAGGTGATGTTACTCTCAGGTGGTGTTACCTTCTTCCAGGTAATGTTACTCTCAGGTGGTGTTACCTTCTTCCAGGTGATGTTACTCTCAGGTGGTGTTACCTTCTTCCAGGTGATGTCACTCTCAGGTGGTGTTATCTTCTTCCAGGTGATGTTACTCTCAGGTGGTGTTATCTTCTTCCAGGTGATGTTACTCTCAGGTGGTGTTACCTTCTTCCAGGTGATGTTACTCTCAGGTGGTGTTACCTTCTTCCAGGTGATGTTACTCTCAGGTGGTGTTACCTTCTTCCAGGTAATGTTACTCTCAGGTGGTGTTACCTTCTTCCAGGTGATGTTACTCTCAGGTGGTGTTACCTTCTTCCAGGTAATGTTACTCTCAGGTGGTGTTACCTTCTTCCAGGTGATGTTACTCTCAGGTGGTGTTACCTTCTTCCAGGTGATGTTACGCTCAGGTGGTGTTACCTTCTTCCAGGTGATGTCACTCTCAGGTGGTGTTACCTTCTTCCAGGTGATGTCACCCTCAGGTGGTGTTACCTTCTTCCAGGTGATGTTACTGTCAGGTGGTGTTACCTTTTTCCAGGTGATGTTACTCTCAGGTGGTGTTACCTTCTTCCAGGTGATGTCACTCTCAGGTGGTGTTACCTTCTTCCAGGTGATGTCACCCTCAGGTGGTGTTACCTTCTTCCAGGTGATGTTACTGTCAGGTGGTGTTACCTTTTTCCAGGTGATGTTACTCTCAGGTGGTGTTACCTTCTTCCAGGTGATGTTACTCTCAGGTGGTGCTACCTTCTTCCAGGTGATGTTACTCTCAGGTGGTGCTACCTTCTTCCAGGTGATGTCACTCTCAGGTGGTGTTATCTTCTTCCAGGTGATGTTACTCTCAGGTGGTGTTACCTTCTTCCAGGTAATGTTACTCTCAGGTGGTGTTACCTTCTTCCAGGTGATGTTACTGTCAGGTGGTGTTACCTTTTTCCAGGTGATGTTACTCTCAGGTGGTGTTACCTTCTTCCAGGTGATGTTATTCTCTGGCAGAGGCTGATTTATCGTCAAGGCTCAAAGATTCCTCATGGCAGCACTGAACAGATGGGGGCGCTATTGGGTTACTTCAGGGTTTACGTCCTCCGCGCATACTTACCGTTTCAGCAGCTGGTACAAGGTTTCCGCCGTCAGTCTCCTTGTGTTCCACTTGTCCATGTCGGTGAAGTTCTGCTCCAGGGTCTCGTAGTTGTTTTTGACAAGGCGTCTGATGATTTCTGTGATCTGTAAAGTAATGACAACATGAGACGCCGTCTCCGATGAAACAAATCACAGACTTTCAGTTTCAGCATTGTCCTGTCCGTTATTGGAGCAGGTCGGAGACATTTTCACATTATTTGTCCTGATCACTAGCGGACTGTCCTGTGTGTCACACTGCGAAGGGTGGAATCAAGGGAAATTTGTTGTTCAAGTTTGCCCCTAGGGCGTCTTCCGACACAAAAGGTTGAAAATGACAAAAAAGGGGACGGATGTAAGGAAGCAAAAGTCTCACTGCTGCATCAAAAGATGAGCGATTCCGGAGATGTCACATCGGCTAAAACTTTATCGGCTAATATGTAAGATACTGATTTTTTTTTTTGAGCATATGAATGGGATATAAAATATAATTATTTTTTATTATTGGAAGAATTTCAGTGAATTCTGCAAATAATTTGTGTGTAGTTCTTACAAAAGAGGGTTTGTTACAAATGTATCCAGTGTAGACACTGCTCTGCTTGGACTCCAGACTGATACAATGCATCAGCGCAGGATATAAGTAGTGATGGATGAACCTGAACAGTAAAGTTCGGGTCCATACTGAACACCTAGTGTTTGTGCACGGACCCTAAAACAGGACTTCTCCAGGAAGTCGTGTTACTGTTTGACAGCTCGAACATTGGCTGCTTCCCATAATGACATCTGTGTGACAGAGCGAGAAACACCGGCGCTGATCAAACCTTCCGCCGGTCAAAGTTCTGCGGTTCCCAAGCTGGCATCTATGAGCTAGCAGTTCTGACCGGAGGTAAAAAGGTTACCGCCTCCCACAGGCATCGGCTGATGAATGTACTACTCTCACCATTGTATGCTTGCTCTTGCTGATAGCAGCGACAGCAGGTGTCCGATGATGGGAGTATTCACCAGCCGACACGTGTGCAATAAATAAATAATAAAAAAATTACGTGCAGCCCTCAGCTGTCAGCGTTATCTTGGCTGGTTATCAAAAGTAGAGGGGACCCCCACACCGTTTATTTTAATTATTTAAATAATTTAAAAAAAAAGCGGAGTAGGGTACCCCCTATTTTTGACAACCAGACAAGCTATAGCAGACAGCTGGGGGCTAGTATTCTCAGACTGGTAAGGGGCCATTGATATTGCCCCCCCAGCCTAAAAATAGCAGCCCGTAGCCTCCCAGAAAAGGAGCGTCTAATAGATTCTGGCGCTTTGTCTGTCTCTTCCCACTTGCCCTGGTGCGTTGACAAGCGGGGTAATAGTATTGGGGTTGATGTCAGCTTTGTAATGTCAACTGACATAAAGCTCAGGGGTTAGTTAATAATAAATAATAATAATAATAATCTTTATTTTTATATAGCGCTAACATATTCCGCAGCGCTTTACAGTTTGCACACATTATCATCACTGTCCCCGTTGGGCTCACAATCTAGAATTCCTATCAGTATGTCTTTAGAATGTGGGAGGAAACCGGAGTGCCCGGAGGAAACCCACGCAAACACGGAGAGAACATACAAACTCTTTGCAGATGTTGTCCTGGGTGGGATTAGAACCCAGGATCCCAGCGCTGCAAGGCTGCAGTGCTAACCACTGAGCCACCGTGCTGCTGTTAGTTATGTAGAGGTGTCTATAAGACACCTATCAATTACTAACCCCATAGACATATTGTATTGAATGAAGCCTGGCTGTGTCTTTATCCATTTATTACTGTAAAAAAAAACAACAACAAAACATCATATTTCTCATCTGTCCAACAAGAAGATAATCCCCATCTGTTCCTCGATGATCCAGATGGTTTGGAGAGAAGTCACATCAGTGATGCGACCGCTCTCCGCACCAACCAGAACACACTGAGTAGAGCATGAGAAGAGCAGCCTGTGACCGGCAGTGACGCCATTGAGGTTACCGCTGCTCACAGGCAGCTCTGCTCAGTGTGTTCCGGCTGGGTTGGAGAACGGTCGCCTCACTGATGTGACTGCTCTCCAAACCATCAGGATTAGACAGATATGGATTATCTTATCGTCGGACTGGTGAGGAAAATGGTGTTTTGTTTTTTTTTAATAATTGGGTAAAGGAAGGTGGGTAGTTTTAGTTCACATAAAGGACTTTATTTTGGCTGTGTCTTTATTATAATCTAATTATGGGAATAGTAATGGAGGCTTCTTCTAGATGCCTCTCCATCACTAACCTGTCGGCTTGATGTCAGCTGATATAGCGCCATCCTCTGATGACACATTCCCTTTAATAATAATGTTATTTATATAGCGCCATCTTCTGACAACACATTCCCTTTAATAATAATAATTTTATTTATATAGCGCCATGCTCTGACGACACATTCCCTTTAATAATAATAATTTTATTTATATAGCGCCATCCTCTGACGACACATTCCCTTTAATAATAATAATAATAATTTTATTTATATAGCGCCATCCTCTGATGACACGTTCCCTTTAATAATAATAATATTAATAATAATAATTTTATTTATATAGCGCCATCTTCTGACGACACATTCCCTTTAATAATACTAATTTTATTTATTTAGCGCCATCTTCTGACGACACATTCCCTTTAATAATAATTTTATTTATATAGCGCCATCTTCTGACGACACATTCCCTTTAATAATTCACATACAGAACTCGTGTGGCCTCTACCTGCTCCTCGCTCCTCTCTCTTCTGCGACTCTTTCTGCTTCCAGCGCTCTTATTGGCCACTTTTCCTTTTCGGCTGCAGTCAGTCAGAACCGTCTCACGTCCGTCCCAGATACTTAAATTCCCATCTCTGGAAGTTCAGAAATACTTTTTATGTGTTTTGCCTTTGATTTTAATTGCAGCTCTTTAGTGTCTTGGGTCAGCTGCACTTCATGTAGTGAGCGCTCTGCTGCAATGCACTGCGCCACACGTGCGGCCAATGCCCAGAAGTCTGGAAACAGCACATCCACCATAGTGAATAAATATTCAATGCAGCTATGGATGTAACAAGAGAATAAAGCAAACCACAAACAAAACGGAATCAAAGTATCGAACCTTCAGATCATATTGATGATTTTGTTTCTGTGTTAGGAAAGAAATTCCAGAACATCAGAATTTCTGGACAGATGGATGATGCTAAAAATATCAATAATAAATGCAATAAACTATATCACCACTAGAGGGCAGATCGTCCATTAATATCTGCAAAGTCCAGAGATATTTAATCAGATTCTCCATCTGCCCCGAGTCATACAATAGTCACATTGTATCCAGTAATAAATGTTTCTTATTCAATAAAAGTGTTTAATCTTCAACCGACGGTAATCACTAATTACACTAATTGCTTTCATTTTTACCTGCTATCGAATTTGGCCATAAACTCCAAATATCTGATATCTCCAAGATGATTCACGGGTAACTTCTCCATCAAATAGGCAAATTCCTCATCTGTTACCTTTATAGAAAACCTACAGGAAATGAGAGAGGTTTTCTATTATATGCAGTTATATAACAGTTACATTATTGAACATAGGGGCAGTATTATAGTAGATATATTCTTGTACATAGGAGCAGTATTATAGTAGTTATATTCTTGTACATAGGAGCAGTATTATAGTAGTTATATTCTTGTACATAGGAGCAGTATTATAGTAGTTATATTCTTGTACATAGGAGCAGTATTATAGTAGTTATATTATTGTACATAAAAGCAGTATTATAGTAGTTATATTCTTGTACATAGGGGCAGTATTATAGTAGTTATATCCTTGTACATAGGGGCAGTATTATAGTAGTTATATTCTTGTACATAGGAGCAGTATTATAGTAGTTATATTCTTGTACATAGGAGCAGTATTATAGTAGTTATATTATTGTACATAGAAGCAGTATTATAGTAGTTATATTATTGTACATAGGGACAGTATTATAGTAGTTATATTCTTGTACATAGGGGCAGTATTATAGTAGTTATATTCTTGTACATAGGGGCAGTATTATAGTAGTTATATTCTTGTACATAGGGGCAGTATTATAGTAGTTATATTCTTGTACATAGGGGCAGTATTATAGTAGTTATATTCTTGTATATAGGAGCAGTATTATAGTAGTTATATTCTTGTACATAGGAGCAGTATTATAGTAGTTATATTATTGTACATAGAAGCAGTATTATAGTAGTTATATTATTGTACATAGGGACAGTATTATAGTAGTTATATTCTTGTACATAGGGGCAGTATTATAGTAGTTATATCCTTGTACATAGGGGCAGTATTATAGTAGTTATATTCTTGTACATAGGGGCAGTATTATAGTAGTTATATTCTTGTACATAGGGGCAGTATTATAGTAGTTATATTCCTGTACATAGGAGCAGTATTATAGTAGATATATTCTTGTACATAGGGGCAGTATTATAGTAGTTATATTCTTGTACATAGGGGCAGTATTATAGTAGTTATATTCTTGTACATAGGGGCAGTATTATAGTAGTTATATTCTTGTACATAGGAGCAGTATTATAGTAGTTATATTATTGTACATAGGAGCAGTATTATAGTAGTTATATTATTGTACATAGGGGCAGTATTATAGTAGTTATATTCTTGTACATAGGAGCAGTATTATAGTAGTTATATTCTTGTACATAGGAGCAGTATTATAGTAGTTATATTCTTGTACATAGGAGCAGTATTATAGTAGTTATATTCTTGTACATAGGAGCAGTATTATAGTAGTTATATTATTGTACATAGAAGCAGTATTATAGTAGTTATATTATTGTACATAGGGACAGTATTATAGTAGTTATATTCTTGTAAATAGGAGCAGTATTATAGTAGTTATAGTCTTGTACATAAGGGCAGTATTATAGTAGTTATATTCTTGTACATAGGAACAGTATTATAGTAGTTATAGTCTTGTACATAAGGGCAGTATTATAGTAGTTATATTCTTGTACATAGGGGCAGTATTATAGTAGTTATATTCTTGTACATAGGAGCAGTATTATAGTAGTTATATTCTTGTACATAGGAGCAGTATTATAGTAGTTATATTCTTGTACATAGGAGCAGTATTATAGTAGTTATATTCTTGTACATAGGAGCAGTATTATAGTAGTTATATTCTTGTACATAGGAGCAGTATTATAGTAGTTATATTCTTGTACATAGGGGCAGTATTATAGTAGTTATATTCTTGTACATAGGAGCAGTATTATAGTAGTTATATTCTTGTACATAGGAGCAGTATTATAGTAGTTATATTCTTATACATGGGGCAGTATTATAGTAGTTATATTCTTGTACATAGGGGCAGTATTATAGTAGTTATATCCTTGTACATAGGAGCAGTATTATAGTAGTTATATTCTTGTATATAGGGGCAGTATTATAGTAGTTATATCCTTGTACATAGGGGCAGTATTATAGTAGTTATATTCTTGTACATAGTGGCAGTATTATAGTAGTTATATCCTTGTACATAGGGGCAGTATTATAGTAGTTATATCCTTGTACATAGGGGCAGTATTATAGTAGTTATATCCTTGTACATAGGGGCAGTATTATAGTAGTTATATTCTTGTACATAGAGGGCAGTATTATAGTAGTTATATTCTTGTACATAGGGGGCAGTATTATAGTAGTTATATTCTTATACATGGGGCAGTATTATAGTAGTTATATTCTTGTACATAGGGGCAGTATTATAGTAGTTATATCCTTGTACATAGGGGCAGTATTATAGTAGTTATATCCTTGTACATAGGGGCAGTATTATAGTAGTTATATTCTTGTACATAGGAACAGTATTATAGTAGTTATATTCTTGTACATAGGGGCAGTATTATAGTAGTTATATTCTTGTACATAGGAGCAGTATTATAGTAGTTATATCCTTGTACATAGGAGCAGTATTATAGTAGTTATATCCTTGTACATAGGGGCAGTATTATAGTAGTTATATTCTTGTACATAGGAGCAGTATTATAGTAGTTATATCCTTGTACATAGGGGCAGTATTATAGTAGTTATATTCTTGTACATAGGGGCAGTATTATAGTAGTTATATTCTTGTACATAGGGGAAGTATTATAGTAGTTATATTCTTGTACATAGGAGCAGTATTATAGTAGATATATTCTTGTACATAGGGGCAGTATTATAGTAGTTATATTCTTGTACATAGGGGCAGTATTATAGTAGTTATATTCTTGTACATAGGGGCAGTATTATAGTAGTTATATTCTTGTACATAGGAGCAGTATTATAGTAGTTATATTCTTGTACATAGGAGCAGTATTATAGTAGTTATAGTCTTGTACATAGGAGCAGTATTATAGTAGATATATTCTTGTACATAGGAGCAGTATTATAGTAGTTATATTCTTGTACATAGGGGCAGTATTATAGTAGATATATTATTGTACATAGGAGCAGTATTATAGTAGTTATATTCTTGTACATAGGGGGCAGTATTATAGTAGTTATATTCTTGTACATAGGGGCAGTATTATAGCAGTTATATTATGTCCTTAGTATTAGGTCATACAACACACATAAATTTACCTTTTTTCTAGGATTGCTCTGAAATCTTTGCGGCTGACAACTTGTAGGTTATTTTTATCTGCTTTTCTGTAAATGCAGAAGACGTTTGATGTTAGTCCTTTGCAGCTTTCGTTGTGATTCAGTTATATTCTGAGGACATTCTAGTTCTGGTTTCAGTAATGGTCAGAACCCTCAGGAATCTGTTGTTTTCTATTAATGGATGTGACGAGTTTCATATGGGGCTGAGTTATAATAAGGGCAAAGGGAACAATTGCTCCACGGTCCTGACCACCCCACCCATTCCCCAGTATTGCAGGTGGTCCGTTTCTGCTAGGACGGTGTATGTTGGCATATATGACTGTTTGGCACTACAGTACGTAGCTCTCACCTAAATTCAGAAAGGAGAGAGTTAAAATCCGCGTGGAAAAAATGTAAGAGTTGGTCTCGTACCACGCCGGCTGTGGATGAAGAGCACGAGGAGTCTGCGTTCCTGGTCCTGGATGAAACAGAAGATTAGAAAACAAGTTATTAGAATATCAGTAGTTAGTATCATTGGGTTCTTATCAATACAGTCATCATATTAATGGCACCCTGTTACATAAACAGCTTGATCTCAGTGGGAAAAATAAATCTTGTAGTTCTGATATCTTATAAATGGCTAATAAAAATAAAATAAATGATGTCACAAAGTTAGGTTTCAGGACTGTTCAGTTCTCTTCATCAGGCATGGTGTAACAACGTATCCAATAAAGTATCTAACAAATATCTACACAAAAAGAACAGACACAAAACATAATAAACGGACATTTAAATAAACAAACAAACTGAGTTTAGAGAATGAATCTGTAATTAGATTAGAAGTGTGAAAGTTTTATAGTCCCATCGTCCATGTAAGATGATCGGCCTGGTGCCCTCACTGTAGAGCAGATTCCTCAGGTTCTGTCCTAAGAGCCAAGAGTGACCTAGCAGAATTCTGAGCACAGCTCTGGATGTGACCAGAGTATACGATCAGGAAACAAAGCTAACAAAGCCGGGCCATCTCTAATGTTTGGCCCTTGATACCTAGCTATGACCATACCCACAGTCCAGCTTTCGGGGGACCTTGCACCCGCTTTTATTCTGACTTCGGGTCTGGAGACACTGCAGGAATTCCAGGTAATTGACCTGAGGCAACGTCTCGTCCAGTCCACAACGAGATAGAAAGTGTCCCAGCTGATCCTTGGAGAGGTGGAGATTAAATGTGGCCAGGACTTGGAGGAAGGTTTCTTTTGTTACCTGGAAGAAAAGATGCAGCGCACAGTTAGGGGGACTTCCAGGGATTTCGTGGAGTCAAAACTATGTTATTTCAAGAATAAAAAAATAAATTAACAACCCAAAATACATAAGGCTATGTGCACACGTAGAAATGGTCCACTGCGGTTTTCCTGCGGTTTTCTATTATGGAGCAGGTGCAAAACCGCTGCGGAATCCACACAAAGAATTGACATGCTGCAGAATGTAAACCGCTGTGTTTTAGCGCAGTTTTTTCCGCAGCATGTGCACTGCCAATAACGTTTCCCATAGGTTTACATTGTACTGGAAACGCATGGGAAACCGCTGTGGACCCGCAGCTGCAGAAATGCTGCGGATCCGCAGCAAGATCCGCAGCGTGTGCACATAGCCTAATATGTCAGTATGTGTGCAGTATGCGAGTGTTCCGCGTGCAGCAAGCGTCAAGTATGTGAGTGGTCAGCGTGCAGCATGTGTCAGACGTGTGAGTGGTCAGCATGCAGCATGCGTCCGGTGTGTGAGTGGTCAGCGTGCAGCATGCGCATGGTGTGTGAGTGGTCAGCGTGCAGCATGCGCATGGTGTTTGAGTGGTCAGCGTGCAGCATGCGCATGGTGTGTGAGTGGTCAGCGTGCAGCATGCGCATGGTGTGTGAGTGGTCAGCATGCAGCATGCGCATGGTGTGTGAGTGGTCAGCATGCAGCATGTGTCCGGTGTATCAGTGGTCGCATGCAGCATGCGTCTGGTGTGAATGATCAGTGTGCAGGACGTGCCTGGTGTGTGAGTGGTCACTGTGCAGCATGTGTCCACAATGCTTTTGTTATGACCTGCGTGCGGCCCGTGTCGTGTGCGGCCCGTGTCGTGTGCGGCCCGTGTCGTGTGCGGCCCGTGTCGTGTGCGGCCCGTGTCGTGTGTGGCCCGTGTCCTGTGCGGCCCATGTCCTGTGCGGCCCGCGTCGTGTGCGGCCCGTGTCATGTGCGGCCCGTGTCGTGTGCGGCCCTTGTCCTGTGCGGCCCGTGTCGTGTGCGGCCCGTGTCGTGTGCGGCCCGTGTCGTGTGCGGCCCGTGTCGTGTGCGGCCCGTGTCCTGTGCGGTGTGCGGCCCGTGTAGTGTGCGGTCTGCGTCGTGTGCGGCCCGTGTCATGTGCGGCCCGTGTCCTGTGCGGCCCGTGTCGTGTGCGGCCCGTGTCGTGTGCGGCCCGTGTCGTGTGCGGCCCGTGTCGTGTGCGGCCCGTGTCGCGTGCGGTCCGTGTCGTGTGCGGCCCGTGTCGTGTGCGGCCTGCGTCGTGTGCGGCCCGTGTCGTGTGCGGCCCGTGTCGTGTGCGGCCCGTGTCGTGTGTGGCCCGTGTCCTGTGCGGCCCATGTCCTGTGCGGCCCGCGTCGTGTGCGGCCCGTGTCATGTGCGGCCCGTGTCGTGTGCGGCCCTTGTCCTGTGCGGCCCGTGTCGTGTGCGGCCCGTGTCGTGTGCGGCCCGTGTCGTGTGCGGCCCGTGTCCTGTGCGGTGTGCGGCCCGTGTAGTGTGCGGTCTGCGTCGTGTGCGGCCCGTGTCATGTGCGGCCCGTGTCCTGTGCGGCCCGTGTCCTGTGCGGCCCGTGTAGTGTGCGGCCCGTGTCATGTGCGGCCCGTGTCGTGTGCGGCCCTTGTCCTGTGCGGCCCGTGTCGTGTGCGGCCCGTGTCATGTGCGGCCCGTGTCCTGTGCGGCCCGTGTCCTGTGCGGCCCGCGTCGTGTGCGGCCCGTGTCATGTGCGGCCCGTGTCGTGTGCGGCCCTTGTCCTGTGCGGCCCGTGTCGTGTGCGGCCCGTGTCGTGTGCGGCCCGTGTCGTGTGCGGCCCGTGTCCTGTGCGGTGTGCGGCCCGTGTAGTGTGCGGTCTGCGTCGTGTGCGGCCCGTGTCATGTGCGGCCCGTGTCCTGTGCGGCCCGTGTCCTGTGCGGCCCGTGTCGTGTGCGGCCCGTGTCGTGTGCGGCCCGTGTTGTGTGCGGCCCATGTCGTGTGCGGCCCGTGTCGTGTGCGGCCCGTGTCCTGTGCGGCCCGTGTCATGTGCGGCCCGTGTCGTGTGCGGCCCGTGTCGTGTGCGGCCCGTGTCGTGTGCGGCCCGTGTCCTGTGCGGCCCGTGTCGTGTGCGGCCCGTGTCCTGTGCGGCCCGTGTCATGTGCGGCCCGTGTCGTGTGCGGCCCGAGTCGTGTGTGGCTGGTGTCCAGCAGTCAGTTGTAACCAGGATCCATATCTACTAGTGATGATGCACAAAGTGGGGCTCAATTCAGAGTTTTTGCAGACTTTTGACCCCATCACAAACTATAACGCCACCATTTAGACAATTGTCATATGGTTGTATACTCACCACACCAGATCCCTGTGGGTCATGTACCGAAAATTCTGATTTCATGGCTCGAGCCCCCTCCCTGAATTTCTCCTTTAGCCATTTCTCTATACTCAGAGACAATTTCCTTTCATTTCCAATTTTGGAGACTGTTATATTGGTAGTTTCTATAAAAGTGAAGAACAATTGTCACTTTGTTACCGGAGATTTGTTGTTCTCCAGTCACATCTAAAATTGGAACGGTTTAGTGTGATCACAATATGAAGGGCTGAGACTCCACAAATAGACAAAGGGTTCAAACTAAGGATTCTGAAGAGGACATGATGTCACTGTGGTTATGACTGGAGAAGAGGACATGATGTCACTATGGTTATGACTGGAGAAGAGGACATGATGTCACTGTGGTTATGACTGGAGAAGAGGACATGATGTCACTGTGGTTGAGACTGGAGAAGAGGACATGATGTCACTGTGGTTGTGACTGGAGAAGACCTGATGTCACTGTGGTTGTGACTGGAGAAGAGGACATGATGTCACTGTGGTTGTGACTGGAGAAGAGGACATGATGTCACTATGGTTATGACTGGAGAAGAGGACATGATGTCACTATGGTTATGACTGGAGAAGACCTGATGTCACTGTGGTTGTGACTGGAGAAGAGGACATGATGTCACTATGGTTATGACTGGAGAAGAGGACATGATGTCACTATGGTTATGACTGGAGAAGACCTGATGTCACTGTGGTTGTGACTGGAGAAGAGGACATGATGTCACTGTGGTTGTGACTGGAGGTCATGATGTCACTGTGGTTGTGACTGGAGAAGAGGACATGATGTCACTGTGGTTGTGACTGGAGGTCATGATGTCACTGTGGTTGTGACTGGGAGGACATGATGTCACTGTGGTTGTGACTGGGAGGACATGATGTCACTGTGGTTGTGACTGGAGAAGACCTGATGTCACTGTGGTTATGACTGGAGAAGAGGTCATGATGTCACTGTGGTTATGACTGGAGAAGAGGACATGATGTTACTGTGGTTATGACTGGAGAAGAGGACATGATGTCACTATGGTTATGACTGGAGAAGAGGACATGATGTCACTATGGTTATGACTGGAGAAGAGGACATGATGTCACTGTGGTTGTGACTGGAGGTCATGATGTCACTGTGGTTGTGACTGGAGAAGAGGACATGATGTCACTGTGGTTGTGACTGGAGGTCATGATGTCACTGTGGTTGTGACTGGAGAAGAGGACATGATGTCACTGTGGTTGTGACTGGAGGTCATGATGTCACTGTGGTTGTGACTGGGAGGACATGATGTCACTGTGGTTGTGACTGGAGAAGACCTGATGTCACTGTGGTTGTGACTGGAGAAGAGGACATGATGTCACTGTGGTTGTGACTGGAGAAGAGGTCACGATGTCACTGTGGTTGTGACTGGAGAAGAGGACATGATGTTCCTGTGGTTGTGACTGGAGAAGAGGACATGATGTCACTGTGGTTGTGACTGGAGAAGAGGACATGATGTTCCTGTGGTTGTGACTGGAGAAGAGGACATGATGTCACTGTGGTTGTGACTGGAGAAGAGGACATGATGTTCCTGTGGTTGTGACTGGAGAAGAGGACACGATGTCACTGTGGTTGTGACTGGAGAAGAGGACACGATGTCACTGTGGTTGTGACTGGAGAAGAGGACACGATGTCACTGTGGTTATGATTGGAGAGGAGGACACGATGCCACTGTGGTTATGACTGGAGAAGAGGTCATGATGTCACTGTGGTTGTGACTGGAGAACAGGACATGATGCAATGCAGTTAAGTACAAAGTATCACATGTACAAGGCTTATTATGCAAATTGTCTCTTCAGAGAGGAAGAGAACTAGAACTCGAGCGCCACCTATTGGAAGTAGCAATCGTAAAAGTCAATGTGGACCCTTTAACGAGCCTTGTCACATGACTTAGGATAATAGCCAAACCAGATTCTTAAATTGCAGACACTGTTTCGGGGTTCTGCCCCTCATCAGTGCAAAGAGGAGATCTGGTTTGGCTGAGTGAGAGGCGTCCGACCGATATCCAAGAAGTATCCTTTCTCCTTACGGAGATTGACATGCTAAGCATGCCGAGATGAGGAGACTTAAAGCCACAATGCTCCTCTGGGAAATATGCAAATTGTCTCTTCAGAGAGGAAGAGGACTAGAACTCTAGTGCCACCTATGTACATGGCTGTGATATAATACAATCCACCTACTCGTCTGCTGGGGCTCGTGGCTGTCCGACACCTTCTGTAGAGCACACAGTAGGACGCTGCGCTTCTCCTCAGGTCGTTTTGTACCTAGATGATATTGTAAATCATCGAACCTCAGAGCAGAAGTTTCATCTTTAACATATCTGTAAAATAACCACAAAGAAACACAGATGATAGTAAGAAATGCGTAGATCCTGGGCCTCAGAGCTTCCACTCTGCAAGGATTTACTAACCTACTCCACAACTTGTTATATTCCTCTTCTGACATCTTTATACCTATCTTGGTCAGGACACTTCTGAGTTCAGAAGCGGTCAGAGAATCATTAGGAAAAAGTTTCAACAGCTCAAAGTATCTGTAATTGACCACAACAGCAATAATTGATCATGTGCACAAATTCAAGAAGGCTGCTATCAAACTTTGTTTAAAAGAGTCAGTTGTGTAAGGATAAGGCATATTAATCTGGCAAAATGAAATCAAATCCATTGATACTTTGTATCAATTCTAGGATGCAGTACCACTTATGACCAATATTTGGGGCATAACTTTCGATAGGCATCGATACAGCGCCCCCATCATTAAATGAGCCAAAATTAATTAAATATTGTAAGTGTACAATACATTTTCCTACAGATTTTCCTACAGATCTGTAAGTCAGTAAATTAACAGGATAAGATCTGTGATTTGCTTTCCAGGAAATAAGTGTAAAAATATTTTCATCTGAAAAACATGTGATTCCAAAAGTGCTCGTCACCGAAGGACAAAGAATTGATCAGCTGGACGTGATTGGTTCTGGTATTGTAGGTATTGGTAGTAACACACGATAGTCAGAGGTCGGGGCATAATGAGGATCAGAATACAGAACCTTACACCGAACCTGGCTGCAGAACCCGACAGAACCTTCACTACCATCATGACCATTTTTATCATTCGTGGATCACACTGGTGCATGCTGGGTGGTGAGCACACTGCCGCCACTGACCTCACTCTGTCAGCACCACCACCTGGAGCAGCCGCTCCGAACAGTGGAGGCCGCCGGCGAGGAGAAGTTTATTACAGGATCATAATAAGAGTTGACTGACAGTAACGCGATTTGGGTTGTCAGACATATGGGTTGTCAGAAATATTGGTTGGAAGAAACATTTGGTAAATTATTTGAAGACACATTAGTTGTCAGACACACTGATTGTCAAACACATAGGTTGAAAGACATATGGGTTGTCAGATACAAGAGTTTTCAGGCATATGGGTTGTCAGACACATTGTTTGAAAGCCCCATGGGTTACTTTGGTTGTCAGATGTATTATTGGAAGATATATGAGTTATGGTTATCACACATATTTGTAGTTAGGCAACTTGGCTGTCAGACACATTGGATGTGTGGTGAAATATGTGTATAAAATATATATATCTATAAGTGTGTAGGGACATCTGTCTAGGGTTAAATGTGTGACTAGTGATAATGTAACATCTGTCCTGAAGGCAAGTCGCACCTAGGTGTTAATAGGTACTTCCTTGAGACTAGTAGAATTGTGTCTCCATATCCCACCAGGAGGTCTGGCTAAGGCCAAGAAGAAAGGAATGCTTGACACCCCCTAGTGCTTGGAGGGGAGATGCTAATTGCAGCTTGAGGGTTAGCTATCCCTGGGAACCACCTCACAAGTATCTCCAGAGGAAAATAATATATATTCATTAGTAGAGCGGCCGTGGCCCAATCAAACAGACCACAATTATGATATTAACCTGGGAGGCCGGTATAGAAACCTGACCTCCAGGCCAAAGTTATAAATTTAGGCTGCAGACAGAGAATTGTGTTCACATGTGAGGGCAGCCTGAGAAGCTGGTGTGATCCAATCTACATTCTTCCTTCCCTCAGGGAGCAGAAAGCAATTACCAGTTAGGTAATTTCTGTAAGTTTCTCCTCTTTATTTTATACTGTTTTGCATAAGTTGTATGTCTTTTTATTATCATATTTTTATACCTTTTTCTTATTGTAAGCATTGAACTTTTTGTTATTAAAGTATAAAACTTTAACAAGTTGAACCTTGAATGTTCTAAAAGAATCCATAGCCTAAAGGTGTGTGAGCCTTATGAGTGATAGACATATTTTTATTAGTATTATTATTAGTCCGGGACTCATCGCCCGTGTATTCGATGAGTGGTGGCAGCGCGTATGAGCGGGTGCGTGGCCTGGGTCAGTGTGTGATTTATGCTCCCATTACAGCATAGGACAGAGGTTGAATGCTGGACTGAGAGTGGGGAGATAGATTAACCCTTGCGGGCACAACCCCAAGTCACGTGTGAGAGCAGGCACGTGACGAATAAGTGACACCACGGAGAAGGGATTCGTGACAGGATGAATGACACAAGTTGTCAGACACATTGGATGAATGACAAGAGTTGTCAGACACATTGGATGAATGACATATTAGTTGTCAGACACACTGGTTGTCAGACACATTGGATGAATGACACTAGTTGTCAGACACATTGGATGAATTACACTAGTTGTCAGACACATTGGATGAATGACACGAGTTGTCAGACACATTGGATGAATGACACTGGTTGTCAGACACATTGGATGAATGACACATGAGTTGTCAGACACATTGGATGAATGACACGAGTTGTCAGACACATTGGATGGATGACACGAGTTGTCAGACAAATTGGATGGATGACACGAGTTGTCAGACACATTGGATGAATGACACGAGTTGTCAGACAAATTGGATGAATGACACATGAGTTGTCAGAGTTGTCAGACACATTGGTTGTAATGCATACGTTTTGTAGCCTGCCCAGCCCTGACAATATGGCCCCCGTTGTGAGCCCCCATGACCTGTTAGTAGCCATCTTCTTCAGCTGCAGATGAGCCTCCTGTGCCGTCTTCAGAGCCGCCTTTCGCTTCCTCCTCATGGGGTCCATCCATTCTGGGGGAGGCTGATCTTCCTCCAGCTTGAAATGATCATAGAAGGCGTCAAAAGTGATCACTGGTTTCTCTTCCAGGTGAAATCTGTGCAAAGTAAATAAAATCCCACCTGTCAGTAAGCAGAAGCCCCCCAGGTGGGTAACATAGAGGACGATGAGGGGCGACCTGCACAGGAGCTGCTGAAACACCGACTTATGAATGAAGCGCCCCAGAAATGTCGTCAGGATGATCAGTAACGAGTCCCTATAAGAGGAAAAAGAGGTGATGAGTCAGCAGCGCCCACCCTGCCTGATAACAGAGAACAACAGTCTGCAGCAAAGCCGCCAGAAAACACTTCTCATCTAATAGGAGGATTCCTGAGCTATTACAGTCATTGATGCCCACAGCAGTGCGAGGGGCTGCCATGGGGGGATCCCACCTCACTGCATTCGTTCCTCCAGCTTATAGGATCACTTGAGAATGTACAGAAATGACAAAGATGACAACAGGCTGGAAACTGGGAGGATTGGCCATGAGAAAGACGCTGGAGGCGGCTGACAACCAACATCGCTATAACGTCAGCAAACAGGGTTGTCAGAGCTTTCCTGCATGAAAAGTCTGGAGATAAAGCAGCCGGCGATCCACAGACAATAGTCATACAGGAAAGCTAGACACACTGAGGCTGCAATAACACCACATCACCCAGCTTTCCCAGGACCGGATGGAATGAAGCCATTACCGTCTGTATCTTACTAACATCAGAATCTGGGGAATTAGTGACGGGATTAAACCACACAGGGACCATTACCCTGCACTTATCTATGGTAGGACCTCATGTAATAAACCTGGGAATGATGACAATACCGGGATATTCTTCCTCTGCCTTCTGGGTCATGTGACAAGAACAAACGCTTCAGATCGTAGAATCCGCCCGAATGTATCTTCTCCAACAGCTGAAACCTCAACTGCAAAGAGAACACAAAAAGTGAATAAAATGTAACAATTCACTGCAACTGTTACCTCCAGTATTATACTCCAGAGCTGCACTCACTATTCTGCTGGTGCAGTCACTGTGTACATACATTACATTACTGATCCTGAGTTACATCCTGTATTATACCCCAGAGCTGCACTCACTATTCTGCTGGTGCAGTCACTGTGTACATACATTACATTACTGATCCTGAGTTACATCCTGTATTATACTGCAGAGCTGCACTCACTATTCTGCTGGTGCAGTCACTGTGTACATACATTACATTACTGATCCTGAGTTACATCCTGTATTATACTGCAGAGCTGCACTCACTATTCTGCTGGTGCAGTCACTGTGTACATACATTACATTACTGATCCTGAGTTACATCTTGTATTATACCCCAGAGCTGCACTCACTATTCTGCTGGTGCAGTTACTGTGTACATACATTACATTACTGATCCTGAGTTACCTCCTGTATTATACTCCAGAGCTGCACTCACTATTCTGCTGGTGCAGTCACTGTGTACATACATTACAATACTGATCCTGAGTTACCTCCTGTATTATACTCCAGAGCTGCACTCACTATTCTGCTGGTGCAGTTACTGTGTGCATACATTACATTACTGATCCGGAGTTACGTCCTGCATTATACCCCAGAGCTGCACTCACTATTCTGCTGGTGCAGTCACTGTGTACATACATTACATTACTGATCCTGAGTTACGTCCTGCATTATACCCCAGAGCTGCACTCACTATTCTGCTGGTGCAGTCACTGTGTACATACATTACAAACCCCACCAAGGACAACATCTGCAAAGAGTTTGTATGTTCTCTCCATGTTTGCGTGGGTTTCCTCCGGGTTCTCCGGTTTCCTCCCACATTCCAAAGACATACTGTTAGGGAATTTAGATTGTGAGCCCCATCGGGGACAGTGATAATCTGTGCAAAATGTAAAGCGCTGCGGAATATGTTAGCGCTATATAAAAAATAAAGATTATTATTATTATTACATTACTGATCCTGAGTTACCTCCTGTATTATACTCCAGAGCTGCACTCACTATTCAGCTGGTGCAGTTACTGTGTACATACATTACATTACTGATCCTGAGTTACCTCCTGTATTATACTCCAGAGCTGCACTCACTATTCTGCTGGTGCAGTCACTGTGTACATACATTACATTACTGATCCTGAGTTACCTCCTGTATTATACCCCAGAGCTGCACTCACTATTCTGCTGATGCAATCACTGTGTACATACATTACATTACTGATCCTGAGTTACCTCCTGTATTATACTCCAGAGCTGCACTCACTATTCTGCTGGTGCAGTCACTGTGTACATACATTACATTACTGATCCTGAGTTACAACCTCTATTATACCCCAGAGCTGCACTCACTATTCTGCTGGTGCAGTCACTGTGTACATACATTACATTACTGATCCTGAGTTACATCCTGCATTATACTCCAGAGCTGCACTCACTATTCTGCTGGTGCAGTCACTGTGTACATACATTACATTACTGATCCTGAGTTACATGCTGTATTATACTCCAGAGCTGCACTCACTATTCTGTTGGTGCAGTTACTGTGTACATACATTACATTACTGATTCTGAGTTACATCCTGTATTATACTCCAGAGCTGCACTCACTATTCTGCTGGTGCAGTCACTATGTACATACATTACATTACTGATCCTGAGTTACATCCTGTATTATACCCCAGAGCTGCACTCACTATTCTGCTGGTGCAGTCACTGTGTACATACATTACATTACTGATCCTGAGTTACATCCTGTATTATACCCCAGAGCTGCACTCACTATTCTGCTGGTGCAGTCACTGTGTACATACATTACATTACTGATCCTGAGCATCCTGTATTATACTTCAGAGCTGCACTCACTATTCTGCTGGTGCAGTCACTGTGTACATTCATTACATTACTAATCCTGACTTACATCCTGTATTATACCCCAGAGCTGCACTCACTATTCTGCTGCTGCAATCACTGTGTACATACATTACATTACTGATCCTGAGTTACATCCTGTATTATACCCCAGAGCTGCACTCACTGTTCTGCTGGTGCAGTCACTGTGTACATACATTACATTAGTGATCCTGAGTTACATCCTGTATTATACCCCAGAGCTGCACTCACTATTCTGCTGGTGCAGTCACTGTGTACATACATTACATTACTGATCCTGAGCATCCTGTATTATACTTCAGAGCTGCACTCACTATTCTGCTGGTGCAGTCACTGTGTACATTCATTACATTACTAATCCTGACTTACATCCTGTATTATACCCCAGAGCTGCACTCACTATTCTGCTGCTGCAATCACTGTGTACATACATTACATTACTGATCCTGAGTTACATCCTGTATTATACCCCAGAGCTGCACTCACTGTTCTGCTGGTGCAGTCACTGTGTACATACATTACATTAGTGATCCTGAGTTACATCCTGTATTATACCCCAGAGCTGCACTCACTATTCTGCTGGTGCAGTCGCTGTGTACATACATTACATTACTGATCCTGAGTTACCTCCTGTATTATACCCCAGAGCTGCACTCACTATTCTGCTGGTGCAGTCACTGTGTACATACATTACATTACTGATCCTGAGTTACCTCCTGTATTATACCCCAGAGCTGCACTCACTATTCTGCTGGTGGATTCACTGTGTACCTACATTACATTACCAATCCTGAGTTACATCCTGTATTATACTCCAGAGCTGCACTCACTATTCTGCTGGTGCAGTCACTGTGTACATACATTACATTACTGATCCTGAGTTACCTCCTGTATTATACCCCAGAGCTGCACTCACTATTCTGCTGGTGGATTCACTGTGTACCTACATTACATTACCAATCCTGAGTTACATCCTGTATTATACTCCAGAGCTGCACTCACTATTCTACTGGTGCAGTCACTGTGTACATACATTACATTACCAATCCTGAGTTACATCCTGTATTATACTCCAGAGCTGCACTCACTATTCTGCTGGTGCAGTCACTGTGCACATACATTACATTACTGATCCTGAGTTACATCCTGTATTATACTCCACAGCTTTACTGACTGCTGCTCTGGTTGTGAAACAGGAAAGGTGCGATCCAGTAGACTAGTGATTGATGCTCTGGAGGGTCATGCTTTGTCTTGCGCTGGGTACACTTGCAGCAGACTCTGGCATTGTGCAGTCATATAGTGACAAGTGACACTATGCAGTAATACTAGTAATCTGTGCAGGACGCCGTCGCTTACCTCTTCATACTGTCCGCCTATTTGGGGGCTCGTATTCTCCTTGGATCCCTCCTTCTCGTCGTTCCGCCATCTTTCCCGTTGTTTGCTGCCTGTAATGATGAGATGGTTATTCTCCATGTAGGGATCTGTAGGGATTACTCTTCATATTGGAATCTGTCGCCTTCCAGGGGTTTCGGGGGTGCAGTGATTCCCACCATTGGTGGGCACTGACTTCCCTCAGTGGAGCAGACAATTATTGGGGTACACAATGTATTTCCTACTGGGGTAATCATGAGATTTAATCTATTGCTCATGCTCAGCAGCAATGCGCTATAACAGAACCTTAACATTGTGCTCGCTGAACATTCCAGGAGAGTTCTGGATTCAGAACAGCAACGTTATTCTTTATGTAGTGAAATGTTACAGAATGTTATAATATTCCTTGTGTATCAGTTCTTTGCGATTTTCAAGATCTCTGCTTGCTGTCATTGAATTCCAGGGGCAATAGCTAGTCCTGCTCATATGATGGACGCACAGGAGCGCGGCTCCTTACATGGCAGACCCTTTCCCACGCCGTGGAGTGTTGGCGTCAGTGCCGCAGACATAGGTCTCAGACATGAACCACGCGTGACATTCTCTGCTCGCACTGTACAGCCACATTTACACCACTACTTTGTTGTGTGCCACAGAAGAATATTTACACCTTCGGCATTTACACGATCTGCCCGCAGCGTGTGAACTGCAACTTATCAATCATTTATTGCTCAACCTTAAAGGGGCTCCAATAAGTACAAGTCGCCCCCTGTACACAGAACAGATGATGACCAGTAGATTGGTGGGCGTCCTGCCACTGAGACCCCAGTGATCACCAAAGTAGAGAACTAATCTTCAAGGTTAAATTAAACATTTTTCAAGGACGGTATATATATATATATATTTTACTTTCTGGTCAAAGACAGATAAGTTGCTGCTCACACTTCTTGTGCAATGCTCTCCATCCATCACTACATTGTTTATTTTTTTCGTTGAATCTCCAAAAACCTGTATTCCAACGGGAACCCTAACAAAGCCATTCACTTACATGGCGCTGGCGGAGTCACTCTACGGCCTCGGTCCTGACAGTGCGGTCTACATTTTCTGCTTGTCGGAAAAAGGACGGAGGGCCACACATTGCTCCTGTTGGCTTCATGCAAGGTTATGGCTCCATTAGGGGCTGTGTCAGAGTTTCTGTAAGATTCTGTAACAATTGTTCATGGATTCCGACAGAAACCCCAACATAGTCCTCAATTATTGTTCACCTAGCCTTAAATATGACAAACTCTCCATCTGCGATTTTTTTTTTTCTGCTGAAATCAGACTGTGAGTTGGCTCGTATATCGGGTAAGTCTCGCCAATGCAAGTCAATGGGTCCGAGAAAAAAAAAAATCACACAGCAATCAGACCATATGAGTGCTGTCCGATTTTTACACACCGATGTCCTTGAAAATCCATCATTTCAGCAGCCGCATACAGTAAAATTACCGCATTATAGACGCCTCTCCATTACTAATCTCTGGGCTTGATGTCATCTGACAATACAAAGGTGACATCAACCCCCCCCCAACTATCACCACACCATAGCAAGTGGGAAGAGTGGAGGTTAAACGCCAGAATTGGTGCATCTTATGGATGCGCCATTTCTGGGCCGGCTGAGAGTTGATGTTTTTAGTATGGGAGGGGGCCAATATCCATGGCTCGTTCCTAGGCTATTAATATCAGCCTGCAGCTGTCTGCTTAGCCTTTGCTGGGTATTAATTAGAGGGGGACCCTACGTCTTTTTTGGGGGGTCCCCCATTTTAATAGCCAGTAAAGGCTAAGTATACAGCTGTGAGCTGATATTGATAGCCTGGGAAGCTCCAGGGGTATTACCCCCTTCCCAGGCTATAAACATCTGCCCTCAGCTATCGGCTCTCCCTCTGCTGTTTAATAAAATGTCAGTGGGATCCCACACTATTTTTTTTTAGAAAACAATTTAGTAATTACAAAAATATATCTATAGTAAGCTGCACACTCACTGCACTCGTTATATATGTAACTGACATCATTATATCTATCTATTCTATGTGTATATATCTGTTCTATTCTGTCGGGTCACACTGTGATTTTACTGTACGCGGCAGATAAATTGCCAGCTTTTCAAATGATATGGTGGACCCCATGCCTTTCTTTTACTGAAAGAAATTAAAAAAGCCACGCACAGTAAATTACACACGCAAAGTACTGATTATATATCTCACTCACATATTTCTATCTATCTTTTTGTATCTATCTGTATACTGTATCTATCTCTCTCTCAGTAAGAACAAAATTGTATCATACTGCGATTCGGCTCTGAAATTGGATGAGACTCGATCATTCAAGTCTATGGATGCGAGAAAAAAAAAAATCGGATGCCACAGTACAGCTTCTGGGATTTACGGATACAATTCTGTAAGATAGAAAAGAGTAAATGGTCGTGTACAAGAGTAATATCTGCCGAGAAGAAATCAGACTGCATGGATGACGAGAGAAAAAAATCAGACTGATTTTTTTTTTAAACAGTAATGTGAATCTTTTATAAATTTGCACCTGCGTTTTACAGCATCAGAAAAGTCTATGGGATTTCAGACATCTCATGAGCTCACCTTGATTTTTGCAGAATAGAGCACGTCACTTCTTTCGGCGTTTTTCACCCATTGAAATCAATGGTTAGTGCAAAAAATGCTTAAAAAACACTGCAAAAATGCAGGTATCAAGTTTTGCTGCTTTTTTTGGTGCCTAAACCTGATGTAAGTCTGAACTAAAAATACTGCTGTGTACAAACTTACCATTCCACATAGTTATTTAGATTATTCATCAAGACCATAGTGTGAACATGTGTCTATATACGTGTATATATGCACATCATTGCACATGTCTTAACTAGACCTTTAGCAATTAATATGTGTGGTATATACCATTTACTGTCCCATAGGGAATGTCATCATTATTCTTTAGACCACAGTAATGTACTGTTATTATGATCTTATGATTTATTTCTATAGTTTCTGAGTTCTGACTATAGCTATGACAATGTATACATAACTGTATTACTGTATCTGTGACTTGGATATGTGGGGTCTTTGCCACTTCTCCCTCTCTTTTTAGATCATTTTAAATTTCATATTTATGGATTAATAAAGATTACACTTTGATTGCACAGCAGCATTAGCTTCCTATTTTTGTGGGGTTTCTCGGTTTGTTGGAAGTGTTGCTTTAGATAGGACGATCTACAGGTGCTTCTCGCTAAATAAGAATATCAAAGAGTTAATTTATTTCAGTTCTTCAATACAAAAAGTGAATCTCATATTATATAGAGACATTACACACAGTGATCTATTTCACGTGTTTATTTCGGTTAATGTTGATGATTATGGCTTACAGCCAATGAAAACCCAAAAGTCATTATCTCAGTAAATTAGAATACTTTATAACACCAGCTTGAGAAATGATTGTAAAATCCAAAATGTTCCCTTCTGAAATGTCTGTTCAGTAAATGCGATCAATACTTGGTCGGGCTCCTTTTGCATCAATTACTGCATCAATGCGGCGTGGAATGGAGGCGATCAGCCTGTGGTGCTGCTGAGGGGTTATGGAAGCCCAGGTTGCTTTGATTGCAGCCTTCAGCTCGTCTGCATTGCTGGGTCTCGTGTCTCTCATCTTCCTCTTGACAGTACTCCATAGATTCTCTATGGGGTTAAGGTCATGCGAGTTTGCTGCCAATCAAGCTTAGTGGTACTGTTGTTTGTACACCAGGTATTGGTACTTTTGGCAGTGTGGACAGGCGCCAAGTCCTGCTGGAGAATGACATTTCCATCTCCATAAAGCTTGTTGGCAGAGGGAAGCATGAAGTGCTCTAAAATGTCCTGGTAGACGGCTGTGCTGACTTTGGTCTTGATAAAACACAGTGGACCTACACCAGCAGATGACATGGCCCCCAAACCATCACTGATTGTGGAGACTTCACACTAGACCTCCAGCAGCTTGGATTGTGGCCTCTCCACTCTTCCTCCAGACTCTGGGACCTGGATTTCCAAATGAAATGCAAAACTTACTTTCCTCTGAACACAACACCTTGGGCCACTGACAACAGTCCGGTTCTTTTTCTCCTTGGCCCAGGTAAGACGCTTCTGGCGTTGTCTATTGGTCATGAGTGGCCGGACACAAGGAATGTGACACTTGTAGCCCATGTCCTGGAGACGTCTGTGTGTGGTGAAGCAATGACTCCAGCAGCAGTCCGCTCCTTGTGAGTCTCCCCCACATTACTGAATGGCCTTTTCTTAACAATCCTTTCCAGGCTGCGGTTATCCCGGTTGCTTGTGCACCTTTGTCTACCACACTTTTTCCTTCCACTCCACTTTCCATTAATATCCTTGGATACAGCACTGTGTGAACAGCCAGCTTCTTTACCAATGACCTTTTGTGGCTTCCCCTCCTTGTGGAGTGCGTCAGTGACGCCTTCTGGACATCTGTCAGGTCAGAGTCTTCCCCATGATTGTGAAACAACTGAAACAGACTAAGGGACCTTTATAAACACTTAGGAGCCTTTGCAAGTCTTTTTTGTTAAATATTCTAATTTACTGAGATAATGACTTTTGGGTTTTCATTGGCTGTAAGCCATAATCATCAACATTAAAAGAAATAAACATGTGAAATAGATCACTCTGTGTGTAATGACTCTATAGAATATAGGAGATTCACTTTTTGTATTGAAGAACTGAAATAAATTCACTTTTTGATGATATTCTAATTTTGTGAGAAGCTCCTATATATTGGATTTTTTTGCTTTATGAGACCAGAAGCAATTCCAGGCTCAGAGGCTGAAAACCAGTGCAATGCTAATACTGCTCACAGCTGAGGGTCTGTTACATTGTATCCAGTCTAGACCATCCTCTGAGTGATGAACATTCTGCACTCCAGACTGATACATTATTATAAACTATCCAGGCAGGAGAGCGGTTTGTGCAGCCGATGTGTTAACCTCACAGAGGATTTTATAGACTGGTTACAATTGTAGCAAAACCTCAGCTGTGAAAAGCATTACTATTTGAAGATACAACAATAGAATTTTGAAGGAAATGCTGTGTGAGAATCCAGCTTTAGTTTTTGGCTTTCAGCCTGTGAATGTTTCCATTCATTGACAGCTAGCAGATCTTGATTTTGGCGCAGAAACGCCCCCTGTCATCATGAAATGCTGCTGGTTGTGATCCGCTTTACCAGTATTGGCCCAGTGCTCCAGCTTCCTCCAGTGGTCAGGCTGCTCGGTCCGGAAGGTCTTCGGATTTCTCTGCAGGTCGGACCCCCCCCTCCCCTCAGACCTGGAGAATCCTCGCACTGACAGGCTTTGTGGGTCCCCCAGGAGCCGGACGGGGTGCTGAATCCCTGGCAGCTTGGAATGGGCCCCATAGAGGCCCCTGGCGCCTGGCAGAGCCATGAATGACCGCAGTGTGTGCCCGCGCCTCTCACTGACAGGGAACAGAAGTTTAGGAACTAAAAAGTATCAACAACAAAGTTTCTCTGGAAACCATTCACTGTCCGGAGCGGAGACAATGGTCACCATGGCGACGATGAAAATGTATCCTCCATTATAGACACATTATGTCTGCTGATCAGAAACTACAGTATCACACGTGATGAGATTAGATACACGGCTCAGCAGTCAGTATCACACAGGATGGGATTAGATACAAATCAAAAGACAGTATCACATATGATGAGTTTAGATACACAGCTCAGGAGTCAGTATCACACAGGATAAGATTAGATACACGGCTCAGCAGTCAGTATCACACAGGATAGGATTAGATACACAGCTCAGCAGACAGTATCACACAGGATAGGATTAGATACACGGCTGAGCAGTCAGTATCACACAGGATGGGATTAGATACACGGCTCAGCAGTCAGTATCACACAGGATGGGATTAGATACAAATCAAAAGACAGTATCACATATGATGAGTTTAGATACACAGCTCAGGAGTCAGTATCACACAGGATAAGATTAGATACACGGCTCAGCAGACAGTATCACACAGGAGAGGATTAGATACACAGCTCAGCAGACAGTATCACACAGGAGAGGATTAGATACAAGTCAGCAGACAATATCACACAGGATAGGATTAGATACACGGCTCAGCAGACAGTATCACACAGGATAGGATTAGATACACGGCTCAGCAGTCAGTATCACACAGGAGAGGATTAGATACAAGTCAGCAGACAATATCACACAGGATAGGATTAGATACACGGCTCAGCAGACAGTATCACACAGTAGAGGATTAGATACACGGCTCAGCAGACAGTATCATACAGGATAGGATTAGATACACGGCTCAGCAGACAATAACACACAGGATAGGATTAGATACACGGCTCAGCAGACAGTATCACACAGGAGAGGATTAGATACACAGTTCAGAGACAGTATCACACAGGATAGGATTAGATACACAGCTCAGCAGTCAGTATCACACAGGACAGGATTAGATACACGGCTCAGCAGTCAGTATCACACAGGATGGGATTAGATACAAATCAAAAGACAGTATCACATATGATGAGTTTAGATACACAGCTCAGGAGTCAGTATCACACAGGATAAGATTAGATACACGGCTCAGCAGACAGTATCACACAGAAGAGGATTAGATACACAGCTCAGCAGACAGTATCACACAGGATAGGATTAGATACACGGCTCAGCAGACAGTATCACACAGGAGAGGATTAGATACAAGTCAACAGACAGTATCACATATGATGAGTTTAGATACACAGCTCAGCAGTCAGTATCACACAGGATAGGATTAGATACACAGTTCAGAGACAGTATCACACACGATAGGTTTAGATACACAGCTCAGCAGTCAGTATCACACGTGATGAGATTAGATGCACAGCTCAAAGACAGTATCACACATAGTGGGATTAGATACAAGTCAGCAGACAGTATCACATATCATGAGTTTAGATGCACGACTCAGCAGACAGTATCACACAGGAGAGGATTAGATACACAGATCAGCAGACAGTAACAGACAGGATGGGTTTAGATACAAGTCCAGACAATATCACACAGGACAGAATTAGATACAAAGCTCAGCAGTCAGTATCACACAGGAGAGGATTAGATACAAGTCAGCAGACAATATCACACAGGATAGGATTAGATACACGGCTCAGCAGACAGTATCACACAGGATAGGATTAGATACACGGCTCAGCAGTCAGTATCACACAGGAGAGGATTAGATACAAGTCAGCAGACAATATCACACAGGATAGGATTAGATACACAGCTCAGCAGACAGTATCACACAGGAGAGGATTAGATACACGGCTCAGCAGACAGTATCATACAGGATAGGATTAGATACACGGCTCAGCAGACAGTATCATACAGGATAGGATTAGATACACGGCTCAGCAGTCAGTATCACATAGGATAGGATTAGATACACGGCTCAGCAGACAGTATCACACAGGAGAGGATTAGATACACAGTTCAGAGACAGTATCACACAGGATAGGATTAGATACACAGCTCAGCAGTCAGTATCACACAGGACAGGATTAGATACACGGCTCAGCAGTCAGTATCACACAGGATGGGATTAGATACAAATCAAAAGACAGTATCACATATGATGAGTTTAGATACACAGCTCAGGAGTCAGTATCACACAGGATAAGATTAGATACACGGCTCAGCAGACAGTATCACACAGGAGAGGATTAGATACACAGCTCAGCAGACAGTATCACACAGGATAGGATTAGATACACGGCTGAGCAGACAGTATCACACAGAACAGGATTAGATACACGGCTCAGCAGACAGTATCACACAGGAGAGGATTAGATACAAGTCAACAGACAGTATCACATATGATGAGTTTAGATACACAGCTCAGCAGTCAGTATCACACAGGATAGGATTAGATACACAGTTCAGAGACAGTATCACACACGATAGGTTTAGATACACAGCTCAGCAGTCAGTATCACACGTGATGAGATTAGATGCACAGCTCAAAGACAGTATCACACATAGTGGGATTAGATACAAGTCAGCAGACAGTTTCACATATCATGAGTTTAGATGCACGACTCAGCAGACAGTAACAGACAGGATGGGTTTAGATACAAGTCCAGACAATATCACACAGGACAGAATTAGATACACGGCTCAGCAGACAGTATCACACAGGAGAGGATTAGATACAAGTCAGCAGACAATATCACACAGGAGAGGATTAGATACACGGCTCAGCAGACAGTATCACACAGGATAGGATTAGATACACGGCTCAGCAGTCAGTATCACACAGGAGAGGATTAGATACAAGTCAGCAGACAATATCACACAGGAGAGGATTAGATACACAGCTCAGCAGATAGTATCACACAGGAGAGGATTAGATACACGGCTCAGCAGACAGTATCACACAGGATGGGATTAGATACACGGCTCAGCAGTCAGTATCACACAGGAGAGGATTAGATACACGGCTCAGCAGTCAGTATAGGATTGGATGCAGAGCTCAGCATTATCACACATGATATTATTAGATACACATATCAGCAGACAGTATTACACATGACAGGCTTAGATGCAAAAAAAAAGCAAAAAAATGTAACTTCTATTGAGAAAGCTTTAAAAATGTATCTCATGTATAGGTCAAGGATAAAGCACAAACACTAACAAAGAGAAGACTACACAAAGATGCAACAATGAAAAAAATTTGCAAAAAAGTGATACAATGAAAACACTGGAAAAAAAAAGAAGAAAAAATGAGCAATAGGGGAGCGGAAGCCACCAAGGGAGGACAAGAGAAAAGTAAATAATGATTACCATATTTGGGCTAATATGCTCTAGAAATCCCTAATGGATGCCCTACCTGCCAGTGGAGGGTGGCTCCCTAAGCTTCCCATTATCGGCAGCTAGCCCTAAACCCCTAGTGTACCCTTAACCTTTTTTACTGACTGTTTTACTACACATTAGGTTACGGGTACACTAGGGGTTTAGGGCTAGCTGCCGACGGGTGGGAAACTTAGGGAGCCACCCTCCACTGGCAGGTAGGGCATCCATTAGGGATTTCTAGAGTAGCCCACATATTGTAATCATTATTTACTCCCCTATTGCTTACCGTAATTTTTTCATTTTTTTTATTTTTCCAGTGTTTTAATTGTATCACTTTTGGACATTTTTTTCATTATTGCGTCTTTATTCGGTCTTTTCTTTGTTAGTGTTTGTGCTGTATCATTGACCTATACATGCAATACTTTTTTAAACTTCCTTAATAACAGTTACATTTTAGGTTTTTTCGGGCTAAGATGCACCAGTTCTGTATCCTCATGAAATCTGGGTTGGTCCTGAAGGGGTTAGTCGCTTTCCCCTGATGTGAAGGCCAATTGACGAGAATCTTTTGAGCCACTTTGGACAAACAACCTTTGTCTTCTTTGTCTCAGTGTTAGAAAGCAGTGAGCGTCCGTCGATGGGGACCGCGGGAAGGGGGACGGGGCTTTCACCTCGATGTTCCCTCAGTAACTTCAACCAGCAAGAACGATAACAAAGAAGCAATTAAAGTTCGGCCTGAATATGAGGGAGAATGGATTCCAGCAAATAACACTCCTCCAGCAGCACAGTGGGAATGTGGGGTCCAGCTCAGACACCGACCATCCGCAGGTGGGGAACTACAAGTCCCAGGAGACCTGTTATTTCTACTATTGGTAGATCTGAGTGACAACCGATAGATCTGCAGCACATCGCACCATGCAGACTGTCGCCATCATTGGGACGGATTGACTACAGATGCAGCAACAAATGGCGGATTGTAGAGCCGCTCATCACTGACGTTTCCTTTTTGTATCTTGTAGCATTAGTTGCCATTTTTTAGGCCAAATTCATCAAAATGACGCAAACGATTCATGAATTTGATTCTTGGGCTTCCATTCTGTCTTGATCTGTACCAAAATTGTGCCAATAATACACCAGAGGGGACGTTAGGCCAAATGTTGTGACTTTTTAAAAGTCGAAATTGATGAATCAGACTAAAACATTTGGAATCACTAACCTCCGCCCACAAAGCAAATAAAAAAACAAAACGTTGATCACATAGAAAATAGGCCTCCGAAAAAGGGGAAAATAGAATAATGAATTGGGTGCAAACAAAAAAGGTGCAAAACACACAAAACTAAACGAAAAACAGGCACAACAAAAAAAGGTGCAAAACACACAAAACTAAACGAAAAACAGGCACAACAAAAAAAAGGTGCAAAACACACAAAACCAAACGAAAAACAGATGCAAAGGCAATGAGGAATCAAGGCCAATGTGCTTTAGACACTTTTTGCAGCTCATCCGATAAGGGGTGTGGCTCAGATGAAATGAGGCGTGGCTTTTATTAAATGGGGTGTGGTCTAAAATGTGACAAAGAGCAGAAAGTTAGACACAAAAAAGTGTCGCAATATAAAAACAATAAATGTATCATCAAGCACAAATGAAACATGGCCATATTCAGACTGTCCATAAAATGACTAGCTTTAGAAAATCTGCTCCAATGACTGGTACAGGAGACAAGAAGGAAGAATGAGGAGAGGAAGAAAGGAGGAAGGTGCAATGGGAGAAACAGCGGAAGGAAGGGAGAAAGGTGGAATGGGAGAAACAGTGGAAGGAAGAGAGAAAGGAGGAAGGTGCAATGGGAAAAACAGCGGAAGGAAGGGAGAAAGGAGGAAGGTGGAATAGGAGAAACAGCGGAAGAAAGGGAGAAAGGAGGTAGGTGGAATGGGAGAAACAGCGGAAGGAAGGGAGAAAGGAGGAAGGTGGAATGGGAGAAACAGCGGAAGGAAGGGAGAAAGGAGGAAGGTGGAATGGGAGAAACAGCGGAAGGAAGAGAGAAAGGAGGAAGGTGGCATGGGAGAAACAGCGGAAGGGAGAGAGAAAGGAGGAAGGTGGAATGGGAGAAACAGTGGAAGGAAGGGAGAAAGGTAGAATAGGAGAGACAGCGGAAGGAAGGGCGAAAGGAGGAAGGTGGAATGGGAGAAACAGCAGAAGGAAGGGAGAAAGGTGGAAGGTGGAATGGGAGAAACAGTGGAAGGAAGGGAGAAAGGTAGAATAGGAGAAGCAGCGGAAGGAAGGGCAAAAGGAGGAAGGTGGAATGGGAGAAACAGCAGAAGGAAGGGAGAAAGGAGGAAGGTGGAATGGGAGAAACAGTGGAAGGAAGGGAGAAAGGTAGAATAGGAGAAACAGCGGAAGGAAGAGAGAAAGGAGGAAGGTGGAATGGGAGAAACAGCAGAAGGAAGGGAGAAAGGAGGAAGGTGGAATGGGAGAAACAGCAGAAGGGAGAAAGGAGGAAGGTGGAATGGGAGAAACAGCAGAAGGGAGAAAGGAGGAAGGTGGAATGGGAGAAACAGCGGAAAGAAGGGAGAAAGGAGGAAGGTGGAATGGGGGAAACAGTGGAAGGAAGGGAGAAAGGTGGAATAGTAACATAGTAACATAGTAACATAGTTAGTAAGGCCGAAAAAAGACATTTGTCCATCCAGTTCAGCCTATATTCCATCATAATAAATCCCCAGATCTACGTCCTTCTACAGAACCTAATAATTGTATGATACAATATTGTTCTGCTCCAGGAAGACATCCAGGCCTCTCTTGAACCCCTCGACTGAGTTCGCCATCACCACCTCCTCAGGCAAGCAATTCCAGATTCTCACTGCCCTTACAGTAAAGAATCCTCTTCTATGTTGGTGGAAAAACCTTCTCTCCTCCAGACGCAAAGAATGCCCCCTTGTGCCCGTCACCTTCCTTGGTATAAACAGATCCTCAGCAAGATATTTGTATTGTCCCCTTATATACTTATACATGGTTATTAGATCGCCCCTCAGTCGTCTTTTTTCTAGACTAAATAATCCTAATTTCGCTAATCTATCTGGGTATTGTAGTTCTCCCATCCCCTTTATTAATTTTGTTGCCCTCCTTTGTACTCTCTCTAGTTCCATTATATCCTTCCTGAGCACCGGTGCCCAAAACTGGACACAGTACTCCATGTGCGGTCTAACTAGGGATTTGTACAGAGGCAGTATAATGCTCTCATCATGTGTATCCAGACCTCTTTTAATGCACCCTATGATCCTGTTTGCCTTGGCAGCTGCTGCCTGGCACTGGCTGCTCCAGGTAAGTTTATCATTAACTAGGATCCCCAAGTCCTTCTCCCTGTCAGATTTACCCAGTGGTTTCCCGTTCAGTGTGTAATGGTGATATTGATTCCTTCTTCCCATGTGTATAACCTTACATTTATCATTGTTAAACCTCATCTGCCACCTTTCAGCCCAAGTTTCCAACTTATCCAGATCCATCTGTAGCAGAATACTATCTTCTCTTGTATTAACTGCTTTACATAGTTTTGTATCATCTGCAAATATCGATATTTTACTGTGTAAACCTTCTACCAGATCATTAATGAATATGTTGAAGAGAACAGGTCCCAATACTGACCCCTGCGGTACCCCACTGGTCACAGCGACCCAGTTAGAGACTATACCATTTATCACCACCCTCTGCTTTCTATCACTAAGCCAGTTACTAACCCATTTACACACATTTTCCCCCAGACCAAGCATTCTCATTTTGTGTACCAACCTCTTGTGCGGCACGGTATCAAACGCTTTGGAAAAATCGAGATATACCACGTCCAATGACTCACCGTGGTCCAGCCTAAAGCTTACCTCTTCATAAAAACTGATTAGATTGGTTTGACAGGAGCGATTTCTCATAAACCCATGCTGATATGGAGTTAAACAGTTATTCTCATTGAGATAATCCAGAATAACATCCCTCAGAAACCCTTCAAATATTTTACCAACAATAGAGGTTAGACTTACTGGCCTATAATTTCCAGGTTCACTTTTAGAGCCCTTTTTGAATATTGGCACCACATTTGCTATGCGCCAGTCCTGCGGAACAGACCCCGTCGCTATAGAGTCCCTAAAAATAAGAAATAATGGTTTATCTATTACATTACTTAGTTCTCTTAGTACTCGTGGGTGTATGCCATCCGGACCCGGAGATTTATCTATTTTAATCTTATTTAGCCGGTTTCGCACCTCTTCTTGGGTTAGATTGGTGACCCTTAATATAGGGTTTTCATTGTTTCTTGGGATTTCACCTAGCATTTCATTTTCCACCGTGAATACCGTGGAGAAGAAGGTGTTTAATATGTTAGCTTTTTCCTCGTCATCTACAACCATTCTTTCCTCACTATTTTTTAAGGGGCCTACATTTTCAGTTTTTATTCTTTTACTATTGATATAGTTGAAGAACAGTTTGGGATTAGTTTTACTCTCCTTAGCAATGTGCTTCTCTGTTTCCTTTTTGGCAGCTTTAATTAGTTTTTTAGATAAAGTATTTTTCTCCCTATAGTTTTTTAGAGCTTCAATGGTGCCATCCTGCTTTAGTAGTGCAAATGCTTTCTTTTTACTGTTAATTGCCTGTCTTACTTCTTTGTTTAGCCACATTGGGTTTTTCCTATTTCTAGTCCTTTTATTCCCACAAGGTATAAACCGCTTACACTGCCTATTTAGGATGTTCTTAAACATTTCCCATTTATTATCTGTATTCTTATTTCTGAGGATATTGTCCCAGTCTACCAGATTAAGGGCATCTCTAAGCTGGTCAAACTTTGCCTTCCTAAAGTTCAGTGTTTTTGTGACTCCCTGACAAGTCCCCCTAGTGAAAGACAGGTGAAACTGTACAATATTGTGGTCGCTATTTCCTAAATGCCCAACCACCTGCAGATTTGTTATTCTGTCAGGTCTATTAGATAGTATTAGGTCTAAAAGTGCTGCTCCTCTGGTTGGATTCTGCACCAATTGTGAAAGATAATTTTTCTTGGTTATTAGTAGAAACCTGTTGCCTTTATGGGTTTCACAGGTTTCTGTTTCCCAGTTAATATCCGGGTAGTTAAAGTCCCCCATAACCAGGACCTCATTATGGGTTGCAGCTTCATCTATCTGCTTTAGAAGTAGACTTTCCATGCTTTCTGTTATATTTGGGGGTTTGTAACAGACCCCAATGAGAATTTTGTTACCATTTTTCCCTCCATGAATGAATAGGAGAAACAGCGGAAGGAAGGGAGAAAGGAGGAAGGTGGAATGGGAGAAACAGCAGAAGGAAGAGAGAAAGGAGGAAGGTGGAATGGGAGAAACAGCAGAAGGAAGGGAGAAAGGAGGAAGGTGGAATGGGAGAAACAGCAGAAGGAAGGGAGAAAGGAGGAAGGTGGAATGGGAGAAACAGCAGAAGGAAGGGAGAAAGGAGGAAGGTGGAATGGGAGAAACAGCAGAAGGAAGGGAGATAGGAGGAATGTGGAATGGGAGAAACAGCGGAAGGAAGGGCGAAAGGAGGAAGGTGGAATGGGAGAAACAGCAGAAGGAAGTGAGAAAGGAGGAAGGTGGAATGGGAGAAACAGCAGAAGGAAGGGAGAAAGGAGGAAGGTGGAATGGGAGAAACAGCAGAAGGAAGGGAGAAAGGAGGAAGGTGGAATGGGGGAAACAGTGGAAGGAAGGGAGAAAGGAGAAAGGTGGAATAGGAGAAACAGCGGAAGGAAGGGAGAAAGGAGGAAGGTGGAATGGGAGAAACAGCAGAAGGAAGGGCGAAGGGAGGAAGGTGGAATGGGAGAAACAGTGGAAGGAAGGGAGAAAGGAAGAAGGTGGAATGGGGAAAACAGCGGAAGGAAGGGAGAAAGGAGGAAGGTGGAATGGGAGAAACAGTGGAAGGAAGGGCGAAATTAGGAAGGTGGAATGGGAGAAACAGTAGAAGGAAGGGCGAAAGGAGGAAAGTGGAATGGGAGAAACAGCAGAAGGAAGGGAGAAAGGAGGAAGGTGGAATGGGGGAAACAGTGGAAGGAAGGGAGAAAGGTGGAATAGGAGAAACAGCGGAAGGAAGGGAGAAAGGAGGAAGGTGGAATGGGAGAAACAGCAGAAGGAAGGGGGAAAGGAGGAAGGTGGAATGGGAGAAACAGTGGAAGGAAGGGCGAAAGGAGGAAGGTGGAATGGGAGAAACAGTGGAAGGAAGGGAGAAAGGAAGAAGGTGGAATGGGAAAAACAGCGGAAGGAAGGGAGAAAGGAGGAAGGTGGAATGGGAGAAACAGTGGAAGGAAGGGAGAAAGGAGGAAGGTGGAATGGGAGAAACAGTAGAAGGAAGGGCGAAAGGAGGAAAGTGGAATGGGAGAAACAGCAGAAGGAAGAGAGAAAGGAGGAAGGTGGAATGGGAGAAACAGCAGAAGGAAGGGAGAAAGGAGGAAGGTGGAATGGGAGAAACAGCAGAAGGAAGGGAGAAAGGAGGAAGGTGGAATGGGAGAAACAGCAGAAGGAAGGGAGAAAGGAGGAAGGTGGAATGGGAGAAACAGCAGAAGGAAGGGAGATAGGAGGAAGGTGGAATGGGAGAAACAGCGGAAGGGAGGGCGAAAGTAGGAAGGTGGAATGGGAGAAACAGCAGAAGGAAGGGAGAAAGGAGGAAGGTGGAATGGGAGAAACAGCAGAAGAAAGTGAGAAAGGAGGAAGGTGGAATGGGAGAAACAGCAGAAGGAAGGGAGAAAGGAGGAAGGTAGAATGGGGGAAACAGTGGAAGGAAGGGAGAAAGGAGAAAGGTGGAATAGGAGAAACAGCGGAAGGAAGGGAGAAAGGAGGAAGGTGGAATGGGAGAAACAGCAGAAGGAAGGGCGAAAGGAGGAAGGTGGAATGGGAGAAACAGTAGAAGGAAGGGCGAAAGGAGGAAAGTGGAATGGGAGAAACAGCAGAAGGAAGGGAGAAAGGAGGAAGGTAGAATGGGAGAAACAGTGGAAGGAAGGGAGAAAGGAGGAAGGTGGAATGGGAGAAACAGTGGAAGGAAGGCAGAAAGGAGGAAGGTGGAATGGGAGAAACAGTGGAAGGAAGGCAGAAAGGAGGAAGGTGGAATGGGAGAAAGGAAGAGAAAAAGGGAGAAAATGCATAAACCCGTCAGTGCTACTTTGAAGAATTTTGCTCTACAACCGGCAAGAGTCCCACAAAGCAGAAAAGCACTCTAAAAACCCCCAAGTGATGAATTTGGGGCCTAAGAGTGAATGAAAACGTGAATGTTCCAGATCCCAAGCATTGGAGGAGGATCAGGACGAGCGCCGATCACTGAGATAGTCCATGTGATTATTCTGATGCCCGCACTGTTCCGGACTGCCGATTGTTCCAGGTCATACAATGAGACATGGCTCACTACACCTCCTACCGAATAGTGTAGGGGGGGCTTAAGTCCAGATTGACTGATAAATGAGCTGCACTACAGCTCTGTTGGTTGTTATTGGAAACAGTCAGTAAGCAGCTTAACTCCTATAATGTAGCCTTGTGTGAAGATAACACTAGAATGCCACTCACCAGCAGGCTGGGTGCAGACACTGAATCAGCAGGAAATTCTGCCATACTTTAGCTGTGATGCAGCAGAATTATGAGTGCAGCTGTGGAGTATAATGCAGGCTGAGATGCAATGCAGGTAACAGCTCAGCACTACAGATCACATTACACATGGAGCTGCTGTTCTCTCTGGGGTCTTGTTCAGGAAATGGAAACAATGTTGTGGTCTGATACTGAGGGGGCACACTGGTGGGACTGTTACAGAGCTGTCAATCATGCTGCAGCCCCTCCCACTGTCATCTGCTGACATGGTCAATATTGGGGTCCCATATAAAGTCCTAGCTTCCTCCCGTATCCTGCGCTAGGTTACATTTTCTCTCTTCTGCCATTTTCGATTTTTTGCCTTGAGCGTTGGTGAATACTTGTCTTGCTGCTGCGCGGAGCAGCTGGTGCCGGTGATTTATTATAGATGACGGAGAAGCCGTCAGAGACCTGAGCTCAGCACATTCAGGGGAGTTACTAGGTGATCGTTATATGGGGGGCATTGTGGACCACCTGCCTCCTAATGTGACTGATCAGCAGTTCCACCCCATATACTGGATGAGAAAAAGCAGCGCACAGACATTATCAGACCGCAGGGTTTCCGCTCTGCTACATCGACACATGCCGCAGAGACGTCACCGACTCCGCGAGGAGGAGATACGGGCAGAGCGGCACAGGTGAGAGGGGCTCTCCGTACAGAGAGCGACGGCTAGAGGGATTTCACAATCTCAGGTCAATCAATCCAACACCTTGTATAATAAAAAGGTCTGCAACTTTCCAATATGTTTCATCTGCAAATCTTCACTTACAGGCAAAAAAACCTATTGGCAGATAAGGTATAGAAATGCAGAAAATAGTATACAGGGGAGGGAGATGAATCTGCAGTAATGTAGTAACTATACAGGGGAGGGAGATGAAGCTGCAGTAATGTAGTAATTGTATACAGGGGAGGGAGATGAAGCTGCAGTAATGTAGTAACTGTATACAGGGGAGGGAGATGACGCTGCAGTAATGTAGTAACTGTATACAGGGGAGGGAGATGAAGCTGCAGTAATGTAGTAATTGTATACAGGGGAGGGAGATGAAGCTGCAGTAATGTAGTAACTGTATACAGGGGAGGGAGATGAAGCTGCAGTAATGTAGTAACTGTATACAGGGGAGGGAGATGAAGCTGCAGTAATGTAGTAATTGTATACAGGGGAGGGAGATGAAGCTGCAGTAATGTAGTAAATGTATACAGGGGAGGGAGATGAAGCTGCAGTAATGTAGTAACTGTATACAGGGGAGGGAGATGAAGCTGCAGTAATGTAGTAATTGTATACAGGGGAGGGAGATGAAGCTGCAGTAATGTAGTAATTGTATACAGGGGAGGGAGATGAATCTGCAGTAATGTAGTAACTGTATACAGGGGAGGGAGATGATGCTGCAGTAATGTAGTAACTGTATACAGGGGAGGGAGATAAAGCTACAGTAATGCAGTAAATGTATACAGGGGAGGGAGATAAATCTGCAGTAATGTAGTACAAAGTAGATACAGGAGAGAGGGAAGAGGGGGATGAAGCTGCAGTAATTTGAAAGGAAACAGGATAGCGAGGGAGGAGGGGGATGAAGGTGCAATAATGTGATAGGAGACAGGAAAGAGAGGGAGGAGGGGGTGAAGCTGCAGTAATGTAATAGAAGACAGGATAGAGAGGGAGGAGGGGGTGAAGCTGCAGTAGTGTAATAGAAGACAATATAGAGGGGTAGGAGGGGATGCAGCTAGGGCAGTGGAGTCAGTAAACCGAACCTCCGACTCCTCAATTTCACTGACTCCATGACTCTGACTCCACAGCCCTGATCACTACTGAGCATGGTCATAAAGTGCAGCACAGATTCATCTCAACTAAAAGCCGAGATCCTCTGATCAGGAACAGAACAGACATTTATAGGACATCTCAGAACTTTCCCAAATTCTTATGGAAACATTTACAGCATGTCCTGCACTGATCTACTGCACCCATTGCATTAGATATTTTAGGAGTCGGAGTCGTTCCATTTTATAATGACTGAACCAAAATTGACACCGACTAAGACTCCGACTACACGGTCCCAGATGTAACTGTAGTTTTGCTTTCTCCCCCATGCATCAGGCATTTGCATTAGCCATGGTCTAAAATCTGTGGAGTCCTAACACCGAGGTCTGATATCACCCAACATGTACGATATGCGCCATAATCATGTGTCTCATAGAGTCCGGATCCTACAGAAAGAACAGAGGGAAGGAATCTGCAGATTACATATGTCAGGCTGCCCTCCGCCTAATCCTGTCTCCAGCTGCGGGGGATGGGAGGGGGTTTAATACTTTATTCCCCCTCTGATTGCTGAATCCTTGTATCCGTTGAATTGTTGGCATTTTACATGAATTTGCTTTTACTCCTCTTTACAGACAACCTTCCTGCGTCCATCACAAGATGCTGGACGTCCAGGAATCGGAGCTTTACCTGCGCTTACAATGCAAAACTTCAGAAGTTTGAATCTTGTTACTAAAGCGACAAATGAGAAACCTGGTGAGTGTCTCCATCAGTGATCGCCTCCATCATCAGCGCCTCAATAAGTGAGTGCCTCCGTCAGGGCCTCCATCATGGGCGCCTCCATCAGTGAGTGCCTCGGTCAGAGATTTCCTCCATCAGTTATTGCCTCCATCAGTGAGCGCTTCCGTCAGTGAGGGCCTCCATCAGAGATCGCCTCCATCAGTGAGCGCCTCCATCAGTGAGGGCCTCCATCAGTGATCGCCTCCATCAGAGATCGCCTCCATCATCAGTGCCTCAATCAGTGATTGCCTCCATCAGAGATCTCCTCCGTCAGTGATCACCTCCATCAGTGATCGCCTCCATCAGTGATCGCCTCCATCAGAGATCGCCTCCATCAGTGAGCGCCTCCATCAGTGAGGGCCTCCATCAGTGATCGCCTCCATCAGAGATCGCCTCCATCATCAGTGCCTCAATCAGTGATTGCCTCCATCAGAGATCTCCTCCGTCAGTGATCACCTCCATCAGTGATCGCCTCCATCAGTGATCGCCTCCATCAGAGATCTCCTCCGTCAGTGATCACCTCCATCAGTGATCGCCTCCATCAGTGATCGCCTCCATCAGAGATCTCCTCCGTCAGTGATCACCTCCATCAGTGATCGCCTCCATCAGAGATCTCCTCCGTCAGTGATCACCTCCATCAGTGAGCGCCTCCATCAGTGAGGGCCTCCATCAGTGATCGCCTCCATCAGTGATCGCCTCCATCAGTGATCGCCTCCATCAGAGATCTCCTCCATCAGTGATCGCCTCCATCAGTGAGCGCCTCCATCAGTGAGGGCCTCCATCAGTGATCGCCTCCATCAGTGATCGCCTCCATCAGTGATCGCCTCCATCAGTGATCGCCTCCATCAGTGAGCGCCTCCATCAGTGATCGCCTCCATCAGTGATCGCCTCCATCAGTGATCGCCTCCATCAGTGATCGCCTCCATCAGTGATCGCCTCCATCATCAGTGCCTCAATCAGTGATTGCCTCCATCAGAGATCTCCTCCGTCAGTGATCACCTCCATCAGTGATCGCCTCCATCAGTGATCGCCTCCATCAGTGAGCGCCTCCATCAGTGAGGGCCTCCATCAGTGATCGCCTCCATCAGTGAGCGCCTCCATCAGTGAGGGCCTCCATCAGTGAGCGCCTCCATCAGTGAGCGCCTCCATCAGTGAGCGCCTCCATCAGTGAGCGCCTCCATCAGTGAGGGCCTCCATCAGTGATCGCCTCCATCAGTGATCGCCTCCATCAGTGAGGGCCTCCATCAGAGATCTCCTCCGTCAGTGATCACCTCCATCAGTGAGCGCCTCCATCAGTGATCGCCTCCATCAGTGAGCACCTCCATCAGTGAGGGCCTCCATCAGTGATCGCCTCCATCAGTGATCGCCTCCATCAGTGATCGCCTCCATCAGTGAGGGCCTCCATCAGTGATCGCCTCCATCAGTGATCGCCTCCATCAGTGATCGCCTCCATCAGTGAGGGCCTCCATCAGTAAGCGCCTCCATCAGTGATCGCCTCCATCAGTGAGCGCCTCCATCAGTGAGGGCCTCCATCAGTGAGCGCCTCCATCAGTGAGCGCCTCCATCAGTGAGCGCCTCCATCAGTGAGCGCCTCCATCAGTGATCGCCTCCATCAGTGAGGGCCTCCATCAGTGATCGCCTCCATCAGTGATCGCCTCCATCAGTGATCGCCTCCATCAGAGATCTCCTCCGTCAGTGATCACCTCCATCAGTGAGCGCCTCCATCAGTGATCGCCTCCATCAGTGAGCGCCTCCATCAGTGAGGGCCTCCATCAGTGATCGCCTCCATCAGTGATCGCCTCCATCAGTGATCGCCTCCATCAGTGAGGGCCTCCATCAGTGATCGCCTCCATCAGTGATCGCCTCCATCAGTGATCGCCTCCATCAGTGATCGCCTCCATCAGTGATCGCCTCCATCAGTGAGGGCCTCCATCAGTGAGGGCCTCCATCAGTGATTGCCTCCATCAGTGATCGCCTCCATCAGTGAGGGCCTCCATCAGTAAGCGCCTCCATCAGTGATCGCCTCCATCAGTGAGCGCCTCCATCAGTGAGGGCCTCCATCAGTGAGCGCCTCCATCAGTGAGCGCCTCCATCAGTGAGCGCCTCCATCAGTGAGCGCCTCCATCAGTGAGCGCCTCCATCAGTGATCGCCTCCATCAGTGATCGCCTCCATCAGTGAGCGCCTCCATCAGTGATCGCCTCCATCAGTGAGCGCCTCCATCAGTGAGCGCCTCCATCAGTGATCGCCTCCATCAGTGAGCGCCTCCATCAGTGAGCGCCTCCATCAGTGATCGCCTCCATCAGTGAGCGCCTCCATCAGTGAGCGCTTCCATCAGTGATCGCCTCCATCAGTGAGGGCCTCCATCAGTGATCGCCTCCATCAGTGATCGCCTCCATCAGTGATCGCCTCCATCAGTGAGGGCCTCCATCAGTGATCGCCTCCATCAGTGATCGCCTCCATCAGTGAGCGCCTCCATCAGTGATCGCCTCCATCAGTGATCGCCTCCATCAGTGAGCGCCTCCATCAGTGAGCGCTTCCATCAGTGATCGCCTCCATCAGTGAGGGCCTCCATCAGTGATCGCCTCCATCAGTGATCGCCTCCATCAGTGATCGCCTCCATCAGTGATCGCCTCCATCAGTGAGGGCCTCCATCAGTGATCGCCTCCATCAGTGATCGCCTCCATCAGTGAGCGCCTCCATCAGTGAGCGCCTCCATCAATCAGTGAGCCCCACGTCATTTTATCTATGTGCAGGAAACCAGAGGCTGAAGTGTGCTCTCTGCAGAGCAGGAGAAAACTGCTGGAAGAGCAATTCCCTGATCTGATGGTTTCCGTCACGCCTCACATTACCGCCATTGCCTCACCTTTCCTTGCTGTATTGGGTTTAGCGGATTGCGCTGGCGGTGCCAGGGCGTCACACGGTTTATGACGGTTTGGCATTTGTGATTGTGAACCTTGTGCCACCAGTAGGGTTGAGCGACCTTGACTTTTTTAGGGTTGAGCCGGGTTTCGCGGCTATCTCAAACCCGACTATCTCAAAAGTCGAGTCGAGTGAAATCGGCCGATTATGGCGAAAAGTCGAGGATCGACCGAAACACGAAACCCAATGCAAAGCCAATGGGATTTTTTTTTTTTTTTTTCTCTCTCTCTCTCTCTCTCTCTCGAAAAGCTGGTGTTACACATTGCAAATCGCTACAGCGCACAAGCGACAACATGGCGATAGGTCTTAGGGGCGTGGACGCCTATGTCATCACTCTGCCCACGCCTTCATTGGCTGAAAAAAATGGCGCCAAGCGCGTCATACGAAACGCGACTTTGGCGCGAAAGTCGCGTACCGCATGGCCGACCCCACACAGGGATCGGGTCGGGTTTCATGAAACCCGACTTTGCCAAAAGTCGGCGACTTTTGAAAATGAACGATCCGTTTCGCTCAACCCTAGCCACCAGTCGTGGCTCATCATTGCACCTAATTGACGGCGGGGGCAGACATCGCCATAGAGTATAAGGCTGCGGTCACACTATCAGGATTTGGTCAGTATTTTACATCAGTATTTGTAGCCAAAACCAGGAGTGGAACAAATAGAGGAAAAGTATAATAGAAACATCTGCACCACTTCTGTATTTATCACCCACTCCTGGTTTTGGCTACAAATACTGAGGTAAAATACTGACCACATACTGACAGTGTGACCGCAGCCTTTCTTACTTTGTGGTGAGATGTTTAAGGCGATATTCACACACAGCAGATCTGCAGCGGATATTTCTTCTCCTAAAATCCGTTCACGTTTTATTCTGGTACAAGGATTTTTTGCAAATCTCACTCAGAAGTCACAGAAAGGTCTGCAACATACTGAAAGCATTTGTTACCTGTACAGATTCAGTCAGGGCAGCTTCCCTCACTCATCATGGCGGCGGCGGCGGCGGCAGCAGCTGAGGCTGGCACTGATGACGTCATCAATCCTGGCTGCAGGCAGCGGACGGTGCAGGAGAGCGGCGGCGGCTCGGGGCGCAGTGCAGCTGCGGGCGCGGAGAGGTGAGGAGAGGGGAGAGAGTGCGCGGAGAGGTGAGGAGAGGGGAGAGAGTGCGCGGAGAGGTGAGGAGAGGTGAAGTGAAGAGAGGGGAGTGCGCTGCGGCGGCTTCTAATGATACATTGTATCTTCTGCTCTGTACAATGTGTCACATAGAAGCAACGTGACTGCGCTGCTCCAGCCTCACACTGTACCGCCGGCTGTTCTGTGCATGTGCCTGACAACTCTGCTAATGTATTGTGTGTGCCCGTCTGACAACCCCCGCTCCATGTACAGTGTGTGCCCGTCTGACAACCCCTGCTCCATGTACAGTGTGTGCCCGTCTGACAACCCCCACTCCATGTACAGTGTGTGCCCGTCTGACAACCCCCGCTCCATGTACAGTGTGCGCCCGTCTGACAACCCCCGCTCCATGTACAGTGTGTGCCCATCTGACAACCCCCGCTCCATGTACAGTGTGCGCCCGTCTGACAACCCCCGCTCCATGTACAGTGTGCGCCCGTCTGACAACCCCCGCTCCATGTACAGTGTGTGCCCGTCTGACAACCCCCGCTCCATGTACAGTGTGCGCCCGTCTGACAACCCCCGCTCCATGTACAGTGTGCGCCCGTCTGACAACCCCCGCTCCATGTACAGTGTGTGCCCATCTGACAACCCCCGCTCCATGTACAGTGTGCGCCCGTCTGACAACCCCCGCTCCATGTACAGTGTGCGCCCGTCTGACAATCCCCGCTCCATGTACAGTGTGTGCCCGTCTGACAACCCCCGCTCCATGTACAGTGTGCGCCCGTCTGACAACCCCCGCTCCATGTACAGTGTGCGCCCGTCTGACAACCCCCGCTCCATGTACAGTGTGTGCCCGTCTGACAACCCCCACTCCATGTACACAGGATCCTGCACGGACGGCCCTTGTTCACACTTTCACCTCCGTTGCTTTCTCATTGCATCACCTTGTAGCATGTGGCTGACGTCCCCGTATGTACAATGTATCTACCTGACAGCACTGTGCCGTGAATGCATTGTTCTGCCTGACACCCCCTCCCCCTCCCTGCACGTTACACACAGCAGCCCCCCATCCCTGGATCATGTATTTATAGCCTGCGTCCCCTCCCGGTATGTGCGGAGCGGTGTGTGACCCTGGAGCGCCGCTCCCCGCACTCATCATCCATTTGTCCCATCTCCTAATTCACTTCTACAAATGATTGTGGAATTTTGTGCTATTCGGAGATTATTAACGGCGTTTGCTGTGGATGGTTGTTATATATGGTTGTGTGCGGAGTGTCGCGCTGTGGATGGTTGTTATATATGGTTGTGTGCGGAGTGTCGCGGCCGTGCGCACGGCGTCTCTGCTTAGAATCCGGATCCCGCGGATCTGTGCCATCATTTGCATGGATCTTGGTGAATGCTGGAACTATTGTTGGGCATGAAATGCAAATCCTGGGAGATTATTTATTTATTTTTTGTAAGTTCATCTTTAACTTTTACATATTTTAATATTTGTATTTTTATGTCTTTCATTTAATACATAATATTTTCTTTAACGTTTATCATTTTTCTTACATGTATCCATTGCAGCCACACGTGCTGTTTTCTCTAGTATTGCGCCTGGGTGGTTTCTACTTAATTGTCTCTCTTCACACAGCAACTGTTCCTTTTTTCTTTCTTTTCTAATATGGTCTGTATTGTTTTCTGGCCCCAGGAGGCGGCGGTGGCACAGCTGCGGTGACAGCGGGGGATAAGGATGGAGGAGGCTGGGTATTCCTTGGGAATGGCTGACATCTCCTATCTGCCCAGCTCAGTGGATTATACAAGTGGGAGGCTGAAGAACTGCAGTGAAGAATGGGTGAGTGACGTCCCGCGCAGGAATCTACGTCGCCCTCTGATACTTTAATATCCTCTGTGAGGTTGGTGAATGTAATGCTGGGTCGTTAGTCTAAGCTGTCACGTGGCCAATCTGATTGCATTAGGCTGATGACCGGTGGCTTCTAATTGGCTGCGGAATGTTGTGCTGGATCCGTGACCTGATCTCCATGTAATGGGAACACAGGGGATCTTGTAGGCGTCACTTATGTTCTCCGTTCAGTCCATTGTGGCACAAATTGGCCCGTTCTCTGTATAAATAATTATATATATATATATATATATATATATATATATATATATATATATATATATATATATATAGCAGGGTGAATATGGCGTTCATCCTGAAAACCGCCACAGTTTCTTTTGCTGCTGCTAAATGATAGAAGGGATATAATTTATAAAATCATGATTTAGTCTATTCTGATGTATTTTTGCCTCATTTCCAGGGTGTGTACATTTTACGTCTTGCAATGTGCTGCTGTATCTATGAACGTATATGTAAATCATCGCTATTAGGACCCTTTGGCGTCGGCTTCCATTCCTGTCTTGGCTTTTTGATGGTTAGAATAGTCAGTGGGAGTTTTCAAGATCTGTTTCAAAACGGAATAGTAAAATGTATGATAGTAAGACAATGTATCTAAAGAGTCTCATCATTTTTTTTTAAAATTACTTTCCAAAAGTTTGGGTTCTGTTTGCACTTGTCGCCAGATTGATCATAAGTTGTTGTTATTCGTGCACACAGTGGTGTAAAGGCTTATAGTGCTCTTGTGCTAAATAAATTAAATCCCTTGTAACATATCTAAAACATATAAGAGATGCAATAATGGGATGGTTTTGGGGTCAGGCGTACAGGCGCCCGCAGCACGTGTGGCACACAAGACTCATCGTACATTCCTATGATGCAGGCGCTATTAATGTGCTGTCACCCAAGGCTTGCAACCAGCACCAATTATTACATGAATAATCGAGCAGTATTGTTAGGTTACTTTATGTGGGGAGTCAATGTTTGTGCACTGTATGGCAGTATTTATTGCATTTTGTGGCACGGGACTTGATACTGTAATGTATTGTTTTGCAGTGTATGGTGGCGGTGGTACTGTATGGCCATATAGAAGTGCTGTTTGGCCACCTTTTGGCATTGGTATAAAATATGACAAAGTATAATCACTTGTACACTGTTTAATAGCACAAATTTGGGGAAAACAACAGAATAGGATAGGTGCAGCTCGGGCATTTACCCTGGGTGCTGGGTGTCGGGGGATGCCAGCGGTTCGTGTCTTTATCTGAAGTATCAGGGCCACTTTGTGCCCACACTTGTGAGATAGATTGAGGGTATGTGCACACGTCCGGATTTTTAGCGTTTTTTTTTGCGGAATTTCGCTATAAAAACGCTATAATTCCGCATCAAAAACGCTAAAAATATGCATCCTATTATTTAGAATGCATTCCGGATTTTTTGTTCAGATGGATGCGTTTTTTACCGCAAAAAAAAACGCATTCCGCAAATAAAATGGACATGCTCATTCTTTTTGCGGATTTCTAAGCCAAAATGACTTTCAGGAGAAAAAAAAAAAACGCAAAAATTCCGCAAAAAATCCGTGCAAAAAACGCGCAAAAACCGCGAAAAATCCGTGCGGAAAAAAACGCGATTTTCTGCCAGAATTCTCCGGATTTTGTCAGGAAAAAAACCTGACGTGTGCACATACCCTTAGGGTTTCTGGCACCTAAAGTTTATAATGTGAACTGAATTAAGTGCAGAATCGTCCCGGCCTCCCTCCGTCAGCACTTCAAACCTTCATAAACCTTGCTGTGATCTGTTCTGCTCCATTTATTGCACTAATTTATGCGAGTTATTAACCCTGTAATATTGCAGTCCGATAATGAAACCGGAGATTATAAAAAATTATATTTAATTGAGAACAATCCTTTTATGTTACACTGAGAAATGTTATTGGAGTTTTATACCATTGCAGGCTGAAATACTGCCATATAGTGTCAAATACTGCAATAAATGGCCCAAATAATAACCCTGAGCTTCACTACCATAGTACTGCCATACAGTGCTTCTATAACCGCTTATATAGTGTCCAAATAATGGCTTCATAATAGCTCTGCAATACAGTTCCAAAAATACTGTCACGTAGTGCTCATATTTAAACTGTATCCAAAAAGACTCCCACATTCAGCACAATAATACTGCCATACCAATCAGATACTGCCATACAGTGATATTATAGAAGTTTAAGTTCCTAAATAATACATTTTTGCTAGCATAGTAACTCGTATATCGCCCGCATAATACCACTATTCTTCCCCACAATAATACTGCTATACAGTGCTACTTAATAGCTCAGTGTCCAGATAAGACCTACATGTTAAACCATAATACTACTGCCATATAGTGCTAGTATAATAGTTCCTTTAGTGACTAACAATATCTTCATTCTTAGCCAATATACAGCATCTCAATAGCGTGCATAGTGCCCAGATATGGCATACTGAGCCTTGATAATATTGCCATATAGTGCTCATAAATTCTCATACAGGGCCCAGATTATAGTCATACCTTGCCTCAGTAATACCGCCATACAGTGCTAGATAATGGCTCATAGAGGACCCTCATGTTACTTGCATACTAATTCTATTCTAGAAGATCCCAAGGTTGTGTTCCTCAGTGTCATGAGATGGGCACAATGCTCCGGATGTGCTGAGAGTCCTCTGTGCTGCTGTGAGAAGTGCGGGGGGCGATTCTACAAGACCAGGACAAAACCCAGAATACGGGCAGGACGGGGTTATCTGGCGCTGGGGATAGTCGTCATCACTTCCAAGTTTTAGAGCTCCTGGCTGCGGATCAGAGGAGCAGAGACGAGAACTTCCTGACATTCTCGTTTCTAAGTTAAAGGGGTGTATGTGTTCACTGGTGGAGAACTGGGACCCCTACTAATCGCTAGTAAGGGGCCCATCCCTCCAACTCTATGGGAAGTATAGAAATGTACAAATAACCCGATACAATGTAACAGCTTAGTGTTTACTAATACTGTTTGTGTTCCTCTGTCTCAGGGCGAGCGCTTCTCCAGCCCGGCCGTCTTCACATCTTCTACCCTGAAGTGGAAGGAGACTCTGCTGAGCCGGAAGCGCCCGTTTGTGGGCAGGTGCTGCTACGTGTGCACGCCCCAGAGCCGGGTAAGAGGGCGACAACGGATTCTGCGAGGGCAGAATGGGGTTAATAGCGGCCGCACAGCAAGCGGCAGATTCCTGAGGTTTATATCTCATGTGCTTGTCCTGTAATGTAACATTGTAACCATCAGTTATTTATTTATTAAGTGTGGAAGATCGACGAGGCGCCCTCCTTCCTAAAATCTGCTTACATTGCTCCCAAAGACATAACTCTACAGTATCATTCAATGATCCGTATATTGGATTCACTTATTTACATAAAGTGCAAAAGGCTCCAGAGCTGACGTTCTCCCACAATTCCCTGCATGTTCAGTGTCTGCAGAGGGTGCGCCAGTTATCAGCATTCTGGGAAGTGTCATCCGATGTGCGAGCTCAGCAGAGCTGTTAAGAGAGTTACCAGCTGGCTGACTTTTTCCCGTAACAACCAGCAGAATAGTGAGTGCAGCTCTGGGGTATAATACAGGATGTAACTCCGGATCAGTAATGTAATGTATGTATACAGTGACTGCACCAGCAGAATAGTGAGTGCAGCTCTGGAGTATAATACAAGATGTAACTCAGGATCAGTAATGTAATGTATGTACACAGTGACTACACCAGCAGAATAGTGAGTGCAGCTCTGGGATATAATACAGGATGTAACTCAGGATCAGTAATGTATGTACACAGTGACTGCACCAGCAGAATAGTGAGTGCAGCTCTGGGGTATAATACAGGAGGTAACTCAGGATCAGTAATGTATGTACACAGTGACTGCACCAGCAGAATAGTGAGTGCAGCTCTGGGGTATAATACAGGATGTAACTCAGGATCAGTAACGTATGTACACAGTGACTGCACCAGCAGAATAGTGAGTGCAGCTCTGGAGTATAATACAGGATGTAACTCAGTATCAGTAATGTAATGTATGTACACAGTGACTGCACCAGAGAATAGTGAGTGCAGCTCTGGAGTATAATACAAGATGTAACTCAGGATCAGTAATGTAATGTATGTACACAGTGAGTGCAGCTCTGGGGTATAATACAGGAGGTAACTCAGGATCAGTAATGTATGTACACAGTGACTGCACCAGCAGAATAGTGAGTGCAGCTCTGGAGTATGATACAGGATGTAACTCAGGATCAGTAATGTAATGTATGTACACAGTGACTGCACCAGCAGAATAGTGAGTGCAGCTGTGGGGTATAATACAGGAGGTAACTCAGGATCAGTGATGTAATGTATGTACACAGTGACTGCACCAGCAGAGTAGTGAGTGCAGCTCTGGAGTATAATACAGGATGTAACTCAGGATCAGTAATGTATGTACACAGTGACTGCACCAGCAGAGTAGTGAGTGCAGCTCTGGAGTATAATACAGGATGTAACTCAGGATCAGTAATGTAATGTATGTACACAGTGACTGCACCAGGAGAATAGTGAGTGCAGCTCTGAAGTATAATACAGGATGTAACTCAGGATCAGTAATGTAATGTATGTACACAGTGAGTGCAGCTCTGGGGTATAATACAGGATGTAACTCAGGATCAGTAATGTAATGTATGTACACAGTGACTGCACCAGCAGAATAGTGAGTGCAGCTCTGGGGTATAATACAGGGTGTAACTCAGGATCAGTAATGTAATGTATGTACACAGTGACTGCACCAGCAGAATAGTGAGTGCAGCTCTGGGGTATAATACAGGATGTAACTCAGGATCAGTAATGTAATGTATGTACACAGTGACTGCACCAGCAGAATAGTGAGTGCAGCTCTGGAGTATAATACAGGATGTAACTCAGGATCAGTAATGTAATGTATGTACACAGTGACTGCACCAGCAGAATAGCGAGTGCAGATCTGGAGTATAATACAGGATGTAACTCAGGATCAGTAATGTAATGTATGTACACAGTGACTGCACCAGCAGAATAGCGAGTGCAGCTCTGGAGTATAATACAGGATGTAACTCAGGATCAGTAATGTAATGTATGTACACAGTGACTGCACCAGCAGAATAGTGAGTGCAGCTCTGGGGTATAATACAGGATGTAACTCAGGATCAGTAATGCAATGTATGTACACCATGACTGCACCAGCAGAATAATGAGTGCAGCTCTGGGGTATAATACAGGAGGTAACTCAGGATCAGTACAGGATCAGTAATGTATGTGCACCGTGGTTTAGTAGATATTCTTTAGGTCATGCTTTATAATTTACTAATCCAGATTTACTCTAATTTTGTGAAAAAGTCAATGTTTTGTAATATTTGTTCTTTTATTACAGGATAAGTTTTATAATCCCAGCATCCCATCATTGGGGCTACGTAATGTTATCTACATTAATGAGACCCACACGCGGTAAGTTAACATTTTTTTGTTAGATTATTTAATTCTATGTAGTAGATAGTATCTGTAAACAGACGAGCACCAGGATCAGGTGTTGTGTGCTGTATAGAGACACATTAAATCTACTTGTTTCTATAAAGAAGTTAATTTTCTTGTGTTTTTCTTTATTGTATTTTTGTTCTGATTTTCTTTAGCTTTGTCCCAGGATTTCTGTGCATTCTTTCTCCTATGAGTTCTGCTTGCTGTTGTCCTGTTTCATTGTTGCATCTCAGCTCTTCACCCCCTCGGAGAAAATGTACAGACGGTGACGTTCTCTGCAAATATTTGCACTTTATTATGCACGCCAGTCTTTGCGGAGTTAATAATTACCCGAAGCTATCTCTCTTCATCTGAACTTGACATTTTAACATCCCGGATTTCACCCGGAAGATGCGACATTATAGGAAGATGTTCTATAGATTTGTATAATGAAATGATAGATGACAGTGGACCTCCTGCCCTGGAAGCCCCTGAATCCTGTCTTTCATTCCTTAGGAAAGCTTTATCAATGTGCAATAAATAACTTTTTAACTTGTTGAGGAACTGATAATGTTCTGCTGGCTGTCGTTCAATGACTGTTCCATATGCATCAGATGGTTTTGTTACATTGTGTCAGTGTAGATAAAAGTAAAGATTATGGATTTCTCTTTCTTTTGCATAGACGGATACAATGTAATAAACTCATCTGCTCTGTGAAGGGCAGGAAATGTGCAACCTCCAAAGCAACCCATGAGCAGGACCATTAAAGACAGGTTTTCAGAGTTTGTATTAGCAATAAAAAGGGTTCAGTTTGCAGCAAGCGGAGATCTGGAAATGTACATTAAACGCTCAGTGATCTAGAATGTTTCTGCTTTGTCTGGATGACCTTTCTTATGATAGAGTGTCCAGTGCTGAGGTCTTGGGTCGCCTCTGAGCACGGTATGGAGGTGTTATCTGGGGACTGTATGGCGGTATTATACGGGTGCTTCTGAGTATTATTTGAGTGCTGCAGTTTGGGCGCTGTATAGTGGTATTTCACGGGCTGTGTATGGCAGGATGTCGTTGGCTTTATGTGAGTTCCAGATCAGTTTCTTTCTGTCCAGGACTTTGTTCTTGCATAAAGCAGCCCTGTCTCTTCTGGGTAAGATGTGAGACACCGGGACGTCTCGCTGCCGGGTGCCGTGGGTTTACTGACCTGTTACATGTATAGGATCTGATAACACCGCCATAACCCTGCGGTTACAGTCCACTGCGGTGGGGAGAGAAGTCCTACTCCTTCTGTGTGTTGATTGTAGTTTTAGTAGGTTTATGTTCTTATTTCTATCTCTCTTTTCTGTGCAGTGAACCATAGGATGCACACATGTGGTCTAGGGTATATATTGGAGGGGGGTCTATATGTCATTCATCCTCCGCTCTTCATTCCCCCCAGCCGTGGTCCTACAACCATCTATTACAAATTACAAAGAGTTTGATGACAGTCGGGGTGAGCCGGCGCATTGTCGCCTTCTGTTGAAATATGTAAATTGGTGCAACAGTTTGATACATTTTGTATCAGTATTATTGTTGCTAAAATACTCAAATTTCCAGAAGATAATACAATGTAATATTGATGAAAATCACCCCGTCCTTCCGCAAATCCCGGTATTGGCCATGAATCTCTGCGGGCTGGGCGTTCAGATCCTCGTGCTGTCTGTGCAGTCTGTGATCAGGCAGAGCGCTTCATGAGGAGTCTGCCCAATCATTACTGTAGTGATCGGGCTCTTCCTGTCCACCCTGACTCCAGATTATAAATGCAGTGACTTTATAGCCATATTATCTGTACATGATATCTCTGCTAATGACGCTGTTCAGACTGGCACTGATACGATCACATTCCTGGTGCTGGACACCATGCCCGCTCTCTGTGAACAGCGACTTTGGTACATTTCCAATTATCGGCATGTGAATATTTATCTTTCATGCTGAATTTCCAGAATTGGTGCCAGATTAATAGAATTTCTCTGTCCGTTCTTTCGTGTGTTTTTGCAGATTGTGAAATCCGATTGTTTTCGTTCTGCGCCTTTTGGGGCCGGTGCATTGTCTGACCAGTCTGTGTGCGCTCGCCGAGGGGTGTCTGCGTGTCCTCATGGTTTGGTGGTCAATGTCCGCACCCCGGCTCTGACCTCTCGTGTCTTGCAGGCACCGGGGATGGCTGGCTCGTCGCCTCTGTTACGTGCTCTTTGTCCAAGAGCGAGATGTCAATAAGAGCATGTTCTGCAGCAACATGGCGGAGACGGTGCTGAACCAGAGCAGGTGAGGACGCGGCTGCGGTAATGGTTAACGAGTGCATGCAGGGCAGATACATAATGTTCCCGTGTGTAGCAATGAACCTGCCGGGGTCTCCGGGGCTCCAGCAGCCATGAAATAAAACATCTGCAACCCTGGATGGACAGGTTTATACAGACCCATAAAATAAGTGGTTACAAAACATCAGTGAGAAATGGAACACGATCTCTAAGGAGATCTTCAAGATTCTAGAAGACGGCACAAATCTGGGGTATAAAGGAGAAGTTCTGACAACTTTCTATCTGATTGAGGCCCCTATTCTTCATCATCATCATCGCCGCCGCTTCTCCATTTTTCAGGAGTAATTTGCTCCTTATTAATGGCTTTAGTATTTGTTTCACTGTTTACATTTTATTTTTTTTTAATTTTTATTGTTGTTTTCAACAACTTTTCTTAATCGGATACTTGTCAGACTGATGAAATCTATCTTTTTACCAAGTGTTTCTTCCTTGGGCGCATCTCGCTCCGCTCTCTTTTTGGAGTAAGAATTCTGAAGAAGTTTTTCAATTTGTCGCATTTTTTTAGACAGACATGAAGTTTTTCAAATGGTCGTCGACTTTGGGCAATGGAAAGGCAGAACTAGTGTCATTTAGTTGTTGCACCAAATTCGTGATCCGCGTTCACCATGATGAAGAATTTCGCACAAAAGAATGGCAGAGAATACCGCAGAACTAAAAAAAAAAAAAAAAAAAAGTGACTTCAATAAGTCTCAATGATGAATCGTGGTCTTTGTGTTTTTTTTAATAGATCTTTGCTTTCTGGGAATAGAAATCTCCTTGTTTTACCTCCAGGAGCTGAGAATCTGCTCTGATACTCATTACTGCTGAGGGTTTGTTCTCATGTATTGTAGATGGAGACAAGCAGCAGAATCGTCTATCCCGTGCTGAAGGATTGTGACACTGTATCAGCGCAGGTGCCTGGGTCAGGCTGGAGTCTGAATGTTTCACTCACAGACTGGATACAATTGTAGCAAACTGTTACTGTGAGATTAAGGTCCGGGCAGGTTATCCCGGGGGTAAGGAAGGACTTCGAGTTCAGAGAGCTTAAAAAGAGTGAAAAACATGCCTGAACTTAATCCTTCTCACAGCTGAGGATTTGTAACAATTGGGTCCAGGCTGGATTAATCTTAGCGGCCTGGACTCCAGACTGTGCACATTGAGGGGAACCTGGCGTCATGTATTCACCTGATGAGGCCTCCCTTGGGCCAGTATACCCCAGTAAATATATATATAGCCGTGCAATGTTTTTTGGGCACAACTATATATATATATATATATATATGACTATGACGGAGCCTGTCCCTAAGGTAAAGCTCAGGAAATGATCCATTCGATGCCTTGAATCATAGGTTGGAATTTCGCCTGTACGGTGTCTTACCTGCGCTGATACATTGTAACCAACTATATGGTATGAATGATTGTGTTTAGATGCTGTGTAATAACTGACACACTGTAACAAGCCCCTCAGCTGTGCATATAAATAGGAATGTTTTTATTCACTGAAAGCAAGCAGAGAGTGTGGAATATTAACTAAAACTAACAGTCCATGGGAAACTTTCACACAGTGATTAGATGACACAAATCTGAGCTCGGAGAAATGGGCTGTAAATACCGCAGCGGGGCTGGAGCGGTGCTCGTCCTGTCCCTGCCGTCTCGCGTCTATTTCAGGTCTCGGCAGACGCCATTATTTTCTTTCTCATTGATTCTTATCATAGGGTATTAGAAGCAATAGAAGACGTCGCCACAGAGAAAAGTCCCACGGGGACCGCGGACCCCAAGACCATTAATAAAGTGAAGAGGAGCGCCAAGAAAAGTCTGCAGGAGATGGTCGCTTGTATCTCGCCCGCCATGATCAGGTAGGTGCGGCGGAGGCTCTGATCCATCGTCTTCTACTCCAGTCGCATCCGAAGCTGCAGCTGTCGCTCTTGGATTTCTGCTCCATTACCGCAGATATCACTGCTGACGTGTGGCATCGCAGGAGATGCAGTGATTGTTTTCTGCAGCACTTTGCTCTGCAGCACTACATCTCCCATGATGAATGCAGCAGAGCCGGCAGCGCAGGGAGGACGGATCTATTCTGCGTTCATGGATTCCCAGTGCCAGTTGCAGTAATGAGGTTTAATTGTGTTTTCGGGATATTGATTTTGTCTTCTGCTTCTTATATCTGGCCTCTTACGTGTAGTTCTCCAGACGCTGTGGGAATCCGCTGAGAGTTGTGTTCCCAGCAGAAAGGAGTCGCGTGATCCTGTAATCCCTGCTGGAATTTATATGATCCGATGTAGCAAGATTCTTATCTGTCGGGAATTGTCGCAGGGAGAGTGTTCGGGGTTAATCAATCATTTCCTGGTTCCATCCCAGTCTCCGTTCCCTGCAGTTATGGGATCTGATGATCAGGTTGTGGGATCAGGTCCTCGGTCTGTCTGAGGTTCCAATGTATCAATTTTGTAGCGGATCCCAAAGAAGGAAGAAGATGACGTCCATCAGGGGAAAACCCGTCCAGCACAAAACATTCCTCCCTCTTTCCCGTGGCGAGATATCTGTGAAATTCCCCCAGAATTTGCATGAGATCTGCTGGATCCCCTTCGGGATCCACTAGTTTGTTTTGTTTTAATTTTTTTTCCTCTTGTGGGTTTTGCAGATTTTCCTCCTTTCATCTAGCAAAGTGTTTCTCATGTTTCCACTAGTAGCTCAGCTTTCCTGTAGTGGGTTTGAATGGTTTCTCTAGTTTAATACGGCAGGATCTGCTGGTTTCTGTGCTGCCCTCTTATGGGATTTGCCAGATTCCGTGCTGGCCTCTTATGGGATCTGCCGGATTCCGTGCTGGCCTCTGGCAGGATCTGCCGGATTCCGTGCTGGCCTCTGGCGGGATCTGCCGGATTCCGTGCTGGCCTCTGGCGGGATCTGCCGGATTCCGTGCTGGCCTACGGCGGGATCTGCCGGATTCCGTACTGGCCTCTGGCGGGATCTGCCGGATTCCGTGCTGGCCTACGGCGGGATCTGCCGGATTCCGTACTGGCCCCTGGCGGGATCTGCCGGATTCCGTGCTGGCCTCTGGCGGGATCTGACGGATTCTGTGGTGGCCTCTGGCGGGATCTGCCGGATTCCGTGCTGGCCTCTGGCGGGATCTGCCGGTTTCCGTGCTGGCCTCTGGCGGGATCTGCCGGTTTCCGTGCTGGCCTCTGGCGGGATCTGCCGGTTTCCGTGCTGGCCTCTGGCGGGATCTGCCGGTTTCCGTGCTGCCCTCTGGCGGGATCTGCCGGTTTCCGTGCTGCCCTCTGACGGGATCTGCCGGTTTCCATGCTGCCCTCTGATGGGATCTGCCGGTTTCCGTGCTGCCCTGTGGCGGGACCTGCTGGTTTCCGTGCTGCCCTGTGGCGGGACCTGCTGGTTTCCGTGCTGCACTTTGTAATCTGCAGGTCTGTGTGCTGCCTTCTGGGAAGATCTTTTTGTTTCTGTGATCCTCTGGTAGGATCTGGTGGTCTTTTCATACTGATGCATGCTTAGTTGTGCGATTTGCTGTGAACCAATCAGTCGTCTCTATCTCCTTCCCCGCCTCCCTCTTACTCTGTAGGTGAGATCTGCAGCCTCATCTCCCTCCTCTCCCCTCTTCTGGATTTTGCACATATTTTTCTGTTTTGTTCCTTTCTGCAGGTTGACGGGTTGGGTTTTGCTGAAACTCTTTAATGGCTTCTTCTGGAACATTCAGATCCACAAGGGTCAGATGGAGATGGTGAAGAAGGCGGCCGCCGAGGTGCGTGGAGACGCCGACCTCCCCAGCTTTAGTCGGTGCTGTGACCGCGGTTTATAACTGTTGTCCGGTTTTTTATATATGAAGGAACATTGCGTCCCACAGTTGCAGCGGAGGCGACATTTTGACACCTAATGTCTCTGGTGCGCTGCGACATGTTGGCGCCGCTGATCGTGGGACTGACCCGGGTCTTTGGCTTTTCTAGATGAAGGCTCCGCTCATCTTCCTGCCCGTACACAAGTCGCACATCGACTACCTGCTGCTCACATTCGTCTTGTTCTGCCACAACATTAAAGCCCCACACATCGCCGCCGGGAACAACCTGAACATCCCGATCTTCAGGTGAGAACCTGCGCCGCTGCTCCAGTCCGCGGTGCTCATATTCTAGCCATGAATCAGGAGGCTCAGACTGAACTCTGTGGTAAGCCGACACATTGCACCAGTGCGGCATCTGTGACTGCTGTGGGAGTAGATCTCCGTTCAGGACGACACGAAGAATTGAGGTCAATGTCCTGATCTAAAAATACAGCGTGAACTCGATCCCCTGCAGTCTGCCCTTGATGTTATCCGGGTACTACTACCCCCAGCAGATGCTTCTCTGACTATTCTCGTCTTCTCTCGCAGCACATTGATCCACTTACTGGGGGGATTCTTCATCCGACGGAAACTGGACGAGACCCCAGATGGCAAGAAGGACATTCTGTACCGCTCCCTGCTGCACGGGGTACGTGCCGGGATAATAATAGTCCGAACACACAGCGTCGCACCATGTGCTGCCGTCACTGACGGGGAAGGATTAGATACACAGCTCAGCAGTCAGTATCACACAGGAGAGGATTAGATACACGGCTCAGCAGTATCACACAGGAGAGGATTAGATACACAGCTCAGCAGTATCACACAGAGGATTAGATACACAGCTCAGCAGTATACACCCAGGAGAGGATTAGATACACGGCTCAGCAGTATCACACAGGAGAGGATTAGATACACGGCTCAGCAGTATCACACAGGAGAGGATTAGATACACGGCTCAGCAGTATCACACAGAGGATTAGATACACAGCTCAGCAGTATACACCCAGGAGAGGATTAGATACACGGCTCAGCAGTATCACACAGGAGAGGATTAGATGCACGGCTCAGCAGTATCACACAGAGGATTAGATACACAGCTCAGCAGTATACACCCAGGAGAGGATTAGATACACGGCTCAGCAGTATCACACAGGAGAGGATTAGATACACGGCTCAGCAGTATCACACAGGAGAGGATTAGATACACGGCTCAGCATTATCACACAGAGGATTAGATACACAGCTCAGCAGTATACACCCAGGAGAGGATTAGATACACGGCTCAGCAGTATCACACAGGAGAGGATTAGATACACAGCTCAGCAGTCAGTATCACACAGGATAGGATTAGATACACAGCTCAGCAGACAGTATCACACAGGAGAGGATTAGATACACAGCTCAGCAGTATCACACAGGAGAGGATTAGATACACAGCTCAGCAGTCAGTATCACACAGGAGAGGATTAGATACACAGCTCAGCAGACAGTATCACACAGGAGAGGATTAGATACACAGCTCAGCAGTATCACACAGGAGAGGATTAGATACACAGCTCAGCAGTCAGTATCACACAGGAGAGGATTAGATACACAGCTCAGCAGTATCACACAGGAGAGGATTAGATACACAGCTCAGCAGTATCACACAGGATAGGATTAGATACACAGCTCAGCAGTATCACACAGGAGAGGATTAGATACACAGCTCAGCAGTGTCACACAGGAGAGGATTAGATACACAGCTCAGCAGTATACACACAGGAGAGGATTAGATACACAGCTCAGCAGTCAGTATCACATAGGATAGGATTAGATACACGGCTCAGCAGACAGTATCACACAGGAGAGGATTAGATACACGGCTCAGCAGACAGTATCACACAGGAGAGGATTAGATACACAGCTCAGCAGTCAGTATCACACAGGAGAGGATTAGATACACAGCTCAGCAGACAGTATCACACAGGATAGGATTAGATACACAGCTCAGCAGTGTCACACAGGAGAGGATTAGATACACAGCTCAGCAGACAGTATCACACAGGAGAGGATTAGATACACAGCTCAGCAGTATCACACAGGATAGGATTAGATACACAGCTCAGCAGTATCACACAGGAGAGGATTAGATACACAGCTCAGCAGTGTCACACAGGAGAGGATTAGATACACAGCTCAGCAGTATACACACAGGAGAGGATTAGATACACGGCTCAGCAGACAGTATCATATAGATTTAGATACACAGCTCAGCAGGCAGTATCACACAGGAGAGGATTAGATACACGGCTCAGCAGACAGTATCACACAGGAGAGGATTAGATACACGGCTCAGTAGACAGTATCACACAGGAGAGGATTAGATACACGGCTCAGCAGACAGTATCACACAGGAGAGGATTAGATACACGGCTCAGCAGACAGTATCACACATGACTCCATCTCTATAGATTATCACTGTCCCCATTGGGGCTCACATGCTCTGTACCGCGCTGTGGAATATGTTGGCGCTACATAAGTTGGATACTCTTCATTCTCCGGCACTCTCCGCAGCGCCCTCTGGTGGTAACTTCCGGTGTGTCCGCAGCGCCCTCTGGTGGTGACTCCGGGTGTTTCCCTGGTTCCACACTTAACCCTGTAGCGTCTGTCTTCCAGTACATCGAGCAGCTCCTTCGTCAGCAGCAGTTCCTGGAGATCTTTCTGGAGGGGACGCGCTCCCGCAGTGGGAAGACGTCGTGCGGAAGGGCCGGCCTGCTGTCCGTCATTGTGGACACCCTCAGTGGGGGATCAGTCCCCGACGTCCTCATCATTCCGGTGGGAATTTCCTACGATCGGATCATTGAGGGACATTATAACAGCGAGCAGCTGGTGAGTGGCGCCATGTATCGCCCTTTCGGCTGTAAATCCTTGGATGAAGATGGTCCTCACCTTATCATTATGTCTTAAGGGGAAGCCCAAACAAGACGAGAGTCTCTGGGGCATCGCCAGGGGGGTCTTCAGGATGCTCAGGAAGAACTACGGCTGCGTGCGCATGGACTTCGCCCAGCCTTTCTCTCTTAAAGTAAGTGACCCCCCGACACAGATGTAATTTTATATAAGAAAGTCCATTCAGTCATTCTCCTATCCGATTCTGGGAAAGCTGGGTGATAAGCAATATGGCCGCCAGTACATCACACACAGGATCCCTATACTGACCACTAAACTGGAAAGCTGGGTGACAAGTCCTGGTAATGGCTGCCCTGTCTGCTGCCACTCAGCTTTCCAAGAACTTAATAAAAGTAGAAAAAATAAGTTGTTTTTTGTTTTGTTTTTTTAAATTCTTAAAAGTGAGAAATAAGTTTTATAAAAGTTGTAAATGTTTTTTCAGGAATATCTGGAGAGCCAAGTACAGAAGCCGACCCCCGCGCCCCTGAGCCTGGAGCAAGCCCTGCTGCCCGCCATCCTGTCCTCCAGGTGAGCCGCAATGACGGCACAGTGTAGACGTCTCGCTCCAGATCTCCGCTTGCTGTCAGTGAATTTAATGTCCTTGTTGACATCCCGTAAACCCGGTCCTGATGTAATGCTCCTCAGAACTGAGGGTTTGTTACAAATGTATCTGGGCCTGAAAATCTGCTGTGAGCTAAACCGCCAATACTCCAGACTGATACATTGTAGCAAACTTTCACCTCATCTATTGATGGCGAATATTCAGCGGGAATGTCGTCTGATACAAAGATCTGGGTGAACTTCCCCAAAAATAGTTGAGGATGACACCAGGTCAAAAAGACAAAGCTCCAGAGGAACACGGAGCAGAGCCGCCATGTAAGGACCATAAAATGACCACAAAGTAAAAAGTCCCTTCTCGCTGAAACTGCCTGGAGATTTTATAATTTACAATTGGTAAATTACTCAAATAAAATTACAGAGACCTCTGCGCGCTCCCGACCTGCTGACTTGCTCTATTTAAGAAAGTTGCAAAAGGTTTTATCAAATGTTAATAAAACTTTTATAGACTGAGGCCTGGACGCTGGCCCTTTAAAAGGTGGAACCTTGTGTTTTGTTTGTTACATTAGTGTAAATATTTGACACTTTTTTGTTCACTTTGTTTTGTTTTGTTTTTAGACCGACTGATGCTGCGACTGAAAGCGCGGTCAGCGGCACCCCCGACCTGCGAGTGGACAGCGCCATCAGGAGGCAAATCATCACCAACCTGGCAAATCACGTGCTGTTCAGTGAGCGGAACATAATCTATAACCTATAATATACCACCAGCAATTATACAGAGGGATAAAATGTAACATCCAGGCTGTTACTCCCTGTTATCAGCCATTACTGGGGGAGGAGACTGTAGGACAGGAGACTGCAATCTATTACTCCCTGTTATCAGCCATTACTGGGGAGGAGACTGTAGAACAGGAGACTGCAATCTATTACTCCCTGTTATCAGCCATTACTGGGGGAGGAGACTATAGGACAGGAGACCACAATCTATTACTCCCTGTTATCAGCCATTACTGGGGGAGGAGACTGTAGGACAGGAGACCACAATCTATTACTCCCTGTTATCAGCCATTACTGGGGGAGGAGACTGTAGGACAGGAGACTACAATCTATTACTCCCTGTTATCAGCCATTACTGGGGGAGGAGACTGTAGGACAGGAGACCACAATCTATTACTCCCTGTTATCAGCCATTACTGGGGAGGAGACTGTAGGACAGGAGACCACAATCTATTACTCCCTGTTATCAGCCATTACTGGGGGAGGAGACTGTAGGACAGGAGACTACAATCTATTACTCCCTGTTATCAGCCATTACTGGGGAGGAGACTACAATCTATTACTCCCTGTTATCAGCCATTACTGGGGAGGAGACTGCAGGACAGGAGACCACAATCTATTACTCCCTGGTATCAGCCATTACTGGGTTGTGGTGTTCGGTGATGTCCCTGACTCCTCTTCTCCTCCTCTGCTTGCTCTGGGCCGGTGACGCTCACTGCATTCCTGATGTTTTGGTGTTGCCCGTGTTAACCCTTCCCCGGCTGCAGCTGTGGATTCTGCTTCACCTTCATGTGACGTTTTCATTTCTTGTCGTTTCTCCTGCAGCCGCTGACCAGTGCTGTGCCGTCATGTCCACCCACATCGTGGCCTGTCTGCTGCTGTACCGCTATCGGGAGGTGAGTCGCGGTCATTGCGCTGGTCTCTGTAGTGCTCCAGATGTCTGACTGCTGGCCGTCGTGTTCCTCAGGGTGTCAGCCTCTCTGTGCTGGTGGAGGACTTCTTCTCCATGAAGGAGGAGGTTCTTGCACGGGACTTTGACCTGGGATTCTCCGGCAGCTGTGAGGACGTGGTCATGCACGCCATCCACCTCCTGGGGAACTCTGTGGTCATCACCCACTCCGGCCCCAGCAATGAGTTCTTCATCGCCCCCAACACCAACATCCCAGCCGTGTTTGAGCTGAACTTCTACAGTAATGGAGTCCTGCACGTCTACATCACCGAGGCCATTGTGGGTGAGTCAACGACATTATACAGAAGGTGAAGTGACCCTGTGAGTTGTGTACGGATTCGCATCTTACTCCAGAGCTGCACTCGCTGTTCAGTTCGGGCCGGGATGTGTGACCCTGTGAGTTGTGTACGGAGTCACATCTTCCTCCAGAGCTGCACTCGCTGTTCAGTCTGGGTTGGGCTAGGAAGTGTGACCCTGTGAGTTGTGTACGGAGTCACATCTTCCTCCAGAGCTGCACTCGCTGTTCAGTCTGGGTTGGACTAGGAAGTGTGACCCTGTGAGTTGTGTACGGAGTCACATCTTCCTCCAGAGCTGCACTCGCTGTTCAGTCTGGGTTGGGCTAGGAAGTGTGACCCTGTGAGTTGTGTACGGAGTCACATCTTCCTCCAGAGCTGCACTCGCTGTTCAGTCTGGGCTGGGATGTGTGACCCTGTGAGTTGTGTACGGAGTCACATCTTCCTCCAGAGCTGCACTCACTGTTCAGTCTGGGTTGGGCTGGGAAGTGTGACCCTGTGAGTTGTGTACGGAGTCACATCTTCCTCCAAAGCTGCACTCGCTGTTCAGTCTGGGCTGGGATGTGTGACCCTGTGAGTTGGGTACGGAGTCACATCTTCCTCCCGATTATTAGTGTCTTTAGTATTTGCTTCTTATTTTCTGTATGTTTTATGCTGCTTTAATTTTTAAGTCTTTTTTTTTTCCTACACTGGTTTACTTTTCGACATGTCTTAGACTGATTCATAAAATGCGGATTTTACCCAATGTCGCAACTCGACTTAGTCCCCCTAGAAGTGGGGTTTTTTGGAGGAGTTTTTAATTTGGCACATCTTTGCAACTTTTTAAAAGATTTTCCACTTTTGGTGCAGAAAAGTCTGAAAAAAACAGTTAAAGACAAAGATAACGAGCATTTTTTTTTTTTTTTTTTAAATTTTGTGCCAAACTTATGACTTGTGTTCACCGTGTTGAAGAAATTGCCACAAAATAACATCAGCGAGTACAAGACAAAAAAAGAAAAGCGCCTGAATAAATGGATAGTGATGAATCGATCTGTCGCTGTAGCGATACATTGTAACGATGTGTTCAGCTTCCACCTCTGAGTCCTGCACAGTGCAGACTGATCTCCCACAATGCATCACTGTTGGCATGCGGTGTGCAGAGACTTGGGGGTGACGTGAGTGCAGCTCTGGGTGTGACTGGAGTATAAGGGAGCAGCTCCAAAGGATAATTAATCAGACAATTGCTAATGATGCAATCCCCTAATTTCTGCTCCAGGATGGAGGCTATCATTAAGCCTAATGGACGGCACTAACTGTCGGGGCCGCTCCCTACAGGCACATGGGCCCTGATGGTTCTGGGTACAGTTCTCCTTCACGTCTTTGTGATTTTCAGCGAGCGCTCTGCATGTGGAGCAGAACAGGAGGACGACTGACGCAACTGAGGGAACCATCAGCCAGGAGAGACTGCTGCGCACCGCCGCCGCCCTGTGCTACCTGCTCGCTAATGAAGGAATGATTGCGCTGGTAAGAGAGGTGACTGCCATACAATGATCAAATACTGCCGCCGAGTGTGAATACATACAGTGGATGAGTAATACCGCCACCTAGTGCTCATGTAGGAGGACCATACAGTGGTCACATACAGATTAGTGCCAATGTGGCAGGACTATACAGTGGATGATTAATACCGCCACCTAGTGATGATGTAGGAGAACCATACAGTGGTCACATATAGATAATTAGTGCCCTGTGGCAGGACCTTATAGTGGATGAATAATACCGCCACCTAGTGCTCATGTAGGAGAACCATACAGTGGTCACATACAGATTAGTGCCAATGTGGCAGGACTATACAGTGGATGAGTAATACCGCCACTTAGTGATGATGTAGGAGAACCATACAGTGGTCACATATAGATAATTAGTGCCCTGTGGCAGGACCTTATAGTGGATGAATAATACCGCCACCTAGTGCTCATGTAGAACCATACAGTGGTCACATATAGATAATTAGTGCTGATGTGGCAGGACCATACAGTGGATAAGTAATACCGCCACTTAGTGCTCATGTAGGAGGACCATACATTGGTCACATATAGATGATTGGTTCCCTGTGGCAGGACCATACAGTGGATGAATAATACCGCCACTTAGTGCTCATGTAGGAGGACCATACATTGGTGACAGACAGATAACGTGCCCTGTCGCAGGACCATACAGTGGATGAGTAATACCGCCACTTAGTGCTCATTTAGGAGGACCATACATTGGTCACATATAGATAATTGTTGCCCGTGTGGCAGGACCATACAGTGGATGAGTAATACCGCCACCTAGTGCTCATGTAGGAGGACCATACATTTGTCACGGACAGATAACGTGCCCTGTGGCAGGACCATACAGTGGATGAGTAATACCGCCACTTAGTGCTCATTTAGGAGGACCATACATTGGTCACATATAGATAATTGGTGCCCATGTGGCAGGACCATACAGTGGATGAATAATACCGCCACTTAGTGCTCATGTAGGAGGACCATACATTGGTCACATATAGATAATAATTAGTGCCCATGTGGCAGGACCATACAGTGGATGAGTAATACCGCCACCTAGTGCTCATGTAGGAGGACCATACATTGGTCACATATAATTGATGCCCGTGTGGCAGGACCATACAGTGGATGAGTAATACTAGCACTCGGGGCCACGTAGCGGCTCCATACTGTCATCTATAATGACCAGTAATGCCACCATATGGATATAGAACGGAAAGACCTGAATAAATCCGTGTTTGTCTTTCAGCCTTGTCAGATGTTTTACCAGGTGTGCCACGAGGCCGTCCAGCGGCTGGTCACATACGGGGTCCTCCTGGTGGCAGAGGTAATTTGCTTTTTTTCCTATTATGTTCCCTACTCCAGTCACATCCAGAGCTGCATTTACTTTTCTGCTGAGATCTGGCTGGTACAGTGCCAGTATGGAGCGTACGTTGGCATTGCGTGCTGGTGGGATGTGCATGGGCAGAAGTGTGAGTGCAGCTCTGGATGTGACTGGAGTATAGGGCGTGCTTGCACTTGTGATGGCTGGCGGTATTACATCCGGATGTTGCTGGAGACCCTGAATGAACCTGGTTGTGGTTTCTTTGTTTTTCAATGTAAGGAGGATCAGGAGGATGGGAGCCCGAACCTCACGGAGCCCACCTGGGCCAACAAGATGGCGGAGCATGTGCGATGGAGGAGCGACGAGGAGGATGAGGACAGCGATTTTGGGGAGGAGCAAAGAGATCGTTACCTGAAGGTACAAAAAGAGACCTGATTAATAGAGGGGTCTTCACCCATGTAATTAGTGCCCCTACAAAGTGGACACGTCAGCGCCTTCCATACTGCTCCCTAGTGATCATTGCAGGTTCTCCGTCAGGGCACCGTCCTCTTCCCTTCTAGTCACATGACGTTCCCACATCTTGGTTCCACTCTCCCTACTAGTCACAGCGGGGTCTGTTTCTAGTCACCGTTCTAGTGGTCCTTGTAGTCATAGCAGCATCATTACATAGACATTACTGTGCTCGTCACACCAGGCTCACAAACCGACTTACTAGTCAGGACATCGCCTTCACTAGTTTCTTTATCCTGCTGTCACCATTCCCCCTACTAGTCACAGCAGAGATGACCTAATCTGAGTGACGTCTTCTCCATCTAGCCTTCACCTTCCTGCCCTGCTACTTGTCACATCAGGTTTCCCCATCTTATCACCACCACAAATCCCTGTACCCCTCATTAATCACATCAGGATTCCATATCTAGTTGCCACTTGCCCTACTAGTCACAGCAGGCTCCTAAGTCTACCTAAGTCTAGCCATCTTCCCCCTCCCTACTAGCTACATCAGGTTCTTATGACTAGTTGTCATCTCCCCCATTAGTCACAGCAGACTCTGATATCTTACTAGCTCCCCTACTAGTAATTATATGGAACAGTCTGCTCTGACTATCTCCCTTATTAGTCAGCAGGTTCTGATATCTTATCACCTCCCCTATTAGTCATAGCAGGTTCCTATAGCTCATTTCTAGCTCCCCTAAAAGTCAGAGCAGTTTACGATATCTCATTACCGTCTCCCCCATTAGTCACAGCTGGCTCTGATATCTCATTACCGTCTCCCCCATTAGTCATAGCTGGCTCTGATATCTCATTACCGTCTCCCCCATTAGTCATAGCTGGCTCTGATATCTCATTACCGTCTCCCCCATTAGTCACAGCTGGCTCTGATATCTCATTACCGTCTCCCCCATTAGTCATAGCTGGCTCTGATATCTCATTACCGTCTCCCCCATTAGTCACAGCTGGCTCTGATATCTCATTACCGTCTCCCCCATTAGTCATAGCTGGCTCTGATATCTCATTACCGTCTCCCCCATTAGTCATAGCTGGCTCTGATATCTCATTACCGTCTCCCCCATTAGTCATAGCAGGCTCTGATATCTCATTACCGTCTCCCCCATTAGTCATAGCTGGCTCTGATATCTCATTACCGTCTCCCCCATTAGTCATAGCAGGCTCTGATATCTCATTACCGTCTCCCCCATTAGTCATAGCTGGCTCTGATATCTCATTACCGTCTCCCCCATTAGTCATAGCTGGCTCTGATATCTCATTACCGTCTCCCACATTAGTCACAGCTGGCTCTGATATCTCATTACCGTCTCCCCCATTAGTCATAGCTGGCTCTGATATCTCATTACCGTCTCCCCCATTAGTCATAGCAGGCTCTGATATCTCATTACCGTCTCCCCCATTAGTCATAGCAGGCTCTGATATCTCATTACCGTCTCCCCCATTAGTCACAGCTGGCTCTGATATCTCATTACCGTCTCCCCCATTAGTCATAGCTGGCTCTGATATCTCATTACCGTCTCCCCCATTAGTCATAGCTGGCTCTGATATCTCATTACCGTCTCCCCCATTAGTCATAGCTGGCTCTGATATCTCATTACCGTCTCCCCCATTAGTCATAGCAGGCTCTGATATCTCATTACCGTCTCCCCCATTAGTCATAGCAGGCTCTGATATCTCATTACCGTCTGATATTTAGTTGCCATCTCCCCCATTAGTCACAGCATGGATTACATAGTGCAGCCCTTTTTCCTCTCGCTGAGTATTTCCTTCCCGTACGGTGACCTGACCGGTGTGTGCTGCAGGTGAGCCCAGCGCAGGAGCACCGCGGCTTCGTCACTTTCCTGCAGAGGCTGCTGGGGCCGATCCTGGAAGCGTACAGCTCTGCCGCCTCCTTCATCCACACCTTCACCGGACCAGTTACAGAGCGAGAATTCACCCAGAACCTGCACAAATACCTGCTGGCCAGGACGGAGCGGAGAGTCGCCGTCTACGGTCAGTTGCCTTTGTATTCCAATGTCCGTTTGATGCGTTTTATTTTATGTTGTGACTCCATGGCCGTGCAGTAGATGGCGCTCCAGGCCTGCTTGTGAAGCGTACGGCTCCTATCCTTCTGTAGTGCAGTCCTTTATGGAGACCGCCTTCAGATAGTGGTGGTCCCCAGTGAGACCCACGATGCATTGGGGCGTTGTGCCAAATTTTTGATTACGTTTTAATTTGAGGGGTTAAATAAAAATAGAAATCCATTAGGGGCCTTCAAATGGTCCTATGGTGGGTTTGTGCCTTGTGGCTGGAGCAGAGATTATTTGACTTCAGTCGCTGGATGGTTTTGGCTGCAGTACCCGATCTGAACACTGGGGGCAGCGTTGGAGTAATTTTTCAGCCATGCAGTAAAGGGCTCCTCTTCTCTCGTCTCCGCAGCTTTGTCAGATCTCTCCATCTTCAGTTATATCATGGTTGTATGTCCTGTACATCGGGCCCTGGGGGCATCAGAAACCATTGCCTCTAAATGTAGGATGCTTCGTTAAGTAGTAGTCCCCTAATGAATCCAATACATCCAGGTAACATCTACTCACACGGAGCGGTGGGAGATGTAAGATAGGACTTTATTATTAGCAATTAGAAAATACAGCAGGACAAGCGTCCCTCTTTGTGGAGGCGAACGAGCACCCTCTTTTTTTTTTTTTTTCCTCTTTTACTTGAACACGGGACAGTGTATATACAGACGACTGACAGATATATATATATATATATATATATATATATATATATATATATATATATATATATTATATACTTAGGGCAGCACGGGGCGCAGTGGATAGCACTTGCAGCGCTGGGGTCCTGGGTTCTAATCCCATCTTGGACAACATCTGCAAAGAGTTTGTATGTTCTCCCTGTGTTTGTGTGGGTTTTCTCCGGGTTCTCCGGTTTCCTCCCACATTCCAAAGACATACTGATAGGGAATCTAGATTGTGAGCCCCATCGGGGACAGCGATAAAAATGTGTGCAAACTGTGAAGCGCTGTGGAATATGTTAGCGCTATATAAAAATAAAGATTATTATTATTATTATACTGCTCAAAAAATAAAGGGAACACTTTAACAACAGAATATAACTCCAAGTAAATCAAACTTCTGTGAAATCAAACTGTCCACTTAGGAAGCAACACTGACTGACAATCAATTTCTCCTGCTGTTGTGCAAATGGAATAGACAACAGATGGAAATTATTGGCAATTATCAAGACCCCCTCAATAAAGGAGTGGTTCTGCAGGTGGGGACCACAGACCACATCTCAGTACCAATGCTTTCTGGCTGATGTTTTGGTCACTTTTGAATGTTGGTTGTGCTTTCACACAAGTGGCTCAGGTAGTGCAGCTCATCCAGGATGGCACATCAATGCAAGCTGTGGCAAGAAGGTTTGCTGTGTCTGTCAGCGTAGTGTCCAGAGGCTGGAGGCGCTATCAGGAGACAGGCCAGTACACCAGGAGACGTGGAGGGGGCCGTACGAGGGCAACAACCCAGCAGCAGGACCGCTACCTCAGCCTTTGTGCAAGGAGGATCAGGAGGAGCACTGCCAGAGCCCTGCAAAATGACCTCCAGCAGGCCACAAATGTGCATGTGTCTGCACAAACTGTTAGAAACCAACTCCATGAGGATGGCCTGAGTGCCCCACATCCACAGATGGGGGTTGTGCTCACAGATGCTTTAGTCCTGGTCTGGGAGGAGATCCCTCAGGAGACCATCCACCACCTCATCAGGAGCATGCCCAGGCATTGTAGGGAGGTCATACAGGCACATGGAGGCCACGCACACTACTGAGCATCATTTCCTTGTCTTGAGGCATTTCCACTGAAGTTGGATCAGCCTGTAACTTCATTTTCCACTTTGATTTTGAGCATCATTCCAACTCCAGACCTCCGTGGGATATTAGTTGTGATTTACGTTGATCATTTTCAGGTTTTATTGTTCTCAGCACATTCCACTATGTAATGAATAAAGATTTACAGCTATAATATTTCATTCACTGATATCTAGGATGTGGGATTTTAGTGTTCCCTTTATCTTTTTGAGCAGTGTATAGTGTAATATGAATACAACGAAGAAAAAAATGCGGCAGCACTCACCAGATGGCGTGGTTCAATCCTTTATTGGAGATATAAAATCCATAGTAGCGTGTTCACGGCTCGGGGGAGTGCGGACATAGTGGAAGTGAGCAGGGAAAGACAACAGCTGTTTCGCGCTATACCAGCGCTTCTACAGTGCTGCCGCATTTTTTTCTTCGTTGTATTCATATTGGAATGCCTGTTTTTCCTCATGCGAGCACCTCCAGCTACTGAAGTCTAAACACCCACAATTGACTGCGTTTTATCAGCATCTTATTCACAGGCTGTGCAGCGCCACAATTTTCTCTTCATTGCCTATATATACATTGTATTGTATATAATTTTTTTGTTTGTTTTAGAATCTTGTTCAGGCAGTTTCCTTTTCCTCCATGTTGCGCCCTGTACACGCCTGTGTGGCGACTTTCGCTTTCCCGGTAATTTCTGATACATTGCTCATTGTCATTTTTATTCCTTTTCAGCTGAAAGTGCCACTTTGTGCCTCGCGAGAAACGCGGCGAAGACCTTCGTGGATCTTGGGGTGAGAATTTCCACTTTCCTCCTAAATGTCAGTTGTCTCATCTAAACCTATTTTATTATCTTCGGAAACGTCTTTCCTGACAGGTGATAAGACCCCCGCAGCGATCGCCCCGAGCTGAAAGGGAAATAATGTCGGGGAATTGCAATGTGCAAGAAATTTACAGGAAAAGCACTTTTTGTGTTTTATTTTTTATGCTTTGTTTTTTTTATTTTTGCTATTACTTGTTTCCTTTTTTCTGTTCTTTCTTTTTTCTCTTTGTCTCGTCTTATCCTCCCGTCGCTCTGCACTGAGGATCCTCCATCCGCCGCTCGGCCACAATTTTTTGCCGCCGCTGGACTGATCCCTTTGAATAGCGCGACCCAAGGATTGATGCACTCAGGATTTTTTTTTTTCCTCTTTGTTTTTATCTACTGGTAAAATGGAAAAAATCCACCTGTACTGTAAAACGTGCTGTGCTGATATGTGGGGGTCCGGGGGTCATCGGGAGCTGGAATAGACCACAACAGAAGGGCGACATATCCACGGCCCTCTGAGTAACTGCCGTCGTGGAGAGACTAAAGCCGCCGCCGGCCTCTTACCAGACCCCGCACCGGCACCCGCTATTCACCTGCCCATATCTCTGACCGCCTGGATTATACGGCTTTTACTTTCATCTGAGGTTTCTGATTCCTCGATGTTTTTACACTGAAGATTTCACTTTATGGCGGCCGTAGTGGATGTGAGCGCTCGCACGCAGCAGGGGGGGACTTCTGTCCTGAAGGCTCATGGGAATGCAGAGCGCCGCTGCAGAGGTGCATGATGGGAGGTTATAGGTCAGGGTCATGGCAAGGCGGCTGCACACCATGTTTTCGCTGTCGCTGCTTTGCTTTTCTTTTGCAGTATAAAGGAATTTTGTTTCCAAAAATATGTGTGTGTAAATTCCATACAGTGTGTAAATAATATATATAATACTGCTATACAGCGTGTAAATGATAAAAAATACTGCCCTACATTGTATAAATATATAACACTGCCATATAGTGCGTAAATGATAAAAAATACTACCTTACAGTGTGTAAATAGGATAAAAATACTGCCATACAGTGTGTCAATAATTACTGGCATACAGCGTGTAAATGATAAAAAAAAAAAAAAAAAATTACTACCATACTGATTATAAATAGGATAAACATACGGCCATACATTGTGTAAATAGGATAAAAAAAAATACTGTCATAGTGTGTTAATGCAATAAAGCTGCTGTTATACAGTGTAAATAGAACACCTACTGCCCTACAGTGTAAATGCCATACAGTGTGTAAATATATATTATACTGCCATATAGCATGTAAATGATAAAAAAAAATACTGCCTTAGTGTTTAAATATGTAATACTGCCATGCAGTGTTAAGGTAAAACTACTGCCATATACGTAGTGTCTAAATAATATCAACACTACTGCCATAGTGTGTAAATAGGATAAAAATTACTGCCCTGCAGTATGTAAATAGGATAAAAAAATATTGCGATACAGTGTGTAAATAATATATATATATTACCGGCATACAGTGTGTAAATAGGATGAAAAATACGGTCAGTGTGTTTATACGATAAACCTACCGCCATACAGTGTCTAAATGGAATAAAGGATACCTTCTCACAGTGTGTAAATAAACATTCCGTAAAGTATTCATAAAACGTTGCCAAAATTAAGCTGCCCTTTAGTGTCCCATTAATACCGCCGTGCGGTGCCAACATTGTACTGCACATAGTCCTTAAGACCCGCCCTGGTGGTCCGCGCCCCCCACACCTCCGACCGCTCGGCTTATTTTGCGTTTCTGTTCTTTCTTTTTCAGGTTTTCCAAGTTCACAAAGGGAATCGTCATAACGTCTTGGACTTGAGCAGCACGTTCTTACCTCCGAGCGCCCGCCACAAACTGCTGGACTTTATTGTTGCTTTTATGGTGTTGTAGACGACATATGGCGGTACGTCTCGCTCCGGTTACATTACACAGACAAGTGCCTGCACCATGGAATCCCGGATCTTCCAGCCCCATAAAGCTGTGACCGCTCGCGCCCATTTTATAATTGCCGATATTCCGACTAGTAATGTAAATAGTGACTGTTTTGTGGGCCGGCGCCCCCCGCGGGGGTCTTCCACGGTCAGGATTATGTCCTCTCTAGTTTTACCACTACGTATTTCTGCACTATAGTGCACATGATGCACACCGACCGCCCTTTAGGGCTGCAGAGCTGTTTGGTTTGTTTTTTTGGGGGAGGGAGGAATTTTTTTTTTTTTAATTTCACAATTAATTTGAATTAAATTTTTCTCTTTATTTAGGCATTAATAGAAATTGCATGCAAAAACAATGTAAATCCAAGTCTGCAAAAATATCTGTTACCTATTTCTTGGGTAAATCCTGGAAAAAAGAAAAAGTTGAATGTGAAACGTCCGGAGGTTCTGGCCTCGCGGCTTTTCAGGTTTCCGTTTTGCCTTTTATCTGTCTGATAGCGATCTGCATTTGTCGTCGGCGTTTGTTACATAGTTTCTCCGCTCCTGACACACACAGCTGAGTGACGCTGTGCGTGTGTGACGCTGTACGAGGCCGTTGTGTGCGGCGAGCGTCGCTCTCCGGCCGCGGACTTGTTTGTAGTTGATTCGGTTTTTCATGGCGTCTGTGGAGCGTTTCACATCACTCTTAAAGCACAAATGACTGTAGGAAGGCGCGTCCTTCCAGTGTGAGCCGCGGATGTACAGGGTCTAGCGCCATATCCTTAACCAATCGTTCTGCTTGTTCTTAGTTTTGACATGCTGCACGTGAGTCCTACTTGTATTTGGCTATGAATAGATTGTTATGGATAGGCATAAATTGCAGAGGCATACAGGGTCCTCGGGCAAATAAAGGGTCACAGACTTCTCACTAAAGTTAAAGGTATAAATCTGCATGCACTGTGATCTCCATAGTAGTAAATATATAAATTTGTATGCAGTGAGCTCCCCCTAGTGGTGACTGTATAAATCTATATGCAGTGAGCTCCCCCTATTGGTGGCTGTATAAATCTATATGCAGTGAGCTCCCCCTAGTGGTGGCTGTATAAATCTATATGCGGTGCACTCCCCCTAGTGGTGACTGTATAAATCTGTATGTAGTGAGCTCCCCCTAGTGGTGACTGTATATATCTGTATGTAGTGAGCTCCCCCTAGTGGTGACTGTATAATTCTGTATGCAGTGAGCTCCCCCTAGTGGTGGCTGTATATATCTGTATGTAGTGAGCTCCCCCTAGTGGTGACTGTATATATCTGTATGTAGTGAGCTCCCCCTAGTGGTGACTGTATAATTCTGTATGTAGTGAGCTCCCCCTAGTGGTGACTGTATAAATCTGTATGCAGTGAGCTCCCCCTATTGGTGGCTGTATAAATCTATATGCAGTGAGCTCCCCCTAGTGGTGGCTGTATAAATCTGTATGCGGTGCACTCCCCCTAGTGGTGACTGTATAAATCTGTATGTAGTGAGCTCCCTCTAGTGGTGACTGTATAAATCTATATACGGTGAGCTCCCTCTAGTGGTGGCTGTATAAATCTGTATGCGGTGCACTCCCCCTAGTGGTGACTGTATAAATCTGTATGTAGTGAGCTCCCTCTAGTGGTGACTGTATAAATCTGTATGCGGTGCACTCCCCCTAGTGGTGACTGTATAAATCTGTATGTAGTGAGCTCCCCCTAGTGGTGACTGTATAAATCTGTATGTAGTGAGCTCCCCCTATTGGTGGCTGTATAAATCTATATGCAGTGAGCTCCCCCTAGTGGTGACTGTATAAATCTGTATGCGGTGCACTCCCCCTAGTGGTGACTGTATAAATCTGTATGTAGTGAGCTCCCCCTAGTGGTGACTGTATAAATCTGTATGCGGTGCACTCCCCCTAGTGGTGACTGTATAAATCTGTATGTAGTGAGCTCCCTCTAGTGGTGGCTGTATAAATCTGTATGTAGTGAGCTCCCCCTAGTGGTGACTGTATAAATCTATATGCAGTGAGCTCCCCCTAGTGGTGGCTGTATAAATCTGTATGCAGTGAATTTTCCCTAGTGGTGGCTGTATAACTATGTATGTAGTCAGCTCCACCTAGTGCTGGCAGTAAGTCTGTATGCAGAGAGCTACCCAAGTGGTAACTGTATAAATATGCATGTGTTGAGCTCTGTCTAGTGGTGGATGTATAAATCTGTATGTAGTGAACTCCCTCTAGTGGTGGCTGTATAAATATGCATGTGTTGAGCTCCCCCTTGTGGTGACTGTGTATATCTGTATGTATAGAGCTCTACCTAGTGGTGGCTGTATAAATATGCATGTGTTGAGCTCTGTCTAGTGGTGGATGTATAAATCTGTATGTATAGAGCTCTACCTAGTGGTGACTGTATAAATATGCATGTGTTGAGCTCCCCCTTGTGGTGACTATATATCTGTATGTAGAGAGCTCCTCCTAGTGGTGGCTGTGTAAATCTGTATGTAGTGAGCTCCCTCTAGTGGTGGCTGTATAAATCTGTATGTAGTGAGCTCCCTCTAGTGGTGGCTGTATAAATCTGTATGTAGTGAGCTCCCTCTAGTGGTGGCTGTATAAATCTGTATGTAGTGAGCTCCTCCTAGTGGTGACTGTATAAATATGCATGTGTTGAGCTCCCCCTTGTGGTGACTGTATATCTGTATGTAGAGAGCTCATCCTAGTGGTGGCTGTATAAATATGCATGTGGTGAGCTTCCCCTTGTGGTGACTGTGTATATCTGTATGCAGTGAGCTCCCTCTAGTGGTGGCTGTATAAATATGCATGTGGTGAGCTCCCTCTAGTGGTAACTGTGTATATCTGTATGTAGAGAGCTCCCCCTAGTGGTGGCTGTATAAATCTGCATGTGTTGAGCTCCCCCTTGTGGTGACTGTGTATATCTGTATGTAGAGAGCTCCTCCTAGTGGTGGCTGTATAAATATGCATGTAGTGAGCTCCCCCTTGTGGTGACTGTGTATATCTGTATGTAGAGAGCTCCTCCTAGTGGTGGCTGTATAAATATGCATGTGTTGAGCTCCCCCTTGTGGTGACTGTGTATATCTGTATGTAGAGAGCTCCTCCTAGTGGTGGCTGTATAAATATGCATGTGTTGAGCTCCCCCTTGTGGTGACTGTGTATATCTGTATGTAGAGAGCTCCTCCTAGTGGTGGCTGTATAAATCTGCATGTGTTGAGCTCCCCCTTGTGGTGACTGTGCATATCTGTATGTAGAGAGCTCACATCCTAGTGGTGGCTGTATAAATCTGCATGTGGTGAGCTCCCCCTTGTGGTGACTGTGTATATCTGTATGTAGTGAGCTCCCTCTAGTGGTGGCTGTATAAATATGCATGTGTTGAGCTCCCCCTTGTGGTGACTGTATATCTGTATGTAGAGAGCTCCTCCTAGTGGTGGCTGTATAAATATGCATGTGTTGAGCTCCCCCTTGTGGTGACTGTGTATATCTGTATGTAGAGAGCTCCCCCTAGTGGTGGCTGTATAAATATGCATGTGTTGAGCTCCCCCTTGTGGTGACTGTGTATATCTGTATGTAGAGAGCTCCTCCTAGTGGTGGCTGTATAAATATGCATGTGTTGAGCTCCCCCTTGTGGTGACTGTATATCTGTATGTAGAGAGCTCCCCCTAGTGGTGGCTGTATAAATCTGCATGTGTTGAGCTCCCCCTTGTGGTGACTGTGTATATCTGTATGTAGAGAGCTCATCCTAGTGGTGGCTGTATAAATATGCATGTGTTGAGCTCCCCCTTGTGGTGACTGTGCATATCTGTATGTAGAGAGCTCACATCCTAGTGGTGGCTGTATAAATCTGCATGTGGTGAGCTCCCTCTAGTGGTGACTGTGTATATCTGTATGTAGAGAGCTCCTCCTAGTGGTGGCTGTATAAATATGCATGTAGTGAGCTCCCCCTTGTGGTGACTGTGTATATCTGTATGTAGAGAGCTCCTCCTAGTGGTGGCTGTATAAATATGCATGTGTTGAGCTCCCCCTTGTGGTGACTGTGTATATCTGTATGTAGAGAGCTCCTCCTAGTGGTGGCTGTATAAATATGCATGTAGTGAGCTCCCCCTTGTGGTGACTGTGTATATCTGTATGTAGAGAGCTCCTCCTAGTGGTGGCTGTATAAATATGCATGTGTTGAGCTCCCCCTTGTGGTGACTGTGTATATCTGTATGTAGAGAGCTCCTCCTAGTGGTGGCTGTATAAATATGCATGTGTTGAGCTCCCCCTTGTGGTGACTGTGTATATCTGTATGTAGAGAGCTCCTCCTAGTGGTGGCTGTATAAATCTGCATGTGTTGAGCTCCCCCTTGTGGTGACTGTGCATATCTGTATGTAGAGAGCTCACATCCTAGTGGTGGCTGTATAAATCTGCATGTGGTGAGCTCCCCCTTGTGGTGACTGTGTATATCTGTATGTAGTGAGCTCCCTCTAGTGGTGGCTGTATAAATATGCATGTGTTGAGCTCCCCCTTGTGGTGACTGTATATCTGTATGTAGAGAGCTCCTCCTAGTGGTGGCTGTATAAATATGCATGTGTTGAGCTCCCCCTTGTGGTGACTGTGTATATCTGTATGTAGAGAGCTCCCCCTAGTGGTGGCTGTATAAATATGCATGTGTTGAGCTCCCCCTTGTGGTGACTGTGTATATCTGTATGTAGAGAGCTCCTCCTAGTGGTGGCTGTATAAATATGCATGTGTTGAGCTCCCCCTTGTGGTGACTGTATATCTGTATGTAGAGAGCTCCCCCTAGTGGTGGCTGTATAAATCTGCATGTGTTGAGCTCCCCCTTGTGGTGACTGTGTATATCTGTATGTAGAGAGCTCATCCTAGTGGTGGCTGTATAAATATGCATGTGTTGAGCTCCCCCTTGTGGTGACTGTGCATATCTGTATGTAGAGAGCTCACATCCTAGTGGTGGCTGTATAAATCTGCATGTGTTGAGCTCCCCCTTGTGGTGACTGTGTATATCTGTATGTAGAGAGCTCCTCCTAGTGGTGGCTGTATAATTCTGTATGTAGTGAGCTCCCCCTTGTGGTGACTGTGTATATCTGTATATAGTGAGCTCCCCCTAGTGGTGGCTGTATAAATCTGCATGTGTTGAGCTCCCCCTTGTGGTGACTGTGTATATCTGTATATAGTGAGCTCCCCCTAGTGGTGGCTGTATAAATCTGCATGTGTTGAGCTCCCCCTTGTGGTGACTGTGTATATCTGTATGTAGAGAGCTCCTCCTAGTGGTGGCTGTATAAATCTGCATGTGTTGAGCTCCCCCTTGTGGTGACTGTGCATATCTGTATGTAGAGAGCTCACATCCTAGTGGTGGCTGTATAAATCTGCATGTGGTGAGCTCCCTCTAGTGGTGACTAAAAGCATTGGGGAATTATAAGCAATAATGCAGTTTCTATAAAGAGGGCCGAGATCCCCCCTAATGCTCATGGTATTCAGACTGTACTCGATTGCCAAAATAGTGAAATCTGCCCCTGCTGTACAGTATGTGAAGCAGCAATGATGACGGTAGTGTTTGTATAAAGAGGGGGGGGGGTTTAGACATCTCATTAATTTACGTAGGTTCTGCTGGTATTGACTACTGTCTTATGTAGGGGACATGTGAGGGCCGCGCAGGAGAATGTCCGTGGTCCTCGCACCACTGCAGGATTTTATTTTTGTCATTTTAGGTTTTATCCTTTGCGTTGTCATTAGAATAAATGACAGAAATTCTACCATAGTTATTGCAAGAGCGGGATCCCTAGGATGACGCAGACACCAGGATCCCTGACGTAGACTGATACCCAGGCTCGGACTGGCCCACAGGGTAACAGGGCAATCCCCCGGTGGGCCCCCAACCCCACTATATGGCCATTATTTGGCATCATTCAATTGATTCACTCTGTACCTAAAACAGCAGCATCTCATTCATTAACCAAACTACCCAGTTTATTATACAGAATATAGGTAAATTTGTGAACAAGGGTAGAGTAATATTTGTATGCAGGTGAAAGTGGCCCCCCACAGTCAATGTTACTGGGGGGCCCTTAGCACCCCAGTCCGACACTGTTTATACCTCCTGAAAATTAAATGCCCCTCCTTGGAAAAAGCTAGTAAAGCACAAAAACATTCCAGAAGTGAAGATTTTGGGGTGTAATTGCCTAATCCACACCTTTTATTAAGGTTTATTTCAATGGGAATTGTAAAAAATGCAAACTGGAGACTTGGGAAACTCTGGTCTGCCTCGGTAGTGCCCCCGTGCCGTGTGGCCAGTTGGGGTACTGCAGTGTATGGACCAGGCACCCGATCAGTATTTGCACCTACCTGACATTGCAGAAGGATTCATAGACGACCTTTGGTTTCCTCAGACCATGACCCGAATCTCCTGCTCAAGACTCTGATTAACACTCCGTTGACTCTTCATTGATACATTTGTATGTTGCTATGGAAACCTGGAGACCACGGTGATAACCGATCTCTCAGGCTGTAGATGCCAAATGCTGAGAATCTGTCACAATGTATCTGCAGAGCGTTCACCCTGGAACCCCTAGAGCTGACATTTATCCCAAGATCCATTATGTCTTATAATGTCTCTAATCACAACCAAAGCTGCATTCAAATGTTGTACCCTGTAGCATTGCATTATGGAAGATGCATTTGCCCCACAGATTTCATCTCTCGCGATGGTCGGTGGCCCAACATGTTCTGTACTGACGCTGCTGCAGCAGGGAGCACCAAGAACGAGGTCACTGGCCGAATGGGGATTGCAGCTCTGGATGTGACTGGAGCAAAAGGCATAATGGATTACAAGGAAGCAGGCGCTTCAGTGGCAGGATCACAGATACACGAGGGTCGCCATGGTGCCTGCTGATAGATGTGGTGCGGTGGGCCAATAATGTGGGGTCCGTGTCAGTGCCGTAACCCCCCTCTATCCTGGATAATCCCGATCCTCCATCTGCTCTGTAATGTGTTTCCTCTGACTGCGGACCCCTGCTTCTCTTGTTGCCCCCATGGGTTTTTTAATTGTTTTTTAAACCTTTTTCCTAAGAAGATAATCTACATAAAATGTCTTCCCTGTTTGATCTATGCTCTATAGTTCTCCACTCCCAGCTAAAGCTGCGTTCTGTGAGCCGTGTGCGCTGCTCTGCAATCCTCGGCTGCGCGCTAAGGTTTTGTGCACATGGAGGGTTTCTGTAGGTTTTTGTGTCTGCTGAAGAAAAAATGAAAAAAAAAAAAAACCAGACCTTTTTTTATGAAAAGTTTTTTCTTATTTAACCCTTTCCTGGTCAAAATCCCGACGCTTCTTCTCCTTCAGCTTTTGAAAAATGTCTGATGGGGAAAAAAAAAAAAGTGCCGTCACTGCGAGGAAGCGGCCAATCCAAAGGCTGCAGAAAAAACTTCAGGAAAACTCCGCACGGACGGAACGTTTGCTGAATCTGTTCCCACTCGGAAACTTCTCATTGTTGACCCTGTGTGCACACAGCCTTACCGTGCCCCAGCAAGATACAGTAAGTGTAAGTGCAGCTTTGGATGTGACTGGAGTATAAAGCATGATGTTAATCAAAAAGCAGAAGAAGGGACTGAAAGCAAAGTACATTGTTGTCTTGTCTGCAGACCCCGATATCAGTCGTTTGTGTTAGGACCCCGTTGTTTCTACATGATTGTGTATTAACCAGTTAATTGCTGTGCACAATGTAATCAATGCTGCTAATTACCTTCAGGTAACTCTAAGGTGCTTGTGAGTCAGGAGCGGCCGACCCAGCAATACCAAAACCCTACTAACCTCATCAGTCGGCTTCTAGTAGAGACCCCAAGAAGCCTGCGGGGGGCACTGCAAGGTCTGTGGGGTAACAATCAGTGGTGGCACTGAGATCTGATACCCCAGTAATGAATATAGACCGGGTCCTGGCACTGTATGTGCAGAGCCCTCCAGGGGGGAGTGTGACAAGTATGGGGGTGGGCTCCACCTGAGCGAGGGTCTCTGGACCACCGCATGGAAGAACAGAACTGTGCAAGCCTGCTGTAATATTACTAATACCCTGCGCACCCCCTAATCATACTTCTGCCATAATGTGACAGGGATGCAAGAAATGAATTTAAGGGGGTCTCCAGGCTCTGGTGCAACGTAGCGACAGTTGTATTGTTTCTCTGTATCCTGCGCTGATTATGCACAGGAAGGGCGATATCTGAGTCCAGTGGCCTTCAGCACAGGACTATTCTGTAAAAAGACCTTAGAGAGGTGCTGTCAGTCATTCTGCAGCCCCTCCCACATAGAGGGAAACTGTCAGTCATTCTGCAGCCCCTCCCACATAAAGGCAAAAAAATCAAAAAGAGACGTGGCAACACTCACCAATTCTGTGAAGCGGACTTTTCCTTTTATTCAAGCAATGGTAAGACCGTCTTCACGGCACGGGGAAGACATAAACCAAGGGAGGTGAGCGGGGAAAGGACAACAGCCGTTTCACGCCAACACCGGCGCTTCTTCTTGACCCGTAGAAGCGCCGGTGTTGGCGTGAAACGGCTGTTGTCCTCTCCCCGCTCACCTCCCTTGGTTTATGTCTTCCCCGTGCCGTGAAGACGGTCTTACCATTGCTTGAATAAAAGGAAAAGTCCGCTTCACAGAATTGGTGAGTGTTGCCACGTCTCTTTTTGATTTTTTTGTCTACATGTCTGTTGCACTTTAGACGTGAGCACCTCACTGAAGACGCTGAGTTCGGTGGTTCCATTTGTGACTCCACGTGTGACCTCGTTATCGGGCTGTGCTGCTTTCTACTCTTTTTGTATATTGGACCTCCTACATAAAGGGTTGCTGTCAGTCATCCTGCAGCCCCTCCCACATAGAGGGGAGCTGTCAGTCATTCTGCAGCTCCTCCCACATCGAGGGGAGCTGTCAGTCATTCTGCAGCCCCTCCTACATAAAGGGTTGCTGTCAGTCATCCTGCAGCCCCTCCCACATAGAGGGGGGCTGTCAGTCATTCTGCAGCCCCTCCTACATAAAGGGTTGCTGTCAGTCATCCTGCAGCCCCTCCCTCATAGAGAGCAGCTGTCAGTCATCCTGCAGCCCCTCCCACATAGAGGGGGGCTGTCAGTCATTCTGCAGCCCCTCCCACATAGAGGGTTGCTGTCAGTCATTCTGCAGCCCCTCCCACATAGAGGGTTGCTGTCAGTCATTCTGCAGCCCTTCCCACATCGTGGGGAGCTGTCAGTCATCCTTGACTTTGACCATAGCTGGTGGTTACAGTAACTGATGACATGTTAATAATGGTATTAACCCTTCACTGTTGGGCTTCTAGCGATACTTGAATTTCCGAGCACCTTATTCTAAGATATGCAACCCCCGTCCTGATATGTGTCCGGCCCCGTATCGGCCTCTGGTTGACGTCTACATTCATTGTTAACAGTAAAAAATGTCAGATCCTGTGTATAAAAGTTTTTAGAATAAATCTGAGCAGAATGTGGTTATTTCTCTTGTGTCGGGGGATAAAAAGTTCTTAATGTTCCACTGTAACAATCCACATCTGCATGGAGAGCGATGATTGCAGCTCTGGAGAGTGAATGCAGTCACACGGTGAAAGGTTTCCTAACCTTGAAGCCTCTAATAGCGCGGATGTGGAAGTAGCCGGCCAGATTCAATTATATGGAGGGGCTGTCGATAAAGCTTTTAATCTTCCAGAGCCGCAGTAATGGATTCACATCGGTCTGAATTTACATAGAAACCAGGAGTTGCTGCAAAACAAGTTTTTATTTGGTCACTTTACCTATTATTAAAACTTTTCTTTCTCTTCTACTTTTATAGCGCTCACTACATATAGTGTGTATCTAATGCCTGTATTGGGGTGCGCCCCGGAGATGATGCATCCCCCGCAGCCGAGTGCCGCTTGCATCCCCCGCAGCTGAGCGCATCCCCGCAGCTGAGCGCATCCCCCACAGCCGAGCGCCGCGTGCATCCCCCATAGCCAAGCGCCGCGTGCATCCTCCACAGTGGAGCGCCGCGTGCATCCTCCACAACCGAGCGCATCCCCCGCAGCTGAGCGCCGCGTGCATCCCCCACAGCCGAGCGCATCCTCCACAGCCGAGTGCTGCGTGCATCCCCCTCAGCTGAGCGCATCACACTGCGTGTATCGGACAAGATTCGACAATGCAAGTCAATGGGTGCGAGTAAAAAATTGCAGGGGACTCTGTTGTGAATTCTGTTGGCAAGCTCCCTCCTGTGGTCATGAATGGTACTTCGGCTGGTTCTGTCGATGGGCTTCCTCTGGTGGTTGTGAGTGGAGCTGCGGCTTCTGAGTTTCCTTCCACAGGTGATGAGGTTAATTCATTAGCTGGCTGCTCTATTTAACTCCACTTAGATCATTGCTCCATGCCACCTGTCAATGTTCCAGTATTGGTCTAGTTCTCTCCTGGATCGTTCTTGTGACCTGTCTTCCCAGCAGAAGCTAAGTTCCTGCTTGTTTTTCTCTGGTTTGCTATTTTTCTGTCCAGCTTGCTATTTTGATTTTTTTTTGTCTTGCTTGCTGGAAGCTCTGGGACGCAGAGGGAGCGCCCTCTGCGTGGTCTTTTTGTAGTTTTTTGTGCTGACCGCAAAGTTACCTTTCCTATCCTCTGTCTGTTCAGTAAGTCGGGCCTCACTTTGCTAAATCTATTTCATCTCTGTATTTGTAATTTTCATCTTTACTCACAGTCATTATATGTGGGGGCTGCCTTTTCCTTTGGGGAATTTCTCTGAGGCAAGGTAGGCTTTATTTTTCTATCTCTAGGGCTAGCTAGTTTCTTAGGCTGTGTCGAGTTGCATAGGGAGCGTTAGGAGCAATCCACGGCTATTTCTAGTGTGTGTGTGATAGGATTAGGGATTGCGGTCAGCAGAGTTCCCACGTCTCAGAGCTCGTCCTATATTATTAGTAACTATCAGGTCATTCCGTGTGCTCTTAACCACCAGGTCATAACAGGACTCTGACCATGAGTGTGGCGTCCGATTTTTATGCACCTGACATTTCATCAGCCGAGTACAGTAAATTCATTGTGTGACCCGTCAGAATAGAATGGAGATTTTATATAGGGAGAAGGACAGGGGAGAAGGACTTGGGGATCCTAGTTAATGATAAACTTACCTGGAGCAGCCAGTGCCAGGCAGCAGCTGCCAAGGCAAACAGGATCATGGGGTGCATTAAAAGAGGTCTGGATACACATGATGAGAGCATTATACTGCCTCTGTACAAATCCCTAGTTAGACCGCACATGGAGTACTGTGTCCAGTTTTGGGCACCGGTGCTCAGGAAGGATATAATGGAACTAGAGAGAGTACAAAGGAGGGCAACAAAATTAATAAAGGGGATGGGAGAACTACAATACCTAGATAGATTAGCGAAATTAGGATTATTTAGTCTAGAAAAAAGACGACTGAGGGGCGATCTAATAACCATGTATAAGTATATAAGGGGACAATACAAATATCTCGCTGAGGATTTGTTTATACCAAGGAAGGTGACGGGCACAAGGGGGCATTCTTTGCGTCTGGAGGAGAAAAGGTTTTTCCACCAACATAGAAGAGGATTCTTTACTGTTAGGGCAGTGAGAATCTGGAATTGCTTGCCTGAGGAGGTGGTGATGGCGAACTCAGTCGAGGGGTTCAAGAGAGGCCTGGATGTCTTCCTGGAGCAGAACAATATTGTATCATACAATTATTAGGTTCTGTAGAAGGACGTAAATCTGGGGATTTATTATGATGGAATATAGGCTGAACTGGATGGACAAATGTCTTTTTTTGGCCTTACTAACTATGTTACTATATATATATATATATATATATATATATATATATATATATATATATATATATATATATATATATATATATATATATGTGTGTGTCAATCACATTTATAATTAGTGCAGTGCGTGTGTAGTTTAATGTTCGTGTATTTAACTAATAATTAAATAACTTAAAGAAAAAATGACATGGGGTCCCCCAAATTTTTAATAACCAGCTGAGGGAAAGTGGATAGCTGGTGGCAGATGTTTATAGCCTGGAAGGGGGTAATGCCCATGGAGCTTCCCAGGTTATTAATATCAGCTCGCAGCTGTATACTTAGTATTTACTGGTTATTAAAATGGCAGAGCACCCCTCAAAAAAATGGGGTTATAGGGTAGGGGTTGATGTCAGCTTTGTATTGGCAGCTGGCATGAAGCCCAGAGGTTAGTAATGTAGAGGCATCAATAAGATTCCCCCATTACTAATTCCATAGTCATATTGTAAAAAAAAAAGACATCAAGAATAAAGTCCTTTATTTGAAATAAAGGCGCAGACTCTTTTAAGATGAAATAAACTCTCCAATCCCCTCTTTTACCCATTTATTTTAAAACATTAAAAATAAAAAAGCATAATGTTACTCGCCTGTCCGATGAGATAATCCATCATGCCCATAACCCACTCGCCACTGCACCAGGGCCAGTGGGAAGAACTAGGCTATGTGCCAGAATTGGTGCATCCTATTGATGTGCCGTTTGTGGGGCTCCTGAGAGCTGATGTTTTTCATCTGGGAGGGGGCCAATATCCATGGCCCCTTCCTAGGCTATTAATATCAGCCCGCAGCTGTCTGTATAGCCATAGGCGGACAAGCAGCCATAGGCGTACAAGCAGAGTGCTCCGCAGTTACGGCTCGCGGGCCGGTCAGCGATCTGCAGACTCTACGGGCAGGAAACACGTCTAGGTTCTGGTTCTTTATGTGCTTTGTGTTGATGAAGACGCAGTTGAGTTAAAGGCGCCAAATTCTTGATCAGGTTGTGCTCTTATTAATGCGCTTGGTGCCGCCGTGTGATAATGCACGACGTGTCTGCCCGTCAGTGAGTGGAGAACATTTCTGGCAGAGTTTATATCACTCTTGTTGCGTACATTATAATTAATTTGTCACTGCTGCATCAGCCGCCGAGCCGGCCAGGACTGGAGTAAGAACACTGAAAAAAAAATTGCTCAACTGTCAGATGTGCAAAAATGTTGTGACATTTCAAACACTTTTTCCCTAGATAATTAATGCCCCGACTGAGGGCAGGACAAGGAGGGAGCTTAACTTTTCTAGTACAAAGCTCCAAATCCGCTGCGTACAGCTACTATGAGCGCCAGGTTCTGTGCGGCTTCCTCCGGCCGTGGATCTGACCCTAAGCTTTGTCGGTGCCGCTAACTTGTGCCCTTGTCGTGGAGCCCAATAATCGCAGCATTATGAGGGGCCTGACCCCCTGGGACTCCCATAAATCCGCAGTCATGGGGGGCACGGAGCCAGCCTCCCCTTCAGGTGACATACACTGAGGCGTCGCGGTCCCTGGCCCTGATTCACATATGTATTCAGGACGCGATGCTGCACAGGAGCCCCCCGTCACCGCGTCCTGACAGTGACAAACCTCTCGCCCCACTCACCAGGATTCTCACGTCGCTGCAGGAAAGGAAATGATGGAAGTGACCTTTTCAGTGAAGGATCAAAATGTCCTCAACGGTAATCAAGAACCGGTGCGATCACAATGGCGCCATCGTCCGGCAGCCTCATTACTGCGATCACACGAGGTGCTAATGGCGACTCTGCAGCATCTTACTCCTGTCCGTGGCCCCAAAATAATGTCACGCTTAGTGTAAAATCCTCCGCACAATGGAGGTGCCCGAGATCTCTGCTTACTGACAATGACTTACTAAAGCTTCTCACAGCTGAGGCTTTGTTACAATGGTATATTTAAGATAAATAGTGGTCTCCAAAATGCTACATTGTAGCAGATTACGGAGAGCTGGAGATTTCTGCTGCCGATGTGTTTCCTGGACACAATTGTAATTGTTAGAATTCTTCTATTCAAAGACAGGAAGCAGAGGATTGAAAATGATGAGAATGTGTAACAGGCGGGACCGGGCCATTTATAGCTCTGGTATCTTCTCATCTGGTCATGGGGGCCCCTCATTCACTAGGGCTCCAGTGGTCTGTCATCTCTGCACCTCTATATATACAGTTTTGCCATTGCCACTTTACTAGAGGGGTCTCCAGCCCCTCTCATGGATGGGGGCCCTTCCTTGCGCTCAGCCCCTCTCATGGTTGGGGGCCCTTCCTTGCGCTCAGCCCTTCTCATCATGTTGGGGGCCCTTCCTTGCGCTCAGCCCTTCTCATCATGTTGGGGGCCCTTCCTTGCGCTCAGCCCTCCTCATCATGTTGGGGTCCCTTCCTTGCGCTCAGCCCTTCTCATCATGTTGGGGTCCCTTCCTTGCGCTCAGCTCCTCTCGTCATGGTTGGGGGCCCTTCCTTGCGCTCAGCCCCTTTCGTCATGGTTGGGGGCCCTTTCTTGCGCTCAGCCCCTCTCATGGTTGGGGGCCCTTCCTTGCGCTCAGCCCTTCTCATCATGTTGGGGTCCCTTCCTTGCGCTCAGCCCTTCTCATCATGTTGGGGTCCCTTCCTTGCGCTCAGCCCTTCTCATCATGTTGGGGTCCCTTCCTTGCGCTCTGCCCCTCTCGTCATGGTTGGGGGCCCTTCCTTGCGCTCAGCTCCTCTCGTCATGGTTGGGGGCCCTTCCTTGTGCTCAGCCCCTCTCGTCATGGTTGGGGGCCCTTTCTTGCGCTCAGCCCCTCTTGTCATGGTTGGGGGCCCTTCCTTGCGCTCAGCCCCTCTCGTCATGGTTGGGGGCCCTTCCTTGCGCTCAGCCCCTCTCGTCATGGTTGGGGGCCCTTCCTTGCGCTCAGCCCATCTCGTCATGGTTGGGGGCCCTTCATTGCGCTCAGCCCCTCTCGTCATGGTTGGGGGCCCTTCCTTGCGCTCTGCCCCTCTCGTCATGGTTGGGGGCCCTTCCTTGCGCTCAGCCCCTCGTCATGGTTGGGGGCCCTTCCTTGCGCTCAGCCCCTCTCGTCATGGTTGGGGGCCCTTCCTTGCGCTCAGCCCCTCTCGTCATGGTTGGGGGCCCTTCCTTGCGCTCAGCCCCTCTCGTCATGGTTGGGGGCCCTTCCTTGCGCTCAGCCCCTCTCGTTATGGTTGGGGGCCCTTCCTTGCGCTCAGCCCCTCTCGTCATGGTTGGGGGCCCTTCCTTGAGCTCTGCCCCTCTCGTCATGGTTGGGGGCCCTTCCTTGAGCTCTGCCCCTCTCGTCATGGTTGGGGGCCCTTCCTTGCGCTCAGCCCTTCTCATCATGTTGGGGTCCCTTCCTTGCGCTCAGCTCTCGTCATGGTTGGGGGCCCTTCCTTGCGCTCAGCCCCTCTTGTCATGGTTGGGGGCCCTATCTTGCGCTCTGCCCCTCTCGTCATGGTTGGGGGCCCTTCCTTGCGCTCAGCCCCTCTCGTCATGGTTGGGGGCCCTTCCTTGCGCTCAGCCCCTCTCGTCATGGTTGGGGGCCCTTCCTTGCGCTCAGCCCCTCTCGTCATGGTTGGGGGCCCTTCCTTGCGCTCAGCCCTTCTCATCATGTTGGGGTCCCTTCCTTGCGCTCAGCTCTCGTCATGGTTGGGGGCCCTTCCTTGCGCTCAGCCCCTCTCGTCATGGTTGGGGGCCCTTCCTTGCGCTCAGCCCCTCTCATCATGGTTGGGGGCCCTTCCTTGCGCTCAGCCCTTCTCATCATGTTGGGGTCCCTTCCTTGCGCTCAGCTCTCGTCATGGTTGGGGGCCCTTCCTTGCGCTCAGCCCCTCTCGTCATGGTTGGGGGCCCTTTCTTGCGCTCAGCCCCTCTCGTCATGGTTGGGGGCCCTTCCTTGCGCTCAGCCCCTCTCGTCATGGTTGGGGGCCCTTCCTTGCGCTCAGCCCCTCTCGTCATGGTTGGGGGCCCTTCCTTGCGCTCAGCCCCTCTCATCATGGTTGGGGGCCCTTCCTTGCGCTCAGCCCCTCTCATCATGTTGGGGTCCCTTCCTTGCGCTCAGCTCTCGTCATGGTTGGGGGCCCTTCCTTGCGCTCAGCCCCTCTCGTCATGGTTGGGGGCCCTTCCTTGCGCTCAGCCCCTCTCGTCATGGTTGGGGGCCCTTCCTTGCGCTCAGCCCCTCTCATCATGGTTGGGGGCCCTTCCTTGCGCTCAGCCCTTCTCATCATGTTGGGGTCCCTTCCTTGCGCTCAGCTCTCGTCATGGTTGGGGGCCCTTCCTTGCGCTCAGCCCCTCTCGTCATGGTTGGGGGCCCTTTCTTGCGCTCAGCCCCTCTCGTCATGGTTGGGGGCCCTTCCTTGCGCTCAGCCCCTCTCGTCATGGTTGGGGGCCCTTCCTTGCGCTCAGCCCCTCTCGTCATGGTTGGGGGCCCTTCCTTGCGCTCAGCCCCTCTCGTCATGGTTGGGGGCCCTTACTTGCGCTCAGCCCCTCTCGTCATGGTTGGGGGCCCTTCCTTGCGCTCTGCCCCTCTCGTCATGGTTGGGGCCCTTCCTGGCGCTCAGCTCCTCTCGTCATGGTTGGGGGCCCTTCCTTGCGCTCAGCCCCTCTCGTCATGGTTGGGGGCCCTTCCTTGCGCTCAGCCTTTCTCGTCATGGTTGGGGGCCCTTCCTTGCGCTCAGCCCCTCTCGTCATGGTTGGGGGCCCTTCCTTGCGCTCAGCCCCTCTCGTCATGGTTGGGGGCCCTTACTTGCGCTCAGCCCCTCTCGTCATGGTTGGGGGCCCTTCCTTGCGCTCAGCCCCTCTCTTCATGGTTGGGGGCCCTTCCTTGCGCTCAGCCCCTCTCTTCATGGTTGGGGGCCCTTTCTTGCTCTCAGCCCCTCTCGTCATGGGTGGGGGCCCTTTCCTTGCGCTCTGCCCCTCTCGTCATGGTTGGGGGCCCTTCCTTGCGCTCAGCCCCTCTCGTCATGGTTGGGGGCCCTTCCTTGCGCTCAGCCCCTCTCTTCATGGTTGGGGGCCCTTTCTTGCTCTCAGCCCCTCTCGTCATGGGTGGGGGCCCTTTCCTTGCGCTCTGCCCCTCTCGTCATGGTTGGGGGCCCTTCCTTGCGCTCAGCCCCTCTCGTCATGGTTGGGGGCCCTTTCCTTGCGCTCTGCCCCTCTCGTCATGGTTGGGGGGCCCTTCCTTGCGCTCAGCCCCTCTCGTCATCGTTGGGGTCCTTTCCTTGCGCTCTGCCCCTCTCGTCATCGTTGGGGTCCTTTCCTTGCGCTCAGCCCCTCTCGTCATGGTTGGGGGCCCTTCCTTGCGCTCGTTTAGTATCCAGAAGCTTCTGGTGACATCTCCAGCTTGGAGGGTGAAGCCATTTTCTTGTGTAACCAGAGAAGCAATTACTTTGGAGGTCACGGCAGATTGAAGGAGACACAATGGTCTCCAGCGGACGAGCGTTTCCCCTTTAATATGTAATACATTTTCCTCGGTGGGACATGTGCTCGAAGCAAAGAGCGGCGTCTTCCTGCGCTAATCGCATCCTGTGCGCTGATTAATGGATCCGAGGCAGCTGAAGATGCGCGTAATCCAATTACATCACCTCATCGGCTCCGCTTCGCATCATGCCCCCTCCTCCGCCCGCCTCCGTCCCTTGGCATCACCTGATCCACTTCTTCATAGCGCTTCTCGGCTGCGGACGCGACGTTCCGTCTCTGTCTTCCATCAGACGCCTCATCTGTATGCACATCTCACTGTGGACCCTGCGGCGACGCGCTGAAGACTCCAAACAAACGGCACGCTGTCCTCCAGCCGCTGTGAACCCGCGCCATCGTGTGTAATAAAACCGCCAGCAATAAGGCGGTAAACGGCGATGTCCCCAATCCTACGCCGGCCGCCCGATGACGAATGATGCCGCCGTTTCCTGCCATTATATCGTCACTTTGCCATCTCCTCGGTGTAGGAGAAGAGTTTGCCCCATTCATCAGCCGCCGCCGCCAAATCCGCCAACTTTTTGAGAAATGGGGGCAACCTTTACCAGGAATGGATGTGGCTGACATGGCCGACACAATCGTCATCATTTATGCCAAAAAGCAGCCCCCAAAATATTCTTAATGTGACATTGAAGGTGTGATCAACATAAATTGTCATCACTCCCATCATCCTGGGCCACAGCTGGGATCCTGAATGATGCCTCTAATTCCAGACACAAAAACCAAGCTCAAAGGAAGCGTCAAGTTTATTTCTGGGGTTCGGGAGTAAACTGGAGGTAGTCAGCGAGTACATGGAGGACGTATATCCTGATGCAGATGGTCAGAGCTGACCCCAGAGTTTTGCGAGGACCACCGAGCCCGCCGCCTGCTTGTGCCGGACGTGGGCCACATCTCTCAGCGTCGTTCTCGTGTTCATGCGCCCCTGATTCACCCGAGCTCCGTGTTCCCTTCCTATTTTTAGGAGTCGATGTCGTGTCCATGAACTCTGAAATGACGACAATTTTCCTGAAGAATAAATTTCTGCACCGTGCATTAATATAATGGCGCCTGCGATCGGAGCGCGTAATCACCGACATTAAGATGAGTGGGCGGACGACGCCGAACACCGCATCAACCCAAAGTCTGAGAACATGGAGTTATGTATCGTCATTCCAATTACTATTAGACGACTGAGCGATATCTCAGGACAGCAGTTATTAGTGCGTCAGATCTCCTCAAAGGAAACATTATTGAAGGGTTTTCCTGTTATACTTAATAGGTCCCCCACTACTGCCCACCTCCCATACATCACAAAACATCAGGTCCATGTGGTCTCCACCAGGACGCGATCTGTAATGTGCTGCACGTGCTCCTATGGATCACAGTCTGGATGCAGAGCTCCTCCTAGAGACTTCTCCAGACAGCAGGTCCCTGTTCTGCCCACACATGTTCTGAAGGATATAGATCTGGGCCATAGAAGCATCTTCAGAAGAATCCGATGCTTGCTCGCAGCCTTTCTTGGAGGTTTTTCGCTGCTTATGTCATTTTCCTGTTGGAGGAGCCATGACCTGCAATCAGAGCGAGCTTTCTGACACTGGGCAGCAAATTTCTCCCCAAAATGCTTCCATGGTCTTGAGATTTCATTGTAGCTTGTAAGATTCAGGACCCCTCATGCCAGATGCAGCAGAGCCTCCCCAGAACATCCCCGAGATCCTCCATGTGTCAGATGCAGCAGAGCCTCCCCAGAACATCCCCGAGATCCTCCATGTGTCAGATGTAGCAGAGCCTCCCTAGAACATCCCCAAGATCCTCCATGTGTCAGATGCAGCAGAGCCTCCCTAGAACATGCCCGAGATCCTCCATGTGTCAGATGCAGCAGATTCGCCCCAGTATATCCTTGCGCTCCTCCATGTGCCAGATGCAGCAGAGCCAACCCCAGGGAAACTCTGTGACAAAGCATCCGCTTTGACGTTCTTAATCCCAGGATGTTACATGACCACAAAATTAAACCTGGTGAAAAACAAAGACCATCTAGCATGCCTGGGATTCAGATGCTTAGCCGATTTCAAGTACAACAAGTTTAAAGGGCCACTGTCACCCCCCTGCAGCCGTTATAAACTAAAAGAGCCACCTTGTGCAGCAGTAATGCCGCATTCTAACAAGGTGGATCTTTTAGTTTTGTGTTCAGGTATTACTAAAATAAAGCAGTTTGAAACTTTGCAGAAATACCTGTCTTTGTCCACGGAGGCGGGTCTGAAGCCTCCTCTGTGAAGCGCCCAACTGCCGTCACTCATCTCTTCTGTGGCGATGGTCGCCGCCCCCTCCGCGCTGTTTTCTTTTCAAATCCGGCGCCGGCGCTGTGTAAATATTTGTGGGGCAGGCGCAGTAAGCTCTGGCGGTCTGAGATCCAAGCCAGGCTTGCAGACTGCGCCTGTGCTGGCAGTGCGGCCACCCACCTCGGTAATAACACAGTGCGGGGCAGGGATTACCGAGGTGGGCGGCCGCACTGCCTGCATAGGCGCAGTCTGCAAGCCTGGCTTGGATCTCAGACCGCCAGAGCTTACTGCGCCTGCCCCACAAATATTTACACAGCGCCGGCGCCGGATTTGAAAAGAAAACAGCGCGGAGGGGGCGGCGACCATCGCCACAGAAGAGATGAGTGACGGCAGTTGGGCGCTTCACAGAGGAGGCTTCAGACCCGCCTCCGTGGACAAAGACAGGTATTTCTGCAAAGTTTCAAACTGCTTTATTTTAGTAATACCTGAACACAAAACTAAAAGAGCCACCTTGTTAGAATGCGGCATTACTGCTGCACAAGGTGGCTCTTTTATTTATAACGGCTGCAGGGGGGTGACAGTGGCACTTTAATAGAATCCTAGAATGTTAGAGTTGGATGGGAACTCCAGGGTCCTTGTGTCCAACCGCCTTCTCATTGCAGGAGTCATTAAACCATCTCCGAGAGATGTCAGTCCGGCCTCTGTGTGAAGACTTCTATTGAAGGAGAACTCGCCACCTCTCGTGGCCGCCTGTTCCACTCATTGATCGCCCTCACTGTCAAAAAGTTTTTTCTAGCATCTAATCTGTATCTTCTCCCTTTCAGTTTCATCCCATTGCTTCTCCTGTTTCCATGTGCAAATGACAGTAATGATGATCCCTCTACACTGTGACAGCCCCTCAGGTATTTGTAGATGGCTATTAAGTCTCCTCTTATCCTTCTTTTTTTGCAGCTAAACATTCCCAGATCCTTTACCCGTTCCTCGTAGGACATACTTTGCAGTCAGCTCACCATCCTGGTAGCTCTTCTCTGAACTTGCTTTAGTTTTTCATTATCTTTTTTAAAATGTGGAGCCCAGAACTGGATCCAGTATCCAGATGAGGCCTGACCAAGGAGGAGTAGAGGGGATATTACGTCACGTGACCTAGACTCTATGCTTCTCTTAATACATCCTAGAACTGTGTTTTCCCTTTTTACTGCTGCATCACACTGTTGACTCCTGTGCAGTCTGTGATCTATTAGTATACCCAAGTCTTTTTCACACGTGCTGTTGCTTAGTTCTATTCCTCCCCTTCTGTAGATGTAACTCTTATTTTTCCTGCCCAGATGCAGAATCTTGCTTTTCTCCTTGTTAAATACTATTCTATTAGTCACTGCCCTAGGTTCAAGCTTCTCTAGACCCTTCTGAATCCTTTTTCTGCCTTCTCTAGTGTTAGCTATCCCTCCTAGCTTTGTATCATCTGTTTGATTACTTTACCTTCAGTTAACTTATCTAGATCATTTATAAGATTGTTGAACAACACTGGGGCCATGAGAGAGCCTTGTGGTACTTCACAGTTTTTATGATCAATGATGACTGTGACTGGATGAACTACCCCCTCCAAAAAATGACGACACTCCTCAAATGCCAACTTAATGGCCAAAAGTTCCCTATATCATAGTTTATTTCAGCCGCCAACAACTTTTTAGAGAAGAAGGCACATAGATGACATTTACTAAGAGACAATACAGCTCTGACCCCCACCTCCGAAGCATCAACCTTGACAATAAATGTGTGAGAAGCATCGGGTTGTATGAGCACCGAAACAGTGGAAAAACATCTCTTCAAAGAAGAAAATGGCTGTCGAGCGCAGTCGGCCCACCTGGAGAAGTCTGCACCTTTCCTAGTCATCTCAGTGAGAGGTTTGACAATAGACGAGAAGTTTCAGATACATTTCCGATAATAGTTTGCTAACCCCAAAAAGCATTTGTAATGCTTTCAGATTTTCTGGGAGGTCCCATTCCAGGACCGCTTGGACCTTTTCAGGATCCTTGCAGAAACCTGCGGCTGACACTAGGAAACCTAAGAACTGAACATCCTGTATGGCGAATACATACTACTCCAACTCGGCATGCAGTTTATTATCCTGTGGAACCTGTAACATCTTCCTGACATGCCCGATCTCAGGTCTCATCGGGTACAAGTAGATCAAAATATTGTTAAGATACACTGTATTCACCAAATTTTTAACATGATGATATAACACAATTTTTTTTCAAAGTACAAAATTATAGGAATATTATGATTGTGTGCACTTCTGTATATTTTAACATACACAGGTTAAGTACATATAAGGATTAAATACATAAACTCACATCATCACCAAGGAGCTTTTAACCATCATCTGTGTGGAATATCAGAGAAGCATCAAGACAGAGAACTGGAAATTTCCCTCCACTGCCTGGGCGTCTCCACTTATGCAGGTATCACAACACTGTAAACGTATAAGTACAGGTACCCAACATTCTGCTTCTATCTTAGTCATAATTCCAAACCAAAAGAAACACTTTGCATACTGGGATGCCTAAAGCAGGGGTCCCCAACTCCAGTCCTCAAGCCCACCAACATGTCATGTTTTCAGGATTTCCTTAGTCTTGCCCAGGTAATAATTGCATCACCTGTGCAATGCAAAGGAAATCCTGAAAACATGACCTGTTGGTGGGCCTTGAGGACTGGAGTTGGGGACCCCTGGCCTAAAGCATGCATCACAATTTGACACACTGCCTACAGCAGTCTCGATACGAGAGGACACTCCTGGATACAATAATAACCATGAGAAAAGATACGGAGTATTAAGTCCACAAAATATGTATAAAATATATAAATTGTATTAATTAATTCCATACAAATCAAAGTAACAACACGTACAAAAATAACCATTACAAGAATAATAAGGGATCAGGTAAGCCACAGGTATAAATCCAGCAAGGTAACATGAAATAAGGTGCTTAGTGCTCATATGTTTAGTCAGGGAAGCATCTGCACTGTGTCCCTACCATTAGACACAGTGCCACATCTCGTAATCAAAGCTCAGTAGCAGCACAATGGCATATAGTCACGTTCTAACAGTCATGCTTACCCATACTGAGGTGTAGTGCCGGACCTGTGTATCGCCGCCACCGACGCGCGTTTCCCTGCTCTTTTTCAAGGTGCGTCCGAGGTCCGTCACAGAAGAACGGCACATCGCTAGCGCGTGCCGAAAATGGCATGCGCTAGCAATGCGCTACAGGCACAAATCACATTGCTGTCAATGGGAGCACTAACGGACCCGTTGCACGGTGTTAATTGCGACATTTTCGCCGTGCAACGCAGTCCGTTAGCGTTAACCCATTAACGCAATGTGAACCTAGCCATAGGGTACCGTCTCACAGTGGCACTTTGGTCGCTACGACGGCACGATCCGTGACGTTCCAGCGATATACTTACGATCTCGCTGTGTCTGACACGCTACTGCGATCAGGGACCCCGCTGAGAATCGTACGTCGTAGCAGATCGTTTGAAACTTTCTTTCGTCGTCAAGTGTCCCGCTGTGACGGCATGAGCGCATCATGTAACAAAGGTGTGCACGAGATTCTCCACCTCCTCTGCTGATTTTACATCGCAAATACGTCATGAAATTATCGCTCCAGCGCCGTGCATTGCGAAGTGTGACCGCAGTCTACGACGCTGGAGCGATAATGGAGCGATGCTGGAGCGTCACGGATCGTGCCGTCGTAGTGACCAAAGTGCCACTGTGAGATGGTACCTATAGTCTGGTCATTCTTGCCCTCGAGTGGTCAGCTTTTGGGATAAGATGAATCAGAGATACCAGGCAAACATTAGACAACGGACAATAAACCCACACAATTCAAAAGCTCCCAAGATAAAATAAGTCCACGGCAGACAGAGGTTAAAAAAAAAACCTCCATGTTTTACAAAAACAAACAACAGAACTATTTGAGAGGTAAAAACCTTCAGATGAGAGTAAACATTTCTCAAGATTGTGTCACTATGAGCATTGTCTGTCTGTAGCTGTATGACCAGCAATGCTGCTCTGTCATGGACTGAACGCATTCTGTATATTTCAATATGGACTCAAATTATTCATTTTTATATTCACACTACATACTCTACTACAAATGTACCCATGAGGTGACGAAAGATGTTATTAACGAAATGTTGGAACATGGCGGGAGCATAAGTCAAAACAAAAGGCATGACAAGGTTTTCATAATGCCCTTCTGGTGTATTAAAAGCTGTTTTGCACTCATCCTCCTCCTTACTCCTATTTACATTATAGGCTCCCCCTAGATCCAACTTGGAGAACAATTTTACCCCATTAATCTGATTGAAACAATCAGGAATGAGTGGGAGGAGATATGGGTCCCAGATAGTAATCTGATTTAACTCACAAAAGTCTAAACAGGGACGCAGGCCCCATCTCTTCTTAACGAAGAAGAACCCAATCACTACAGGCAAAGATGAGGGTCTAATATGGCCCATGGCAAGACTCTCGGAGATATAGTCTATAGTGGGCTGTCTCCCAGGACCTGACAGATTGTATAATCTGGTCTTGGAAAACTTTGCACCCGGATGCAAGTTCACAGGACAATCATACACCCGATGGGGAGGCAGTTCTTGAGTTCTTGACACTCCTTCTCAGAGAACACTTCCTCAAAATCAGACACAAAAGATGGAATGTTTTTAGTGGAGAAATTAGAGATAGTAGCACCTAGGCAATTATTCTTGTAAGTATCACTCTACTTACTCATCTCTCTGGCCTGAGGTCAGAAGTTTTCCAATGGTTTCTGGTATTTAGGTATAGATGGACAAACCCCAATAAAATGACCCTTTTTGCGACAATAAAAGTTCACTCCCGTCTTGCGGCAAGGGACCCATAACGGAGAGAAGCCCCCAATAACTGCATAGGTTCTTCAGAGCATGCGGGGAGAACTTCAGTCCTAGGAAGTACCACAGTGGATGGGGTCACTACTGGTCTATCCCAAAGGCATCTATACATATGGCAAGATCCATGGTGGCTTCCAGCAACGCGGGAGTTTCGTACAGCACCATTGGTTTCTTTAACCATTCAGGCAGGTCCTGACAAAACAGACTCCTGAGAGCAAGGTCATTCCACTGGTATCAGTGGTCCATCTATGGAATTCTGAACAGAATTCCTCTGCTGCTCAGTCTCTCTGCTGGATCTTACATAGTTTAAATTCCACAAGGGAGACTCGGTCTGGGTCATCATAAATGAGGCCAAGAGTCGCAAAAAATCCATCCACCGACTGGAGTGACAATGAGTAGGATGAGAGTGAGAAGGCCCTGGATTGAGGGTCTCCTTGAAGAAGGCAGACAACAATCCCCACCCTCTGTACCTCTCAGATGACCGTGGATGAAGCCTTACAGGCTTCCCGGTGTGCTACAAATTTACCCCGACCACCAGAAAACCTATCTGGAAGCGCCACTTTAGGTTCCCGTCCAGCTGTATTTTGTGACGAAATCTTAGACTGTAGGTCGGACAGCTCAAAAGAGAAACCCTGCAGCTGTCTCACAAGGTTAGCGACAGAATCCATATCAAGATCCAAAAGATGTGGAACAGGTGAAAATAGGGAAAGGGGCCCTGCACTCTCCCTAGGACTGAGACCCTAACTATCCCTGTTGCCAATGGTACCGCTGTAGGTGAGGAGGCTTGGGCCACCAGCCTTACTGTTTGTGTCACATACTGTGTGTGTATGTAGTATCCCCTTTTATAAATCCCGGCAGCGCAGATGACAGTTCATAGGTGTAAACAGGTCAGCAATCGCTTAACGAACAAGCAAAATGCTGCTGGTTCATTGGGTGATTGGATTGTTTATGGCGAAACAGAAATCATTGTTCTCGGCAGCACATCGCTTGGTATAAGCTGCAGATTTGCTGCTGAGAACATGGTATGTATGGGGACAGATTGATCTACTAGTGATTGTTCTGTGCCATCATTCTTCTTCATCCGGTGTCATGTAGAATGGCCGCATAATCCTTCTCAGACCGATGGGCAACAGAAATGGCTTCTCTAAGTTCATTACTGATGTCTTTCCTCCAGGCGTTGTGCTAACTCTGTCTCCTGACCAGCGAAGTGACAAAACTTCTGCTCTTATAAAGTTGTTCTCTCTCATTGATGTTATCAGGGGTGTTTCATGAGCAGAATGTGGCTGCCACTTACCCTTAATTCCACAGTGAGGGTGTACTTCGTTTTTCACACACGGCTTGGTGGGATTCATCATGTGTTGGTCTTCATTGTCGGGGGCAAATAATTTATTTTATGACCAGATTTTTTATAATTATGACCTGATACGGAGAACTTTTCTCATGATAAATTCTGAATATAATATTCCGTAAAAGCAAAGGGAAGATGTCAATAGGAATTTGTAGCTTTGGGGGACTTTAACTACCCGGATATTAACTGGGAAACAGAAACCTGTGAAACCCATAAAGGCAACAGGTTTCTGCTAATAACCAAGAAAAATTATCTTTCACAATTGGTGCAGAATCCAACCAGAGGAGCAGCACTTTTAGACCTAATACTATCTAATAGACCTGACAGAATAACAAATCTGCAGGTGGTCGGGCATCTAGGAAATAGCGACCACAATATTGTACAGTTTCACCTGTCTTTCACTAGGGGGACTTGTCAGGGAGTCACAAAAACACTGAACTTTAGGAAGGCAAAGTTTGACCAGCTTAGAGATGCCCTTAATCTGGTAGACTGGGACAATATCCTCAGAAATGAGAATACAGATAATAAATGGGAAATGTTTAAGAACATCCTAAATAGGCACTGTAAGCGGTTTATACCTTGTGGGAATAAAAGGACTAGAAATAGGAAAATGTGGCTAAACAAAGAAGTAAGACAGGCAATTAACAGTAAAAAGAAAGCATTTGCACTACTAAAGCAGGATGGCACCGCTGAAGCTCTAAAAAACTATAGGGAGAAAAATACTTTATCTTAAAAACTAATTAAAGCTGCCAAAAAGGAAACAGAGAAGCACATTGCTAAGGAGAGTAAAACTAATCCCAAACTGTTCTTCAACTATATCAATGGTAAAAGAATAAAAACTGAAAATGTAGGCCCCTTAAAAAATAGTGAGGAAAGAATGGTTGTAGATGACGAGGAAAAAGCTAACATATTAAATACCTTCTTCTCCACGGTATTCACGGTGGAAAATGAAATGCTAGGTGAAATCCCAAGAAACAATGAAAACCCTATATTAAGAGTCACCAATCTAACCCAAGAAGAGGTGCGAAACCGGCTAAATAAGATTAAAATAGATAGATCTCCAGGTCCGGATGGCATACACCCACGAGTACTAAGAGAACTAAGTAATGTAATAGATAAACCATTATTTCTTATTTTTAGGGACTCTATAGCGACAGGGTCTGTTCCGCAGGACTGGCGCATAGCAAATGTGGTGCCAATATTCAAAAAGGGCTCTAAAAGTGAACCTGGAAATTATAGGCCAGTAAGTCTAACCTCTATTGTTGGTAAAATATTTGAAGGGTTTCTGAGGGATGTTATTCTGGATTATCTCAATGAGAATAACTGTTTAACTCCATATCAGCATGGGTTTATGAGAAATCGCTCCTGTCAAACCAATCTAATCAGTTTTTATGAAGAGGTAAGCTATAGGCTGGACCACGGTGAGTCATTGGACGTGGTATATCTCGATTTTTCCAAAGCGTTTGATACCGTGCCGCACAAGAGGTTGGTACACAAAATGAGAATGCTTGGTCTGGGGGAACATGTGTGTAAATGGGTTAGTAACTGGCTTAGTGATAGAAAGCAGAGGGTGGTTATAAATGGTATAGTCTCTAACTGGGTCGCTGTGACCAGTGGGGTACCGCAGGGGTCAGTATTGGGACCTGTTCTCTTCAACATATTCATTAATGATCTGGTAGAAGGTTTACACAGTAAAATATCGATATTTGCAGATGATACAAAACTATGTAAAGCAGTTAATACAAGAGAAGATAGTATTCTGCTACAGATGGATCTGGATAAGTTGGAAACTTGGGCTGAAAGGTGGCAGATGAGGTTTAACAATGATAAATGTAAGGTTATACACATGGGAAGAAGGAATGAATATCACCATTACACACTGAACGGGAAACCACTGGGTAAATCTGACAGGGAGAAGGACTTGGGGATCCTAGTTAATGATAAACTTACCTGGAGCAGCCAGTGCCAGGCAGCAGCTGCCAAGGCAAACAGGATCATGGGGTGCATTAAAAGAGGTCTGGATACACATGATGAGAGCATTATACTGCCTCTGTACAAATCCCTAGTTAGACCGCACATGGAGTACTGTGTCCAGTTTTGGCCACCGGTGCTCAGGAAGGATATAATGGAACTAGAGAGAGTACAAAGGAGGGCAACAAAATTAATAAACGGGATGGGAGAACTACAATACCCAGAGAGGTTAGCAAAATTAGGATTATTTAGTCTAGAAAAAAGACGACTGAGGGGCGATCTAATAACCATGTATAAGTATATAAGGGGACAATACAAATATCTCGCTGAGGATCTGTTTATACCAAGGAAGGTGACGGGCACAAGGGGGCATTCTTTGCGTCTGGAGGAGAGAAGGTTTTTCCACCAACATAGAAGAGGATTCTTTACTGTTAGGGCAGTGAGAATCTGGAATTGCTTGCCTGAGGAGGTGGTGATGGCGAACTCAGTCGAGGGGTTCAAGAGAGGCCTGGATGTCTTCCTGGAGCAGAACAATATTGTATCATACAATTATTAGGTTCTGTAGAAGGACGTAGATCTGGGGATTTATTATGATGGAATATAGGCTGAACTGGATGGACAAATGTCTTTTTTCGGTCTTACTAACTATGTTACTATGTTACTATGTTACTAACTATGTTACTATGATCGCAGCCTCCAGCGGACATGGAACAATGCGGGGAGCTGTGTACGATATACGGTGTACTGAAAGCATTAATGGCTCCGCAGGACGGTGCTGCGCTACACTGAGAGCCGCAGAGAACATCAGTCGTCCTGACCCCATATCTACTCGTGATGTAAAATCTGTACGGTCTGTTCTGATGCAGCGATGACGACGCCAGAACAAAGCCGCAGCTCAGACACAACCAAGAGCGAGCGCAGCCCCTCATTACTGATTCCCCTCACTATCCGGGGAGGACGAGGACATGTGCACTGAAGTCCGAGCAGAATATATTATGGGTTTTGTGCTGATTGGCTGCAAAAGTCACATGATCTGGAGTACAGAGAAGTTACAAAGTAGCCAACCAGCAGAGTGCGACCATGGGGCCCCAGGAGCTGCACAGACCCCCAAAGCTGGTGCCCCCTGTGCAGTGTATAGACGGCATGGATGCAGAGACGGGGGGATATTCTGCTTCCCCCCCAAATTTATTTTTCTAAACTTCTGATTTTTTTTTTCACCACTAAAATAATAATATCTCCACAATTGTATTGACGAGGAGAGTCATATTATAAAGTCATTTTTGCCACAAAATGTTCACATTAAAAACTATTCCCAAAAAACAATGTCAGAATTGCTTTTTTTTTCACAATTTCACTGCACTTAGATTTTTTTTTTCCCCATTTCCAATACAGTATGTGGTAAAATAAATGTAGTCATTCAAAAGTACAACTCGTCCTGCAAAAAACAAGCCCTCGAATTATTTATTATTATTATTTATTTGTGGACAGACAAATAAAAGAGTTATGGATCGGGGAAGAAAAAACGTAAACGCAAAAACAAAAATGAAAGGGTTAAAAACATTTAGGAGTTGAAGGGTTTATAAACATATGGCTGTATACGTATATACAGAGGGAAAGCCAATAATAAGACTAACGCCAATCCTCATGCCAAATAAATATGTATAACCAACGTGCCCAGGAAAAGCCGATCGAGCACAATAATACTGTGATACATGGAGGAATGCAGACGAAACAATCGGGAATAACAAAGTAACAATAATGTAACGGGGAAATGTATGCAAATTATATGAGAAAGTCCGGGATAAAACACTAAACAAGGCTCAGACCCCACAACACCCGACCACAAATCTGCACACAAGCAAATCAAAAGACTAAAGAGAAACATAAAAGAGGGAAAACCCTGGTGAACGGTGAGCATAATGAGGACCGAAGACTCCACGTGTATCCTCGCACCGCTTGTGGCTTCCTCAGGGGTACGGCTAAATGAAAGTACCGATAGTGTCACCGATATACATGGGAATAATTGCATCAAATGTAATAAGTAAATGTTAATAAGCTCAAGGGAAACGTCAGAGGCGGCCGCGGGTCAGAACGGCGCCCAATAGTGTGAACTGCGCATGCGCGAACAACAAATATAAATACATTTTATACAACGGTTATCAATGACATTATCAATCCGATTGTATGTGAGACATTGATATGTAGAAATGTTAAATTTATACCGGCAAAATAAGCATCAAATAAGTTCATTGATCCTGGTGACCAAGTCATTTGTATCCTGATAACAAAATGATGAAAAAGGGAGCAAGTATCAGAAGAACTGGTTTATTGGGTGAAATGATCATTGTCTGAGACGATGCGGCGGCCGAGGACAGGGCGAGTCCATGTGTGGCACCGTAGGAGTATGAGGCCATATAACCGTCTCCATCTTGTATCCCTTTATTATCTCTGGGCTTCATTATCAGATTCCGGGTGGAAGTCATTGTCTTATTTTTGAGTCTGGAAGACCAGCCGATATTTTGCTTTTGTCGGGTTTTATATATCTAAGATCAGGAGGGATCATCTCCACAAAAGTATCAATATATTTGTATTGAGAAAATGCCGGCGTTATTATAGATTTGTGTCTAGGTGAAGTAGACGGGGATAGGGCCACGGGGGCATCTGCTTGTTAGTCTGCATCTAAAAAGGAGCGATCACACCTTGGAGAGCTGCTGCACCGAGTGGACTGACATGAATCATGGCTCCAACACGAGAGATGTCATTTGAAACAAAGGAGAGGATTATCAAGCTCTTAAAAGAGGGTAAATCATCACACAATGTTGCAAAAAGATGTTGGTTGTTCACAGTCAGCTGTGTCTAAAATCTGGACCAAATACAAACAACATGGAAGGTTGTTAAAGGCAAACATACTGGTAGACCAAGGAAGACATCAAAGCGTCAAGACCGGAAACTTAACGCAATATGTCTCCAAAACAGGAAATGCACAACAAAACAAATGAGGAACGAATGGGAGGAAACTGGAGTCAACGTCTGTGACCGAACTGTAAGAAACCGCCTAAATGAAATGGGATTTACATACAGAAAAGCTAAACGAAAGCCATCATTAACACCTAAACAGAAAAAAACAAGGTTACAATGGGCTCAGGAAAAGCAATCGTGGACTGTGGATGACTGGATGACAGTCACATTCAGTGATGAATCGCGGATCTGCATTGGGCAAGGTGATGATGCTGGAACGTTTGTTTGGTGCCGTTCCAATGAGATTTATAAAGATGACTGCCTGAAGAGAACATGCAGATTCCACAGTCATTGATGATATGGGGCTGCATGTCAGGTAAAGGCACTGGGGAGATGGCTGTCATTACATCTTCAATAAATGCACAAGTTTATGTTCATATTTTGGACACTTTTCTTTTCCCATCAATTGAAAGGATGTTTGGGGATGATGAAATCAGTTTTCAAGATGATAATGCATCCTGCCATAGAGCAAAAACTGTGCAAACATTCCTGGAAAAAAGACACATAAGGTCAATGTCATGGGCTGCAAATAGTCCGGATCTCAGTCAAATAGAAAATCTTTGGTGGAAGTTGCAGAAAATGGTCGATGACAAGAATCCAACCTGCAAAGCTGATCTGGCAACAGCAACCAGAGAAAGATGGAGCCAGATTGATGAAGAGTCCTGTGTGACCCTCATTAAGTCCAGGCCTCAGAGACGGCAAGCTGTAATAAAAGCCAGAGGTGGTGCAACAAAATACTAGTGATGTGTTGGAGGGTTTTTTTTTTTTTGTTTGTTTTTCATGATTCCATAATTTTTTCCCTCTGCTTCTTCTAAAAATGTAACCATGACTACCACATTTTTTGCCCTTGATTTCCTTTAGGGTATGTTCACACGTTCCTGATTTCCCTCCTTTTTTTCAGGACTAAAAACCGCAGCTCTTGCCAGAAAACGCAGGTCCTTTTTTTGGTGCTTTTTTGGTGCCTTTTTTGGTGCGTTTTTTGGTGCGTTTTTTGATGCGTTTTTTTATGCGTTTTTTTATGCAGTTTTCTATGCAGAGTCTGTGTGTTTTCTAGGAAGTTTTTTAGGGTTAAAATGGCTGAAAATACCCTAACCCTACCCCTAACCCTACCCCTAACCCTAACCCTACCCCTAACCCTACCCCTACCCCTAACCCTACCCCTAACCCTAACCCTAACCCTAACCCTATTCTAACCTTAGTGGAAAAAAAAAAATTCTTAATTTTTTTTACTGTCCCTACCTATGGGGGTGACAAAGGGGGAGGGGGTCATTTACTATTTTTTTTATTTTGATCACTGAGATAGGTTATATCTCAGTGATCAAAATGCACTTTGGAACGAATCTGCCGGCCAGCAGATTCGGCGGGCGCACTGCGCATGCGCCCGCCATTTTGCAAGATGGCGGCGTCCAGGGAGAAGACGGCCGGACGGACACCGGGAGGCCGGGTAAGTATAAGGGGGGGAGATGAGGGCACGGGGGAGGCGTCGGAGCACGGGGGGTGGCATTGGAGCATGGGGGGGGTGGGATTGGGGCACGGGGGGCAGCCACACTGCAGCGGTTCTGCACCACAAACCGCAGTAAAACCCACAGATATATTTTTCATCTGCGGGTTTTACTGCGGGTTTGACCTCACAGTGGAGGTCAATGGGTGCAGAACCGCTGCAGTTTTGCAAAAAGAAGTGACATGGTACTTCTTTTTTACCGCGGCTATTCAGCGCAGCTTTTTTTCCCGATTCCCGCATCATGTGCACAGTGGTTCCTGTTTTCCATAGGGTACAGTGTACTGTACCCTGCATGGAAAACAGCTGCGGAACCGCAGCGGCAAAATCGTGGCGGTTCCGCAGTAAAAAACGCACTGTGTGAACATGGCCTAAGGGTTCATTAAAGCCAGAAAGTTGTCATTTGAAATGACTTTAGTTTTGTGCCATGTCTGTGATCTGCTTTTTTGATAAAAAAAAATAAACAACTGAATGAACATCCTCCAAGGTCGGTGATTCCATAATTTTTGCCAGGGGTTGTACAAGGACGTATCTAGGATGATGAAACAATGACAGAGCCTGCAGAAAGCCACAATTTGCAGATTAAAGAAGCATCTTCCTGGTGACCTCAATGTCCTTCACCCATACACCCATAAGCCATTTATTCCCCCCAGTCATCCCTGTAGGCTGCCAGCTCCAAAGATCATGTCACTAATTCTTGGACTTCAAGATTTTCATTTTTTAAAGTAATATTTTGGCGATCAAGGGTCAAACTTCAGTAATCCAATCATCAACATCCTCCTGAAAGTGAAGTAAGGTAAAAGTTATTTACACACAGTGTCCTCTCAGCAACATTGTACATTTTCCAAAATTATACTAAATGAAAAGTTACTAACTGACCCTAAGTTACATCTTGTATTATACCCCAGAGCTGCACTCACTATTCTGCTGGTGCAGTCACTGTGTACATACATTACATTACTGATCCTGAGTTACCTCCTGTATTATACTCCATAGCTGCACTCACTATTCTGCTGGTGCAGTCACTGTGTACATACATTACTGATCCTGAGTTACATCCTGTATTATACCCCAGAGCTGCACTCACTATTCTGCTGGTGCAGTCACTGTGCACATACATTACATTACTGACCCTAAGTTACATCTTGTATTATACCCCAGAGCTGCACTCACTATTCTGCTGGTGCAGTCACTGTGTACATACATTACATTACTGATCCTGAGTTACATCCTGTATTATACTCCAGAGCTGCACTCACTATTCTGCTGGTGCAGTCACTGTGTACAAACATTACATTACTGATCCTGAGTTACATCCTGTATTATACTCCAGAGCTGCACTCGCTATTCTGCTGGTGCAGTCACTGTGTACATACATTACATTACTGATCCTGAGTTACCCCTGTATTATACCCCAGAGCTGCACTCACTATTCTGCTGGTGCAGTCACTGTGTACATACATTACATTACTGATCCTGGGTTACCTCCTGTATTATACCCCAGAGCTGCACTCACTATTCTGCTGGTGCAGTCACTGTGTACATACATTACATTACTGATCCTGAGTTACATCCTGTATTATACCCCAGAGTTGCACTCACTATTCTGCTGGTGCAGTCACTGTGTACATACATTACATTACTGATCCTGAGTTACATCCTGTATTATACTCCGGAGCTGCACTCACTATTCTGCTGGTGCAGTCACTGTGTACATACATTACATTACTGATCCTGAGTTACCTCCAGTATTATACTTCAGAGCTGCACTCACTATTCTGCTGGTGCAGTCACTGTGTACATACATTGCATTACTGATCCTGAGTTACCTCCTGTATTAAATTCCAGAGATGCACTCACTATTCTGCTGGTGCAGTCACTGTGTACATACATTACATTACTGATCCTGAGTTACATCCTGTATTATACCCCAGAGCTGCACTCACTATTCTGCTGGTGCAGTCGCTGTGCACATACATTACATTACTGATCCTGAGTTACATCCTGTATTATACCCCAGAGCTGCACTCACTATTCTGCTGGTGCAGTCACTGTGTACATACATTACATTACTGATCCTGAGTTACATCCTATATTATACTCCGGAGCTGTACTTACTATTCGGCTAGTGAAGTCAGTGAGCTACTATAATACTGCTCCTATGTACAAGAATATAACTACTATAATACTGCCCCTTATGTACAAGAATATAACTACTGTAATACTGCTCCTATGCACAAGAATATCTACAGTTACGGCCAGAAATATTTGGACAGTGACACAAGTTTTGTTATTTTAGCTGTTTACAAAAACATGTTCAGAAATACAATTATATATATAATATGGGCTGAAAGTGCACACTCCCAGCTGCAATATGATAGTTTCCACATCCAAATCGGAGAAAGGGTTTAGGAATCATAGCTCTGTAATGCATAGCGTCCTCTTTTTCAAGGGACCAAAAGTAATTGGACAATGGACTCTAAGGGCTGCAATTAACTCTGAAGGCGTCTCCCTCGTTAACCTGTAATCAATGAAGTAGTTAAAAGGTCAGGGGTGGATTCCAGGTGTGTGGTTTTGCATTTGGAAGCTGTTGCTGTGAGCAGACAACATGCGGTCAAAGGAACTCTCAATTGAGGTGAAGCAGAACATCCTGAGGCTGAAAAAAAAGAAAAAATCCATCAGAGAGATAGCAGACATGCTTGGAGTAGCAAAATCAACAGTTGGGTACATTCTGAGAAAAAAGGAATTGACTGGTGAGCTTGGGAACTCAAAAAGGCCTGGGCGTCCACGGGTGACAACAGTGGTGGATGATCGCCGCATACTTAATTTGGTGAAGAAGAACCCGTTCACAACATCAACTGAAGTCCAGAACACTCTCAGTGAAGTAGGTGTATCTGTCTCTAAGTCAACAGTAAAGAGAAGACTCCATGACAGTAAATACAAAGGGTTCACAGCTAGATGCAAACCATTCATCAATACCAAAAATAGACAGAAAAACACCTCAAGAAGCCAGCTCAGTTCTGGAAAAGTATTCTATGGACAGATGAGACAAAGATCAACCTGTACCAGAATGATGGGGAGAAGAAAGGGAACGGCACATGATCCAAGGCACACCACATCCTCTGTAAAACATGGTGGAGGCAACGTGATGGCATGGGCATGCATGGCTTTCAATGGCACTGGGTCACTTGTGTTTATTGATGACATAAGAGCAGACAAGAGTAGCCGGATGAATTCTGAAGTGTACCGGGATATACTTTCAGCCCAGATTCAGCCAAATGCTGCAAAGTTGATTGGACGGCGCTTCATAGTACAGATGGACAATGACCCCAAGCATACAGCCAAAGCTACCCAGGAGTTCATGAGTGCCAAAAAGTGGAACATTCTGCAATGGCCAAGTCAATCTCCAGATCTAAACCCAATTGAGCATGCATTTCACTTGCTCAAATCCAGACTTAAGACGGAAAGACCCACAAACAAGCAAGACCTGAAGGCTGCGGCTGTAAAGGCCTGGCAAAGCATTAAGAAGGAGGAAACCCAGCGTTTGGTGATGTCCATGGGTTCCAGACTTAAGGCAGTGATTGCCTCCAAAGGATTTGCAACAAAATATTGAAAATAAAACTATTTTGTTTGGGTTATGTTTATTTGTCCAATTACTTTTGACCTCCTAAAATGTGGAGTGTTTGCAAAGAAATGTGTACAATTCCTACATTTTCTATCAGATATTTTTGTTCAACCCTTCAAATTAAACGTTACAATCTGCACTTGAATTCTATTGTAGAGGTTTCATTTCAAATCCAATGTGGTGGCATGCAGAGCCCAACTCGCGAAAATTGTGTCACTGTCCAAATATTTCTGGCCCTAACTGTATCTATATAATCGTCTAAGGGGTACTTCCATCTGTCTGTAACAGAAATCCCGCATCGCTGATTGGTCGCGACCAATCAGTGACAGGCTTAGTCCGGCTGCGAATTGTCCCCTCCCTACTCTCCTCCAGTCAGTGCCAGTGTGTCGCCCCATCCCGGACCAACTTTTTACTATTTATGCTGGCTATGCAGCATCAATAGTAAAAAGATATAATAATAAAAAAAATAAAAAATCATGCTATTCTCAACTTCTGTCGCCTCCGCAGCTTTCCCGCTCCTCGCGATGTGGCCTGCAGCTTCCATTCCCAGAGATGCACTGCGAAATTACCCAGTTGACTTAGCGGTTTCGCGGGACCGCTATGTCATCTCGGTAATTTTGCAATGCATCACTGGGAACGGAAGCTGCCGGCCACATCGTGAGAAGCGGGACAGCTTTGGTGGACGACGAAAGGTGAGTATATAACTATTTTTTATTTTAATTCTTTTTTTTCACAGGGATATGGTGCCTACACTGCTATATACTACGTGGGCTGTGTTATATGCTACGTGGACTGTGCTATATACTACGTGGCCTGTTTTTTATACTACGTGGCCTGTTCTATACTACGTGGCTACTATATACTACACGGCCGGCCGCGACCAATGAGCGATATTGCCCCGGGATTTAAAGGGACACTGTCACCTGAATTTGGAGGGAACAATCTTCAGCCATAGAGGCGGGGTTTTCGGGTGTTTGATCCACCCTTTCCTTACCCGCTGGCTGCATGCTGGCTGCAATATTGGATTGAAGTTCATTCTCTGTCCTCCATAGTACACGCCTGCGCAAGGCAAGATTGGCTTGTGCACGCATATACTACGGAGGACA